>NC_071505.1:10756367-11397106 GCF_027887155.1 Malaclemys terrapin pileata | reverse complement strand
CCAACAGCCACAGATCATGAGGTGTGGTGGCTCAGAGTGGGAACAGCCACGAACCCTCCAGCCTTCTCAAGCTGCCGCCTCTCAGGGCTGGCCCCTTCTCCTCACCCACCGCCCGGCAACTCCGCTTCACCCTCTGCTACCCGCCGGGGGCACTGGGCTCCTCCAGCCCTGGGTGGGGGCTATCACTGGTCGCCCCTCCACCAATGTATACAGTTTGTGGGGGCAACCCTCCTGCAGGTGGACCACCAAGAACTGTGTCGCGGCCCACAATTTGGGAACCTCATGCCTAGCACATCAACACTTTGTACTCCCAGAGGTATCCACTGAAAAGAGTGTCTCTGCGGGCTGTGTGCATTTTCACACATAGGGGGAAAACCTGCCCAGGGGTTGGGGAACGTCACTAGTTTCAGCTTGCAGTGTTTCCTCCAAGCTGTCTCGTCAGGGGCCTGTATGGCACAGATGGTTCATCACAAACTCAAAGATGTCCTCATGGCTTGTCAGACCGATGGAGGCCAAAGGGAGGGGCAGGGACTGTCTTTTTTGTTTTGTTTTGTTTTGTTTTGTTTGTACCGCACCTAGCACAATGGGGTGCTGATCCATGACTGGGGCTGCTAGGTGCTACGATAGTACAAATAACGGTCATCTGTACCAAGGAGCAGAGCCTTTGTGACTCTCAGGGCTACCTAGTTTAGTGCTGGATTAAAGAATTTTGGGCCCTGTACACTATGGAAATTGCACCCCCTTCACTCAATTTTGGCCCAGTCGGTTCCCCCTCATGGCAGGCCAAACCTGAGTGGTGCTGTGACCCTGTGTGCCAGGTCACAACCCAGGGGCAAGAGACTCAACAAGATAACAGCTGAACCGTGGCTGAGGGTTGGCCAACTATGCTCCCCCATCGCATGTTTTCCTTGTACCCAGTACAGACTAGCTTGAATTCTCTGGCCTGTGTTATACAGGATGTCAGACTAGATCATTGAATTGTCCATTCTAACCTTAAATTCTATTAATCTGAATCTACGAAGCATGTCTAGTGCTACTACCACTCTGCCACTGACCTGCTCTGTGGCTTAAACAACTCACTACACCAGAACCTGCCCTGCCCCCCATCTCCTTTGTGTCACTCCAGCTGCACAAAGCAGACAGAACGCTACCTTGCCTGGGAAATCCCCAGTGGGCATACAGATGGCTTTGTGCCACCCTGTCCCAGCCCACTCGCCCGCCCCGGCTGTGCACCCCAAACCCGTGGCTTCAGCCAGGGCCGGAGCCAGAGGTCTGTCAGTCCCCACCATGGGGCTCCAGCTGTCATTCCTTCCCCCTGACCCCAACCTTCTCTCCCCCTGTTATTTTTAGTAAAAGTCAGGACAGATCACAGCTCCTGTGAATTTTTGTTTATTGCCCGCGAGCTGTTTCTGACTTTTGCTAAAAATAACCGTTACGAAATCTTAACCTCAGCCATCACTGATGCTTCAGAGGAAGGCGGTCTGCTGCTAATGAAACAAACTGGCAATCGAGAACTTTGCAGGAGCCTTATGTACTACAGCGTATGTTTGCCCGTCCATGAGAACCTTTCAGTTCCCTGAAAATGGCAAAGTTGTGCTGTCATTATAATGTGATAGTGACATTACACTTGTCAGTCTCACAAGAAATTATAACATTAGCTTCCATCATAGAATATCAGGGTTGGAAGGGACCTCAGAAGGTCATCTAGTCCAACCCCCTGCTCAAAGTAGGACCAATCCCCAGACAGATTTCTACCCCAGTTCTCTAGATGGCCCCCTCAAGGATTGAACTCACAAGCCTGGGTTTAGCAGGCCAATGCTCAAACCACTGAGCTATCCCTCATCCTCAACACTTTGAACTTCTCCCCTTTCAAACAACAAATGGTTGGCCTGGTGTGGTCTTGTTTACTTCACTTCCAAAGTACCACTTGCTGTTCAGCCTGCTTTGCTCTCTCTTTGTTTATGCTAATGTAGTAAGCTGTCTCCCGGGAGTCCTGGCTAAGCAGAATATCTAATAGTAACACATTCAATTAATATTATACCATCAGGTATGATTTATTTACTGAAATGCTATTTGAAGTGCAGTACTTTCCACAGAGCACTTATTTGTGACAGTATCTGCAAATGTTCCTAAGAGGCACATTACATGGAACAGATGCACATTAAGACGTCAGCTAAGAAAGATCTGTCAGGACACTTCAGTCTTTGCAGTGTAAAACCATCTCGTGTTTTACAATTTGAAACCGTACAACAACCTTGGAGTCAAAACGGAAGCCAGGCAAAGAGAAGGCTGCCTCCATCGAGAGGAACCCCCGTGCCTTCATTGGGCAGCTAGGTCTTGATTTTGAAACCAGTCCTGATTTGTAACATCATGCCAGTTACTGGAGATTTTATAGGAATAGGGATACTCTATACTTGTAACAAGAGCTGGTCGAAAAGCGTTGTGAGGGTGTTGGGTTTTTTTTCCACAAAAAATGTCCCGCCTGTCCTACAACCTTATATTTACTGTGGATTTACTGGATTCTAGCTCAGACCATCTTCCCTCACGCAATCTGACTTTCCTAACAGAAGGAATCATCTGTTTTGGGGCATTTGAGCAAAGATCATTGCTGAGTCCAGGGAAAGAGCAACAATAAATATTCTGACCAGGCCCCACCACTCCTTTTTGTCACACTGGGTCAGTGCTTTCCCAAAGAGTGGGCCACGTCCCCTACAGAGAGCGCAGTGGCCTGCCTCTGTGGGGTCCGGGGGTTGTGTGCATGGACAGCATTCCCTTCTTTTCTAAATTATTAGCTAGCTGTTATGGTGGTGAAGAAAACTCTCAATTATTATTTGTATTATAGGACCTAGGAGCCCTAGTCATGGACCGAGACCCTTGTGTGCTAGGCGCTGTACAAACACAGAACTCCAATAAAAGGACAGGTCTGCCCTAAGGAGTTTACAGCTTACAATCACAGGTGGATTCAGACAGATGGGGGAGTACCAGGAAACAAAGAGACAATATTGGTAGCAGATAGGCAGCGATCTCAGTGCACCAGCAGCCTACCCGTTGTCGAGTTTTTTTGTAGTCATCACGGCAAAAGGAGAGCTTTGAGAAGGGTTTTGAAAAAGCCTAGTGAGTTATTTTTGCAGCTGATTAGAGGGAGCATCTCCCAGGCATACATGGCAGCATGGGGGAGAGTATGAAGGTGCTTGCTTGAAAACTTAATAAGTGGGTGATGGCGGCTGGCATCATGGGCCAATCAGAGGTGAGCGCTGACAGATTGATAGCGAATGAGAGCTGAGAGAGAGAGGGTCGGGATATGCTGTGAAAGGCCTTGAAGGTGAAGACAAGCTGCTTATGATTGATGCAATAGAAAAGGGGGAGCACTGGAGGAATACAAAGAGAGGGGTGACAGGGTCAAAGCAATGGGCTACGAAAATGACCTTAGCAGCAGCATTTTGAAAGGATGTGACCAGGGTGAGATTGCATTTGTCATGACCAGAGACACTGATGCTGCAGTAATTGAGATGCGAGATAATGAGAGTGTTAGTGAGAGTCTTAGCTGTGTGGCTGGATAGAAAAGGCCGTATTTTAGAGATGTTATGCAGAAAGAATCAGTAAGATAGTTGGATGTGGCACAAGTATAACTGGTACAACAATGTCAGCCTGAATGTGCAGAGAGCCTGAACCAATAGCTCTGAGACATGAACTGCCCTAGTCATTCCAAATGGTGTTATCTACTTAAACTTTAAAGGTCAACATTGGTAACTATTCCACTGTTCACCCAAGCAGGTAAAAAAGGAGAGGAGGCATCATGTTGGGAAGATCTACAGTGGCCTTTAGGGTGAAATTTACTCCTGTGTAGGGGACCAACACTACGGCTAGGCATCACTTAAGTGATATAAGGGGATTTATATGAGACCGAAGTGGTGCATAGGCCCTCTGCATGGAGAAGAATTGCATCCTTGGAACAGCTCCTGGGCATTATTTCAGGGCAGTCAGAATTGGGGCAATGCATTTTCACCTTTTTGGGTGACTCCCTTTCCCATCCTGCAGCTATGTGTGGGGCTAGCTTGATCTTGTTGCCTTAATTTTTATTTTTTGACAGTGACTTTGTGACAGATGTAGTAGCTGAAGTTGTAGGCATGATTTATGAGCCAATATGAATTTAAAATATGCCAGATGCCTCTGACTCGACCAAATCTTATTGCTGCTCCGTAAACCTCAGCCCAGAGTGGCCTCGGACTTACCCAAATGTGTCCTTGACATGTTTATTGGGAGTCAGTAATTTGAACAAAAGATGTGCATGTAATGTTCAAGATAGAGACTTTTAAAGAACTAGGATGGTCTTGTGGTGAAGGCATATGCCTGGAGCACAAAAAATCTGGGGTCAATTTTCAGTCCTGTTACAAATTTCCTGTGTAATCATAGATAAATAATTTAATTTCTCTGGGCCTCACCTCCCCATATGTAAAATGAGGATGATCATACTTCCTTTTCTCATCCGATATAGTCTAAATAGACAAGGCAGATAAGCTGTTTGAGGCCAATGACTGTGTCTGGGCAGCACCTGGGACAGTGGGACTCTGTGCTCGAGGTGCTACTGTAATATAATATTTATCTGGCTTTATTCTCCAAGTGTCTGAATTGAATATGGGGGTAAATTATAGACTCAGAGCTTCGTGCTGGGGTTTTCAAAGAAGCCTAAGGGAGTTAGGCACTCAACTCCCATTGAATTTTCCTACCAAAAACCCCAGCCTGAAATAGATCCCTGTAACTAAAGCTTTTAAAAGATGCTTTGCTGATTTGAATTCTGTTGGGAAATCAATTGGAAAATTGAACTAAGTGATAATCAGTAACTCTGAGGGTGTGTTTAATGGGGATATATTTTTAGGAATGGATTGCTTCTTACACAACTCAGTGATTTTTCAGTATCTCAGACAAGCCTGTCTGAAGCTGACGCAGTCACCGCTGTGGGAAGGCAAGAATTGGGAACGTGGGATTTGTTTATGTGTTAGTGTCCTTAGGGAAGTTAAGATGATACTGCCCTTCATCCACCTGTAATGTGATGTCTCTTGATGGGTTGTGGGGGGGAGGGGGGGAGATTGAATCCAGGACCCCTGGTTCTAACACCATGAGAACCAGCTCTCTTAGCTCAAAGCCAGTCACAGACTCATGAACCTTTATGTGTTCCAGGTACTAGAAGGTAACAGAGCTTTACTGTGTGAATGTAGGTTATGGCCATATATACTTTTGCATACGTGCAATGCCCAGTATTTGTATGGCACTCTGTTCCCCTCAAATGGGGGCTGGATGATTATATATACGTGGTTGAGCCCCCTACAGCCACTGCTTTTAGCTTCTGCAGTAGAGGCTCATGCTTTAAGACTCACCCAAAGGCACGGTATTGCAAATGCAAGCTGGAGCTTTGTGTGCATGAAACCCTGTCTTGCCCATGTGCCTTAGGCATTGTACGAACGCCACTTGGGTGTGCACATTTTTAAAATGTCTGTGTCCAACTGTATTAATCCTGGAGGTGGGGTGTGGAATAATTTAATGAAATAAGGGCACTTGCAAACAGTAGCTTCGTTGTACAATACATGCAGATTTTATTTTACTGTGCAGTATTGGCTACTGTCAGAAGACAGGATACTGGGCTAGATGGACCATTGGTCTGATCCACTATGGCTGTTCTTATCTAACCTCTGCTCCACTAGATGGTGCTAGCCAAAATTCATGAGAGGCCTGGATTCTTAGGTCAGATTTCTTATGGCATGTTGGATAAGGGCTACGAATGGGACACACATCAGTGCCATGCGAAAATAAAGGAGCTGAGGCAAGTATACTAGAAGGCAAGGGAGGCAAACCATCGCTCTGGTGCTTCGCTGAAGACCTATCACTTCTATAAGGAGCTAAATGCTATCCTTGGTGGTGGCAACCCCACCTCCATCACCAAGAGCCCCGTGGATGCTTCGGCAGGGCTGGAGACAGTGAACAGTGGACTCAACCCCAAGGATGAAGTCATAGACGAGGAAGTTGAGTTGGAGAATGATGTGGAGCACACGGCAGGGTTGTCTGGTGGCACGGTGAGTCAAGACCTCTTTTCCACTCTGGAGAGGTCTAGCCAGTCCCAGTAATCCATCTCTGGCGTCCATGATGCAGGAGAGGAAAGCCCTGGTAAGTGATCTTTTTGAGTTGATGCTGCTCGGTTATGTAAGGTAGAGCTGTCCTTTGCTCTGTATATTCTAGAAGAGGGTGAAGAGATAGAAATGTACAAGACTAGCTGTGTGTGCGTGTGCTCCACATTCCCCCGTGCAGGCAAGCAGTGCAGCAGAACAGTGTGTTAATGCATGTCGAGATTTCATGGGAATCCTCCAGAGAGATCTCTAGGAAACTTTCCTGGAAGTACTCGCTAATCCTCTGCCAAAGGTTCCTTGCCAAGCCGTTATTCCTTCCCCCGTTGTAGGAAATTTCCCGCACCACTTGGCAATCACTTGTGCAGAGACCAAAGCGGCACCCAGGTGAGCAGCATAGGGACTGGGTCTGAAGCTGCGTGCATGCAGGAGATGCACCCTTGCATACCCTCAGGATATCAGCTTCAATGACCCCCGCTTGTGAAAAATGGTGGCAGAATTTACAATATTGTCCCTAGTCGCCTGCAGTGATCCCCTCAAAAACCACCTAGACCCTTTGCCCCATCTTGAGTGCCCATCCCCCCATCCCAGGCTGAATTCACCATGTTTCGGGTGTTTGCCGAGGTGTGTGCTTGCCAAGGGATAGCGAGAAAGTGATTAGTCTGTTAAAAGAGGTGTAGTTAACTGTAATGATTCAATGCTGTGTGTGAACTAACAATCATGCTTCTGTGTATTGTTTCTTGTGCTTCTGCAGATGTGGTCTTTAGGGGAACCCCCTACACACCGGCAGAGTGCCTCTGCCAGATAAGCAAGCAACCAAGGTGGAGCAAGGAGGACATGTTCCAAGAGGTGCTCCAATCCTCAGAGGCCAAAAAAAGAGAACCCAGGGAGTGGAGAGAGACCCTGAAGGAAAAAGTTAAAATAGAAAGGCAGGACAGAAAGGAAAGTGAGGAGCATATTGTAAAAGGCCAGTAGCAGATGATAAAAGTAATGGAGGAACAAAGAGAGATGCTGAAGTCCCTAATCGTGCTCCAGGCAGAACACACGCACGCCCCCGCAGCCGATACAGAGCTGTTTTCCATGCCCTCCCAACTTCCCGGAATGTCTCGGTACCCCGTTCACTTACACACACAGCTATGAGAGCTTACACTGCCCTGCACTCTTACCTCCCTTCCCACCAAGTCTTTTGGGTGTGTTGTTAATTGGTATGTATAAATAAAACTCTCTGAAAGCTAACCAATCTGTATTTGTCTCTGTAGCGGGGTGGTTACCTGCTCCAACCCTGACAGGAGAGAAGCCAGCCCTGGGAGAGGGCTAGGAGAAAAAGCCCAAGCTGATTGGGGAAGGAGCTATACCTGGGCCACGCCCCAATCAGGACAGCTGGGCCTTATAAGAAGGCCAGGACAGCCAGAAGCTGAGCAGAGTCTCTCCTCTAGCTGTGGAGGGAGACCGGCCTGGCTGCAGGGGAGTAAGAGGGTACCTGGGAGTGAGGCAGGGCTAGGAAGAGCCAGAGGAGCAGGGGAGATCCAGGCTGGTGACTCCCCAGGCTGCAGGGCCTGGTTCCAGGCCCATAGAGGTACTGGGTGGCAGAAGAAGGCAGCAGGTCAAACCCCCTTGCCTGTGATGAGTGGCTTTTATACTGCAGTCTGCCCCAGTGGACAGGCTAGGTGAGGACTGGCAGTAGCCCAGACTGAGGCGAGGTGGGGGTAGTGGGCGGGGGCTCCCCGGGGAAGGGAGACCCACAGAGATTGTTGAGGTATTGCCAGGCAGCAGCACCCCAGAGAAAATGGGCACCAGGGTCTGGAGGGGGGGACCCGGGGCCCAGCTGTGGCAAATCACTGGCCTGCAGAGGGCGCTCCAGGCAGGCAATCGAGCTAATTCCCTGAGAGACCAGCAGGCGGCACCGCAGGGGTGAGTCCACACGCTTACAGTCTCCAACACATGATGGTTGCTTCTGGTAGTAATACATAGTGGCAGTTTGCTCATTGGCTGACTAGAAATCCCAGTCGGGAATAATCACAATTTCCATGCAAGGTGGCAAGTTAACAAAGCATGGTAGAGTGCTGTACAGAAAGACACATTACTGGTGCTTATTGTCAAAATGTTGCCTCAAAGTCTTCCTGATTCAAATAGCCCCCGTTTTGCCCCTCTACTAACCCTGGTATCTGGCAGCTCAAATTCAGCAGCCAGGCCCTCTGCCTTTGCGTTCCACCCCAGGGGAAACTTTTTACCCTTAGGCTAACAAATATTATGGAGTGCACAGCAGGCTGCTATGACCACGGGAAAACGTACCTCATTTAGGTCTAACCTGCCATAAAGGCATCACCAGCGCGCTTTTAATCTGCCAAAGGCACATTCCTTGGTCATTTTGTACCTGCTCAGTCTATTGTTGAAGCGCTCCTTGCTGCTGTCAGGTTTCCTGTGTAAGTCTTCATGAGCCATGGGAGTAAGGGGTACTCTGGGTCTCCCAGGATCACTGTGGGCATTTCAACATCCCCCACTGGAATCTTGTGGTCTGGAAAGAAAGTCCCTGCTTGTAGCTTTCTGTACAGGCTGGTGTTTCTGAAGATACGTGCGTCATGCACCTTCCCGGACCACCCCGCGTTGATGTCAGTGAAACTCCCATAGTGATCCACAAGTGCCTGCAATACCATAGCGAAGTACCCCTTTGTACTGATGTATTCCATCACTAGATGGTTCCAAAATTGGAATATGCATGCCATCTATCACCCCTCTGCAGTTAGGGAATCCCATTGCCGCAAAACTATCCACTATTTCACGCACATTGCCAAGAGTCACAATCCTTCATAGCAGGATGCGATTAATGGCCCTGCAGACTTGTGTTACTGCAGCCCCAGCGGTGGACTTCCTGACTCCAAACTGATTTGTGACTGATCGGTAGCTGTCTGGAGTTGCCAGTTTCCACAGAACGATTGCCACATGCTTCTCCACCGGGAGTGCAGCTCTCATTTTGGTGTCCTTGCACCGCAGTGCTGGGGCAAGCTCTGCACGCAGTTCCTGGAAGGTCGCTACCTGCACCCTTCTGCAGCCACTGTTTATTATCCCCGACCTGCATTACAATTCAATCCCACCACTCAGTGTTTGTTTCCTGAGCCCACAAGCGACAGTCCACTGTGTTCAGCTGCCGTGAATGCCAAAAGCAATCTGGTGGTGTTTCTTTCCACGGCACGCAGCAGGTCAGGCAACTCTGATTCTTGTTCAGATTGGGAGTTCATGATCTACTGCATGACCATCTGCAATGCGTTCATATCAGTGAACACCACAGTAGGGAGCAGTGCAGGATCCATCCTTTCAGGCAGAGATGGCGGGCGCACAATAAACAGGAGCCATTGAAAAATGCCGCGAAACACAGTTGAAAGCCCATGGAGTGCTGGGACGGAAAGAACTGCATCATGGGACATTAAGCCTGCATCCATGGTGCACTGAGATCCATTCCACTTTCCCACAACTCCTAGCTGCAGAAGGTGGCGAGTAGCACAGTGGGATAGCTACCCACAGTGCACTGCTTTCACTGTCGATGCTAGAGCACCAACAGTGGACACGCTCTGCCGACAGAAGGAGCATTGTGTGAACAGGCACAAGCGATGCAATAACCCCGGGTTTTGATTGTTGGCTTAACTTGCATTGACAAAACTCTGTAGTGTAGACAAGGCCTAACAGAGACGACGCTTTCAAAGTGGATTAAGCTAAACCAGAAAAAATACTCTTATTCGAGAACGAGTGTTCACATAGAGCGCAATTTTGAAATAGCTCTAAATTCACATACCTTATTCTGGATTAACTTCCAAATGTAGGGAAGCCCTAGAGAGGAGGGATAGCTCAAGGGTTGAACATTGGCCTGCTAAATTCAGAGCTGTGAGTTCAATCCTTGAGGGGGCCACTTAAGGATCTGGGGCAAAATCAGTGTTTGGTCCTGCTAGTGAAGGCAGGGGGCTAGACTCAACCTTTCAAGGTTCCTTCTGGTTCTAGGAGATAGGATATCTCCATTAATTCAGTATAAGTGCACCCATGCTAGGGCTTTTACTAGTATAACTATTTTAGTAAAACCGCCCTTATTGGCATAGTTATACCTGTGCAGTTTACAAGTGCAGGCCAGGTCTAAATGCGTCAACTTCAGGGGTTTGCATCCATGAAACTTGATCAATTTTTAAATTTAAATTTGGGTACATGGGTGCAACTTTTCTAATACCCAGCCTAACAAGTCTGATGACCTGGTGGGTGGCTGCTGATGACGATTAAAACTTCACAAGTCTCCTGTAAAGTAGCCTCTAACAACTTGGGTCAGATGGGAAATGTACCCCCTGGCTTGGCTACAGTGTCACACTCACGCTGAACTGCTCTCTTGCGCCCCCCTGTCCGATCCCTCGATCCTTTGCGGCTCTCTGTCTCTCCTCTGTATTGCATGTCTGGATGGTTTATTTTTTCTATCCTCCATCTCTCTCTGGTGTTGTGATGAGCTAACTCATTTGAAAGTATGGGAAGAAGTCCCTCTGCCGACTCGGACTGGTCACCTGGGTAGTGTCCGTGACATAAATATAGAGGAATTAAGTACTAAAAAGCATTACAGCCAAGTAACAATGATTGCTGAATTGGTAATATTTGTGTGCCCAGAGAATAATGGATCTGATCCTGCCCCCACTGAAGTCAATGGGAGTTTTGAAATTGACTTCAACAGGAGCAGGACTGGATCCTAAATTCCACTAATATACTTAGCTCATCTAGTGCTTTTATCAGTATATCTCAAAGACCCAGATCCTCAAAGGAATTTAGGTATCTAACTTCCATTGAAATCAATTGGAGTCAGGCACCTAAACATCTTGGAGGATCTGGGCCAAAGTGCTTTATAAAGCACGTTGGTATCATTATCCCCTTTTTACAGATGAGGAAACTGAGGCACGGCAAGGTAAAATGACTTGCCAAAAGACATGCAGCAGGCCAGTTGCCAAGCCAGGAAGAGAACCCAATGGCCTGTATGGGACACTAGATGGGGTGGGATCTGAGTTACTACAGAGAATTCTTTCCTGGGTGTCTGGCTGGTGAGTCTTGCACACATGCTCAGGGTTTAGCTGATTGCCATATTTGGGGTTGGGAAGGAATTTTCCTCCAGGGCAGATTGTCAGAAGTCCTGGGCGGTTTTCGCCTTCCTCTGAAGCGTGGGGCATGGGTCACTTGCTGGAGGATTCTCTGTACCTTCAAGTCTTTAAACCACAAGTTGAGGACTTCAATAGTTCAGACATAGGTCAGGGGTTTGTTACAGGAGTGGGTGGGTGAGATTCTGTGGCCTGTGTTGTGCCAGAAGATTGTAATGGTCCTTTCTGACCTTAAAATCTATGAGTCTCTAACCCTTGTTTCCTGAGTCCTAGTCCATTATGCTATCCACTAGGCAAGCCTGTCTTTTATAGTAGAAATTGTTTCATAATAGTGAAAAGGATTTTTACTACACAAGGACTATTTTTTCTTGACTTGGGAGGTACAATGTCTTAAAATGCCGCCCACAACCTGTCTACTTGTCAGGTCAAACCAATCCAAAATTACTGAGAAATCGGCTTCATTTTCAAAAGCTTTCTCAAGAAATTCGTTCTTTATTTATTAACCCAACAGCTTTTCTAGCTGGACAGAATCCTAATAAAAAACTATTTATATATCCTCCCTTTTGATCCCTTGGACTGGGATAGTTTATCAGTTCTGAGCTCATTACAGCCTTAAATATGTTACCTATTACATTTAATGGCATATTGCGGGCTCATCTACTAGTAACTCATAAGCATTCTTATTAAAAGCGCTTAGCAACCTGGCGCTGAAGTAACACAAATGTCAGGCTCCTCGAATGAAAATAAAAATCAATTATGCTTTTAAGGGCAGAGAGAGATTAAGCTGCATATAATGCACATTTACAGTATTGTGGAGACCAAAGCCTTTAGGTGCAGTTAGTGGCATTTCATTCTTAATCTTCCTCCTTAATACAAGCAGGAGCCATTAAAACAATGAAAAGTAAATCCACATGCCTGTTTCACCGTTTCCTTTAGATAGATTCCTTCAACTGCTTTATTTTATATTTTTGTAGCAGATCAAAAGAATTAATTATAGGCACCCAGACTATTACTATTATTTGGGGACGGGGGAAAAGGGGCCAATCTTGTCGGAAGAATTATACTTTGCAGCAAGCTAAGGGTAAGGAGCGAAATGTAAAAGAAGAATTAATTTTCAAGGATCTCATTAAATTGGTAGAGGATTATACTTTCTCCTCCAGATTTTTGACCAGATCATTGGAAAGAACAAAGAGAGGCTGCCCCAGAGAACCAGCCCCAGGTTTTTTACATTTGGTCCAATGCACACTGGGATGGTGCTTTCAGAATTTAGTCAGTGGTGTGAGAATACATACAGTGCAATGCACCACTGTGTAGAAATCCCACACAGCCCTTATTGTTTGTATTGCACGAGTGCCTACAGGCCAAGGTCAGGGCCTTATTGTGCTATATTGTACAACATATAATAAGACACCGTCCCTGCCCTGACACGCTTATAATCCAAATAGACATGACAGATGAAGGGGAAAAGGAGAGGTAAAGTGACTTGTCAGACTTCACATAGCAGGTCAGCTAATGGATCAGGAGCTAGAACTATAGATTCCTGGGCCTTGGTCTAGTGCTCTAGCCACTAAACATCACTGTCTTCTTTTTGTCAGGGTCCTGGAAGAAAACATAAAACCATCACTGATAAAATTTGCAGGTGACACCAAAACTGGGGCTGTGGTAAATATCGAAGAGGACAGTCCACTGCTTCAGAGCGATCTGGATTGCTTAGTAAACTAGGCACAAGCCAACGGTATCTGTTTTAATACTGCTAAATGTACATGTATGCGTCTAGCAACAAAGAATGTAGGCCATACATACCGGATGGCAGACTTTATCATGGGAAGCAGTGACTCAGAAAAAGATTTTGTGGTCATGGTGGATAATCAGTTGAACGTGAGCTCCCAATGTGATGCTGTGGCTAAAAGAGCTAATGCAACTTGAAGAGCAGAGAGGTTATTTTACCTCTGTATTTGGAACTGGCTGCTGGAATATTACATCCAGTTCTGGTTCCCACAAGTCAAGGAAGGTCTTGATATATTGGTGAGGGTTCACTGAAGAGCCATGAGAATGATTGAAGGATTATTCTTTATTAATGATCTGGACGATGGGATAAATTGCACCCTCAACATGTTCATGGATGACACTAAACAGGTGGGAGAGGTAGATATGCTGGAGGGTAGGGATAGGGTCCAGAGTGACCTAGACAAATTGGAGGAATGGGCCAAAAGAAATCTGATGAGGTTCAACAAGGACAAGTGCAGAGTCCTGCACTTAGGACGGAAGAATCCCATGCATTGCTACAGGCTGGGGACCGACTGGCTAAGCAGCAGTTCTGCAGAAAAGGACCTAGGGATTACAGTGGATGAGAAGCTGGATATGAGTCAGCAGTGTGCCCTTG
Organism: Malaclemys terrapin pileata; assembly: GCF_027887155.1. Lineage (NCBI taxonomy): Eukaryota > Metazoa > Chordata > Testudines > Emydidae > Malaclemys > Malaclemys terrapin. Next base: position 11,383,496 of record NC_071505.1, on the reverse strand, counting down.
TTGCCAAGAAGACTAACAGCATATTGGGCTGCATTAGTAGGAGCATTGCCAGCAGATCGAGGGAAGTGATTATTCCCCTCTATTTGGCACTGGTGAGGCCACATCTGAGTATTGCATCCAGTTTTGGTCCCCCCACTACAGAAAGGATGTGGACAAATTGGAGAGAGTCCAGCGGAGGGCAACGGAAATTATTAGGTGGCTGGGGCACATGACTTACGAGGAGAGGCTGAGGGAATGGGGCTTGTTTAGTCTGCAGAAGAGAAGAGTGAGGGGAGATTTGATAGCAGCCTTCAACTACCTGAAGGATGGAGCTCAGCTGTTCTCAGTGGTGGCAGATGACAGAACAAGGAGCAATGGTCTCAAGTTGCAGTGGGGGACGTCTAGGTTGGATATTAGGAAACACTAATTCACTAGGAGGGTGGTGAGGCATTGGAATGGGTTACCTAAGGAGGTGGTGGAATCTCCATCCTCAGAGGTTTTTAAGGCCTGGCTTGACAAAGCCCTGGCTGGGATGATTTAGTTGGTGTTGGTCCTCCTTTGAACAGGGTCTAGACTAGACTAGATGTCCTCCTGAGGTCTCTTCCAAGCCTAATCTTCTATGATTCTATGATTAGAAAACATGCCTTATAATGACAGACTCCAGGAGTCAATTTATTTAGCTTAACAAAGAGAAGATTAGGGGGTGATCTGATCAGTCTAAAAGTACCTACCTGCGGAACAAATATTTGATAACAGGCTCTTCAGTATAACACATGACTGGAAGTTGAAGCTATAAATATTCAGATTGGAAAAGAGGTGTACATGTTTAATAGTGAGGGTGATTAACCATTGAAGCTATTTACCAAGGGTCATGGTGGATTCTCCATCACTGGCAATATTTATATCAAGATTGGTTGTTTTTCTAACAGATCTGCTCTAGGAATTATTTTGGGGAAGTTCTCTGACCTGTGTTCTACAGGAGGTCAGCCTAGCTGATCACAGTGGTCCCTTCTGGCCATTGAAGTCCTATGTTTAAAGAGGCTGGGTGGTCTTAGTGTTGAGTGGCTGGATGGATATCTGGGTTCAATTCTTGGCAGACGTCTTCCTGTGTGACCTCAGCCAGGTGTGCTAATCTCTCTGTGCCTCAGTCTCCACCTCTGTAAAACAGGGATAAGCCTTCCCTTCCTAGCAGGGGCATTGTGAGGATAAAGCTATCAGGGTCTGAGAAGCACTTAGATATTACAAAGATAAGTGCCATAGAGAAGACTATAAATAATAAAAATAAATAAAAAGCCAGTTAATAAGTGGTGCAAATGGGCTCACCAAGCCTTCTGTACCAGATGAATTTCTTCCTTAGTGCAGACATGATCAATAAAAGTAATAAATATGAACCTCAGTACTGAGTGCCTTGATTTATATTAAATAATATGTACCCCTCTTTCATTTACTGCTGATGTAGAGGAGCTGTTTGGATTCTGGACCAGCCCTTCTAAGGATTCTAAGGGCTGCAGAAGACTGAGAGGAGACATAACAGTTTTCAAGTACATAAAAGGTCGTTACAAAGAAGGAGAAAATTTGTTTTTGTTAACCTCTGAGGATAGGACAAGAAGCAATGGGCTTACACTGCAGCAAGGGAGGTTTAGGATGGACATTAGGAAAAACTTTCTAACTGTCCGAGTGGTTAAGCACTGGAATAAATTCCCCAGGGAGATTGTGGAATCTCCATCATTGGAGATTTTTAACAGCAGGTTGGACAAACACCTGTCAGGGATGGTCTAGATAATGCTTAGTCCTTCCATGAGTGCAGGCGACTGGACTAGATGATCTCTTGAGGTCCTTTCCAGTCCTATGATTCTATGTGTGATATAATGACCAAAATTTTCAAACCAGGAATCCTGAAGGTAGGCTCCTAAGTAGAGCTGGGAGAATTTTGGGGGGCTTTATTTTTTTTCTTCTTTTCAATATGCAGATTTTTTTTTAAAAACTTCATTTTTGAATCAACCAGAAATATTTTTTTGACTCTTTGGAATTGCCATGAAACTGAAAAATCAGTTATTGCACAGCTCTACTCCTAAATCCATATTTAGACACATATATAATGGCTTGTCTACACTTGAAAGTTAATTCAGATTAAGGCAGGGTGTGAATTTAAAGCACAGTAGCTATTTCTGAATAACACTAGTATGTTTGGACACTCTTATTCCAGATGAAAAATGCCTTGTTCCTGTTTAGCTCAATCCATTTTAGAACAGGGCACTCTTATTCTGGAATAAGAATGTCCATCCATGGAGATTTTCAAGAATAATTATTCTGAAATTACTCCCTTGTGTAGATAAGCCCTTAGTGTCCTGATTTTCTGAGCTGAGGACTATCTGCCATTCCATGTAGTGATATGTTTACTTGCTGTTATATTATTCAACTACTAGCTGGCTCTGTGTGGAGACTCAGACCAGTCACAGTCCTTGTTATACAAGACAGACAAAGTTGGAAGATGAGCTGTGCAAAAGCCTGCCTGTTTGCTGGAGCTGTATTGTTGAACTAACACCTCCTATTTAAGAAGGCCTGATTCCATGTACCAGGAAACCCCTGTTGGCTTTTAGACAGAGGTGCTTTCACTAGGACCAGAACCTGGAGGTTCTAGGCCACTGATGCTTCTGCATTGCCAGCAGGAGCGCGGGCTGGCTTTCTGCTGGCAGACCCTGTCAAGCTAGACAGTGACGGAAGTACCGCCCAGTTGGGGCCTGAGTGGCGGCCCCCCGCAGCCGACTGATTGGCCCAGGCCGGTATATAACTCAGGAAGCCATTACAGCGAGCTGTCTGAGCAATGACGCAATATGCCTGTTTGCTTCTGCTCCAGACCTTGCCTTACTGTGAACCTGACACCCTGGATCCTGACCCCATTTCATCCCTGATGCTGCTACTTGCCTTCTGTCTGTAATCGGTGCCTGATCTTGACTTCCTAATATCCTGACCTGCCTTGACTCCAACTCTGCTACTCACCTCCTGCCTGCAACCTAGTGCCTGACCCTGAGTTCTTGGTATCCTGACCCAGCCTGACTCTGCTGTGTGTCTCCTGACGGCAACTTGGTAACTGACTGCTGTCCATGGCCTGGCAATGACAGACAGAGAGCACAAGTCAAAACTGCATAGCATTGGCAGAATCCTCTCTGGCCAATTGATTTGGCGTCTGTGCTGGAAAGAAGTGCCCAATATGGCGCAAGAAGGCACAGAAATGTAATATAGCCTATTACCTGTGGGGCTAATACCTGTGTGTGTGTGTGTATGTGCGGGGGGAGAATGTATGTCCTTGACCCACCTACTGCCCAGTCCTGTGGCAAGGTCCCATGCAGGTCTGGAAGGAGGGAGGAAACTGTTATGGAGGTAGCTGAGTCTCTTTTCCACATGGATGGTGCACAAAGAGAACCCTCTGCACATGGATCTCTGGAACATGATTGGTTCCTAAGTAAGGGTGTGGCCTCCTAGGAAATAGAATCTTCATGATACTGATGAATAGTAATCCCTAGCTCTTATATAGCCCTCTGCATCTGTAGATTTCAGTGTTGCACAAGGAAGACCAGTGTCATTGTCCCTATATTACAGATGAGGTGGCAGGAAATGAGGCCCAGTGAAGTGACTTGCCCAAGGTCACCCAGCAGGCCAGTAGCAGAGCTGAGACTAGAAAACTGGTCTCCTGAGTTCCAGTCCAGTGCTCTAGCCAGTAAGCAACACTGCCTAGGTATTGGACTCTGATCGTGAATGTTATGGACTTCTAAAAATTCTATATTGTTACTTTATAATCTAAAGAAGTTACAAATATTATGTCCTAAGCACCTGTCTTCAAAGAAACCCAGACGTTGCACACAATCAGACTGAGCTGGCTGAAAATGCTGTGACTCTTTCTCTCCAATAGATGGTGCTGTGAAACTAGCCTTTAAACATCCCGACATTAATGTGCAGAGCACCTAACTTCTCACCATCATTCTGGTTACTTTAGGATAATAAAGTTGAATAGGATGCCATTTAAAAATCAGTGCCTGGATCTTCAACAAGGTAAATCAGTGATCTGCACCTGTGGAAGATCTGGCCTTCTAGGTACAGGTAGTGATGTCTGTTGGGATGTAATTCCATGACGGATGCAAATGATCAGAAAGCAGGTGTGAATGGTAATACACTTTAGACTGCACAGTCTTGGCAGTAAGTAGGGGCCTAATTCTCCTCTGCTGTTCACCTTGTTCAGTCATTGACACTTGAGCAATCAGAGCCCAAAGTGGGTGTGATCTGCAACTGTTCTGATTTTAGTTGCATTTTTACTCCCACTTTGCACAGATGGAAACAAGTGGAGGATCATGACTGATGTGGTCAAAACAAGTGTAATTTACAAACCAAGGCTAAATTATGTTCAGTTACGCTGGCATAAATCCAGAGTAACTCCACTGGAGTCAACTCAGATATTGGTCCCAAGAGAAGGAAAGGGCAGGAAAACCAACTACCAAAAGTATGTGTGATAAAATAGGGATGGGCTGATAGCGTCTTATAAAACACTACTGCAGAGAGCAACTGGCTGTGGGAGATTGGACTGAATGATCTAATAAATCTCTGCCTTCTGATTTCAGTGACCTCTCCTGCTCCTGTTAGCAGCTTTTCCTGCTTCAGCCAATTGAATTCTGCCCCTTTGATTGTTCACGCTCACCGACTAACGAACGGGAGCAAGTTACACGCCCTTGCCACTTACAACTTTTTGCTGATGTGACCTGCTGACTATGTTACGAGTTACATAAAATCTGGGCCTGCTTTAAAAGGATGTAAGGGAGTTACTCCAGGTATAAATTTGGCTCCCTGCAAATAGTTTGGTCCTGATTCTGTAGTCTTACTTGGGCAAAGCTGCAGGAACTGGCCCTTTAAGATTACATCTATAAAAATTATGGGCTAGATCCATAATTTACAGCAGCTGGAAGATCTGACAATTTGCTGATATGTATGTATTATGTACAAATATAGCCCCCCAGTACAGCCCTGTGTATTTAGCTTGTGCCTAACTTTAAGCACATGGCTTTCAGTGACTGTCCATGTACTTACAGTGCTTAGCAGAATCAGGGCCAGGTATATGGGTGTATATATACCCATATAATACATGATTGATCTGCCCCATGACACTGTCTTCCTGAGTGAGGGGAAGAAAGATAACTTATGAGTGAGTAATTTATAGCCAGGAGTGAGTTTTCTTGACCTCTTCTCTGGAGTGAAGATTAATGTCATAGAGAACCAGTCATTGTGTATTATTTTCTGTATATAGGGGATATGTGTTTTCCTTCTGCTTTCCTCCAAAAATGAAACACTTGAAAGTGACAGCCTGGAACAATGGAATGTTTGGTAATCTAAGCTAATGGGCACTGCTAGAGTTTCAGTGTCTGGGTGCTACTATCTTGTTGAAGTAAAATAGCCACGATCACACTTGGATTAGGAACTGATACACACTGAAAGGGGCAAAGGGCAGCTAGTTGTCCAACTCTCACTGAAAGTCAGTAGAAATGGGCCACCAAACTCCTATTTGTACCTTTGAAAATCTCCTCCTCTGTACGTATTTGCATATAAATTATTTTATTTCAAATTAATTCGGGACATGGAACATTTATTCCCAATTTGAAACTCAAGGTCAGACATTTGGCCAATATCGTATATGAGGATTTAGCAACATTAGTGGCAGTAAAACAAACATAGCTAAATTTCCTTTGCCCTGAAGATGTATTTGTTAATATAACAATAGTAGTGCTCCCTTCCATGAAATTAGCATCACTGTGATTTTTTTCAGTAGCGGCTAAGCCCATGGCAATGCTGGTTTTCGATCTCATTTTTTTATGGAAGATATTATATGAGCAGCATTCTGCATACCCTGAGTTCGTTTTTTGCATTGCGCCTCTAAAATATCACGAAGCCTTTCAAAAGTCATTTTAAAGATATCGCCACTAAACCAGCTTGAATACTATTGGCTAGATCCAAAGTCCATTAAAGTCAATGGGAGTTTTTTCACTGACATCTGTGAACCTGGGATCTATGTCTGGACCATTTTATCAGTATTTGAACTTAGGAAGAACTGAGAAGTTCCAGAGGAATTTTTTTTTTAATCTTGTTTTTCTTTATTGGTATTCTTAGCTGCCTTCCAAAGAGCTAAGGTAGATTGTAAATTCTTTGGGACATGGATCATGTATGCTTTCCTTTATGTATAGGGCCAAGCACAGCATCAGAACTTAAGTCAGTAAAACAATAATTAATAAAAGAAGCAAGCGGGACAAGATCAAGATAAATGGTCAGTTTTCAGAATGGAGAGAGGTAAATAGTGGTGACCCCCAGGGGTCGGTAGTGGGACCACTCCTATTCAACATATTCATAAATAATCTGGGAAAAGGGGTGAACAGTGAGATGGCAAAATTTGCAGATGATACAAAACTACTCAAGCTAGTTAAGTCCCAGGCAGACTGTGAAGAGCTACAAAAAGATCTCTCAAAACTGGGTGACTGGGCAACAAACTGGCAGATGAAATTCAATGGTGATAAATGCAAAGTAATGCACATTGGAAAACATAATCCCAACTCTACATATAAAATGATGGGGTCTAAATTAGCTGTTACCACTCAAGAAAGAGATCTTGGAGTCTTTGTGGAGAGTTCTCTGAAAACATCCACTCAATGTGCAGCGGCAGTCAAAAAAGTAAACAGAATGTTGGGAATCGTTAAGAAAGAGAGAGATAATAAGACAGAAGATATCGTATTGCCTCTATATAAATCCATGGTATGCCCACATCTTGAATACTGCGTGCAGATGTAGTCGCCCTATCTCAAAAAGGATATATTGGACTAGGAAAAGGTACAGAAAAGGGCAACAAAAATGATTAGGGGTATGGAACGGCTGCCGTATGAGGAGAGATTAATAAAACTGGGACTTTTCAGCTTGAAAAAGAGAGGACTAAGGGGGGATATGATAGAAGTCTAAAAATCATGACTGGTGTGGAGAAAATAAATAAGGAAGTGTTATTTACTCCTTCTCATAATACAAGAACTAGGGGCCACCAAATGAAATTAACAGGCAGACGGTTTAAAACAAACAAAAGGAAGTATTTTTTTGCATAACACACAGTTAACTTGTGGGTCTCCTTGCCAGAGGATGTTGTGAAGGCCAAGATTATAATGGAGTTCAAAGAGAACTAGATAAATTCATGGAGGATAGGTCCATCAATGGCTATTAGCCAGGATGGGCAGGGATGGTGTCTCTAGCCTCTGTTTGCCAGAAGCTGGGAATGGGCGACAGGGGATGGATCACTTGATGATTACCTGTTCTGTTAATTCCCTCTGGGGCACCTGGCATTGGCCACTGTCGGAAGACAGGATACTGGGCTAGATGGACCTTTGGTCTGACCCAGTATGGCTGTTCTTGAAAGTAAAGAGGGAGTTCCAAGGAGATTAGAGGCATACATGACCCCTGCAAACAGGACAAGTGTGCAGAAAAGAAAGTATCAAATAATCTGTGTATTACGGAGAGAAACTATGCAAACATCTGCTACATTCAAGGTACAAACCATCGTCACTTCCCCAACTTGGAATATTATGGTATCTCCAGAATTCAGTATGTATACTTACATCCTTAAGACTTGGTGTATTCCTATCCATGTATGCTTTCTTGCCATCCTTATGCCATTATGTATGCAAATCAGGAAAACTGCAGTAGTTGGTAGTTGAGTTGATCCAAAAAAGGGGGAATTATGTGATTTTTTTTTCAAAATTTCCACCCTTTTTCAGAATTTTGAAAATCTGAAATGTCAGAAGTCTGACAATCTTGCCCAGTTTTATAGCTACTTGAAAAACAGGGACGAGGAAATCATGAAAAAAATCATTCACACTGTCCTTATTTCTTTATAATGTTAAGGTTCTGTCAAAAATTTGAAAAATTTCAGCCACCTTATTTGCACCTGGCATCTACTCCTTGTTTTCCCAAAGTCTCCCTTCTTGCTTGAGAAAAGAAGGCTGGGGGCGGGGGGGGGGGGGGGACCTGTTACCATCCTCAACGTATTTGACGACTGTTGATCAATTGCTGCCCATGTTCACTGAAGGGAAGACAAAATGTAACAGGCTTAATCTGCACAAGGGAGATCTTGGTTAGATATTAGGAAAATTTTTCTAAGGACAGGGAGATTTAAGCTCTGAAATAGGTTACCAAGAGCACTTATGGAATGCCCATCACTGGAGGTTTTTATGAATAGTTTAGACAAACAGCTGTTAAGGATAGTCTAGGTGTACTGTGTCCTGTCTCACGACAGGGAGCTACATTTCTGTATTAATGATAAAGAGATGCATACGTAGGGTGATGGTGTAGCAATATGAACACCTTATAACACTAAATCATCAGGTGTAGATCAGTCCGGCTACAATCTACCCCAGAGACAGTCACGATCTTCATTATCCCCTGCAAACTTTTTTTTTACATTATTAATTATACAAACGTGTAATTAAGTATCTGAGTGGGCAAGCTCTCTTCTCCATAGATACCTCACAGTGTAATAATGACTCCATGAGACGCTGGTGACAAAGCTTTAAGAGTCGTCAGCACCTAGGCATTCTCATCAAGAACAAGTGACATGTCCTGTAGCGAGAAGATGACTAAATCCTGCTGCTTTTCAAGGCAAATTCAGCGAAACTGCAGTTGAAGTGGCTGGGAGAGAGCCGAAAGCGGGACTTGCAGTCTGTGAAGCAGGAAAACACCAGATCAAATCTAAACTTTAGAAGGGGGGAGGGGACCCAGCCCAGGGTGTGGTCCCTTGTGAGTTTAGGTAATTTACAAAGAGGATCCTTGCTGTAAAGAACCCGATCGTTACAGCCCGGAAGCAGCTGGCGTTGTTTTGTTGACAGATCCGTTGTAATTTGGGGGTTTTCGTTTGCTGGGCGAGGTGTCGGCTTCCCCCACCCCAGGGGTCTGTGTATAAAATGCTTGTGCAAAGACAGAAGGCTCAGACGCAACCTTTGCCTTTTTTCCTCGGCGTGTGCAGCGCCGGAGACCCTGGGGGTGAAAAGCCGGGGGCTTCTGCTCGTGACTTGTTGAATGTCCAAGAACAACCATCTCTGGCAATTTCCTCTCCCTCTGACTAGTCTGGCCGGGGAGCTGGGTGTCTGCTAAGCAATGTTCCTCCAGCCAGCAGGCTTTCTAACCCCCTCTTCTGGAACGTGGTCACCAGAGGGAAGGTCTAACCTCAGCCAGGAGACCAGCTCTCTCCTGGCTGATGGGATAGGGCGAGGGGGTCTCGCTTCCCCTTTGATGACCACGCCTCTCCCCACACGGATCAAAACCCCGCTGCGGTTTGTGCTTTGCACCCCCCAAGGACCCCAGTTAAGATAAATCGCCGTGTCCCACTGCGCCCGCAACTCCCCACCGCCCTCCCGCAGACTAGACCGCATGGTGCAGCGCTGGGAAAGCCCAGACAGGGGGACAAGCGACAGCGCAGCTCGGCTTCCTTGGAAGAGTCCGGACCCGTCCAACCCCCAAAGCGGCGCCTCCGCTGTCGCTCCAGAAGCACCCGCGACTCTATGTCCCTATCCACCTCCTGGTACCTCCAGAAGAATCCGAATCAAATGACACGGGCCACCAGTGCCGTTCAGAAACGGTGCGCGGCTTGTCTTTCCACCCCCGCTTTGGGGGATGCAGAATTTGCTAGTAGCCTCCCCGCAAACCCCCTCCCGAAATCCTGCCCTAGGAGCCCCGCTCCTCTTTTAACGCAAGGTTGGATTCCCGCTCGCTGCGATGGAGGCAGCTAGAGAACCGACCGGGAAAGTCCACCGGGGTCACTCCTGGTTGCAACGACATGTGCCCAATTGCAAAGGACTTGAAAGTTGTGTGCGCGCGGAGAGGGGGCTGGCTGGTGCCTGTCGCCTCCTCTAACGAAGCTCTCCGGGTGCACAGCGTGCTGTTTTTGCAACGGATCCTACATAGGATCAGGTCAAAGCCTGGGAGACACGTGGACGCGCGGCCATCTGATTCAATTCCCTTTTATCCATGCAGCTGGGCACGCAACTATCCTATATCTGGATGCAAGTTTCATTGCAAGGAATAATGGAGCAAGCAATCCTAAAATAAAGGGGCGAGGGTGGGAAAGAAGCGGGAGGGTAACACAGATCTAGTTCATTTGCTGTCTTGGCAGTGCCCTGCACAGAATTCATCCCGTGCAGCACAGCCCACTTCAGTTGCAGACAAGTGTGTAATAATCTAAACTAAACGGGACACATTGTGGGGGGGAGGAGGGTGGAGTAGAAGCTAGTTAATTTCTTCCCTCGTCAATTGCCCCTCGTGTAGCGTTTCTCTTAATCCTAGCCCCCTCCCCTGCTACTTAAACTTCTTGCACCCCATGATGGCAATCACTGGGGGAGGTGGGAGGCGGGATTGCAACCAACTATAATTGGCAAAGAAAATCTTGCAACGGCTGGAAAAGGTCATTGAAGGAGTTGGCTGCAAAAATATAATCTAAAAAGAGTGGCAGGCATGCGCAGTGCGAGGATGCCATATTGGAATGAGTCTGTAGTAAGTGAGAGAGAGAGAGAGAGACGGATCGCCTCTTCTGAACTGAGCTGAAGGGTCTTTGCCATTTTAGACACTGGGGGGGAAAAACTTCACCCAGGTAAGGCAGCGCGCCAGGCGTATTTCCTTGAGTGGCCGAAGCTTTCATCTGCCTGGGGCGATCGTGTTTGCGCCGCTGGGGTGGGCAGGGGAGCTTTATGTTCAGGTTTATTAAAAGGCGGAGGGAAAAAAAAAGCTTGGACAGAGGGTGGAAAAAAAAAAAAAAAGCTGGCGTGTTTTGCTTAAAAATGTAAGCGAGCAAGTTGTTGCAAAGTGGTTGGCTCTGCATGTCCCTGGCGGCGCTTGACTATACAGATCTGGAGACTCGATTCTAGCTACCTGCACTCAGGGTGGCTTTTTTTTTTTAAAGAGTGTGATTGCCTTTCTTTTGCAATGCATTGGAGAGTTGTCGTGGGCAGGCTTTGCGAGGCATGGGCCATTCATCGCATGTAGTTTTGGGGGGAGATTGCGGGTGGGTTTTTTTTTTTTTTTTTGGAGCGTGCCACATTTTAGAGACATGCATCCCCTCTCTCTTGTTTTAAAGTAATATCCTGTCATTTGCTGCTTTCCTGATATAAGCTCATGTGACCTCCTTTCGAATTTACTAGACGGCTGTATCTCTTGAGAGAGTTATTTTGTGTGTGTGTGTGTGTGGGGGGGGGGGGGTGTTTTTAAATCGGCAGAAAATACGACATGTGTGTGTGTGTTTTATTTTAAAGCTTGAAAGAGGAGGAGATGCCAAATTCCTAGCCCTGATCCATATACATTTTTTCTATAGAGCTAGAGAACTGCGGTAAATGAATATTTATAAAGCTTGTCAGTTTCAACATGGCGGGTTAAGGTACCTTTAAAAACTGAAAATAAACATTTAGAGATGGGGAGGGGGGGAATAAAACTTGGGGTGCTGCATGTTTGGTTCAACTCTGCTTTGTTACCCAGGGAGGTGCTTTAGTGAATTCCATGGGAAATGGAAGAGTGGGGATCATGCCCCAGTTTTTTCCACTGGCAGACTTATTGGTGTGAAAAGTACATCACACAAGGCAGAGCAACCGAAGTGTGTGTGGGGGGTGTGTGTGTGTGAGAGAGAGAGAGAGAAAGAGCGCTCGGGAGAAACCATCAAAAGGGGACCTGGACTCTGGCACCAAATGAGGTTGCTTTAAATGCCCCAAACCGCAGACAGGTTATGAAAAATAAATGCGGAGAGACACAACAATAATTTATTTTACATTAAAACGAGGCGAGTCCTAGGATGAGACATTCTTCTGGAGCGCCTGGTATCTCCGCTGCCAAGCCTTTTCGGATCAGTTAGATGCAGTGAACCGGTGATGTGTTTTTCTGTTGGTTTTGTTTAAAAAATAATAATAATAGAGGGTGAAAAAGGTCTCTACCTCTAGCTGCGTGGAGATTTGTCCTGCAAAACAGGCTGTTTAATCCTTTGTCATCAGAGGACGAGGCACGTTGCAATACAAATTCTCTTTGCCCAGGGAGCCTTTAAAAAGCAAGGAGCAAAACGTGAACCTGTCGTCTACAGAGCATGCAAATCCGAGACTTTGGAGGGGGGCAGAGAAGTGGTTTGGCGGAAGGAGTTCCTAATTTGAAATGCATTTCCAGGAGGACAGGGGGAGTGGAGGGGGCAGGCTGGTTGAAATACCAGAGAAACTTCCTTGTTTCAGTTCAGGCAATGTTTTTTGGTTACTGTTGTTTGATTATCAACTTTTTTTTTCGGCCAACCGTGTGCGGCGTGGTTGAGGCCACTGGGGGAAAGGAAAGCAGAACCACAAGTGTGAACCTCCCCCTATCCGCGTGGACACTAGTGAGAAGCGATCATCTTTTTAAGAGCGGGGCAGGGGGGGAGGAGAGAGAACTGGGGGTCTAATTTTGCTCTATGCCTTAGAGATGCGATTTGCAAACCACGATGCTTGCTAGCAGGACAGCACCCGTGATTAATGGGAGACGGTGTCTTCTGCGCTGCGACGCCAACAGAGGTCGCCTTTTGCAAACCACTGCTTCTCCCCCCGGCCCGCTCCCGCGTCCACACAAGTTTTGCTTCGACTCCCAGAGTTGGGGACCAGGCGATCTGGACCCGGCGATCTCTGGCCAACTTCACTGGCGCGGCGTTGCGGGCTGTTGTCCAATGAAACAGCTGCTGGATGAAGGATGCACAGGGGAGGCGCCGCCGGAATGAATCCACTACGGTTTGGACGGCGTGGAAAGAGATCGAGGCATGGACAAACCCCCCCAGCCCGGCCCGATGCTGCGGCTTTGAAGATCTGCCCTTCCCAATCCGCTTTGCCTCCGTGTGGCACTCTGGAAACGCCTGTGAGCGGCGAGAGCTGGCAGCTCCGCAGAAAAGCAACTTCCCCTCCCTCCCCCCGACGGTGTCTCCTGATAAACGAGCTAAGAGCAAGCAGGGAGGGAGGTCTGTGCCGGATCGCAGATCACCCAGGACAGTGCGGGTCTCCCTTCCCCTTTGGCTTCAGAGAATCCCACCAAAGAATCTAAAACCGGCCTAAAATGGCTCTTTTCTTGCAAACTGCGAATTCAGAGGGGACCACCTCCCTTGGACTCACGTGGCTCATGACACGTTTGAGAATTAACTCTAAATCCCGGAGACTGCGATCTATAGAAGATCGCAGCCTGGGGGGATGTCGAGTTTTATGTATCTATATTGTGTCGTGGATGCAACTGGACCGTGCAAAGAGATTCAGTGATCGCAGCCGAGGTGTAGCCCCCTGAGTGTGTGTGTTGTGTAGGAGGAGGAAAGGACTGAGCCTGGAGGCATTACAAGCTCCAGACCCTGCCTGCACCGACCGATCTGCCATGCAAGCTGAGTCTTCTGTGCAAAATCCATCTCTTTCTGCTGAGGCAATAAAGAAACACATCAAGAGGTTCTTCATTTAAAGGGACCGCTTCCCCCCCAAACATTGCATGGTGCTTTATGCTTTGGATAGAGGATGAGCTTTGCTTGGCTACTGGTTCAGTTCCCTCAGCTAATGGGTTCCCAAGAGAGAAGGGGGGCGGGAGGGAGATCTCGGAAGTATTTCTTGGGACTGTAAGAGCCTCACACATTCTTCCTTGCAAGGATAAGCTCTGAACTGGGATGCTGGAGAGAGAGAGGGAGGAAGGGAGGGAATTGCCTTCAGTGGTAATTGGATTGGAAGAAAAAGTGTAATTTCTCCTGAAATGTCCTTGCCCTTTATCTGAGCTCTCCTCTTATTCCATTTGGTTAGAATAAACGCGCTCATGCAAATTCTCTCTCTGTTGCATTTTGCCTGCTTGCAGCTTTAGGTTCTGAAAGCGTCCCCAAGTGGGCGTGGGGGAAATACCTGCAGGTGCCTGTGTTCTTCTGTTCTAGTGCAGTAGATGGTAACTGTGAAACACATTGTCAGTGTATCGTTTCCTTCATCTAGTCCAGGGGTTCTCCGTCTTTTGTACTGGTGACCCCTTTCCACAGCAAGCCTCTGAGTGCGACCCCCCCCCCTTATACATTAAAAACACTTGTTTATATATTTAACACCATTATAAATGCTGGAGCAAAGCAGGGTTGGGGTGGAGGCTGACAGCTCGTGACCCTCCCATGTAATAACCTCCCGACCCTTAGTTTGAGAACCCCTGATCTAGTCAAAATGTTGTTTGATAGCCTCATGAGTTACTTCCTGACAAGTATCCTGCTGGGTGGATAGATACAGAGACGCAGGTACCACTTGCTAAGGTAAAACGCCCATTGATTTGTTTGGGAGCTTTGTCTGAGTAAGGACTGCAGAATAGAGGGCCTCACTATGGTGTGATATGCTCTTTGATCCTGTCCATATGAACACACACACACACACCGCCCCCCCCCCCCCATGCTGACCCCTATTGTGGGTTTGTGTTTGTTCTGTACGTAGCCTTTCAGTTTTCTAGCCTCGGATGTGAGGTTTATTAGGTCTGTGTCCATCATGCCCTATTGTACTCCAAGACACTGACAAGGGGGTGGGAGGGGAACAGAAGTGCAACACCACAAATGTCTGTATGGAGATTGTCAAGCTGCAGGTGGGTTCTTGGGAGGTTTACTGCAGAGAGGAGCAAAATGAAATATAGAGCTGAGGCAATGGCACTCTAATGACCCAGGTGGCTCTAGCAAACATTCATATAAAGCTGATCTCTTTTCACCTAAAGGAGGCAGAGCGCTGATGCCAACTCCCTTCAGCAGCAAAGAGAAATAGATTATAGGGTGACTTTTTTTTATAAGCAGCTGTGGACATCTGTATAATGTGATCGTTATTAACTAAGCCATCTTTTTCGAGCAGAAGCTAAGATACAGTGAGCAAACAGAATCATCTTTAATCCTATCTTGGCAATTGTCACCTCTGCATTAGGCAAAGAGAGCTTGAATATAATAGGGCTAGAGGAGGATTCTCTGTTTCCGTTCAGGGGATGTCTTTGTTGCTGTTGTTTGATTGCTTCACTGTGGTTTGCTTTCTATAGGTGAATGAATTGGGATGCTGCTCAGATGAACAGGAATGTGGGTAGTTATACGATCAGTGATGCCAAGGGTTGGCCGTCCTTAAGAGTGAGATTTACAGCTCCAGAGAGTGAGATTCAAGGCTAAAGAGTGAGACTTTCTCATCTTTGTTCATTGGTGACATCCAATAGTCCAGGTTTTTAATCCAACCAGCATTTAATAGTTTGTTTTAAAATGTACACTGCTTAATACTGCATATGAAACTCTTAAATATCCTAATTCATACTAAAGTCTAGGGCATGTGAGAATTCTACATGCAATGCAAACAAGTGGATTGTACTAAAAATGATGTGCTAGTTGGAACAAAAATCTGGATGGTTGGAGATCCCTGAGGACCAGAGATAATAACCGCTGGTTGAGGCACACAGTCAGCGGACAGGACAAGAGAAATATTCAAAAATAAACTTGTCATATAAAGCTAATAAAAAAGAAAACTGTTTTATCAATATAACAATATGTTTGGTTTGCATATCATCTTGTCATAGTGATCATCCATTTGAAAAATACAGTACAAATATTTGGTTTGTATCTAATTGCTCATATTACATTTACAGCAAACTAAAATAAACCGATTCCAAAATAAATAAATGCAAAATGTATTAATTAAAATTAAATAATTAAAACAGTACATGAAGTGAATGTAAAAATAAAGTAATTAAATGTAATTAATTTGAAACTAACAAACCATAGCTAAAGGATTCAGATTCCACATTTCTTTTAATATGTAATTTGGTTTCACATTGTAGTCATGTGCTTAGATTTATTGCCAATTGGCCCTTTTGCTGTTTTTATAACTTCTTTTGGTGGCTCAAACTTGAAATATGGCTCAGGATTTCCAGCTTCAATTAGATAATAGAGGGCAGTGTCCTGGCTAGTCTGAGGTGTGGTCTGAATGGTGTCGTCGTCTTGTGAACAAGACTCAACACTCTCTCATCTCCTGCATTTGAGGGAGTAAAACTAAGCCAAGCCTGACAACCCTGGAATAGGAACATAAGACCACCAGAGCTTTTGACATTGCTAAGATATGCCCACACAATGTCCCTCCTGTATTGCACAGTAGTGTTATCTGTGTCAGTCTGTAATGCTGCCTCATCCCATACATACCTGACTTCTGCCTCAACTGGTAATCAACAAACTCTTCTGAGATAGAGAAGCTGCAAGGTGGAGAGAGATTGAACATGTGCTGGTATCTGCCAACAAAGTGCTCACGTGCAGTTTTGCCTAATATCAACATTCACAAATGCTGCCATCGTTAACATTTCATCATTCCAAGTTAGCATAGAATGCTCTGGATGTGCAAAAGAACTTCTGTTTTGCAAGAGGACTAATATTCCCTTTGTGCTTCCATCTTCTGTACTACCTGTTTTGTGACCAAATCTACAAACACTGTTTGTCTCTTTCAGCACCTGAGTAAAAATCTTTTCAATCTTTAGCTATTTCCTCAAAAGGCATGAGATAAGTTTAGGAATATGTGTGAAAGTGAGATGGCATGCTAATGAGTGAATCTCTCACCCAATGAGTGAGACTTGACATATCTGAAGAGACTTTTTTTTAATAGATCATGTACCCTGAATTGAAGGAGGTAGAGTGACTGTTCTAACAAAGCGAATAACTTTTATGCTAATAAGAGAGTAGGTTTAATAACTTTTATGATAAGATGGATTCTCAGTGTGAACACTTAGTAAATGAAATTAGAAAATGCATTTAAATAGATTTGAACAAATGATATTTAGAGATGAATTTGTTGTAAACAAGACAATATTCATTTGCTGTTTTGTAGAGGGTACATTTGATATTAGAGTAAATAAACGAATGATCACACTTTAATATTAAGAATACATATATAAATGATAGATGTTATAAGCATGTTGCACGCATGACTAGTATATGTTACAGAACATCCGTAGAAGGCATTATAAATGATTGTATAGGCAGGCCATGGTTGTAAGCACCTATTGATCTGTTGGACTAACAGCTTTTTATTACAATATCATTTATTAAACCTTTAAAGTACTCTTAGTTAAAATAGTACCAACAGAAGATATATGACTGCTGTGATAGAAATAATGTAATCCTAGGACAATATTATTTCATGTCGCTTTACAAGCCTTTGTTGGCTGTATATCCTGTTAGCACCTGCAAAAGGATAGAAAATGGTGAAATCTGTGTATTTGGTATGAAAATAAAAAGCCTGCAGAGATGGGAGGAAAAAAGTAATGACAACCCATTGTTATCTAATCAGATGTAATTGAGTCCCAGAAGAGTTCTGCATCGTAGGCGATCAATGTTGCTAGCTACTGAAAGGACATAGAGATTTCAAGAGCATGTGGGACTGAGCTGTATCTTTAACCTTCAGTCACTTCCTCTAAGGGAAAATGCAAACTAGGAGGATTCTTTTGTTGACATCTATTTCCAAAGGCATCATATAATATTGTTCTTCTTTAAAACTTGATACCAAGAGGAGGCATTAAGGACGACGCAGTAATCTTCTTCTACCGCTGCTGCACCAGTAGTAAGCACTAGGTCCAATACCACTGAAAGGATAACATCAATTTGAAGCTAAGCTATTCCTTATTCTGAGCATCCCATCTTCTTTCTTCCCTCAGTGAGACTGTAAGCTCTTCAGACCCTGGGCAGTTTTCCTTCCACGGCTTGTATAGTGCGAAGCACACTGTTGGCACTCAAAGTAATGTTTTAAACATCACGATCCCTGTCTTGCTGCTAGAAAAGTGAATGCCTTTTGGCACTCGGATACAATGCTCAGGGGCCACACAAGTATCTAGACAGTCAAAACTCTCATTAGTACTATTTCAATCGGTTAGTCAGCCCAAAACTGTCGGGTGCCTCCTAAAGCAGAAAGCAACCGTGACCTTTGCCTCGAAGAGCTTACAAACTAACATTAGACACTATGTAATGAGAAGGAAACTGCAGCAGGGAGGGGATGAGGATGGAAGATAGGTAGCATAAGTAGGATTATGTGGCAGGTCAGTGAGAATAAGTCAATGGCATGATATACTAGACAGTATTTTTTCAATGACTATCTTAGTTGGAAAAAGAACAGGAGTACTTGTGGCACTCCTGTTCTTTTTGCGGATACAGACTAACACGGCTTCTACTCTGAAACCTATCTTAGTTGGTTAATTTCATGTAGGTGTCCCAGCAGAAGTGAATGGAATTAAGAGAGGGCCTGGTAGACCAGCTGAGGAGGGGTATGCAGGCTGGTGTTTGAAGATATTTTAGTGAGAGAGGCAGATGAATGAGATATTGAGGCTGATATTGCTGGTGGGGCAGAGCATTGAGGAGGACATGACAAGGGCAGGGTTGGAAGAGGAGGAGCAGAAGTTGAAACTTGATGAAGTGGAGGAGGAGAAGCCAGGGGAGCGATTCAAAGAGTGGGGTGTGTCAAAAATGACAGGCATGGAAGGTGATCTTAACAGCCATGTTCTAGTTGAAGTGAAGAGATGACGAGGTGTGTGTCAGAGAGGCCATTTTAAAAATAAAATGTTCATTACTCATGTTATGCTTTGAAACCAACAAAAACCTACGCTGAGGCGGTAAGGGCCTAAATGCTGCAGCTTACAATAGTAATACAATTTTCAAACCTTGTGGGGATTGCATTGCTGTAGTATAATTGTCCATTGCTATGACATATTGTCGCATTTCTTCGGGTAACATTCTGTACATTGTTATTTAAATAATTTTAAAACCTCGCTCAGGTTTCTGCACTTACGGCTGCATGTTTACTCTTTGCACTTTACTCAAACTTGGGCAATGCAAATAGGCTAGTCAGTTTCACTTTGCTCTACAGAAGGTTTCTAGTCAATTTCATTTTCCAGGTCTCATGTATTACTGGCTCAATGGTACAAGTGTTTGGGTGGCCGACCCCAGAGCAGGCACTAGGCATAAGCAGACTAAGCCATTGCTTAGGGCCCCGAGTGGCTCAGGGGGGCTCAGTATTTACTTGTTGTTGTGTGTGGGGGACAAAATATTCCTGCTAAGGGCCCCAAATGGGCTAGCATGGGTTCTGGCATACCCTGCAGGGGAATGTAGAAATGCAAACAAAAGACTCTTTCACTGACCTCTAAAAAATCACAGAAATATTTCTACTAATACTGGGCTTTTACAAAACCCAAATTTGGGGTGTTAACAAAATATCCCTTCAAGGACAATTTTGAAAAGTGTATTTATACCATCTCATATTTTTATTAATAAAAAATGAAACCTATAAAATTAACCAGTAGCAAAAAAAAGACATTAAAATGACAACTTAGACTGAATGTGAAGCCACTAAGAAATGAGCCAAGCGCCTGAACTTGGCAGTCCATA
The DNA here is from genome assembly GCF_027887155.1 of Malaclemys terrapin pileata. NCBI lineage: Eukaryota > Metazoa > Chordata > Testudines > Emydidae > Malaclemys > Malaclemys terrapin. The sequence goes on along the minus strand of NC_071505.1, from coordinate 11,364,094 downwards.
TTCAGACAAGTAATCCTTGGTCACATGATTAGTCCCACTAGTATCAGTGGAGTGACTGGCATAGGAAAGGACTACTCACATGAATAAAAGTTACAAGATCTAGTTCAACCACAGGTTATTGGTCTGGATAGTGTATATTTACTCAATAGAGAAGAATAATTCCCTCCAGTAGAAATCACTGGGTAAAATTCTGTGGCCTGTATAATGCAGGAGGTTAGACAAGATAATCATGACCCTTCTAGTCTGTGAATCTAGTCTTCTTCCACTGAAATGAACTGAAGCTGATGTTTCTGGGGAAATTATTGCTAAAATATCCCATACAAAAAAAAGTGTAGATAAATGAACTATATATATTTTTTTCATCCAGGAAAGAGTTTTGATGAGTTAACAATTTAATTCTTAAATCAAGGGTAAGGCATTTGGGAATGCTGCTCCTTGAATGTAGGTCAGGCAGATGTTAGCGTTGAGTCCGCAATATGTGAGTACGTTGGGTATGATGACACATTAATATTGCATGATCTAGAGTAGTTTAGATGTTCACCATTACATCTTTAGAGGCCATTTGCAGAATGAAATGGAATCCAATTTGTTTGCCTTGAGAGAAAAGGGGTGGAATTGTAGGACGCTCTGAACTAAAATGTATGGTAAAAACTGATTCTGAATAAACTGAGCCAGGAAATACACCACAGGCTACACTTGCTTGTCATTAAAGAATAGAAGAAGTGCTTTTTTACTTGCCTTTATATTGTTTTGAGGCATAGCAGCAAATAACTGTGATTATGACACAGGACAAGGCCGTGATCCCTATGCACACTTATACTCGTGTAATCCCTTGTAGACAATGGGACTATTCATGGATTGTAAATTTATGAGAAGCGTCTAAGTGTTGTGGGATCAGGGCCTAAATGCTGATGAGGTGGAAAGAGTAAAATAAATTGGGCACTGCCAAGACCTGGCATGTGATCTTTCTAAAAAGTATTACAAGCGAATGGCAGATGTTTTCTGGATTCTAATTTGCTTCTCTTTTTGGAAAGCCTCTCTGATTTAGCGAGAAATTCAACAATATAAAAGCTAGAATTAATTACCCTGAGCAATGGGAGCTTTGTCTGATTAAGCAGTTCTGGATTGGTCCCTGTATTAGAGTCATTAAAACAGTGTTTTGTGTTCCCTTTAGTTAAATGCGAGGAGTCACCAATCAGCCCTGTAAACAGCTGGGTGTGTTAAATTAACAACGCTTAGAGTTGAAAATTATCTGTGTCAATTTAAAACACTGGGGTGGATTTGAAGCAGCCACATGATCCTGTGGCTATAACTTTTGTGCTCCTTTCCCTCACAAAGCATGTCCCGTGGTTTTTCCTGTCTCTCTTTGCTTCCTGTTTTGTTTAAATTGCAAGGTCTTTGGGGTCCTGATTTGCTGAATCAGTCCCCTGAAGACGACAAACACTAGAATCCATATTTAACTTTAAGCACAGCATAATCCCATCCATGTTCAGCAAAACCCTTAGGGTTAGATTCGCAAGGGGGACGTAGGGTCGTCTGCAGCAAGCAGGATCCCACGGCAGCAAGTCTCAGAGCCTGCGTCTACAGACTATGGATAAAAATTGCTGTGTAGACTTGGGCTCAGGCCTAGGGGGATGGGCTTCAGAGGCCGAGCTCCAGCATGAGTCTGAATGACTACATGGCTGTTTTTAACACCGGAGTGTGAGCCCAGTGACCCTGAGTCTGTAGAGCCGGGCTCTGAGACTTTTTGCTGCAGGATCCTGCTTGCTGTGTAGACATAACCGTAGGTGCCTAAGTCCAAAATTCAGATCCTCAGAAACCCCGCTCAGCTGCTGCCTACCCCTGTAGGTGCCTAAATTCCCTTGGTACTCAAATTCCCACTTAAATTTCACTCAATCTCTCTGATTGAAGCTGTTCTACGTTGGAGATGTAACCCGTCTGCCAGGTGGAGCCAGCAGCAAGGAGGGCCAGGTTCAATATCTAAGGGTTCCTCTCCATCGATACAACACAGAGCTGGATCAAGCCCCCACCCAGTAACCTTGGAAAATTACACACCACCCCGGGGCACCTCTGAGAGGCAACACTTCCCCACTCGCAAGCCCAGAGTCTGAGCGTAGAAAAGAAACTTTTAATGAAAGGAGGGAAGTCACTCGACATTAATTAGGGGAAAATGCCACAAGTGGGATTCATAATCCTAAAACTGAGCAGGACACCCACCCCAGAGTGCGTGGGGCAGTGTCTTCTGCCTCATGTTCTTGAGTTCTACAACCAAAGGTTCCTTTTCTGTGCCCCTCTCTGCTCCCTCACCGTACCCTACTCAGTGGTTGTCCTTGGTCAGAGAGGATCCAACGTTCAGAGGTGCGTCTGTGTGAGTTCAACTCCCACCCGGGGAAGAAGACACCTTGCTTGCTCTGGTATCTGAGCACTTGCTTTGCCTTGCCAGCCAGCTGATTGTCTGTGACCTCTACACATCAGTCTCATAGTAATTTTTAGCTCTCTGCAGGCTGGGCAGAAACACTGCCCCACCACAACTGATTTCAGCTCTCATTGAGTAGTTAAAATAACAGAGGCTCCTAATAAAGCCTATTTAGCTATTTCTTTGAACAGTGGGGGGAACAGATTAAACCAATCCAGGGAGGACGTTTGGTGAGGGTCCACATCTCCTGGCTGAAATACTTGTCCCCACTCCTCTTACTTTCACAGGAGTCTGGCATTCGAGCCCCTGGCTTATCCAGGTCCTTTCAGCAGAGGGTAACCCCCTCATTTGGGACAGGTTAAACACAGTTCTGTTCCTCTTTATTCATACAATAATGACAACATTGGTAACAGCATTTCACTACCCATGCATTCAGTACTAAAGTGATTTGTAACCCAACATCAGTCAAAGTTGATTACTTTGAGCAACACACTGCTCTATCTGCTGGATCTCTAAGAAGAGTAGGTGAGTTCATGTAAATACAGTTTGCACTTGAAGTCTTTCCCTCTCCCAGCTACCTGTCAGGGAAGAATTCATTCAGACCCTGCTTACGTATAAATAATTAAATATTAATTGCAGCAGGGACTGGAACCTAGGTCCCCCCTGGTGCCTGCACTAACTACCAGGCTGTAGAGTCATTATGTTGCTGATCCAATGAATATTTAAGTATTTCATAGGAAGCAGAACGGTTTCAATAGGAGAGATTGAGAGACCCCCTCCCCTGTGAATACCACGTAGCTTAGTGGTTGGGGCACTCTCCTAGGAGGTAGGAAACCTGGAGTCAAGTCTCTGCTCTAAATCAGGCAGAGTGGGGATTTGAAGCAGAGCCTCCCATGCCCAGGTGAGTGTGCTAAACACTGGGCTACTGAGCAAAAAGGGGCAACCATCACCTCTTCCTCCTGGTTGTTCTTTGTGAGAAAGGACTGACCTGGCTTGGGTGGGCACCTAACTCCAGGAAAGGCTTTGTGACTGTGAATCCTGAACAGAGATAGGTGCTTAACTTTGGGCTAGAGGGAGGAGCCAAACTAGGCCACACCCCTCAGCATTTCCTACTGACTAGTTGAGGTAGTTCCCTTATCTGCTTGCTGGCTTCTCTGACGTCCATTCTTCGGCGCTTAACTCCCCCCATGCATTGTCTAGGAAGTCTGGGTGCCTAACTCACAGCTGTGGATTCCACTAGGCAGCTGGGTACCTAAACAGTAGGTGTTGCCATGCTGAGCCCAAGTTATGTAGATTGCCTTGCACACACTGCGGTTATAGCAGTGACAACCAGCTCTGTGAGAAAATGATGGGAAACAAGTTTACTAGCTGGTGATATTGCTTCTCTGCTTCCTGGGGCTTGGGTTGTCCCTTTATGCCTGTGCAAAGTGGAAGTAGAACATTAACACTTTGATATAGTAGCATGTTACAAGCACTAGGCACAGGTGTAAGCCGGGTAGTTGTAGCTGTGTCGGTCCCAGGATGTTAGAGAGACAAGGTGGGTGAGTGTAGCAAAACAGAGTGGCCTCCCTCCACTGGAGAACGAGGGACCACTACACTCCTCCTGGTGGGCAGAGCCGAACCCGCCCTATCCCCCTCGCCGGATGTACCAGGGTGGGACAGGCCGTATAAAGGAAGGGCTCAGTAGCTTAGTTGACCAGGAGGCAGGAAAGGAGATAGACGCCTCCACTCTGCTGCGGCACCCTGCAGCTGAACCTGCGCCCTGCAGTATCCTGCCCACAGAGGAGACTGGGCCCGAAGAGGCCCTGCCGGGACTGCCATCCACCATGCACTGACTGTCCGGCTACCTTGCTGACTGACTCTAGGTCAGCGTGTTGCGGCTGGATCCCCGCTCACCCAGTGGCGGACCACTCTGACACTGTTAGGGGCCTGGGCTGGGATGCAGTGGAGTTGGGCCGGCCCGTGTCCCCCTACCTCCTGCCACACCACACTGGGGGTGGCAGACTCCCCACTCTAGGCCAGGAGGCCTGTGTGAATCTATCGTCCATCAAGCTTGGACGCTAGGCCTGGTTGGTGCTCACCCCTACTGGAGCCCCTAGGCTGTGGTGGTGCCCGCCCCCCCGACGGTGTGGATGCTCACCCCTACCTGAACCCTTAGACTGTGTGTGTTTGCTGGCTCCCTTAGCTGCTGCTTGGCCCTGCCCCCAAGGGCTAGAGCTCCAGACTGTTAAGTGCTGCGAGCCCCAGCTCAGGGGCTGTGAGCTAAAGACTACTCAGTGCTCTGCAATACCTGGGGGGCGGGGGACACGAGCACCAGACTATTATTGTTTGTTTGCCTGTTAGATGGGCACAGAACTATAGACTACTTACGGCTCGGCCCTGCCAGCGTGACCCGAACCCGAGGGTTACCGCCCAGTACAGCGAGACAGAGTGGCCCCCCTCTCCACTGGAGAGCGAGGGACCACTGCAGTGTGGTAATAGCTTTTATTGGACCAACTTCTGTTGGTGAGAGAGACAAGCTTACAAGCCACATAGCATAGGCGCCGACTCTGTGGGTGATCCAGCTCTGGAGAACCCCTGGAAAAAAAATAATGGATGCTTAGCACCCACTGGCAGTCAAGATCCCTCCTCCCTCCCAGCGCCTCCTGCATGCTGTGGAAGGAGAGAGAGGGGGAGAAGCAGGGATGGGGCACTTGAGGGAGGGGGTGGGAAGAGGTGGGGCCTTGGGGGAAGGGGCAGAGCGGAGTAGGAAAAGGTGGGGGTGTGGATGGGGCTTGGAGGAAGGGATGGAGTGGGGGTGGGCTGGGGGCGGGGGGGTCGAGCACCCCCTGGGTAGAGAGGAAGTCAGCCCCTATGCCACAGGACAAATGCAAAGTACTCCACTTAGGAAGGAACAATCAGTTGCAGATATACAACATGGGAAATGACTGCCTAGGAAGAAGTACTGCGGAAAGGGATCTGGGGGTCATAGTGGATCACAAGCTAAATATGAGTCAACAGTGTAGCGCTGTTGCAAAAAAAGCAAACATAATTCTGGGATGTATTAGCAGGAGTGTATTAAGCAAGACACGAGAAGTAATTCTTCTGCTCTACTCTGTTCTGATTAGGTCTCAGCTGGAGTATCGTGTCCAGTTCTGGGCGCCACATTTCAGGAAAGATGTGGACAAATTGGAGAAAATCCAGGAAAGAGCAGCAAAAATGATTAAAGGTCTAGAAAACATGACCTATGAGGGAAGATTGAAACAATTGGGTTTGTTTAGTCTGGAGAAGAGAAGACTGAGAGGGGACATAACAGTTTTCGAGTACATAAAAGGTTGTTACAAGGAGGAGGGAGAAAAAATGTTGTTCTTAACCTCTGAGGATAGGACAAGAAGCAATGGGCTTAAATTGCAGCAAGGGCACTTTAGGTTGGGCATTAGGAAAAACTTCCTAACTGTCAGGGTGGCTAAGCACTAGAATAAATTGCCTAGGGAGATTGTAGAATTTCCATCATTGGGGATTTTTAAGAGTAGGTTGGACAAACGCCTGTCAGGAATAGTCTAGATAATACTTGGTCCTGCCTTGAGTGCAGGGGGACTGGCCTAGAGGACCTCTCGAGGTCCCTTCCTGTTCTATGATTCTGTTGTTCTATAGAACTCTTCTTGAGGTCTTGGAAAAGTAGTCCCAGCTTCATTGCAAAGTGGAACAGATTATTTCGCATAAGTAGTTAACACGTATTGTATGGGACCATCAAAGATAGAATGGCCTGTTAACACCTCAGCAGTCATAGGACAAAAAGGGGGGTTATAGATGGTCATACTAAGCCATAAATCCAGTGACCCTGTGCAGCCCATGAGTTGTAGGCTCTGTCTGTACTATGGATCCTATAGTGGCACAGCTGTAAGGTCTCCTGTGGAGCTGCTCTATGCTGATGAGAAAGCTCTCCCGCCAGCATAATGAAACCACCCCCAACGAGCGGTGGTAGCTATGTTGGTGGGAGACCGTCTTCTGCTGACATAGCGCTTTCCACACCGGTGCTTTTGTCGGTGAAACTTATGTCAGTCGGGGGGTGGGTTTTTTTTCCACACCCCGACTGATAAAAATTTTGCCAACAAAAGGGATCGTGTAGACAAAGCCTTAGTATATAGCAGTTATGAATGTAAGCTCCCAGGCTCATCTTTTGAACGTGTGCGGGTTTCCTTTGAGGATGAGGCCTGAGAGGTCAGATACAGAGTGATCGCTTTGTGAAAAGTGTTCACCCAAGGTGATACGGTGTTTTTGTCTTTTATCATTTTCCTGTGTGCGTTCATTCAAGAGCATAATGATTGTCTGGTTTCACTCACACAGTTGTCATTTATTGCACTGGACAAAGTATACCACATATTGTGATAGGCATGTGTAGTATCCATGGACCTTGACAGGTGTGTTTTGGGAGGGTTTTGATCAGTGTAGATGTGTCTGCAGATTTTGCATCTGTTGTTCTGGCAGAGTTTGGTGCTGCTTCAAGTGGGTGTGTCCTGGTCTGCAGAGAGAAAAAGACGAGGCTGGGAACGTAAATTCATAACTCTACTTAGGGTGACCAGATGTTCCAATTTTATAGGGACAGTCTTGATTTTAGGGTCTTTTTTCTTATATAGGCTCCTATTACCCCCAACTCCTGTCCCGATTTTTCACACTTGCTGTCTGGTCACCCTAACTGTAGTAGACACTAAAACTCATGGACTTCACAGAGTCACTGGATTTATGGTTTATTACAACAATCCATAACCCACAAGCCCCCTCTTTTTGTCCTCTGACTGCAAAAGTGTTAACGGGCCATGCTGTCTTGAATGGTCCCATACAATATATGCTAATTACTTATGCTAAACAAACTGTTCCACCTTGCATTTTGCCATGACGCTGGGAGTACCTTTCCCAAACCTGAAGAAGTGCTCTGTGTGGCTCGAAAGCTTGCGCCTCTCACCAAGAGAGATTTGTCCAATAAAATATATGACCAACCCTTTCTCGTTAATTCAGGAGGAAGGCAGTGGAGAATCACAGTCTATTTAACTGTCAGTCAGGGTGGATTTTTTTTTTTATTTAAATCAGATTTTTTTGATAAAATGCTTTTTGAGGAAAAATCCTATCTAAAGATAGTTTTAATTAAGATACATTATAGCTCAAAGATATCTCATCATGGAATAGGGATTATAAATTCTAATTCTACAGTATGAGACAATATATTCATGTAATGTTTAAGAAAAGTTTTGTAAATGAGTTCCAATAGTTCACTGATTAGGGACCCAATCTTATGGGATTCCAAGGGCTTCTGTATAGATTATTTAGGTTAATCTTTCTAGCTACCCAATGGGACTCAGTGCTCAGTCTAGAAGATACTATCGGAGATGCTTAGTTTTGCAGTTGTCAAACTGGATTTGTATCTCCAGAGATAACATGCTTGTTAACAGCAAAAATGTTTTAAAATAATATATAGGGGTGAGAAATAACAGACCTGAACCCTATTGTCCCTCTGCAAATTTGTGTACACTGAGTCAATCCCTTACCTCTCTCTAAAAGTGAAGAGTTTCAAAAAGTTCAATGAACAGAAGATTGTTGGGGGCAGAATAGATCTGGACACGGAGAAGAAGTCTGGAGATAAATGTGAGAAGGGAGGGACAGGCTGTAGAAACAAAAGTGAAACTGTTTGAGCTGCATATTCCAGAAGCCTTGAGGTCTTTCTGAGTGTAGCCTTCATTGATTTGAGATCTACCATACCATTCTTTCAGTAGAAGGGAAAACCTATGGCAGCAGGCCATAAAAGAGACCCAGCTTGGTAATAAGAACCAATTCAAGAAATATGTTTTCTGATGTTTTAAAGAAAGTCACACCAGTGAACTGGTGGAAGTCACTTAAGCACTTGGATTCAGAGACTGTTGAAGTGATAATCTCACTTTTAACAGCAGTAGCTTCTTCTGCCGGTGTAGAAAGAATATTTTCTTCCTTTGGACTAATTAATTCCAAATTGAGAAATCGTTTGGGACCCGAAAAAGCAGGAAAGCTTCTTTTTTTCCAAGGTTATGAACACACAGGAAAATGAAGGTGAAGACGACAGAGTTAGCTGCAGAAGCCAATATTTTAAGTTTCTCATGTTGACCTGGCTGATGTAGTCGATTTACCTTTTGTTTTTAATTCATTTAACTATCATAGTTAAAAACAATTTTAGCAAAAACAAACCTGATTTAAAAAAAAACTGAATGTTTGTTTAAATATGCTTGTTTTGTTAAAATATTATGTTTGCTGTTGAAGGAAAAAACATCCAGAATACATAACGTTGTTTTAGTTAAATAAAACAATTTAAATGTCTGTCCGGTGATGTTCTCCTCCTAATACAGCATGGCAAGAAATCCTCCAAATATTAATGATTAACCTGTTGAATTGGAGATCGTTCACCTCCCAATGACTTCATAAATATCTGTTTCAATTACCTTTGGTAAATGAAATAATCAATCATTCATGTTCTGATATAGCTGTAAAACTAATCTGAAAAGTTTTCAAAAGGAACCACTTTAAAAATGTATAGTGTGTACCTTCTAAAAATGAAACCTACCTACATCTATCTCTGAGTTGTGAAGAATATGTATTAAGGTTATAACAACTAACAAGAATGCACTTGTATGTAGAAATCCATGATTAAATCGAGTCTTCCTGACTAGTGATTTAAATCAAATCAATCTGATATAAATCAAATCCACCCTGCTGTCAGTTAATAAGAGAATCATCCTTTGCCATTTTAGGGCCAAGGCCTGCATTCTGAAAGGCAGTGATCCTTCCGAGCCGGCAGTGGGCACGGAGGGCAGAATCAAGCTCTCCTTGCACGCCAGGAAGACCCACTGAAGTCAGTTTGGCCTGGGTCCACAGAAGGGACTTAGGAGCCTCATAGATCATTGGAACCACACTGTGATCCTCAAAGTCTGAGTTAGGGAGCATAGGTGCCTATACAATGAATGGGGAGAGATAGGCGCCTTGGAACGCGATTCACTAAGCCAGCACATTAGGCGGGGAGCTGCCAATGGGAGATGCTATTAAGAGGGGTGTGTGCTGAGCCCCTCCCCTCTCTGAGACAGGTACTGAAGTCTGAGTTGCAGAGAGAGGCACCCAGCTCTGCTAGCAATCTAGAAAGCAGGGAAAATAGGCGCTTCTCCGCCTAACTCGTGTACAGGGCTGGAGAGCCCTTCTCACTTTTTCTCTGGCTCAATTATTATTTAAAGATTCAATTACTTAAAGTGGAATAAATTCAGTAGGAGAGATTGCGGAAGGCCAACATTGGAATGCCTCATAGCCCAGTGATTAGGGCACTCGCCTGAGAGGTGGCAGAATGGTGTTCAAATCCTTTTTTAGCAGGGGGACGTGGACCAGGGTCTCCCACAGCCAGAGTGAATATCTGAACCACTAGGCTAAAAGTTGTGAGGGAATTCTCCCTCCTACCCAGCTGTTTTGCGTGGAGTTAGGCACACCTACAGGATTGGGCCCCACAGGTGACCTAGGCTTGCAAACGCCGGTCTTCCCCTGGTTTGTGGCTCACTTTGGGGTTTAGGCGGGACGTAGGCATCCGGGCACCTAGAGGGAAGCAGCAGAGTGTGTGGTTAGAGGCAGAAACGTAGGCACCGAGAGGACGTTTACTGCTAAAACTTCGAAGGCGAGTGACTTTTGGCACCTAGAAGGATAGTTGGCAGCCAGGTGGGAGTTTTGTGCCTCGCAGTGGTGCCTAGAAATGGGCCTTAGGTGCCAAAGTTTGGTATTTTGTGGATCCAGGCCTTTGTGATTTGCAAGCAGTGCAGGATTGGTCCCTTAGAACAGGGGTTCTCAACCTTTTTCTTTTGGAGGCTCCCCCCAACGTGCTATAAAAACACCACTGCCCAGCTGTGCCACAACTGTTCTGCTGCATATAAAAGCCAGGGCTGGCCTTAGGGAGCTGATAGCAAGGAAGGCAATTGCGCAGGGCCTCACACCACAGGGTGCCTCGCAAAGCTAAGTTGCTCAGGCTTCAGCCTTGTGTGGCAGGGCTCGGGGCTTTGGGCTGCAGCCCTGCATGGTAGGGCTTTGGTTTTCTGCCCTGGGCCCCAGCGAGTCTAACATCGGTAATGCTTGGCGGATCCCCTGAAACCTGCTCGCGGGCCCTGGACCCCTGGCTGAGAACCACTGCCTTAGAAAATACTTGGAAACGGCCAGGGAGCAATCACACTAGTCCTGAATCTCACTAATCTAAAACATCTAGATCAGTCTGGGGAACTATAAGCTACTGCACATGTCAGACCTTATCCTACCCTCAGTGATGTCAGTGGCAGCTTTTTGGCATTAAGTTCATAATTTGCAATTGAATTTGTATGGCTTTGCCCCTGGCTTCGGGGGTGGAGGGGCAGGACCTATCATTCTAGGTGCTTGTGTCATGCTCACCAAGGGGAACAGTCCAGCATAAATACATAGACCAGTTCCAATTAGATTATCCAAGCTATCTAACTTTTTCTAATAGTGTGCAGCTTTCTCTTTGTAAACAAGTTAGTTGAACTAATTAGAGATATTATTGTATCTAATTTTATCTGTCTCAATGTTACCTCATCCACTGATACTCAGACCTCAGTGGTTCAGGAGCCAAATTAGCGATCAGCATTACCCAAAAGAGCCACAGTCGTGGGAATTCTTTGTTTTATTTACTATATATACACATTATTCTCACAGCAAAATGACTGAGTATTATTATTTTATCAACTACAATTGGTTAATAACATAGTAAAAGCATCCTGATTGGATGTTAACTTAAATCACACCGGGTTTTAATACCATGTGCTGCAAAGAGTGACATGTTAAAGAGCCACTTGCAGCTCGCAAGCCTCAGTCTGAGTATCACTGATCGACTCTCTATATTGTATTCAGTACCGTACTATGGCGTTAAGCATAGTGGGATAAATCTGTTCCCATTGAGGTCAAGGCTCTGGGTGTCATCAAACCCCATATAGATTTATTTGTACATTGTATACACAATGCCATTTCTATCAATGGGGGCGGGATCAGCCCTGTAATTGAGGGAGCACTTCTAGTTCTCTGGATCAAAATGGCTATCTTCTTGGAAAATTTTTGAACCATCGCAGCACTTTCCAAGTAGTTATTTGCCCTTAATAAAATCTTGCAGAGTGTTCAATGTCACAAGGAAACTATCACTGGATATAAACGAGAACAGTTGTTGAAGGGCTCTGCGTAGAGCCTTTAATTTTGAAAAGGACGGAAATGTTGAAGAAATGATCCTTAAGAGGTTTCCAACTGGTACTTTGTCTAAAAAGAGAGCCAGGCTCCTTCTCTCGAAGGTGGGAGGCTGGCTTTTAATGCGTGCAGTAGTGCTTCTGAATGATGCTCTATTTGCATAGTGCAGAGGCTTAGAGAGGGGGTAAGTACTGTACCATGCAGATCCTTTAAAAGTGTGGGGTTATTGAGAAACTGCCTCAACCTAGATTGTCAGATTTCACTCTGAGCTGCAAACCGCTTGCCTTATTCGTGCACGTCGTCCCATTAACACTCGGTGGGATGACTGGCCAAAGATGGGGCGAATGTGACCCATTTGATGGGACTTCCCTGATAGACATGTTCACTGCTTTGGAGTAATCTGAAGAGTTAAGAGAAGGACCATGCCCAGATTTAGGGTATGTCTACGCTGTACACTAAGCTTAGGTGTGTGGGACCTGGGCTGGTGGACTTGATGCTCGAGCATCTTTACTGCATTGTAAACCTGTGTTTACAATTGCTGGACCCGGGTCTCACAGCTGCGCTAATGCGTCCATATTGCGCCATGCAGACCTTCTGACTGAGGAGTGTGGCTTGAGCTGCATCCGCAGCAGGATTCAGGCTCCGACCTACCCCACTAGTAAGTCCTAGGACCAGGGCCCTGGTTGCTTGCTGACCTGAGTCAGACTGATTTATGTGCACACAGAAGTAGGGCTTGGGCTCAAACCTGAGTCAGCGCCTGGGCTTAGTGTGCAGTGCGGACATACTCTTTGAGACTGAGAGTGCAAAGGGAACATTGGTCCCTTGACCCCAGCCGGTGGAGGGGGGAAAACACGTGATCCTCACAAAACCCAGCAGATTGCACTTGCTGTGATGTGCGGCTAGCAGAGAAGACACGTTCAAGCATGCAAGGTGCCATCTTGAGCTGAGCAGCTTGGTGCTCACAAGCAACCGGTTTCAGTGCCGTGTAGCGCTGAAAGCTTTCCAGGGCGCTTGGAAAGGGTCTTGTGGATTTTGTACTAGAACTAGCCTGTTGTCTCTGAGCCAGGCTGCTCTGCTCAAGCTGTCGTGTTACATTTGAGGACCTGGGGTCTCCAAGGGGCCGGCTATGGTGCTGTGTATGATCTGCCAGATCTGTGGAGTAGGTTGCTTAGCCCATGACAGACCATTGCATGCTGCATCCTGCCCTGTCACTTAGTTCACAGGGCAATGATGCCTCCTGAGAGCTGTCATCTGCGTGGGCTAGGAGGCTTACATCATGATCAAGTATCCTCTGTTAGAACCTGCTCTCTCTGTGGGCTTGGATCAACAAGGAGCATCGCATACTGGGAACTGCCCTTTCTCCCAGCTGGGCTGTGTGGGTCACTGCGTGTTGGGAGCTGATTGTTTCAGCATGTCTAGTCCAGATAGTGTTTTAGCATGTTCAGCGGAACATGTTCCACGAGCCCATTAGTCTTGTGGCACCTTATAGACTAGCAGACGTATTGGAGCATGAGCTTTCGTGGGTGAATACCCACTTCGTCGGATGCATCTGACGAAGTGGGTATTCACCCACGAAAGCTCATGCTCCAATACGTCTGCTAGTCTATAAGGTGCCACAAGACTCTTTGCTGCTTTTACAGATCCAGACTAACACGGCTACCCCTCTGATACTTGACACAAGCCCATTGTGTACCTGCACTTAGCCATTGAAACTGCCATGTCCAAGAGCTCCATAAAGCCACGTAATTAATAGCACCTGTCTGCCACAGGGCGATTGGCTCTTAAGGAGAGGGGGTCCAGCCCCACCTGTGACTAAACAGCTGCCTCCCAGTGAAGGCTGTGAGGCTGGGTGATTGCCTGAGGAGCACCTGGTCCTTATAAAGACCAGCAGGAGCATTGCAGGGAGTAGAGAGACTCCTGGGTCAGGACAAGGTCCCACAAGGACTGAGAGAAGTGAGGGGAATTGTAGCCCATGCTGGGCAGAGAATTTTTTTTTTTTTTTTTGTGAGAGGTGGTGTGGCCTAGTGGTGAGGGCTCTGAACTGGGGCCTAGGAGACCAAGGGTCTGTTCCTCGCTCTGCGGCGAGTCTCCTAGATGCCCTTGGGTAAACCTCTTCACATCTATGTGCCACAGTTTCCCCCTGTGTAAAATGAAGATTGTGATACTCTGTTGTAAAGCACTTTGAGATCTAATAGTGAAAAGCACTTAAGAGCTAGGTGGTATTATGGTGTCTTGCCAAGGCTTTAGGTTTAATCAATTTATTCTCGGAGACAAGTGCCAGAAACAGACTGTGGAGTGGCATTGATCCTTTCTGGGCCAAGCACCCTAACTCCCGCCTCTCCTAAAAATTCCCTCCCACCCAGGGGGCTCCCAACAGGTCTGTTCTTAGTCACATGTTGTCCCTGTCATGTGACCCTTGGGCTTTACAGCTGGGGCTGAGACCCTGCCTAATGTTAAGAGGCCAGCTCATCCTGTGACTGCATCCAAGAAAATTCAGAGCCGCTCCTATCCTGCTGTCAAACCCCAGAATTCTCCATCTCATCACAGCCACCAAAGAGGTTTTTATACATCTTAATACCTTTTGGGATATAAAATCTTTCAAGGTAATGGACTTTGCACTTACATCCCTTTCCACTTGTTCTAAATGGCTCTATAAAGATGAGAGAACACCATTATGCCCATGTTACAGATGGGGAAAGTGAGGCACATAGTGATTTAATGAGTTGCACCAAGTCCCGTGGCAAGTCAGTGGTAGAGTCAGGACTCAAACCCACTTCCAGTTGTGTGCTTAGGCTACTCAACCACAGCTGCTCCCGTCGTGCATAAGACTAAAAAGCCCTGCCCCGTGTAGTTTGGAGGCCTTCTAGACTAGTTCCATAGAGCAGTGAGGTCCTTGGTAGCTGTGAAGTCATAGAAGGATGTATTCTGGAATGGCAGGAGTCAGCTGGCGTGACCGTGCCAGCTCTGCAGTGGTATTTAAAAAGGTACATCTGCATGTAGACCTGTGCTGGATGCCCGGTTCTGCCTCTTTGTCCCTTGAGGGCTGCCACACCTAATTTCACAGTTAGGTAATTGTTTGGCCAACTAGCCTGTAACGATGCAAGACTCACCCCTCCGGCGCCTCCGGGAATTAGCTCTCCAGCCGTTGGAACACCCTCTGCAGGCCAGTGTCCCGCTACTGCTTGGCCCCCATGTCCTTCCCCGACCCGGTGCCCTGTTATCTGGGGTGCTGTCCCCTGGCAGGAACCCCTTTCTCTCAGGGCATCCCCTCTCTGGGGAACCTCCAACCCTCTAATCCCCACGTTGCCTCAGTCGTGGGCTACTGCCAGTCACCATCTAGCCCCCACTCATTGGGGCAGACTGCAGTGTAAAAGCCACTCATCACTGGCAAGGAGGGTTTGGACCTGCTGCCTTTGCCTACCCCTGCACTGCCCTCTGCAACCCCCAGTACCCGTTGGCCTGCTAGGCCGCAGCCTGGGGCTCTCCATGCTGGAGCTTCCCCAGCTCCTCTGCCTTTCCCCAGCCCTGCTCCACTCCGGTACTCTGCTCAGGTCCCTGCAGCCAGGTCCATCTCCCTCTACCACTAGAGAGAGACTGCTGACCTCCTGGCTCCCAGCCTCCTATATAGGGCCAGCCGAGGCCTGACTGGGACGTGGCCCAGGTGCGGCTGCCTCCCCAATCAGCCTATTAGCTGTTTTCCCTGCCACAGCCCTCTCCCAGGGATGTTTTAAGCCCTTCAGGGCAGGAGCGGGGTAACCACACCGCTACGTAGCCCAAAGCAGTTTCCTCTCTCGCTTTGACATGAGGCTTTAGCACTTGGAGTTCGAAAGGTTTAAAGCTTGTCAAGCTTACATCTAAAAGTTACAGATTATAAATTACGCATTAGATATGGGCTTGAACTGAAACTACAGCTCTATGCCGCAACGCACTCTGGTGGGTCCCAATTTGTTTTCCATATGATAGGTGGTACCATTTTCCACTGTTCAATTCCACCCCTCGTCCCCCCTCACCCCCCCCAAAAGTCACGGGATTAGAAATCCATGGGATCGGAACTCAGTTACTCTGTTCACGCACTTGAGGCAAAAACGGGTGTGGCAGGGAGAAAGGAAAAGGCCCCATAGTCTTCTCCAGAGAGAACAGCCATATGATCATGCCCCCGATCCATCCCTGACTCACTCCCTACCTCTCCTGGCATGCCCCCGATCAGCCCCCCACAACAGGACCTGGGAGCGAGGCTGGCATAAAGTCTTTACATTAGCTGGGGAGATCCCCTGAACAGGGATATTATTGGAGGGCGGGGGCTGGTTCCATCCCCTCTAAGGTCCCTGTCGGTTGCCAAAGTAACCAGGTTCTTCTGGAGTCAGTGGGAGTGTTACTTCTCAAGCTGCCCCAAGGCCCAGTTGAGAGGTACACCGGTGTGACAACCCCCAGCAATGACTCCTGCAGGAAGCTTACCATGCTGTAGGAGTCTTTCGTCCGTTGTGAAGGACTTTCTGTGACCTCAGTTCCATGGTCCTGCATTTCTGATGTAAATAATTTTCAAGGATCAAGGACAGGAGGTCACCAAAGGATCGTGGGGGAATGAGGGACCTGTGTGAGGTGTGAAGGGAGTTGCGTTTGGGTATCAGGACAGGGTTCTCCTCTCAATGTGAATTATAAAAAGGAAAAATGAGCTGGAGTTGACAAGAGAGGAGGAATTTAAAATGGTGAAACTCTAGGTGCTGTCGTCTTTTATGCAAAGAGCCAATATTGATAGAGACGACGACGCAGAAGATTAGAGACAAAAGTCTAGTTGTGGGTCTGCCGGCAGTGGGAAGAAACAACCAAGGAGAATAGATTATTTTTTATTAGAATTCTTTTGCTGCCTGTGAATGGGATTAGACGCCAAATTAAGCATGAGCAGCAGGTGTTCGCTAGGAGGGGAAGCGTCTCATTGACTTTGAACGGTAGAAGAATCAGTATTGCCAACTGCACTGTCCAAAAATTAGGAGTGAGCCCCCCACCCCCAAATCATCAGATTGGTTTAAAAACCTTCAGATTTTTTTTCTTCTGTTTTTTGAATTTTTATGGGGTGCTTGAGTCTCGGCAACTCTGAGGCAATTTTTTTTTTAAATGAAAGCTGAGATTTTCACTTATTCACATCACTCCAGGAGCTGGGGCATCAAGTGTAATGCCAAAGATTGCAAGTGCTGGGAACACTGAAGAATCTGGGCATGTGTTTTTGTCAGACTAATTCAGTCTTGTGGGTCTGATCATGCCCTTCACATGTGGGTCTCTGCCTCCCCATGGGGTGGGGGACAGCTAGACACCTCTACAGCAGTATTCCCTACTTCCTAAACCCCAGGTCCCATGGAGGGCCCTTCCAACGGGGAGATGGAACAGGCTAGCCTGTTAGCATCTTCATTACCTATGAATCTCCTCTTTAACTGAATCCCTGAGATGTGCATAGATATTATGGGGATGGGGTGTCAGACAAGTACCTAGGTAGAATCACTGAGCGATCTTATTGTCTTTCCAAACCTGTCCATTCCCTGCTGTTTGTTAGTTGGAGCATCTCATCTGCAATTTAACCCTGATCATGGATTCAGCTCTGCACAGCTGAACCCCTAGAGCTGGGCAAAATTTCTTTGACTTCAGCTTTATAAGAGTTTGGGGGTCCTGACGATGCATGTCACTTTGAAGGATTGGGGCGTTAGATTGTAAGCTCCTTCGGGGCAGGGGTTGTGTGTTTCTATCTCTCCTGTCAAGGGTCTAGTATTAATACATCTTAATAATAATTAACCGCAATCACTGTGAAGCAGTGTGGTCAGTATATAGGGCACCGGATTAGGGTGATCTGGGTTCTACCATGGACCTGCGGAGTGACATTGGGCAAGTTCCTGTGCCTCTTTTTCCCATCTAAGCCTTTGTGGGTCTGTCTACACAGCAAAGAAAAACCTGTGGTTAGCCCGTGCCAGCCGACTTGGGCTCTGTCTGCAGGACCGTTTCATTGCTGTGTAGGCTTCCAAGCTGCAGCCTGAGCTCTGGGACCCTCCCACCTGGCAGGGTCCTAGAGCCCCAGCCATAGCCTGAGCCCAGGAGCCAGCACAATGATGAAACGTCGCCGCAGCTTCAGCCCCGTGAGCCCAAGACGGCTGGCCCAGGTGTCTAGTCACTGCGGAGACATACCCTGTTTGTCTTGTCTCTCTAGACTGTAAGCTCGTTACGGAAGGTACTGTGTTTGGGTTTTTTAAATACCATTGTGCCTAGTGCAATGAGTCCCTGATCTTGGTTGGAGACTCTATTGTGATCCAAATCATTTTTCTCTATTTATTATTATTACTACTATTTTATTTTATTATTTATTAATCAACAGCCTAAATCAGCGTTCACTGAAAGCCAGTTATGTAAATGCGAATGCTCAGAGCAATACCTGAGCATCTTTGGTTTGCAGAAGAGGAAGTTTGGGGCTTCTTTTCAGATCATTCTGGGAAGAGGCTTTAAATGTTCTTTTATAATAAATTATGATCTTGTAACCATTCCCAACAAGAAAAGATTGGCCATAGGCCATTACCAGGTCACACTTTACAAGAATCTTCTTAGAGGTAGATGGCACAGTATAATCTTTTTTTTATTTTTTTAAAACTGTGTTCCTTAGTAATGTAAAAATACATAAATAACGTGTTTAAACAAAATCCCTTTGAATTTCTCTTGACCATTTATATGTGTTGACCTGATGAGCCCGAAACACAAATGCTGTGTCCACCTCTCCAGAGTTTAGGGACGTTCTCAGTCAAACTTTGCCGCTGGTGATCATTTACTTTGCCTCTGTTCATTTCCTCCTCTTGGACAATGAAAATGTACTCCTCAGTTTCATGGACGTTTCACTTTCTCTTTCTTGGGGATGCTCCAAAGTGCATTCAGTGGAAAGTCTCCCATTGATTTCAGTGGGCTTTGGACCAGATTTCTTATTCCCACTGCTGCAGCAACTACTGTTTAACTCCAGATCAAGACTGTTTTTACTGACTTTTTTTTTTAAAACATAATAGCGAAAACATTTTTCTTCCTCTGTTGCTTTGTTCAACATCTCTTATTTATAAACGCGTAAGCCAATTCTGCACTGATGCAGAACTCTGCTGACTTGGTTGGGATGCAGATGGGCCCTTTTAATGGATCAGAGCCTAACCTTCCTTAACAATATTTCTTTAACAGAAACTGTGATTTGCTATGTGCCAGTATAAACACTACAGCTGTCTGAGCAGACACCTTAAACTTCACATTAGCTCATATCTTTGTCCTGTCAAAGTAATGGGAACTTCTCAAGATTTAACTATACTACTGAGTAACTTATCTTTCTGCGTCGTATTTATATGGTTACCCTTGAGTTCTATTTAAAATGACTGATTTGGCACCTTTAAATTGATTGCTTTTCCAATCCCAGATTACCTTCCCTTACTGTCTGGTTAGGGTGAATGTAAAAATATCTGAACCTACCAAGGGAAAAATAAAAGCTTTAACTACCATTTTCCCCCCTCCCCTCGAAATAAGTTTCATGTAAAAAGCTGATACATAACCAATTCCTTATTAATGATATTTACGGAAATATTCCAGCGCTTCTCTACTGAAGGATTAGTGTTTTTTGACTTCCAGTGGACTGATTGCTTCTAGTTTCATACTTAATTGAAAGAGAATGTACACTGGGGATGACAGATATACCCATTCTGAGTTTAGCTGAGTTTGAAATAGTCATGGTGTATAATGCATATCAGGAGAAATAAAGATGAAGTGGCGAAATGATCATTATTTATATAGAGCCCAAAGTGCACTAGGCGTTTTATAGACAAAGAGGCCAACAAGGACATTTCTCCAATAACAATCTATTATTTACTATTTGTCTTCCAGTGATACCCAAAAGTTCCCATCAGGATCAAAGCCCCACTCTGCTGGGCCCCGTACAAACTTATAATTAGACAGCCTCTGCCCCAAAGAATTTACAGTCCAAGTGCTAGATTGTACCTCTAAGGCCTAGTCTTCACTTACCCGGCTGGTCCGGCGGCACGCCATCGATGTTCTGGGATCGATTTATCGTGTCTGGTTAAGACGCGATAAATTGATCCCGGATCGATCCCGGAAGTGCTCACAGTCGGCGCCGGTACTCCAGCTCGCCGAGAGGAGTACGCGGCATCGACGGAGGGAGACTTCCGGCCGCGTCTGGACCGCGGTAAGTTCGGACTAAGGTACTTTGAATTCAGCTACGTTATTAACGTAGCTGAATTTGCGTACCTTAGTCCGAAGTCCGGACTAAGTGGGGACCAGCCCTAAGGCCTGGTCTACACTGGGGGGGGGGGTCGATCTAGGATACGCAACTTCAGCTACGAGAATAGCGTAGCTGAAGTCAACATATCTTAGATCGACTTAGATTGACTTACTTCACGTCCTCGCAGCGCGGGATCAACGGCCACCGCTCCCCCGTCGACTCCGCTTCCGCCTCTCGCCCTGGTGGAGTTCTGGAGTCGACGGGGAGCGCGTTCGGGGATCGATGTATGGCGTCTAGACGAGATGCGATACATCGATCCCTGATCGATCGATCACTACCCGCCGGATCGGCGGGTATTGTAGACATACCCTAAGGCACAGCCCTGTGCAGAGGGTGATATGTAAGATGCATCATCCCTGGTAGGCCTGGTGACTCAGAGAAACCCCCCGTGTCACAGAATCCTTCCCTGCATTCTCCTTGCTCCAGGGCTGTAGTGATTTACCACTGGTTTAGATCAGCTGGTTGGTTGAGCTGCACTGGATGGTGCATTGTGCGGAGACAGAGCCATGGCTCAGCATCACAGTGGCACTTGGGTTTAAAAGAAGCCAGGTTTCCAGATTTATAGCCTGTTACTCTCAGTACTAGCCATGCTGCTTTTCAGCACGTGGCCCTGTTAAGATCAAGTATACAGAAGAACTTCAGGAACAGATTAGAGATGTAGCAGAGGAACAATGGGTTTTATGGCTAAGGCACTGGACTGAACCAAATTCCTAGCTCAGCCATAGACTCTCTATATAACCTTGAACAAGTCACCAATAGACTGATGAAAAGCCCACTGAAATCAATGAAAGAATCCCATTGATTTCAGTGGATTTTGGATTGGATCCTAATCTGTTACTCATCTGTAAATGGAGAAGTATTATCATCCCCATCTCAAAGGATAACTTCATTGGTGCTCAGATATTGTAATGATAAAAGCCACAGAAGTAGATAGATTAATTACAGCAATCAAAATGCAGGGTGACTTGCAGGGAAGTGTGTTTACTTGGTCAAAATAGGCTGCTCATTTAGTCTCTTTTACTCTCCTGCAGGACATTTTTGTTACATGATGAATTAGGAAAGGAAGAAATCTTACTGTGAGCAATGGAAACTAGGATGTCTTTGATTTCCGCCACGCAAGAGACTCAACATCTATCCCAGGAGAAGGGTCAGAGTCCAGCCAATGGGAACAGAGAACAGTTTGATTCAGGTGAGCTCTTGTTTTCCATGTCCGTTTCACTTTTATGTTTAAGTAAATAAAACAGATTTTCTTGTACAAGATGAAATTTTTCAAACTCCCACAACATTTGGAGGAAAATTGGCAAAACTTTTGACAACGTTTCCTTTGTTTTTCAACCCTTTTGTAAATTTTTGGGGAAGAAAAGCAAAATTTTAAAAATGTTTGGAAGTTTTTCCTTTATTTGAATCAGCTGGATTGATCAACTTTTTCTATAAATTTTTTTTGTCCTGTGTGTTTTTATTTAGATTTTTTTTCCCCCCACAAAAAACATCCCAGCTACCAGAGCGTGCAGTACATTTCTCAAATGGTGCTAAGGGGTGTACCTCCATTGCATGTGCTTCCCTCCCTGGGGAGAAGATGAGAGAACAAACGTGTGACTGATAGGTACACCTCTACCCCGATATAACGCAACCCAATATAACACGAATTCGGATATAACGCGGTAAAGCAGTGCTCGGAGGGGGGGGGGGGCTGTGCACTCCGGCGGATCAAAGCAAGTTCTATGTAACGCGGTTTCACCTATAACGCGGTAAGATTTTTTTTTTTGGCTCCCGAGGACAGCATTGTTTAATGCACTACTGGAAGGTGTTCCTAGACTTTGATGATGAGTGCGGCACAAGGACTTATAGATAAGGTTAACATTTTGTCACAGTTATTTGTAGTAAAAGTCAGGGACAGGTCATAGGCAATAAACAAAAATTCGTGGGAGCCCGTGACTTGTCCATGACTTTTACTAAAAATAAGTGTGATAAAATGGGTCTGATGAGGGGATGAGAGCCCGAGACCTGCTATAGGAGGGAAGAGGTGGCGTCCATCCCCTGCCGCCACTGCGGTTGATTGTTTCGGGGTCCCCCCTGCTGCTTGCAGTGGCTTGGAGCTCTGGGGTCCTCCTGTGGCTGCAGGGGTCCCCGTGGTGGCTCAGAGCTCCAGGTCCCCCCGTGTTGGCTGAGAGCTGTGGGGGCCCCTGCCTGGGGGGGCTTACAGCTCCTGCCCTGCTGCCCCAGGGCCGAAGCAGAAAATGTCATGGCGGTCTCTGGAAGTCACAGAATCCATGTCTTCCCCGACCTCCGAGACATAATCTTAGCCTTACAGATTCGATTCAATTCTCTCGAAGTATCTTTCATTAGGCTTTGCAAAGTGAGCTCGGAATCTGTGACTCCCGCCTCGTTCGGGGTGAAACTCCACTGTGTGCAGAGCACCAGCATGCAGTCTGTGCGGCACTTCAGTCCCACTTGACTACTCCAAATAAGGTTTAAGTGGCACATAGGCTTTGTTCTGGTTCTCTGCACAGGGGTGAATCATCCAGAACGATTTAATACACGGCCACCGAACTATTAGTACAACTGTTTCTAGCTCTTTATTTTTCCAAACTTGGGAAGATGAAGGCTCTTCCTTAGGAGTGATGATGCTCTTGCTATTAAAGTTCTGGACAGGGATCCAGGACTCCTGGGTTCAGTTGCCAGCTCGGTCACTGGTTCTTCTCTGTGACCGTGGCCAGTTGCTACCGATTAGCGTCTCAGTTCCCTGTGTTTTGCTTGTATGTTGTATCCTTTTCTCCCACCCTGTTTAGGCTGTAAGCGCTGCAGGGCAGGGACTGTGGACATGTCTACACTGTAATCAGAGGTGTGACTGCAGCATGTGTAGACATACCCCAAGCTAGCTTTGATTTTAAAAAAAGCAGTGATGTGGCAGCAGAAGCATGGGCTTAGTCAGTCAAGTAAATACTCTGGGTCCCAGCCTCGTGCTGCCGAGGCTTAGTTGCTGTTGTGACTTGAGTTAGCTAGATAAAAGCTAGCTCAGGTGTGTCTACACATGCTGCAGTCACGCCTCTGGTTGTGATGTAATGTAATTATTACTCTGGGTGTAATAAAAACAACGTGTTTATATCAGTGGTCCCCAAACTGTAGGGGGCACGGAGGAATGTTGCGGGGGAGGGAAGCGCAAGGAAGGGGCAGGGAGGGAGCGCCATGCCCCCAGCCCAGCTCCGCCTCCAGCCCTGTTCCGCTCCCAGTCCTACTCTGCCTCCAAGCCCAGCTCCACTTCCAGGCAAGATCAGCCCCACTCCGCCCCCTACTCTGCCAGCCCAGCGTTACCCCATTCCCTCTCTGCCCCCGCACTAGCTCCGCCTCTAGCCCTAGCTCCTCCCCCATCCCCAGTTCTGCCCCCAGCTCCGCCTTCAGCCCAAGCTCTGCTGCTGAGGAAGGTTTGGCTGTGCAGTAACAGGTGGGTGAGTTGGGGGGAGGCATGGACAGATTCTGTTAAGGGGAAGGGGGGGGTGCTGATGGTAAGGGCTTCTGCAATCCACACAATGACTAATAACCAGTATTGTACAGCTCATCAGATTGATATGTGTGTCTTACATTATCGTATTCGTCCTGGGGCTGATAACACTAAATCCTTTTCTCAACAATCGGACATTTCCATGAGGCTTGCTGATGATAAAATGAAACTGAGTTATAAATGTCAGAT
The DNA here is from genome assembly GCF_027887155.1 of Malaclemys terrapin pileata. Classification (NCBI taxonomy): domain Eukaryota; kingdom Metazoa; phylum Chordata; order Testudines; family Emydidae; genus Malaclemys; species Malaclemys terrapin. The sequence goes on along the minus strand of NC_071505.1, from coordinate 11,340,481 downwards.
GGAGGATCAGATTTTCTAATGAGCTCAGTGCCCCGGTAGCTTGCACTGAGAACCTGGAGTGTTCTCAGTGCGGGCTGTTGGGTGCCGAGAATTCTGCAACTCTGGCCCCAGTTGTTTAAAGGTTCTGCACTCTCCTTGCGCTCCTGGTGAATGAAATGACCATACCCCTGAGGCTGTAGACTGTAAGTAAGAATTAGAGGAGGAATTTCAGAAGTGCTCAGTGTTGGCCTAACTCTTCTCCCATGGAAGCCAATGGACATTTAACCATCGCTCCCTTTTTGAAGTCAATGATTAAAATCCCATTGGCTTCAAGAAAAGCAGAGTTAGGCCAGTGGTGAATGCTTTTAAAATCCCCTTCGATGCTTTTCCAGGACTTACCGGATCTCTTCTTTCAGACCATGCTGTTAATGTTCTGTTGTTCACCTTCCCGATAAACCTCTTGAAGAAAAGAATTGATAGCTCTGCATTCTATTTGAAAGGAACTCAAACAGAATTGCCAATCGTAACTTTATATTTTTAATCACATCTGAAAAACCTTGGAAGCCTTTTCTTTATGTATCCAACCTCTGTTTAAAAGTGAAAGCCTCACGGTTCTCTAAGCTGGGATGCTGCAGTGGATGGGTTATTTCACTAGGTTTTGAACTCGTCTAGCTCCCGCATCTTTGAATATCTCCAAAGCATCTGGCTTCTGCTACAATGCTTGCATCAGAGATAAGATCCCTGAAGGCTCCAATCTGCCGAGGGCAGTGCCCCTCCACTCCCCCCTAGTAGAGGGTGTAGAACACCCTGGAGAATAAGATTCTAAGGGCATGATGCTGGGAGCTTCTAACATGGCCCAGCACCTTGCAGGAAGCACTGGGGAACTGGCAGAATTGGACCCCTGAGCTCTTTGGAAGCTACTGAATAGTTTCAAACTGCTTTTCTTTGCGTTTCAAATTCAACCAGTTGCTCTCCTCGAGTGGTTTATTTGATCCTCTCTTTGCCTCTTCTCAGGCTGTCCCTTGTCCATAGGAATTCAGTCACTCAAGGTTTCTGTCTCTTGACCATCAACATTCACATCCACAACATCCAGCCATTCTTCTAATCCCATGGGCAACAGGGATTTCATTTTGCTCTTTAGAAAGCTGATATTAGGCCCTTGTATTTCACCTCGGTTTTCATGGTAGGAATCCAAGGCCAATGTAAATGGGCAGTGACCTCTGAACTGAATAGATTTGTCACCTTGGAGGCTTTTTGCTTCCCGCCACTTTGTCCCTGACCCAGAAAATCTCATCTGATGCCTTGTAAAAGGAAGTGAATTTAAGGTTCATCATGAAAGGCACCAGGTCATCAGCCCTACAGACGGAAGTTCTCTATTTATTCACCGAACACAGGTTGCAGCCGCACAAGCATAACCCATTAGGCAGTGTTCCCAGTCCTTGGAGAATATGAATCTAGTCCCCATGTAGACAGCCTGGCTCTTTAGCTTAAACTCATGTTTATAGCTCTGGTGATCTCCAGTTTTGGCTAAGAAGGTGGTGGTTGTGTATGTGGCAGCTTGTTTGGGATGTGAACTGCTGTGGGCCTCAAATGTTTGGGACATGCTTCTGTTCAGAAGAGGTATGTAAGCCACTCTTCCGGATGTGTTATGTGTCTCCCCATTTCCTATGCCCACTCCACAGAGGATATGGGTCTTAGCTCAAGCTGTAGAGGTGTAGCCTTTCAGCTCTGGAGGTCCCTGGTTCGGCCCTGGGTCCTTGTGCCCCATCCACATTCTGCAGGGGGAGAAGGGAGTTTTTCTGGGATTGCCAGTTATGAAGGAAGCTTCTGTGGACACCTGAACCCCAAACAGCAGTCAGTTGAGAATGACTTTTATTTATTTTTATCACTGTGAATTGTGCCAGATCTGGGGTGGAGACTGAGAGTGGGAACGGCTCCTTGTGATGGTAGCGGTCACTCCGGCATGCCCCCTTGTGGGTAGGTGTGGGGTTGTCATACCTTCCCCTTGGTCATCTCTTCCTATTGTCCATCTCTGTCTGGGCCTTCTGCAGCCTAGCCCTCCGGCCCAGTCACTTAAAAGTTCAGTCCAATTCTCGGGTGTCCAAGTCTAGCTGTAAATGGTCCGACCCCAAGCTGGCCACTTTGAAGTCCCTTCCCCTGGCTTCCCCTGGGCTGGCAACAAAGTCCTTCCAAGTCACCATGGGAGTGAATGAAAACAAAACAAAACATCACACTCCTCTCTCCGGAGTAGCAGGTCTCAGGGCTTCTCCCTGGCCCTTCAGCAGAGCTCAGAACTACAAACAAAATCAAGCACTTGAAGCATCTTCTGCCCTTTTCTGGGCCCTCTGAGCTTCTTGTCCTGTTTCAGGAGACTCCCCCAGCTCCCTTCCTGGAGCTGGAGCTTGTCCTTCAAAATAGTCTCTTTAAACAGGATTCCCCTGTTCTCCTGTTTGGAGCTGGGTTATGAGTTAGCCAGTTGCAAGGCTTTTGCCAGCTTCTCCCTTAGCGGGCCCCTTTTCCTAATTAGCCATCAGGCTTCAGGGTCTGCAGCAGGCCAGCCTTTCCCCGCTGATGTCTCCTGGTATCTGCCCTGCTATGTGGTAGGAGGCAGCATTTATACTGGTCCCCTTCTCCCAGCTCATTCCCCATTGGTTGGGGTGGGGAAGGGAAACCTTGCCCCCACCCTCTCTGCAGGCTCTTGGCTCTGGGCCCTTAAAGAAACAGTAATATGATTTCCTTGTGAACACTTCTTACTCCAGAGACCACTTCCTCTCTCCCAGTATTTCGTGTGTGTGTGTGTGTGTGTGTGTGTGTATGTATGTATGTATGTATATATATATTGATATAAATAAATAAATATATATATATAGTTGGACCTTGCTTGTACTCAGTCCTCCTTTCTCACAAGGCTCCTCCCAGTTCTACCAGAGAGTTCCAGCAATACGTTGACTCCCATCTCACTGCAGTCAGTCACAGGCACTTGAGTGTGAAGGACTGGACACCGCACATGGATCTTTTCCTAGATTTCACCTCCTTTTGGTCACCTGTTGGAGAGAAAATCACAACCCGGAGGTCTTCTGCAGACACGCTGAATTTCCTGACACTGTGTGTCCGCTTGTACCTTTGGGAGCCAATGCCTTTTCAGATGTCCCCAGGAGACTCTAGGAACTTGAGCTCTTTGGCCTTGTCTGCATATGGATCCTGATTCTCATTTATACAAAGGTCCCTTTACACCTGGCAGTTGCTCATTTAACACCTGCTTGGAGGCCCCTTTGCACTGCCAGAGAAATGTGAATGAAGATTAGGCCCTTTTGGTGTTTTTTGTTTCTAAAGTTTCTGCCACCATTGGTCAGCTCCACTCTGCTGGCGGTGTTGGTAACAGCCGCAGCAGTGCCAGCCTAGGCAAGGCGCCAGCAACCCCTCATATTTTGAACATTATGTTCTCTAGACCTGCTTGGAGCAGGGTTAGATCACACCATGGTGGCAGCTGGTCCACACAATTACTTAGATTTTAAGCTCTTTGGGGCAGGAATCCTCTTTTTGAAGCAATGATCCATAACTGGGGCTTCTGGGCATGAACACAATACTAATAATACACATGCCCCGCAACCATTGGTACCACTAGAGTACCACGATACTCACAATAGCCATGGTGAGAAATCTTAGGAGAAAACCTTTTCCACTGGGTAGCGCAGTGCCTTGAAGCCGGAATTCTCCAGTCATTCACAGCAGGGGTAGTAGGTTACCACAGCTTCATGAGGGCCCTGGCTGTAAAGTGGTGTAAGTGAGGAGACACTGGTGTAATTGCAGGAGCTCCAGAACGTTGGTTGTGATTTACCAAAGCAGAGTGAGAGGAGAATTGGGCCTGTCTCCATGTGATAGTGACCGTTATTTAAAGCCATGGGACAGGAACAGTGATGCTGCACCTCATGTGAAACACTCCTGCGATATAGGACAAGCCGATTAACTTTCTAGATGATAGTAGTAGACAAGGTTTTCCCCGAACATTGCTCTTGTGTTCCTCCTCTAAGGAATGGACATGGGCAGATTAAAGCCTTCAAGGGTCCTGGCTTAGTAGAACCATGAGTCAATGAAAAGCCATGTGGCTGTTGGAGGGGGAGATGCAGGGAAAGCAGGAAGGAAAAGATCAGTCCCTTGTGGGCAGTGTAGGCACAGGGAGTGGGGGGTGCCTGGGGACAGTGCCCGTCTCTTCTAAGGATCCACATTTAGCTTTGATCTCCCCCGATGCCTAGGGTAGGGAGTTAGGGGAATGTAGCATCCCCAGGTGGAAGGATTCACGGAATGAGAAGTGCAGGGAAATGCTGGATTTGGGACGCCTATGTGAGCAGGATGTTCTCAATGGACAGGGGACCTGGGGTGAAGAACCAGTATGTGCTGCTGGCAACAGGAGAAAAGAGAAAATCCCAATGGTTGGGGAAGAGGAGCCACCTTCCCCCAAGGCTGGGAGACTCACGGCCAGTGCACCCAAGGGGAGAAGTTGTAGGGGGGTGGTGGTCGGGGACTCACTTCTGACGGGGATGGAGGCATCTATCTGCCCACCTGACCTGACCTTGTAGGAGGCATGCTGCTTTCCTGGAGCCTGCATCCGAGACATCATAGAAAGGTTGCTGAGGCTCATCTGACCCTCTGACCACTACCCCACGCTGCTCATCCAATGATACTGCCAGGTATGGCCCTAAGCGGATCAGCAGTGAGTTCTGGGAGCAAGGGTTAAAGAGTTGGGGTTGCAGGATGTGTTCTTGTCCATTGTGCCAGCTGAAGATAAGAGTCCAGGCAGGGACAGATACATCTTGGAGAAGAATGTGTGGTTGCACAGATGGTGTCAACAGGAGGGCTTTGGCTTTCTTTACCATCGGATGCTATTCTGTGAAGGAGGACTACTGGGAGAAATGGAGACCAATATGGCTCCATCAGGAGCTCTTTAATGACCTGAAAATCAAAAAGGAGCCCTACAAAAAGTAGAAACGTGGACAAATTGTTAAAGATGAGTGTAAAAGAATAGCGCGTGCATGTAGGGACAAAATAGGAAAGGCTAAGGCACAAAATGAGATACACCTAGCAAGGGGCATAAGGCAGTAAGAAGAGGTTCTACAAATACATTACGAGCAAGAGAAAGAGGCATGAAAGTGTAGGCTCACTACTTAGAGGGAAGATGAGCTAATAATGGAAGACACCAAGAAAACGGAAGTGTTTAATGCCTATTTTGCTACCGTGTTCACTAAAAAGGTTGATTGTGACCAGATGTGTAACACAATTAATGATAACAACAAGGGGGAAGGAGTGTAAGCTAGAAAGAACAGGTTAAAGAATATTTAGATAAGTTAGATGTATTCAGGTTGACAGAGTCTGACAAAATTTACCCTAGGGACTTAGGGAACTAGCAGAAGCAATCTCTGAATTTTAGTGATTTATCTCTGAGAACTCATGGAAGATGGGTGAGGTTCCAGAGGACTCAAGAAGGGCAAACTTAATACCCATTTTCAACAGGTGGAGGGAGGGGGGTGGAAAGGAGGACCCAGGGAATTATGGACCAGTCAGCCTAACCTCAATTCCTGAAAAGATAATGGAGCAAATGATCAAACAATCAATTTGTAAGCACGTAGAGCATAATTGGGTGATAAGAAATAGCCAACATGGATTTGTCAAGAACAAATCATGCCAAGCCAACCTAATTTTCTTCTTTTCAGGGTTACTGGCATACTGGATGGGGCAGAAGCAGTAGATCTGATATATCTTGATTTCAGGAAGGCTTTTGACACAGTCCCCCATGACATTTTCATAAGCAAACTAGGGAAATGTGGTTTAGATGAAATTACTATCAGATGGATGCACAACTGGTTGAAAGGCCAATAAGTAGTTATCAACGGTTTGCTGTCAAACTGGGAGGACCCACCAAGTGAAGTCCCACAGGGGTCGGTCCTGGGTCTGATACTATTGAATATTTTTCATTAATAATTTGGATAAAAGATAAGAGTTTATAAAATTTGTGGATGATACCACGCTGGTTGCAGGCATTTTGGTGGACAGGATTAAAATTCAATTCATCCTTGACAAATTGGAGAATTGGTCTGAAATCAACCAGATGAAATTCAGTAAAGACAAGTGCAAAGTACTGCACGTAGGAAGGAAAAATCAAATACACGGCTACAAAATGGGGAATGACTGGCTAGTGAGTAGTACTGCAGAAAAGGATCTTGGGGTTACAGTGGATACCAAATTGAATATGAGCCAAGACTATGATGCAGTTGTGAAAAAGGCTAACATTCTGGGGTGTATAAATAGGAGTGTCCATATGTAAGACACTGGAAGTAATTATTCTACTCTGCTTGGCACTGGTGAAGTCTCAAATGGATTATTGTGTCCAGTTAAGGACGTCACACGTTAAGAAAGATGTGGCCAATTGGAGAGAGTCCAGAGAAGAGCAATAAAAATGACAAAAGGTTTAGAAAACCTGATCTGTAAGGAAAGGTTGAAAAAACTGGGCATGCTAGTCTTGAGAAAAGAAGAATGAGGGTGGACCTGATAAGTCTTCCAATAGGCTAAGGGCTGTTATAAAGCGGGGGGAAGGGGTGCTCCGTTATTCTCCATGTTCGCTGAAGGTAGGACAAGAAATAATGGGTTTAATGTGCAGGTAGTTAAGCACTAGAATAGATCGCCAAGAGTGGCTGTAGAATCCCCATCATTGGAGGTTTGAAGAACAGGTTGGACAAAGACTTATCAAGGATGGTGTAGGTTCATTTGTGCATCCTCCGTGAGGGAGGATGGAGTAGATGAGATCCCTTCCGGCCCTACATTTCTATGATTCTATGATTCTTCCCCGCTGGATCCTTTCCCATGTCGTAAGCAGTAAGTATTTCCATTCCTCATGCAGTCGCTGGCCCTGGTTTTCGTGGAGTCCGTTGTGACAACACTCCAGTCAGGAGAGGAAAAACAGTCTTTTTGTTTTGCTCATTTCCCTGTCCTTGCCTCAGTCTCCCTTAGGGAGAAACAGGCCTCACAGTTTGAGGAAACACTGGTGCAGACATCTGAGAAACCACTTTCAATGATGAGCTGCCAAGCATTTAACAAGCGGCTCCCACCCTGTTCCCTTCCTTAGCCTGTGAGAAATCGCACATGCTCATATTGAGGAGGCCTCCGGGGAGAGGAATTCAGTTTTTCCCCTGTTTAAGCTTAAAGGCTTTCCCAGAACCACAAGTAAGGGGGAAGGCAGCACCGCTTGTTAAGTGCACGTTACTGGGAAGGGTTATAGGAGGCAGAAATGTATTTGAGCATAGCACAGGTGTTGGTGGTGATTGGGGGGTAGGGGTGCCAGAAAGATCCTGGCTAGATGGGACTGGGGGATAGAGGAGAGGGATGTAGAGAAGAGTCAAGGCAGTGAACACTGGGTAGGGGAATATACCTAATGCTTACTGCATTCTGGAGCAGCTCTTGGACTCCACAGAAGTATTATTTCCCCGCTTGTTGCTGTCGTGAAGTTCCAAGCAACCTGCTGGGCCGGGTAGGGATGATAACTTTGAGGTCGTGAGCAACCACGGGCCACGTTGTTATTGTTCACATCTATGGTCCTAGCTAATCAGTGAATTTTATTAAATTGCTAAGCATCTCTTTTCAAGCTTGGTGGCATGAGCTGATGTCATGGGCTCATGATCATGCTGCCCTTCCCATATTGTTAACGGAGAGGTGGTGGTCGTGGTGATGGTGGGGTGGGGAAGATCCTGTCTAGATGGGATCAGAGTAGAGGGGAGGGATGTAGCAAGGAGTCCTGGTATAGAACCATTGTTCTTAAGTATGCACACAGAAAACCCATGCAATGAATAGAAACATCACCTTCCCTTCCCCGCTCTTCGAAGGACAGGTAGCAGATTAGCATAGTACCTCCCCTTCATGTAATGTGTATTAAATTCTCTGAGCATGAACTAGTGATTTCCAGAAACCTGAACAGTCCGTTTCAGCTCAGTGCTTATGGAGATAATCAAAGTGCTGTCTCTCCTCACCTGTCAATCTGGCTTCTGAGTGCTCACTGGCTATTACACCAATCATCACATAAACTTAAATTCAGATCATTTTATAGATGAGGAACTGGGTTATCTGTCTAACTAAGGTACTTACGCGGCTCCGATCACCACAGGATCTGAATGCCGCACTACCTTTAATGTAGCTGTCCTCATGACACCCTTGTGACGTACTATTATCCCCATTTTACAGATGTGGAACTGAGGCTAAGTGACTTACCCAAGCGCACACAAGAAGCCTGTAACAGAGCAGGGGCTTGAAGCAAGGTCTGTCAAGTCCTAGACTAGTGCCCTAAATGCTGGCACATCCTTCCCTCAGTTTTCTATTTCCAGATTGGAATCCAAGACCGATCTTTTAAGTCCAAAGCAGACTGCGAAGAGTTACAAAGGGATCTCACAAAACTGGGCAAAAAAATGGCAGATGAAATTCAATGGTGATAAATGCAAAGTAATGCACATTGGAAAACATAATCCCAACTCTACATATAAAATGATGGGATCTAAATTAGCTGTTACCACTCAAGAAAGAGATCTTGGAGTCAGTGTGGATAGTTCTCCGAAAATATCCATTCAATGTGCAGCAGCAGTCAAAAAAGCAAACAGGATGTTGGGAATCATTAAGAAAGGGATAGATAATAAAACAGAAAATAACATATTGCCTCTATACAAACCCATGTTATGACCACCTCTGGAATACTGAGTGCAGATGTGGTCGCCCCATCTCAAAAAAGATATATTGGAATTGGAAAAGGTTCAGAAAAGGGCAGCAAAAATGATTAGGGGTATGGTGCAGCTTCCATATAAGGAGAGATTAATAAGACTGTGACTTTTCAGCTTAGAAAAGAGACAACTAAAGGGGGATATGCTTGAGGTCTATAAAATCATGATGGTGTGGAGAAAGTAAATAAGGATGTGTTATTTACTCCTTCTCATAACACAAGAACTAGGGGTCACCAAATGAAATTAATAGGCAGCAGGTTTAAAACAAACAAAAGGAAGTATTTCTTCACAGGTCACACAGTCAGCCTGTGGAACTCTTTGCCAGAGGATGTTGTGAAGGCCAAGACTATAACAGTGTTTTTTTAAAGAAAGAACTAGATAAATTCATGGAGGCAGGGCCATCCTTACCCATACGCAAACTACGCAGCTATGTAGGGCACCAAATTTCCTGGTGCCCTATGCAGCTGTGTGCTGCTCCAGTGGCCAGCCCAATCCCCCGGCCAGCTGAGACAGCCAGAAAAGCTGCCCCCGCTCCTGCCCTGTGCCCACTCCACCCCTTCTGTAGAGTCTCCGCCCCGCCTCTTCCCACCCCTGCTCCGCCCTAGACCCACCCCCCACTCCATCCCTTCGCCTGAACTACATCCTGAGGGACTGTAGCAGGGATCGGGCGTGCCCTGCACTCACCCGGTGGCGGGAAGTATAGCAACCCGGCCCCAACCTGCTCCGTTCTGCCGATTCCCAGCCACGCCGCCGGCTCGTGCTGGGGGGGCAGTTCTCCCCTGCCCCCCAAGCCTGCTCCTGCCCCCCACAGACCTTCGGCACAGCCTCCCCCTCCCCTGCATAGGCCTGGGGCTGTGTAGGGCACCACAATGTCTAGGGACGGCCCTGAATGGAGGACAGGTCCATCAATGGCTATTAGCCAAGATGGGCACGGGTGGTATCCCTAACCTCAGTTTGCCAGAGGCTGGGAGTGGGTGGCAGGGGATGGATCACTTAGTGGTTGCCTGTTCTGTTTATTCCCTTTGGGGCATCTGGCATTGGCCACTGTCGGAAGACAGGATACTGGGCTAGATGGACCTTTGGTCTGACCCTGTATGGCCGTTCTTATGTTCTTTCATTGATAAAGTAACATAACTAGCTAGAACATAGGAATAGATACAGGATAGAATCAGAACTGCTTAGCTGTGTGCCTTAAGACTCTATACAGCTAAGAGTTAAAGGGAATTATCCTACAGCTAGGTTGGTAGGGAATTTGGGCTTTCCGAACGAAGGATCCAGGTTCTTTTTTCACTCTGAGGTTTTTCCCGTAGTCACGTGGTCTATAGTGTTAACAGTGAAGTCCTAGATGGCTGCAGTTTTATTGAAGTACCTTTAATTTCTATGGCATCTACCAATTGACGATCCCAGAGCACTTTAAAACCATTGAGCTGGTAGTCGCTCATTACTATTTATTTTGTTTGCATACCCAGGCCCACAGGAACATGAAATGTATCGTAGGTTAGACAGGTGTGACTGTTTCACCAAAAAAGAGCATAGAGCAAAAGGATCGATAACTGAAATCCACCAATGTAAGTACATCATAAAATTAGCCATCAGCCAGTGAACACCTGGGGTGAAATCTTGACACCCCGCCCCGCCCCTTGGAATGAATGGGCGTTTTGCCAGTGACTTCAGGAGCTAGGTTTTTACCCTTGGAATGTTGATTTGAGTACTGGTAGATTGTATGGCTTTGTGAAAACCACTTTTTAGAATAATAATAATTTAGAATAAACCGCTCTTTAGAATAATAATTATAATATTATTAAATACTTTTCATTGATATAGCTCCTTTCAATCTGAGGGATTTGAAGCATTTTACAGAGATCAGCAAAAATTGATTTGGAAACCCAGCCACGGAAAAAGGTTACGTGACTTGCCCATGGGCACACAGTAAATCAGTGATAGAGTTGGGAATAGAATGTCCTGACTCTCTGTCCCTGGCCTAACCCCTAGGCAACCCGACTGTGGTCACAGCCGACGCTATTGCAGAACTTCAGGAAAGAAACCGAAACAACACAGGAGGTTTTGGGGAATTTTCAGTCCCGTCCATTTCTCTGTAATGAAACTGAGCAAAACAAGACACTGGGCCCATGATAAACGGGTTCCCTGATGTTAGTTTTACAGACACAGTAAAAGTAATTTCCCGATAAAGCCTGTAGAGAAATCAGCCTTCTGCTGGGTCAGGATGAAATGGAACAACGGAGAGTAAAGGCCGGAAGTCTCTGCAGCAGGACGGGTGCTCAGTTCCTGGAGGCGCTCCATCTCAATGTGGTGGGGTATACAAACCTAATGTGGACCCAAAGGTGTTCAAAGGCAGTACTGAGCCCTGTTAGTCCCCACCCGCTAGCCCTGCTGAGCTTGCTCCAGGAGCCCAGGCACAGGTGCTGGGCAGGCTGCAGGAGAGAGGAATCCTTCTCTGAGAAGCCAGTCAGAAGGTTGAGCCTGAGACGGGGACCACGGGACAGGGCAGGCCCACAGGCAGAGCCTTCTCCAGCCACCACCCCCTTGAGAACCAGCAGCTCCAGCAGCACCCTGGTCCTTTGGGCTTTTTTATTTTATTTTTTTGTAAGTAACTGACTGTTTGGACTATAGGGGCCGTGCCCCAAACTGAAGGGATCTATAGATAGGAAGTGGTCCAGGACACCAGACTTAGACTCTCTGCAGGGAGGACCTTGCCAGTGTTGCTTCCCACAGGGCCGTGGGCTGGGACCTGGTAGAGAAGGAGTGCCTCCCTACCACAACCCCTTAAGGGCTGTCACCCAAATGCGGGTAGAGGCCAGAAGATTTCTGGCTTAGGGTCAGGAACCAGGCACCTCTACCACCCTGATGACAGCCGGAGGTCTGGTGCAATAACTGCTAGGCTGCCTGGCCCTCCAAGCACCCTATCTGGCTCAACCTTGCACTTTTCATTTTGATTTTTAAAACAGATACTTTTTAGGTGTGTCACTGAACTGCACCCATCTTACTACTGAATGCAAAGAGAGCCTGATTTCATAGCTCAGTCTAGTGACGCTTAGGGTATGGGAGATCTGGGTTAAATTCCTGGCTCTGTCACTGACACATGTGACCTTGAGCATTGTAGATTTATATCCCAGCTTGCTGCAAGTAAGTGTTTTGTGTAGGCATGACCATAGAGTCATTAGATTTTAAGGCTAGAAGAGACCACTATCATCATCCATCCTGACCTCCTGCATAACACAGGTGATGGAACCTCACCCAGTAGCGTCTGCCTCAAGCCCATCCCTTTTGTTTGGGCTATAGCATCTCTTTTAGAGAGACATCCAGTCTTGAGTGCTGGAGATTCCCCATCTTCTTAGATAAGTTAGTCCAATGGTTCATTACCCTCCACTGTTGAAAAAAAGTCTGCACCTTACTTTCTCTTCTGAATTTGTCTAGCTTCAGCTTCTGGCCATTGGATCTTGTCATGCCTTTTCCTGCTAGACTGAAGAGCCACCTGTTTTCAGAAATCTCTTCAACTGAGTTATTCCTGATTTACACCTCTGTAGTTACACCAGGTTGGAGCAGTGCAGGTGAGGGAGAATTATAGAATCATAGAAGATTAGAGTTGAAGGAGACCCCAGAAGGTCATCTAGTCCAACCCCCTGCTTAAAGCAGGACCAACCCCAACTAAATCATCCCAGCCAGGGTTCTGTCAAGCCGGGCCTTAAAGACCTCTAAGGATGGAGATTCCACCACCTCCCTGGGTAACCTGTTCCAGTGCTTCACCACCCTCCTAGTAAATAGTTTTTCCTAATATCCACCCGAGACCTCCCCCACTGCAACTAGAGACCATTGCTCCTTGTTCTGTCATCTGCCACCACTGAAAACAGCTGAGCTCCATCCTCTTTGGAACCCCCCTTCAGGTAGTTGAAGGCTGCTATCAAATCCCACCTCACTCTTCTTTTCTGCAGACTAAATAAGCCCAGTTCCCTCAGCCTCTCCTCGTAAGTCATGTGCTCCAGCTCTCTAATCATTTTCGTTGCCCTCCGCTGGACTCTCTCCAATTTGCCCACATCCCTTCTGTAGTGGGGAGGCCCAGCTGGATGCAATACTCCAGATGTGGCCTCACCAGTGCCGAATAGAGGGGAATAATCCCTTCCCTCGATCTGCTGGCAATGCTCCTACTAATGTAGCCCAATATGCCATTAGCCTTAGCAATAAGAGCACACTGCTGACTCCTATCCAGTTTCTCGTCCACTGTAATCCCCAGGTCCTTTTCTGCAGAACTGCCACTTAGCCAGTCGGTCCCCAGCCTGTAGCAGTGCATGGGATTATTCCATCCTAAGTGTAGGACTCTGCACCTGTCCTTGTTGAACCTCAGATTTCTTTTGGCCCAATCCTCCAATTTATCTAGGTCACTCTGGACCCCCTCCCTACCCTCCAGCGCATCTACCTCTCCCTCCAGCTTAGAGTCATCTGCGAACGTGCTGAGGGTGCAATCCATCCGATCATCCAGATCATTAATGAAGATGTTGAACAAAACTGGTCCGAGGACTCATTGTCTTCATAACCCAGTGTTCAAAAGAAGTTCTAGTGTATTTAACAGTAAATAGGGCTGTGATTTGTTCTCTGAACCCCTTTCCCATGCTGGTTACGTTTAGAAAACCCAACTCTGCTTTCATCTGTTTTTTTTCTCAGATGTGTGTCTGGCTACATCGGCAGCAAATGTAACCTATTCCTTTTCCTTTTAATAATGAGACATTCCTCTTACATGATCTAACTTTCAGATCTTGAAAATGGGAGACCCGTAGCAATAATTGCAATAAATTAACCTTGCCGTTTTCTTCATAAAACTGTCTGTCTGGGGAGGTTTCTTCATTCAGTTTGTCATGGGGCACTTTAATTACATCATGGCCATGCTGATGAATGCTTTGGAAGGAAAAGGGTCTCTCAGAGTTTGCCTGATAAATGCTTATTGCAACGCCTCACTATTAGACTGTAAATATTCGCTCTGGGTTGAAACCGTTCTTCCAAGATTGCCTGGAAACATTATTTTAAAGTAAAATAAAAGCAATCAGATTTGGCTGATTTTCTATAAGTGCAAGAAGATGTGTTTGTAATTTGTATTATTTGTATTTCAGCAGCACTTTGAGACCTTAGTCCCATTGTGCTAGGGGCTGTACAGATAGGTAGCAAAACCTGTGAATAATTATGGATCTTTAGCTGTGGGATGGAGTATATAAGGGTTAATCCAGAGGCCTGAGAGTCAGAAGATCTAGATTCTGTTCTTAAATCTGCAGCTGATTTCCTGTGTGATCTCAGGCTAGATACGAAAATGATCTGTGCCTCAGTTTCCCCATCCATAACATGGAGGTAGCATTACATCTCTCACGGGATGTTGTGAGGATCAGTTAATTGTTTGTACAGTGTTTTCAGGTCTTCCCATGAAAGGTGTTATAGAAAAGCAAAAAATTATAAGTAGGTGTAATGGGAAACTGGGAGATGGCACCTGAGTTCCATCATCTGGCTCTTCACAGCCACACAGGGCTTCTGCTTTCAAAGCTCAGCTTCTGACTAATTAAATAAAAGTGTTAGCATTATGGGGCCTATGATATGCAGTTGAGTAGTTCTGATTCCTTCCAGCAAAAGGCAGCGCTGCACATGGATACTAACCTCTTTGCAATAGTGCACCCAGTAGGGGGGGCAGATGCTAAGGTGGCTTAAATCTCTATCCCTGTATTGGCTTCAATGACAGTACTGTAACTTACGGCAGCTGAGGATCTGGCTTATGGCCCTTAGATCAGAAATGCATTGGGGCATAGACTTTATTATTTGTTTGGCATGTTTATCCACTGTACCGCACAACGTACTCTCATGATGACTGATGGAGGAGAGGTGAAAGTTTAATGAGAACATTACAAAAAGAATTGTGAAATAGTGTGGACTCTCTTGCACTGCCGGGTACAGTGGTTTCTGTTCGCTCACCCAACTGGCCCACAAAGGCAGAGTCTCTGAAGGTATAACTGCTAAAACCAGCATACCAAAGAATATCTTGGAAATGCAGTAAAACCCATGGAATCCAAATATGCATAACTATTAAAACGGTGGGTTTTTTAAATCTTGTGTGGAGGTTTTACTGCCTGCCAATTTCCCACTTTTGGCTGATACCATTGTGTAGTTTATTGCCTGCATTAACCATGTTCTAATTTTATGTTGCTTTTTCCCCCCCAAACAGATGAAGGTTCTAGCATCGAGGAGACCGACTTCAACTGGGATGAATACTTGGAAGAAACGGGAGCAAGCGCTGCTCCTCACACCTCGTTCAGACACGTACGTACTTCACTTGGGCCTTGAGAAAGTGCTGTGCCCTTCCTCTTTTCATTCTGATTGGAGAGGGTCATCCTGGAAAATTTAAAGGCATGGCTAATGGCTCTTGAGGAAACATCACCAAACTCTTCTCTCTGTCTCAAATTTCTTCCTCCCAATCCAAAATGCTGGAATCCTTTCCCTCTCCTTCTGAAATCCTCTTCCTTCTCCTGTTGAACACCTGTTCTCATTCCTTTCTTTGGGTCCACTGGCTTCTCACTCTACTTTGGATTCAAGCTTCTCATCCTTACCCCTTCTCAAGGCCCTGTACTGCTTTCCTCTTGCCTACATTCAGCTCTCATTCCCTCCCACTCCGCATCCTGCATCCTTTGCTTCTCCCGCCTCTTTGATCCCTTTAATTTCTTCCATATTACCCCACCACACAGAAATTGCATGCACATTGTTCCTTCAAAGCCCTCCTTCAGACAGGCCTCTTCTGAGAAGCCTGTCAATGTTAAATAGCCTGGTTACCATGGAATGCCTCCAGAAAACGGTGTCTCTTGCAGTGACAAACTATCAGCCTACATCTCCGAGAAACTCTCTGGTAGCAGAAATGGCCTCTTGGGGCACTTGAAGCTGTACCACCGTCATAGGCCTGAGAATATGATACCTTCCCTCATGTGAAGTTGGTTCGTTCGCACAATGGAATTCTGGAAGCACTGTGGCAAAGCAGCCACCGTCTGCAGCTCTGGCCCCATGCCCTTCTTGGTTTGTGGAAGAGCGTTGAGAGCACCTGGAATCCCTATGGACTGGGATTGTTGCCGCTTTCTTTGAGAAAGAAAATCTATTGCTGTCCCAGAGCACATCACAATGCAGCCAGTACTTAAGAAACTATTGCATGACGTGACTGACCTCTTCAGCTGCTACCCATTATCTAACCTCCAGTTCCTAAGCAAACTAACTGGGAAGCTCAACTCCTAGATACTGCCAATATCCTGGATCCCTCCCAAGCAGGCTTCAGGTTAGGACATGGAACAGAGATGGCCCTGAGGGATGATCTCTTCTCGGCTATGGACAGGGCTGTATGCTCCATGCTCTTATTGCTAGACCTTTCCATAGCATTTGATATAGTCAGCTATAAAATGGTGCCACCCCACCTCACAGTAATGGTGGGATTAGTGGGTTTGCTCAGAGGTGAGTTCAACTGCCCCTCTCAGGCCACTCTCAGATCCGTGATGGGCACCTGCTCCTCTATTTCCCCAGTACTCACCTGTGGAGCCCCACAGCATTCCTGTCTCTCCCCATCCCATTCGATACAGATGCAACCAGCGCTATTACATCTTCTCCTCAGATGCAAACAGCACCATCTCCCAGCTCCCTGTACAGGGGCCTGGCTGAGACTGGCTCCTGGATGACGGTGAACCCTGGAAACAATGAATCGACGTTGGAGGGGAAAGGCATGCTCTTTGGAAAATCCTCAACGTGAGTGTCCACCTGGCCTCTTCCTCTGGATGCTCAAAGAGCGACGGTTGCAAAACGCTCCCAATTCCACCTATGTGAGGCAAGGAGATTGCAGTCCCCCCTATCAAATTCCAACATAGCCACAGTGATCCACACGCCACCGACTGCCTGGCTGGATGATTGTAATTCTCTGTCCTTGATGTGAAACTGCTGACCTTCAATCGACAGTCGGTTCAGAGCACAAAAACTGTCCGGTGAGAGCACCTCGCTCCTTCCAGCGCTCTGCTCTGTGCACTGGCACCTTGCTGAATACTGGCTCCAGCTCTCAAGTTTTCACACCCCATCCTCAAAGCCCTCTATGGCAGTGGTTCTCAACCAGGGGTCTGGGGTCCCCTGGGGAATTGCAAGCAGGTTTCAGGGGGTCTGTCAAAATAAACCAGAGAGCAGGGCCAGCGTTAGACTCGCTGGGGCCCAGGGCAGAAAGCTGAAGCCTGAGCCCTGCTGCCCGGGGCTGAAAGCCGAAGCCCAAGCAACTTAGCTTCATGGGCTGCCGGTGGTGTTGGGCCCTGGCCAATTACCCTGCTTGCTACTCCCTAACGCCGGTCCTGGCTTTTAATCTAATGGATATGCAGAAAAACAGTTGTTATGGCACAGGAGGACCGTGGAATTCCTGTAGCAGGTTGAGAACCCTGCTCCATGGCATTGGCTTGGGTTACCTAGGGACCCTACCTCATCCTTTGTGATTGTGACCTTCCCCAATGGCTATGTTCCACTGGGAGAAAGGAACTATCCGCCTCAGGGGTGAGACTCATGTGTAGGGACATGTGCTCCTATGAATCTGGAACTTTGCTCTCAGAAGAGATTGGGGACCCTGGAGCCTCCAGAGAGACAAAATCCACGTCTTCAACCCACCCTTTGTATAGTTATACCACACACACAAAAATCCCCCACTCCCCAGCATGTCACAGTCTGGTCATTGCTGAGAGGCGGAGCGAGAGAGATCATTACAGCTTCACGTGTGTATTTGATCATTTTGCGAGGTGCTCCGATTCTGTGGAGTTGGTCACTGTCTAAGAGCCTAGCTAGAAGGGCCATAGACCAGCCCCGAGCCACGCATGCAGTTCCTGTTGACGGAACGTGAGTGCATAGATACTGGACAAATGTACTTGTGGTATGAAAATAAGTCAATGATGCAACGTGTCAGTGCTTAGACTGCAGTAATCATGAGTGAGGCTGGTAAAGGAGGAGTCTTCCGAATTCCGGAGGAGCTGCGTTCCTCTAGACTAGCAAACCACTGTTACAGTTGATCCTTGGATCATTTGGTTGAAGCCCCCAGGCAATCTTTTTTTTTATGTGTATTACTGTAGCACCCAGGAGCTCTAGTCATGGACCCCATTGTGCTCGGCACAAACACAGACCAGAAAGGTGTCCTGCCCCAAGGGGCCTACAGTCTAAGTATAAGACAAGACACAAGAAATGGATTTAGGCAGACTTGTATTCCTCTTCTGTATCCATATTAGGTACTTATATGTCACCTATTAACAGCAGTTTTTATCATATGTATCCTCACAACATCCCTGTGAGGTAGGGATGTGTTATTGTCCCCATTTGAGAGAGGGGAACTGAGTCACAAAGAGACTAATTTGCCAAAGGTCATAGAGGAAGTCTGAAGTGGTGCAGGGAATTGAACTAGAGTCTCCTAAATTCTAGGCTGATACCCTAACCAGAGGACTAACTTTCTTCCAAGCTTGGGAGGGAAAACTGGAGATATCAAAAGAACTCTTAATTGATACAGAAAGTTAGTGCATAAGGCATATCCTTAGTTTTAACTCCATTGGTTAGGAATGTCCTACAGCAGTGGGTCTCAACCTTTGCCAACTGTACCCCGTAATCCTCACTGTACCCCTTTCAGGAGTCTGATTTGTCTTCCTTGCCCCCAAGTTACACGTCACTTAAAATCTCCTTGCTTACAAAATCAGACATAAAATATAAAAGTGGCATAGCACACTATTACTGAAAAATTGCTTATTTTCTCATTTTACCATATAATTATAACATAAATAAATTGGAATATAAATACCATACTTGCATTTCAGTGTACAGTATATACAGCAGTATAAACAAGTCATTGTATGACGTTTTAGTTTGTACTAACTTTGCTAGTGCTTTAGGCAAATATCTAGATGAGTTGATGTACCCCTGGAAGACGTCTGAGTACCGCAGGGGTACATGTAACCCTAGTTGAGAACCACTGTCCTACAGAATATGTATTGTATTCTCTAGATTTCCTCAGGCAAGTTGCTTGGGACCCAGTCCCACTTCTGTTGACATCCATGGGAACTGTAAACTTCAGTGGGAGCTTCTTGTCTTTAGCCGTCTGTAATAGCGGCTGATGATGCTGCCTGTGCCTTCTTCACCAGGGTATTAAGAGCTTTAATCAGCTAGAGCATGGACCTGCATCCAGTGACGTCAATGGAAGCATTATTACTGACGTCAGTGGGGGCAGGATTAGGCTCTGAGATGGTTGCATTTGAGGTGCTTTATACAAATTATTATAATTGAGGCCTGGTCCTCAGTTGCTCTATACTTGAGAGGTAGAATTACAGGTATGGAGCACCTCTGAGGACCAGGCCTCAATTATAAAGCACCTCACACGCAACCAGAATTGGGCCTGTTATTTACCTGGTGGAGCTGTGTGGTAACAAGTTCTTTGGATCATACCTGGGCTTTTTCTCCAGCTCAAGTGAGTCTTAGTAGCGGCACACAGGGCTTGTGCTGGCCCTCTGCATGGGGCTGAGTTTCACCCATTCCCAGAGGCCGTGCTTAAAATTATTACTGGCATGACAGTCTCACCTAGAGGCCCAACTGAGATCAAGGTGCTACTGTGTACAGGCACATCATAATAGACAGTTTCTACCCAAAAGAGCTTATATTCTGAATAGATGAGGGTCAGAGGTGAAGTGACTTGCCAAAGGTCACTCAACCAGTCAGTGGCAGAGCTAAGGATAGAACTGTGGCCCCCTGAACTGTTTAGTGCCCTGTCTGCTAGGCCATGCCACTATGCACCTAAGAATGTTGCCTGCTAGCATTGCTCAACTAGAGATCATGCTTCATTTTCCTTTGGTTATATGGAAAAATAATACCTATTTCTAATTTTGCAAGGTTGAAATCAGCCTTCAGAGCAGTTTCCAACCAGGGATGAAGTTAGAAGTGGCCAACAAGAACAATCCGGACACCTACTGGGTGGCTACGATCATTACAACGTGTGGGCAGCTCTTGTTGCTACGTTACTGTGGCTATGGAGATGATCGCAGGGCAGATTTCTGGTGCGATGTGATGACCGCTGACCTTCATCCAGTGGGCTGGTGTACGCAGAACAACAAGGTGCTGATGCCTCCAGATGGTGAGTTCTATGCTTTCTGATGGGGTCATGGTCTAGTATAAGATCTAGTTCGATTCCAAGCCTACAATCAACCTGCATCGGGTCCTCAGCTGGTGTAAACCTATGTAGCTCCATTGAAGTCATTTTACACCAACTGAGAAATTGGCCATTAGACTTCACTGATGGATCCTGCTTGCCAAGAACTTGTGGGATCAGATCCTAGGAAGGGAATTGTGCAACAAATTGTAGTAATAATAATAATATAAACATTTTGTAGGTGAAAGCGTTGGGAAGGGAATTTGTCCCTATATTGCAAAACCAATGTTTTCCATCGGGGGAAAAATGGGCTTGTACTTCTAGCAAGAAAAGACCAAATTCTGATCTAACTTATTCCAGTCCACCCTCATGTAGGCTGAGTGTAACTGAGGTCAGAATTTGGCCCTATGCTACAATCCTCAAAAAAACCTTTCCGGCCCCTTTGTCCCTATGCTAGAATCCTGATGGGCTTTGCTTGGGAAAGATCAGAAACCATTCAGGGCCAAATCCTGCAGTCTTTACTCAGCCCTTTAAAGACAATGGGAGCATTGCCTGAGTAAGGACTGCCGAATTTGGGCCTTGCTCACTAAGAGGCAACTATGGCTCCTCCGCTGTGGAGATGTGCAAGATTCTGATGGGTGACGGCTATGGTTTGGCTGTGCAGGCGAGACAGTCGGCTCAGGGGAGCTCCATATTCCCTGCCGGCAGAGGAACAGTGTATCCTGGTGGTCTTGGGCAACAGTGCGGTAGGGAAAGACGCAAGCAGGGCCAATGGCTCCGTGACAGAGGTTGGCCATGCTCTTGCATAGAGGGCGTATAGTGGGCTGCTGTAGCCCGTAGGCTGTAGTTGCTTCTATGGAATAGGTACCTATCTACTCTACTTGGGCAGAGGATGCTGTTCTCACCGCCCTTCCATTTATGTTCGCTGCACTGTTCCAGTTCATTCAGTCTTTGTGGGGTGAAGATTTAGTCCCAAACTCGAGTTATTTGGGAATCGAAGGAAAATTTAAAAACCTGCTTCTGAGATATGAGGGTTTTTTGTGGGGAGGGGCGAGGTTTACTTCCTATTTATAATGACTATTCACAAAGTTGACATTTCATTTGCATGTTGTACATGATTATGGCAGAGATACTGCATCAGACTGACCCGGGGTGTCTCTTCAATGGAAACAAGTATCAGAGGGGTAGCCGTGTTAGTCTGAATCTGTAAAAAGCAACAGAGGGTCCTGTGGCACCTTTAAGACTAACAGAAGTATTGGGAGCATAAGCTTTCGTGGGTAAGAACCTCACTTCTTCAGATGCAAGTAATGGAAATCTCCAGGGCGGGTATAGATAACCTCGTTATCTCCATACTGATTTATACCTGCCTCTGGAGATTTCCATTACTTGCATCTGAAGAAGTGAGGTTCTTACCCACGAAAGCTTATGCTCCCAATACTTCTGTTAGTCTTAAAGGTGCCACAGGACCCTCTGTTGCTTTCTTCAATGGAAGCTATGCTCACTTGAGCTAAGGATGAATTTGGCCCATTTCCTACCGTAGGCAGAAAACCGATCTGGTTTGTAGACGTCTTTGGACCCGATTTGACCTGACTGTGTCCCTTGAATAAAAAAGGATGGATTTATAAAAAAAAATAAATAGAGCTTGATACCTGAACGCAAATGTGATCGAAAGGTTTGTTAGCCAACCAGTAATAAATCAGGCTGATTTGAGAGGGGTTAGATTTTTATTGGTCTCCTAATTTTTTATGTGGCTTTTTTTTTTTAAACTCCTTTTATTATGTGGCTTATAATCAATGTTGTAAGAAAATATACAGTGCCGTAAACTAAATCATGAAATGCCAGGGTCAAGGGGTAAGAGGATTTATCGACTGCTGTAATAGAAAATAATGATTGTTTTATAACTGGAGGCATTTGCTCTTCAGGGAAGCGTTGGAATCTTTTTCTGGTCCTGGCTACTTCCCTGTGCACTGTTTAGCTTGGGTGGCCAAATTCTGTGCTGATGTACAGTTCAGGGTTCAGCAGTTGTACTGTCAGGATGTCATGTGCCCTGTGCAGTGCAGTGCCAGGAAACCATTGGGGTTGCATAGGGTATCGGTCAGGGTAGGTGCTGAATTCAGGCTGCTCGCTTGAAAAAGTGCAGTGGAAATTGTATATACATATTTTTTCATCGAATGAACAAACTTTAATGCACAGATGGTGGATAACAACTTTCCAAAGTGCCTAAGTCTCATTTTCTTTGGAACTTAGGAGCTGAAATACTTTAGCGGATCTGAGCATCAGTAACTTAGGGTTAGGCCCACAAAGGGACTTAGGCATTTTGCAGTGCTAAGTGGTGCAACATCTACCTCTCAGGTGCCCAGTGGAATTTACAGCTCTGAGCTAGGCCCCCAGGCTCCCTATACAATGCATAGGGGAGAGTTAGGGGCATAAGAGGAGGATTCTGAGAAGCCAGCAGGCTGATCAGGGAGCTGCCTAAGCTAGCCAGTAAATAATGCTAAGGAGAGGGGTGGGCTTAGGGCCCATAGCCTCAAAGGTACTTAGGTGCCCAATTAGGCACCTGCCTCTGCTTTGGATTCATGGCTGTGAGCCATCTTCTGGAGTTATGTGGCTAAGCCAGGGCATCCCTTTCTCATGGGAACTGAGAGACAGCCAGCCAATAGCCCTTACATGGGTGATCTGGGTTCAAATCCCTGCTCTGCCTGCTTAGGGTCTCAGAGCTGAGTGCTTTAGCCACTGGGCTGTAGAGTTATACGCACACACTCTGGCCACATGACTGTTAATTATACAAAGTGGAACAGCTTCAACAGAATAGATGGGGAGACTGTCCCAGAATAGCCAGTAAGCTGGTGGTCAGTTGGGAGGTGCGAGACCTGGGGCCAAGTCTCTGCTTCAAATCCGGCAGAGTGGGGACGCAAACCTGGGATTCCCACGTGAGTCTCCTCACTGCGGGGCTGTTGGATATAGCCACACTCACACCAGCTCTGTGCAGCCCCAGTTGTCTTGTGCCGGTTAGGCATGCTCAGGGCACGTTCTCAGATCAGGCCCTCCAGGTGAGATGGGTGGAGAAGGCCCAGTTTGTGAATCCTGCCAGGGCTGAGGAGTAAGCTAGGAGGCTGAGCCGCTCAACAGCTGCAGGACTTGGGCAGTTTTGCACATGCCCAGTGGCAGAAACATAGGCACCATAGGGACTTTATTGGTGGAAATTTAGGTGTCTAGGGAATTTAGGTGCCTGCAAAGCGAGGCAGCAGCTGAAGATCTACGGGGCACGTAACTGTTAGACTTAGGCACTCAGCAGACTTAAAAGTTAATGGACTTTAGATTCCTAGGTGCCTAAGTCACTGGGGGCTCAGGTTCCAAAATCACTTAGGTGCTTTTGAAATTTTACCTGTTGCCTATTGGATTAAGTCCTGGGGTCATTACTCATTTTTTTTTACTCTAGCCCTGATCCTGGAAAGAACATAAAAAGCCAGGTTTTCAGAGGTGCTCAGTTGCTTAGGCACCTTAATGAAGTGGCCAGGATTTTAAAAAATTCGCAGCCCCCGATGCCTCCCATCGAGAATACCGGGAGCTGTTGGGTGTGGAGCACTTTTGAAGGTCTGGCCGGTAGTGGGTGCATAACTTCACGCATGTACTCCTAGGCTTAAAGTCATGCTTCTGCTTCAACGCTTTGCTGGATCAGTGAGTGCATCCGTCCTTACTTTGTCAAACTCCTATTGAAGTCAGTGGGAGCTTTGGCTGGGTAAGGGCTGCAAGATAAGCCCCTGTATTGGGTACACGAGAAATTGCTGTTTTATACAACGTTCCCCAAAATGTTTTGTGTTCTTAGCATCACTCCCTATTTCACTATCATGCCTTCAAAAAAATAATGTAATCTCCATTTTTAATGAGAGCAGCCAGTATTTTAAGGGCCTTGTCATGCACTTCTTGATCTGAGTTGGAATTCCTGCTGTTTATGAAATGCAGGATTGGGCCGTCACTGCGAAGAGCAGTGCAAGCAGCATGGCCGTGGGCCAGCCATTAAGATTTGATTTCATTCCGTAGTCGATGGGCTCTGTTTAATAAGCAAATCTGCAAAGACACACTTGTTAAACTGGCAGAACGGCTGCACTGGGACTGTATTGTGTTCCGCTTACCAGAAAGAACTGATCAGTGCTAGTCTTACATGTAAAAGTAATACCACATTACAGCACCACAAAATGAAAAAGGAGATTATGAATTTCATTAGAGGGGAGAGAACGGGTTTGTTCACCTTAGCAAATCAATAGAGCTTGATTTAATCTTCGGCACATACAGTGCTTCCAAGGGGCAGCTGCCAAATAATTATTGTTTATGATCCCAATATAAGGAAGTAGTTTAATTTACTGACTGTTACATTATTATGTATTGGGAGACGTTAACTTGACATTATGCTCACGGGCACGATGATGCAAAGTCGTGTTCTGTCCTGCAGTGACGTTATGATGTGATGCACTGGAACAGAATGTGTGGCAGCCGGACATGTGCCGAGACTGCTGTTTTTCGCACACTAGCTGGAGCAGTGTGGACATTGCAGCACATGTGGTGACCTGGGCTAGCCACCCAAGTATGAACCCAGGAGCTCTGGCAGGCTGCTAGCTTGCCTGTACTGCCACATCTGCAATGCTGTTTTTGCTGCACAAGTTCGAGCAGGCGTTTCTGTCTGCCAGGGCTGGGAGGCGCGCATCCTTCCAGCTGCAATGTAGACATAACCTATGTCTCTCCCTGTCCCCCGCCCTCCCCACTCCTTATGGTAGAAAATCAAAGGAGTAAAATTCGTTACTTCAACTCTTGCCATTAATTATATTTTTCTCATTACAAATTGGTGTGTAATTTGAATTGCAAACTCAACTATCCTGGCAGAATAGCTCCGTTTACCATTCAAATCAAAATGAAAATTATTTAAATGAATTAATATAAAACTCATTTGAATGAACCGATGTTTATTCATGAACTTGCGGAAGAAAGTGTGAAGACATCCTTATGGTCTCTGGCTACATTGCTGATCGGCTCTAAAGTCCCATCTTGGGACAGATTGTGGGGTTTTTTTTTATTGCAGTTTAACCGTTGGCATAAACCAATGCTGCCTAATGCAGGTAAATTTCACCTCTTGTGTTTTTACCCCTCTGCATAAAGCCTGAGCAAATATGATTTGCATGGGGAACAATTGAATGCCCATTGAAAACAATGGGATTTTGACTTGAGTGGGTTCAGACCGTAAGTGGGTGGCACAGAACCCCATGCTCAAGTCATGGGCAGGACATACTGTAGGGCCGTTCTGCAGTTGCTGTTCCTGTCTCCAGATTGGAATGGGACCACAACCCAGGCTCGCTCATTAGGAGCGGGTCTGTGGGTCTGGATGATCACAGCTCCTTGACCATGAATATGGTTAGTCACTGGGTCTGAGTCTGAGAGATTTGTGTGTAGACTGAAGAGGGGGTTGGGTTCAAGCCTGAGTCAGAGCCTGGGCTTACATTGCAGTGTAGACATAGGCCAAAGTGAGGGGGAGGTTTGGGGTATGTGGAACTGGTGCAGAACTCAGCTGCTCCTCATGGACCACCTTCCTTTCTGCCACAGAACTGACATGGGTTTTCCAATGACTCATAGACTTCAAGGTCAGAAGGGACCATTATGATCATCTAGTCTGACACCCCCCCCCCCCCCCCCGCATGATGCAGGCCACAAAAGCTGACCCAACCCCTTTCCCTTGACTCTGCTGTTGAAGTCCCCAAATTCTGTGATTTAAAGACTTCAAGTTGCAGAGAATCCTCCAGCTAGCGACCCCCGCCCCATGCTGCGGAGGAAAGCGAAAAACCTCCAGGGCCTCTGCCAATCTACCCTGGAGGAAAATTCCTTCCCGACCCCAAATATGGCGATCAGTAGAACCCCGAGCATGTAGGCAAGACTCTCCAGCCAGACCCTCATTGGCCATTGATACTATTTACCAGCGATGGCACGCTGTTGATTTGACTAAAGATTGGCCTTAGACTCCCTAGGTGAATTTTATGCCCGACAATGTAATAGCTGCAAGCATATCCTGGACTGTTTTCTGAAGAGTTAAAAAAATAATTTGTGGCTTGCTGAACTTTCGTTACGAATAATGTCTTTAATTGGGAAAGAAAATAGGCCTCCTCCCTCTCCTAGCCATTTGTCTTAGTGTGCTGTTTCCCTCTCTTGATGACAGTTGGGTTCTTGAACACATTTACCGTCAGGTAGAAGAGCCACGCACAGAACTTGACAAGTGTAGTGGCTAAATTATGCATCGTGAAACGCGCAGAGAGCAGCAACGTCTTTTGATTGACATC
The DNA here is from genome assembly GCF_027887155.1 of Malaclemys terrapin pileata. Taxonomy (NCBI): domain Eukaryota; kingdom Metazoa; phylum Chordata; order Testudines; family Emydidae; genus Malaclemys; species Malaclemys terrapin. Next base: position 11,314,265 of record NC_071505.1, on the reverse strand, counting down.
TGGTTTTTGTACAGATTGCAGATTTGCAGCTGAGCCCACAGAGCGGCGTCTCCTCTGGCATTATCTTAATGCATTCTGGGATGCACGGAAGACACTGGAGGACAAGATTATTGTGTACACTTGTAATTGCTGGGGTAGTTTTGCCTTAACATTATTGACAGACAGTAATTCAAGGAGGGTTGGATTCTCCTTCCCCATTGTAAAATCCATGCGACGAGCTTGATTCTGTTCTCGGTTACAACCATGCAAATTGGAAGTAGCACCAGTAAAATCAGGGGACTTGTAGAGGAGTCAACGAAGAAGAGAAACAGGCCTGTTTTCTGATACTGGGATATGTTGATATAGGGATGTAAAACTTGAGAAATAATCCCTCCCCCCGCCCATAGAATTCTAGTAGGATCAATGTGCTCCTGTTAACTCATAAGCCTGCGCTTGTGATTAGATTCAGCACGCAGCCTTTTCTAGCAAGATTCACTTGTGTGGGTAGAGTTAAAACTCCAAGGCCTGATCCTGGGTGGTGCTGAGTCCCACCAAACCCCAAATACATCAGTGGGCATTGTGGATGCTCAGCATCCTGCAGGATTGGGCCTATCAGGCAAACATGCCACTAAGGCTATAATTAAAATAGTGATTGTTTGTGGGTCTTTTTCCACTTTACTTGCATTAGATTAATTTGTGACTTTCCCTCCTTGGTGAAGGCATAATTCACTTACGGCGTGATCCCGAGCACTTTATTCATGCAGAACAGGATCGGACTCATGCAGCAGCAAGATAGATTGCCTTGTAATTCAAAACGCTATTGCTAGTTCAGTTGAAGTACATTGACACATCCTACCTCTTACCTACTAGTGGACTGGTGCTAAGGTCTTATTTAAGATGCTAAGGCACAAACAGAAAGCTTTACTTCATCCTTGCTCAGGAAAAAAAAAAACTTTGATTTTGATGAGAACTTTGACTGAATAAGACCGTCAAGATTTATCTCTGAGAAGATATTCCTAGGACCCCATTTTACCCTTTGAGATTATTGGAGGTACAAGTCAGGGGAGAATTTGGTCCATTCTAAGAAGTTATTCATGGCCAGAGAGATGATCCTCAGGGCCTTCAGAGAGACTGACACGCAGATATTTCTGTATTTTGTAAAAATGCAGGGCCCCATATTTTGGCTTCAGTTACATCCATTGACTTCATTGGTGTCAACTGGTGACACAGTCTGGCCCATTAGCCTCATGGTAACCGCATCATAACAAATTCAGAACTAGGATGTTCCTGCTGGTGTTGCTTGTGTCTTCATGTCTGAGGTCAGAATTAGGCCCATCATCAAACAGGGTGCACATTAATAGCCAAACTGGTGATCCAACAATACTTCATTGGTTTCAGTGGGTGGTTTGGGTGTGCAAGGAGTGATAATTGAGGCCCCACATAAGTATATGAAAAGAGATAATGCCTCAGTGGGCAGCATTAATTTATATTTTATCTTGATGAGTACGGGAAAAGTCATTGATAGAGGCATATGTTGCATAGAGTCATTTCTCCTTAGCACCACCACATTCTGGTCAGCCATCATGGAGAGGGAGACGCATAGCCAACAGTGAGGCAATGGGTTGGGGGAAGCCCTGCCATGAGATTAGCAAGCTTTAGCACTCCTCTGTTCCACACACTAGGAGTAACCATGTGACCTTCTGAAACAAATCATTTCCATCATAGATTGTGGTGGTTCTGAGCCACCACCATCCTCCCAGCTCATCTCTCAGAACGTGTAATCCTGGATGTTTAAAACCAAAAGCAAGCTCCCTTACTAGCCTGTAAGACATCCCCCAAAGGAAATTAAACTTTAACTACGTTTGCAAGTTGATGTCGATAATGTTCCATAGAGATCAGATGCTTAGAGTGGAATTCTGCTCCTGGTTAAGCTGGAATGGAGTAATGTAACTGAGGTGGCTTGGAAGATTGAGAGCAGGATTTGGCCCCAGTTTTGTAAAATGTTAACTTTTGTGCAAAGCTGAAATTACTTGCTGAGGAACTGGGGCCAGATCTTTTGCTGGTATAAATCAGCAGAGATGCAGGGCTCTTTGCCAATTTACACCAGCTGCTAACTGGGCCATTGAATTGTAAAATGAAACTCAGACACCTAAATTTAGCAAATCACAGCACCCAGTATTGGAGATAGTGCTAAAGAATTACACATTCTTTTATCTTCCCTGCCAAATCCTTGTCGGCTTATCCTATTAAAGCTGATTTTAGATTCCCTTAATGTTAATAGATTCCAGGATTTCTTTCTTTAAACACTGTAAATGGCCCTCTTAGTAAAAGGTATTTATATGTGGTCTTAGCATCGACTTCAGCTGAGTATTAATTATGCAGGAATGATGTTAACATAAATAACTAGTCAGCAAATAAACATCAATTAAATATTCTATTAGCATAGTAGGCAGCCTTATGCATTGGCACAGAATGATTAGCAGATTACTCTTAACGAGCTTTTAAAATGTAGCACTTCTTTGCTAAATCTGGTGTATTTCAAGTGAAGGGGAAAAAAAACCCACTTTGCTGAAGAGCACAGTGTGGTAAGGCTGAAATTCACTGTAGTGTGAACTGTCTCTATGGCCCCAATGGACCATACAACAGGTGGGGATTGCTGGAGCACATTACACTCCAGCTACTCCCCTGCTTGCCCCTCCCCACTCCCAATATATGCAGGGGGGACACCAGCGGGACATTTTACACTGGGAGACACCAAGTTTACATCCATTTTGTGGCACCTTGATATTGCCAGTGTTGTATAAGGGGACCTGGTTTAACATGCATTTTCTACCGATATAACCTATTGAGGATAGAACTGTAACTTTTTTTAACTGATTGATACGATCCCTACTATGGACACAGCTATACCTGTGTACTTAAACCAGTATGACTTCTGTATGTAGAGAAGGCCACAGTGTAAATGAGAATCAGACCCAGTGTGATAACCTCACAAGAACCAAGTCTCATATAAACAGCCTGGAGGAGGACAAAAAAAAAAAAAAAAAAAAGAATTTTCCTGGTATATGACACGTTATAAATATATAATGGTTGAAAACAATAGTGTGCACCTTTATGAAAGATTTAATGAATAAATATTTCATGCCCACATGGTGCTTTTTCAGCAGAGCATGGTTTAGGTAAAAAGCAATAAACAAAGAACCTCCTTCAGGGTTTGTTTAGGCTCTTAAATTAAACTAATTTAATCAACTTTTTCAGTCAAGCTTGATATTAGTTCATTTCTGTACACAGCACTGTATTCTGATCTGCCTATATCTTTCAGATACTCTTTTTCGTGTTTGAAAGATTTCAGTAAAATTATTCATTTTAATCCTGTTAGTATAATCTGAGCCACTGTTGTCGAGACAGATAACATGGGCCAGATTTGCCCTTGCCATAAAAGTCATGGAGTTGTCCTCAAGTAGGGCCTGGCCAACTTCTTAACCTCAAGACCATCTTTCCTCTGTTCATCTGTTAGGCTGATATTTTTGGTACGTTGCCTCCAAAGAGTTGGTTGGGAACTATAGATCATCATGGTATATTTCTCTGTAGTTCATCAAAACTAAAGATTTTCTTAAAAAAAAAAATCCATATGTATTGTTTGTTAGCTGTTATTTGACAAGAGGAAAGTCCCCTGCAACAGTATTGAATATGTTAATATCTGGGAATAGCACAGTTACAAAGTGTGGTGTGACAAAGCTCTGACCTTGACTCCGTGGGTCCCGCGTTTCCTGGCAGATTTCACTAGCCTCAGAGCTAGTGACCCTCCACATAGCCCTTCTCTCTCTAGAGACAAGGGTCACAGCCTACTGAGCCATTTTCATCATAAGCCAGCAAGGGGGGTGAGGAAAAGCTACCCTCCCTTGCACAGTCTATCTCCTAGTCTCAGTGATTAATCGGGGGGGGGGGGGGGAGCAAAGATGGGAGCCCGGGCCCACCCTCTACTCCAGGCTTCAGCCCAGGGACCCTAATAGTATCAGCTATGGTAGCTGACTTTTTAGGAACAGGGCGCATCCAATTCCCTGGGCCACTTCCCCACAGCAGCCCCCCACTTCCTCAATATCTACTTCACCCTTACCTCAGGGCCTCCTTCCGTGTGTCTGATATGGTTTATACTACTCAGTCTCTCCAACAGCACGGCTTCCTCCTACAGCTCCTGACACCCACTCCCACCTGACTAACTGGGAGGCTTTTAACTAGTTTCAGCCAGCCCCTGATTGGCTTCAGGTGTCCCAATCAACATAGCTGTCCGTCCTGCCTTCTGGAAAGATCTTAATTGGCCCCAGATGTCTTAATTGACCTGGAGCAGCTGCCATTTGCTTATCCTGGTAGCAGGGATTTGTTTACCCTGTGGCTAATATATCTGTCTCCCACTACTTTACTATAGCCATCTGGCCTTGCCCCGTCACAGTGGCTAAAAGTGGACTTTCCTGAAATTCCCAAGTCCAATCAACTAAAGAACATTACTCAATGGAGAGCCCTGGATAAGACACTAACTATTTTCCAGGATTGAATAATGGGGTTTAAAATTAGCGGTAGAGACCCTGCAGTTTCAACTTCTGCTTCCAACAATGCTAGTCATAGGAAAGGGGCCAATGGCACTGGAGTTAGTATGACTAGACAGCTTGCTCCATAAATTAAAGATTCAAGTTGTATATAGGAACATATTATAGGAACGCCTACCTCCAAACGCCCAGAAGCTCTGTCCCTCCACAGCGGGCATGCTGCAATAGCAAGCAAGAGGGACAGTCTCTCTCATTCGCACACCTGCCTAACCCGCCCCCCAGTGGTGATTGATATCTCCCCACGCATGCACGCCCAGCCCCCCAGAGCTGATTTATGTCTCTGCCAGCTGCTGTGGGCTGCCAGCGAGGGGCAAATGACCACTCTTGTGGCTTCCCTTTGCTTCCCCTCAGAAGTCATTTTTCTGCGGGGAAGCAAAGAAATCTGTGAACAACGTGAATTCTGCATCTGTGTAATGGAGCAGAATTCCCCCAGGAATATTATTTAGGTGCCTAGATATGGACTTTGGGGCCGAGCTTTAGGCAGCAGTTTTTTTCAACACTTTGACCCTAGGTCTGTACGTTTAAGTTGCCCTTTGACATTCTTCATGTATTCAGAGCAAAACCAAAGTTGGAGCAGCCCAGTATGTGTGTGCTTAAGGATGTTTAGGGAGTAGTTTTTTAAGAGATGTTATTTGTATTGCGGTAGCACTTGCCATGGACCAGGACCCCATTATGTTAGGTGCTGTATAAAAACACTGACCAAAAAGATGGTCTCTGTCCCAAGAAGCTTACAATTTAGGCATAAGACAAGAGGAACAAATGGGTAGAGATGGATAGGGGAGTAACAACATCTTATTGCAAAGAGGGCAAAACAGGCTTTCCTCATTCAGGACTTTGGATATGCCAAGTATGATGTTCTAAAGCAAAGCCTGTTTTGAATTCTTATACTAATGACCTACATCTGATGTGGAGTATGCTCAGAGTCAGTGGTGATGGGCATAAAACCCTAAACTAGATAAATAGAAAAATTGCATTGGATAATATTTTAACTGATGCAAAAAGCTTTTCCTTTACATGGGCAGTTTACCCAACACAGAGCTGGATGGACTTTTACAAAACACTCTTTAAAAAAAAAAAAATCTGAGAAATTCCAAGTGGTAATTTAGGGGAAAATGACAACTGACCCAAAGTAGGAGTTTTGGATTGGAGATGCTGTCTCAACCTTAAGTATAGACTTCAGTAGCTAATGCAATGTTATAATAATAAGACGGTGACTGATCCTTAAATATATTACCTGCCTGAGATATAAAAGACTGGGCCAGATCCTCAGCTGGTGTAAATCAGTACATCTCTGCAAGTTAGGGAGGTGAAGGTGTTAGGGTGGAGGGATAGCTCAGTGGTTTGAGCATTGGCTTACCAAACCCAGGATTGTGAGTTCATTCCTTGAGGGGGGCCACTTAGGTATCTGGGGCAAAAATCAGTACTTGGTCCTGCTAGTGAAGGCAGGAGACTGGACTCGATGACCTTTCAGGGTCCCTTCCAGCTCTATGAGATAGGTATATCTCCATATATTATTACTATGATGGGTGAACTCCTTCTTCTATTGGCATATGCAGCCTCTCCACTAGGGGGCTCTGCCGGCATAGCTATACTTGTATAGCTGCATTGGCAAAGTCGGTGTAGTGTAGGCTAGTCCTAACTGTCCTGACTTAAAAAGCAACTAGGGACTGAATAGAAACAAGGAAGGGTGAATGGAGACTCTCTCCCTTCTCCTGGTAAAGCTGGCAGCCTTCCATCTTTTTTTCTCACCTCTCCCCATTTCTGGTAGGGATTGTTTTTGGCAATATTCATTCTCATAGTGTCCCTGTAGCTGAGCTGAGAGAGAAACCAGAGTTCTGCATACTAGTCCCCTGCTCTCATCACTAAACTCCCATCTTTCTTTACATTTAGGACACCCCTTTTGCTTCTGTTTTCTGCTGGCCAGGGTCGAGAAAATGCCTGCAGGCCTGGATTGGTGGGGTGCAGCTAGCAGGAACCGCGTTTCCGGTTGGCAATGGCTGGACACTTAGGGCAAACTTTTACCATCCATACTTGGCACCTGATTTTCGCAAGAACTCACCTCACTAAGGGCCAGAGTTCAGCACCCAGCACCCTCTTTTGAAAATCTGGACACTCCTGAGCTCCTTTGGAAAATCTGGCCCTGTGCTCTGAGACCTTGTGCTTGTTCTAGGACTATTGTATGGTGATTTGCTGGCTTTATTAGTCTTATTGTTATCTGCTCCTTCCCTCTCCCCACTCTTCCACATTTGTTTGCCTCATCCACCTCTTGTAACTTGTCATCACCTCCATGGTGAGCTTTTTGGGCAAGAGGCTATCTTGATACAGCTTATCTGTACAGCACCTAGACCAGAGGTGGGCAAACTACGGCCTGCAGGCCACATCCGGCCTGTGGGACCATCCTGCCTGGCCCCTGAGCTCCCGGCTGGGGAGCCTAGTCCCCGGCCCCTCCCCCGCTATCCCGCCCTCCCCCGCAGCCACGCTCCCAGGAGCGGGCGGTCAGGGGACAAGGAGCAGGGGGGTGGGATGGGTTGGGAGTTCTGAAGGGGGCAATCAGGAGGTGGGAAGTGGGAGGGGGTAGGGGCCAGGCTGTTTGGGGAGGCACAGCCTTCTCTACCCAGCCCGCCATACAGTTGCATAACCCCGATGTGGCCCTCGGGCCAAAAAGTTTGCCCACCCTGACCTAGACACACCAACCTAGATCTAGGCTGCATTGTGCTAAGTATTTCTGCAACACAAATAATAAATAACAGTTAATAATGACAGTCCTGCCTACCTCTTATATAGCACTTTTCATCTGGAGATCTCAAAGTGCTTTAAAAAGGAAGTCAGTATCATTAGCCTTCTTTTACAGATGGGGAACTGAGGCACAAAGAGGGGACTTGCTCAAGGTCGCCCAGGAATTTAGTGGCAGAGCTGGGAATAGAAGCCAGGTCTCAAGGTTATGCGCAGAAAGTGTATTCTGTAGGGATGGAGCTGAGCTGTAAATTTGGGGTCCAGGGGCAGACCTGAACTCTTCCAAAGTTTGGGGGTGATTTTTGATCCTGGGATTTATAGTTCAAGCCCATTTCTAGTCTCAAGAGAGGAAAATGCACATTTAACTAGCGTAAAAGGTGACTTGCTGGAATATTTCTTTGGTGATATGATGATGATGATTGTGGATTTACATCCCGCAAATAGGATGTAGGGCATCTCCTGCGCCATTAGTTTCAGAAAGGACATGTGATGAATGTTCATAAGGCGCTCCAAGTTCTGATTTGTGTTGCTTACATCACACGTCCATGGGACACTCAAACGATTTAAATGGGATTGGATCATTAGATGCCAGGCAATAGAATTCAGATTAATCACAGAATATGCTGCAAACTGAGGGAAGTACGTTTGGTGAGGTTTTTCCATATATTTCTGATTTTACAAGGGGTCGAGAGAAGGTGACAAATGAAACCAGGCTCATTAGTTATTTTGCTTAACGATGATGATGTGGAGGAGCTGTGGTTTAGGATTAGATCATGGATCAGGAAGTAAAAATTCAGCTCCCGGCTCTGCTAGTGATTTACTGCGTGAACCCGGTGAGGTAGCTAGCTTTTATCATCTCCCTTTTAAAGATGGGGAAACTGAGTCATGGAGCAGTTGAAGCTTAAATTTTTTCAAAGGGTTTCCACTAATTCTGGGTTCCTCTGCTTTGGGTGTCCAGTCTGAGACAACTAGGGCCAAATTTTCAGAGATGCCAGGCCCCCACCACTCCAATAGGTGCAGGTGCTTGTGTAACCCACTTGTGAGTGTGCGTTACAGGTTCTGCCAATACACAGAGAATGTGAGTTGTTACAGCCCCCACCAACAGAGTCTTGAGCACAAGCTGTAGCGACCCATGGCTTTAGCTCAGGAGATCCCTGCTTCAGTTGCTGGTGTGTTAACCAGGAGGTCAGTCACCACACTTGCATCTGTAAAAGTTAGGCTCTAGGTATCTCGGACTAGGTGCCTAAAAATCATGTGTGCATTAGGCTGAAGTGACTTGCACCACGGGTCACATAACAAGTTGGGAGCAGAGCCAGGAACCTGTGCATTCTGCCTCAGAGTACAGTGCCTCAGCAACTAGACAAGGCTGTCTTTTGCCTTGTGGGGTTCTTCTCAGAGTCTCGGAGACTGTTCTCTGACAGGAGGCTTTTCTTTTGATCCCTGTTCTGGTTTTCATATTTGTTCTTCTGTGTTCTTTTAAATGATCTGTTCGCATATAATGTGCTATATGCTTCCTCTCGTCAGTCATTCTGGTGTTTTTTTCTTTTTCTTTTTTTCTGTAGGAACTGGAGTATGAAAGTGAATAGAACCGTTCTGAAAAGTCAGACTTATATATATGTATGCAGTGTTGTTGTAGCCATGTTGGTCTCAGGGCATTAGGGAGACAAGGTGGGTGAGGTAATATCTTCTATTGGACCAACTTCTCTTAGTGAGAGATAAGCTTTCGAGCTACACAGAGCTCTTCTTCAGGACTGGGAAGGGTATTCAGAGTGTCACAGCTAAATTTAGCTTAGCATAAATAGTTAGCACCTATTTTAAGGGAACCTTTGAGTTGAATATGTCCTCACTACTTATGCTAAACTATCTGTTCAACCTGGTATTTATCTGTGACCCTCTGAGTACCTTTCCCACACCTGAAGCAGAGCTCTGTGTACTCAAAAGCTTGCCTCTCTCCCCAACAGAAGTTGACCCAATAAAAGACATTACCTCACCCACCTTGACTCTCTAAAATTATATATGTTATTTGTGGCTCTCCATTGTAGGCACTGGATATTGCCAGGAAAAAAAGTAATTGTGCATCAAGATAGTTGGATTTTTTTTGCACTAGATCATTGCATAGCTGAAAATTTGGTACATTTTAGGGAGCCGTTGCCAAAGAGTGGCTTTCGGAATGTGGCTATGGGATTTAGAAGTGAGAAAAGGCACTTGGTGTTAGAGATAATTGGATAGAGTTTGCTGAGGTGCGGTCAGTGCCTGGAGCATGGTATTTGTACTTCAATGGCATTCCTTTACCAAATGTTCTCTAATTTTCAGATATTGTTCTGGGGCAGAATCAACAAGGGGCTGGCCTGATAGCATGGGTAGGACATAAATGTGTTACTCTTTTTCACAAGCTGAGATAAGTCAAGGCTTTTGCATTCGGATCAGGATCAGGCAGAGTTCACGTCGAGATTTGGGTTAGGTTCTGGCTAAGCTCCCCCTTCAAATCACCCAGCACAGCCAAGCTCTTTCTACTCGTGCTCTGACACTAGCCTCCTGGATAAAATGTATGTGGAATATTTGATGTGATATAAGCTTTTATTGCAATTGAATGGTCCCATTACTCATGAGTGGGACAGCCACAAATGGCTTATGCAAGGCATCCCCAAGGGTTAGCTTCTGCTACCCTTTTTCTCAAATTGAACTTATTCTAACTCCATAGGTAACAATCAAGGTAGATTATCAGAATCTGCCCCAAATGAGTGTTCATAAAACCTTAATATCCTACACCACTGTGTATTTTGCATATGCCACATGTCTGACAGAAATAATTTGGGGATGTTTGAGAGTTTTACAGATGTTGACTGGTACTGTCTTTTTGGATCCTTCCACCTCTCAGGCAGCAAAAGTCACCCAAAATGCTTCTTACCATTTGCACACGGGAAGGATGTTACGCCCTGTAGGACTGCCCCAGGGCTATCTGAGCCTACAGGCTGTAGGACTGCAGCACATTCTACAAGAGGCTACACCTTCAAACTGTTACCTCTTTTTGATCTAATGGTTAGCTAAAATTCAGGGTCTTGCTGGTTGTTTACATTAGGAGAAATTGATGACTGAGCTGAATGTTTCTTTAAGGCAATTTTGTTTGTTTAAAAAGATCTAGGGCTGTCAAATGATTAAAATACACTTCTACCCCCGATATAACGCTGTCCTCGGGAGCCAAAAAATCTTACCGTGTTATAGGTGAAACCGCGTTATATCGAACTTGCTTTGATCCGCCAGAGTGCGCAGCTCCCCCCCCCCCCCCGGAGCGCTGCTTTACCGCGTTATATCCGAATTCTTGTTATATCGGGCCGCGTTATATCAGGGTAGAGGTGTATTAATCACGATTAATTGCATTGTTAAACAATGATAGAATACCATTTATTTAAATATTTTTTGATGTTTTCTACATTTTCTAATGTATTCAATTTATAACACAGAATACAAAGTGTACAGTGCTCACTTTATATTTATTTTTTATTACAAGTATTTGCACTATAAAAAAATTGTATTTTCAATGCACCTAATACAAGTACTGTAATGCAATCTTTGTCATGAAAGCTGAATTTACAAATATAGAATTATGTACAAAAAAACTGCATTCAAAAATAAAACAATGTAAAATTTTAGAGCCTACAAGTCCACTCAGACCTATTTCTTGTTCAGCCAATCGCTCAGACAAAGAAGTTGTTTACATTTGCAGGAGATAATGCTGCCCACTTCTCGTTCACAGTGTCACCTGAAAGTGAGAACAGGCGTTCTCATGGCACTGTTGTAGCCGGCTTCGCAAGATATTTACATGTCAGATGCGCTAAAGATTCATATGTCCCTTCATGCTTCAACCATCATTCCAGGGGACATGCGTCCATGCTGGTGACGGGTTCTGCTCGATAACAATCCGAAGCAGTGCGGACTGACGTGTTCATTTTCATCATCTGAGTCAGATGCCACCAGCAGAAGGTTGATTTTCTTTTTTGGTAGTTCAGGTTCTGTAGTTTCCGCATCGGAGGGTTGCTCTTTTAAGACTTCTGAAAGCATTCTCCACACCTCGTCCTGCTCAGATTTTGGAAGGCACTTCAGATTCTTAAACCTTGGGTCGAGTGATGTAGTTATTTTTAGAAATCTCACATTAGTACCCTCTTTGCGTTTTGTCAAATCTGCAGTGAAAGTGTTCTTAAAATGAACATGTGCTGAGTCATCATCCGAGACTGCTATAACATGAAATATATGGCAGAATGTGGGTAAAACAGAGCAGAGGACATACAATTCTCCCCCAAGGAGTTCAGTCACAAATTTAATTAACGCATTGTTTTTTTTAATGAGCATCATCAGCATGGAAGCATGTCCTCTGGAATGGTGGCCGAAGCATGAAGGGGCATCCAAATGTTTAGCATATCTGGCACGTAAATACCTTGCAATGCCGGCTACAAAAGTCCCATGCGAACGCCCGTTCTCCCTTTCTGGTGACATAGACTCATAGACTCATAGACATTAAGGTCAGAAGGGACCATTATGATCATCTGGTCTGACCCCCTGCATGCTGCAGGCCGCAAGACCCTTCCCTGGACTCTACCGTTGAAGTCCCCAATCCTGTGTTTTAGTGACTTCAATCGGCTGAGACCCTCCTGCTAGTGATCCCTGCCCCATGCTGCGGAGGAAGGCGAAAAACCTCCAGAGGCTCAGCCAATCTACCCTGGAGGAAAATTCCTTCCCGACCCCAAATATGGCGATCAGTAATACCCTGAGCATATAGGCAAGAGTCTCTAGCCTGACCCTTGTTGGCCATTATGCTGTTCATGTACCATTGCTTGGTTTTCCTTGGCTACTATGTTTTATCATTAAACCATTCCCTCCATAAACTTATCCAACTTAATCTTAAAACCAGACAGGTCCGTCGCCCCCACCGTTTCCCTCGGAAGGCCGTTCCAATATTTCACCCCTCTGATGGTCAGAAACCTTCGTCTAATTTCAAGCCTAAACTTCCCCCCGGCCAGTTTGTATCCATTCGTTCTCGTGTCCACATTAGTACTAAACTGGAATAATTCCTCTCCCTCCCTTGTATTAACCCCTCTGATATATTTAAAGATAGCAATCATATCCCCCCTCAGCCTTCGCTTTGTCAGACTAAACAACCCAAGCTCCTCTAATCTCTTTTCATACGACAGGTTTTCCATTCCTCTGATCATCTTAGTCGCCCTTCTCTGCACCCGTTCCAGTTTGAGTTCATCTTTTTTAAACATTGGAGACCAGAACTGCACACAGTACTCCAAATGAGGTCTCACCAGCGCCTTATACAACGGAAGCAGGACCTCCCTATCTCTACTAGATATACCTCGCCTAATACATCCCAAGACCGCATTGGCTTTTTTCACCGCCACGTCACATTGCCGACTCATAGTCATCCTGCGGTCCACAAGGACCCCTAGGTCCTTCTCCTCTTCCGTTACTTCTAACCAATGCGTCCCCATCTTGTAACTAAAATTGTTATTATTCGTCCCCAAGTGCATCACCTTACACTTTTTACTATTAAATTTCATCCTATTTCTGATACTCCAATTCACAAGCTCATTCAAGTCTCCCTGCAGAGTATCCCTATCCTCCTCCGAGTTTGCAACTCCTCCCACCTTCGTATCATCCGCAAACTTTATCAGCCCACTCTTGCAATCGGTCCCGAGGTCAGTTATAAATAGATTAAATAAGATGGGTCCCAAAACCGAACCTTGAGGCACTCCACTAGTAACCTCCCTCCAACCCAACAATTCACCCTTTAATACGACCCGCTGCATTCTCCCCTTTAACCAATTCCCTATCCACCTCTGGATTTTCATATCGATCCCCATGTTTTTCATTTTAACCAATAGTTCCTCATGGGGTACTGTATCAAACGCTTTACTGAAATCCAGGTATATTAGGTCCACCGCATTTCCCTTATCTAATAAGTCCGTTACTTTCTCAAAGAAGGAGATCAGATTCGTTTGGCACGATCTGCCCTTCATAAAACCATGCTGTAATTTATCGCATTTGCCATTAACTTCAAGGTCCTCAACTAGTTTCTCTTTCAGAATCTTCTCCAGCACCTTGCACACTACTGATGTTAAACTAACAGGCCTATAGTTACCCGGGTCACTTTTTTTCCCTTTCTTGAAAATAGGAACCACATTGGCTATTCTCCAGTCTAACGGGACTACCCCCGAGTTTACAGATTCATTAAATATAGTCGCTAATGGGCCTGCTATTTCCCGCGCCAATTCCTTCAATATTCTCGGATGAAGATCGTCTGGTCCACCCGACTTAGTCCCATTAAGGCGTTCTAGTTTTGTTTCTACCTCGGATGCGGTAATCCCCCATCCCGTATGCCCCTCTGTAACGGTGCTAGTATCCCTAATACCTTCATTGGCCTCATTAAACACCGATGCAAAATATTCATTGAGATATTGCGCCATGCCTAGAGTATCTTTAATCTCCTCTCCGGCTATAGTCTTCAGCGGTCCCACTTCTTCTTTCTTTGCTATCTTCCTATTTATATGGCTGTAAAACCTCTTACTATTACTTTTAATTCCCCTCGCTAAGTCCAACTCTTCCCGGCCTTTGGCCTTTCTCACTCTATCTCTACATTCTCTGACTTCACTAAGGTAAGTTTCCTTACTGATCCCTCCCCTCTTCCACTCTTTGTACGCTTTCTGTTTTTTCCTAATCGCCCCTTTCAGCCGGTCGCTCATCCAGCTCAGTCTAAGTCTCTTGCTTAGTAATCTTTTTCCCTTTTTGGGGATACAGGCCTCTGACAGCTCTTGCATCTTTAATTTAAAGTAATCCCAGGCTTCTTCTGCCTTTAGGTCCCTTAATACGTTTGCCCAATCCACTTCCCTTACCAGTCCCCTTAATTTGTTAAAATTGGCCTTTTTAAAATTATAAACCCTAGTCTTTGACTTAATTCTGGTACTCTTTCCATTTAGTTTAAAGCGAATTAGCTCATGATCACTGGAGCCCAAGTTGTCCCCCACTACCACTTCCTCAACAAGGTCCTCACTACTTACCAGAATCAAATCTAAAATGGCCTCCCCCCTCGTCGGCTCAGCTACCACTTGATAAAGGAATTGATCCGCAAGCACATCTAGGAACATCTGAGCCCTATTATTGCTACTAGCGTTTGTTCCCCAATCTATATCCGGGAAGTTAAAGTCCCCCATAATTACACAGTTTCTATTAGTATTTACCTCCCTTAATACATTAAACAATTGTAAATAAGAAGTGGGCAGCATTATCTCCTGCAGGCTGTCCCTACCCAGACGCAAACTACACAGCTGCATAGGGCACCAAATTGCCCCAAATTTCCTGGTGCCCTATGCAGCTGCGTGCTACATCTAGCTCCAGTGGCCAGCCCGATTCCCTGGACAGCTGAGCTGGCCCCTCGTGGGCTGTGCACAGCAGGGCCCAGGAAAGCTGCCTCTGCCCCTGCCCCTGCCCCACCCCTTCTCCTCAACTTCCGCCCCAGCCCCGTCCCTTCCCCCCAAACCCCATCCCCTGAGCTATGCGTCCCGGGGGATTGCAGCAGGGGTCGGGCCTGCCCTGCACTGACTGGGCAGCGGGAAATGGAGCGACCCAATCCCGCCCCGCTCCGCTGGCTCCCAGCCGCACTGCCGGTGAGTGCTGGGGGACGGTTTGTCCCTTTCCCCGAAGCCTGGGAGCCGGGGGAGCAGAGTGGAGCAGACTGAGGTTGTGTTTCTCCACTTCCCACTGCCCTGTGAGTGCGGGGGCTGGCCCGATCCCTGCTGCCTTCCTGCACTGGCTGTTCCTGCCTCCCAATGCCCCTGGGTGCAGCCCCCTCTCCCCTCCCCCATGGAGGCCTGGGATGCTGCCCCCACATGGAGGCCCAGGGCCGGTCCCCCACAGGGGGGCTGTGTAGGACACCAGGGCCGTCCCTAGAGATTGTGATCTCCCGCAAATGTAAACAAACTTGTTTCTCCTGGCGATTGGCTGAACAAGAAGTAGGACTGAGTGGACTTGTAGGCTCAAAAGTTTTGTTTTTGAGTGCGCTTATGTAACAAAAAAAATCTACATTTGTAAGTTGCACTTTCACAATAAAGAAATTGCACTACAGTACTTTTATGAGGTGAATTGAAAAATACTGTTTCTTTATCATTTTTGCAGTGCAAATATTTGTAATAAAAAATAAAATAAAGTGAGCAGTGTACACTTTGTATTCTGTGTTGTAATTGAAATCAATTATATTTAAAAATGTAGAAAAAGATCCAAAAAATATTTAATACATTTACAATTGGTATTCTATTGTTTAATGCGATTAAAACTGCGATTAATTGTGATTAATTTTTTTAATCACAATACATTTTTTGAGTTAACTGCGATTAATCGACAGCCCTGAAAACAACATACAAAGTCTTGTTTCCTTGAATACAGGAGCAATAAACGACAGGAGATAGTTTCTTTGCTTACAGTTCCAAGCCTTTTTTAGCCAGTACTCAGCCCAAAAGCTCTCTCTAGGCTTTTCTCAGGGCTGCGCTCCCATTGCTTGTTCTGCCACCTCCTTGGCTTTCTGCTCCTTTTCACTGTGTCTTTTACGGTGATGTCGCTCATTGCTTCTCTCTCTCATCCACCAAATGCATAGCTCCAAGCCAAACAGTCCCTGGCCCTTAGTTTGTTATCAGATCCACGTGGAGCCCCATTGGGGCTGCATGGCTAACTGCTACTCCAGTCTTGCAAGTGGCTTTGTTTTGGGTGGAGGCCCTCGTTGCTTCATAAAGGAGCTCAGCGCCTTCTTACATTTATCTTACAGGCATAGAGTTTAAGATCGGAAGGGGCCACTGGATCGTCTAGTCTGTATATCACAGGCCACTGAACCATACCCAATGACCTGTATTAGACTCAAGTATTTTAGTCCTCAGGAGACAATTGTGTGCCACAAGAGGGACTGATGTGCCACCAGTGGCTGAGGACCATGTGGTGGCAGGGAATTGATTTGGTGAGATATTCCCAGATGATCCTAGCAAGTGATGTGCTCCCCATGCCACAGAGGAAGGCGAACCTCCCCCCTGCAAAGTCCCCACAATACTATTGAGATGCGCCAGGTAGTGCAGAATGTGACCATCTGCCTTTTAAAAGAGCCCAGCATACCTGGCTGTCTGGAACTCAGGTGTATCATATAACACTGACCTCCACAGCATCTGTGACCTGCATCTGCTGCCAGTCAGTTTCTGGGTGTGGTTTAAGGTGCTGATTTTGACTGGAAAATGGAGTCCTTATAGTTTTGGAATTCTAATAAAAAAAACAACCCTTCTTCCTTTCAAAATTCAGGGAAGTTCTGATTTAGGCCCCACTCTGTTGGAATATTCAAACTTGCGCTTTAGGATTTTGAGGGCTTGTCTCAAATGGTAAATCTTGGGGACCATTATATAATACAGACAAAAAACCCAGGGGATTTACACTGAGATTTTGGGTTAAGTGTAGAAAGGAAATGGAGTTTGCAATGTTCATTTTCCTAATGAGCTGCCATTCTAAAGGAGACAGATTGCAGGGACAAAGCCGCCCCTATAGTTACGGGAATGGTCACTTTAGAGCAGTGATACTCAGTCGAGGTTTGAAAGCCACACGTGCCTCTTCAGTGTGTCTCCTGCCGCTCTTTGCAGCACATGATATTAAAACACGCTGTGATTTGATTCTTAACCAATCTAAGTTATTAACCAATCACGATGCTTTTACTATGTTACTAACCAATTGTAGTTGATAAAATAATAATACTTGGTCAGTCATTTTGCTGTGAGGGGTGTGTGTGTGTGTGTGTGTGTGTGTGTGTGTGTGTGTGTGTGTAAAAATAGTAAGTGAAACAAATGAATTCACACGACTGTGACTCTTGGGTAAGGTTGATCGCTAATTTGGCTTTTGAACCACTGAGGTTTGAGTATCGCTGCTTTAGCGCTTTCAGATTTTGGGTGCCATCTGACTGTTTTCAAAACATTTTGTGGTGTGTGTGTGGTGTGTGTGTGTGTGTGTGTGTGAGAGAGAGAGAGAGAGAGAGAGAGAGAAGAAAATCATTTTGAGACCTCCGAAGTGAGCAGCTCAGTTTAATATTAATTATTATTGCTAATAATCATTGTAACTAGTTGCCCAGTGCCTGAAAGGGCTTTGCTGAGCCAATGGCGAGATGTGGTCCCTGCCCCAAACAGCTTAAAATCTGATTTTAGACACAATGAGTGAAGATCACAAATACTTTCTTCCCCCCATCCCCTCCTTACTATAGTGCACTCTAGGTAGGTCCCTGTTGCTTTCTTGTGGGTGGTGGTTCAAATAAGGGATTGGAATCTGCTACTGGTTCTAACTAATGACATTCATCCTTTAGCTCAAGAGAGTTGGGCTTTTTGTGCAGAAGGTCCTAGATTCAAACCCTGCTGTTGGCCCTAGTGAGTTCAAGTTTTAGAAGAATGAATGTTGCACAGTTGCTCAATTTAGGCGTGTTCAAGGTTGGTGGTTCAATTAATCATTAAAAAATGGTACGACTCATGTTTGCCTTGCTTCTTGTGAGTGTTGTGGGGTGAGTGAGTCTTAGAGAGGGATCTGAATAAAGTGAGGGTAACGGCTTGGCGGACCAGAGTTTGAAAGATGTTCCACACCTAGGTCTTCAAGGAAAAACAATATTGAAGAAGCAGCAATGAAAAATTTAGGCTCCACACTTCAGTAATGGGCCAAATCCAGAAATTCTTGCTCAGGGCTCTATCATGCCTTCAGTGTTCAGCCCCAAGTCGGGGGTGGTGCAGAGCCCTACCGCCCCTGTGTGAACGCTGGGAGAAGTTGTGTCTTTGTGTGATCAGACATGTCCAACAGAATGTGTCTCATCCACGTCTTTGGTTTGTCTGCTGAGACTCCTCTGATTTCAATCCATAGGGTTGTGTTTTTAGATACTTCTGATGCCTGACTAAACTCCAGTGTGTCTGCCACATTCGGTTTACATGGTATAGATAGAACCTGAGTCTACAGATCCAGACATGGTAAAAAGAAAACCCACCAAGCTCTCCCTTCTGACTTGGGAATGGAATTTAGGGCCAGATCCAACTTGTGTTGAAGGCAGTGGAAAGTCTTCAGTGGGACTTGGATCACAATGAGCCAACACACTTCACTGGAGTGATGCCAGCCATGAATTTGTTCCCTGAATGCCTTGAGAGCCTGAGTTTATTTTCTAACATGGTGAATTAACTTTCCAGCTCTGAAAGCGAAGCTGGGTAAAAATCCAAGTTATACATTATAAAAAAGGATCCCGAACAAATCAAGTGCCAAATTCTGATTTCCGTTACACTGGTGTAAATCCGGATTAACTCCATTGTGCATCAGTGGAGGTGCTCTGGATTTACACAGATCAGGATCTGGCCCCAAAACAGGAGCTTTGCTACAGGATCCCAGACATTGTCTCTTATCCATGAGGTGACCATCTGTTCTTGTGTTTTTTAAATAAGTGCAGTTCAGTGGGACTGTCTTCCTTGCTCTTGATGAATATTTGCACTCTGAGTCTGTTCTCACTCACATTGGTTACTAGGATAATTAACCAATGGGACAGCTTCCAAGGGAAGTGGTAAATTCTGTATCATGTGGAGTGTTTCAATGAAGATTGGATGCTTTTCTAAATTGTCTCCAGTGTGACCACAAGTCATTGGGCTCAAAGCAGCAATCCCTGGGTGAAATTCTCTGGCCTGTGTTATGCAGAAGGTCAGAGTAGCTGATCATAATGGTCCCTTCTGGCCTTAAAATCTCTGGGGGGAAATCCTGGCCCCACTGACATCAAGGGTTCTCCATCACTGGCAATTTTTAAATATTGGGTGTCTTTCTGAAAGATCTGCTGTAGATCAAACAGGAATTAATTCAGGGAAGTCCTCTTGCCTGTGTCCCGCAGGAGGTCAGATTAATTGATCACAGTGGTCCCTTCTGGCTTTCTAAGTTTGAAACTATACTCTATTGAAGTCAGTGGCAAAACTCTTTCGCTTCATTGAAGCCACGATTTCACCCTACAAATGTAGGTTTTACCCTGGTGTAACTCATTTTACTTCACTGGATCTACTCTAGGTTCACACAGGGTGTAACCAGGAACAGAATCTGGCACTTGGGATTTTGTTTTAGCGCGACAGGTTTCTTTCTCTTTTATTGTGTGTGCACACCACAATATCGTCACGTACACCCCAACCAGAAAAATCAGCCTGCAGTTTTCACAGAGCAGGCTTATGTCTGTAAATACAGGAGAACAGGTAATCAACCAGAATACAACAGCATGTTCATGCCTGGGGAAGATCTTTTGTGTCACTGAGTAAATTGCCGAGAGGCTGCTCTCCTGTGTTCATGGCTGAGTACACAAGGTCAGTATAGTGGAGCTGTTGCTGTTATTTAATGTTACCTAATCTGGATGATGATGATTAAAAATTGTCTGCCAAATGATGAAATTAACGTTGATGCATCCGGGGATAGTAACTGCTGTAAAAGTTTCACGCTGCCAGTGCATTAGGTGTCCCCTCTTGCAGCCACTTTGAGGCGCTGAGCGCTCTCAGTTTACAGGTAAGATCGGATGAGTTTGTAGAAATTAGAATTGGTAAAGGCCCATGAGAGGATCCTGCCCATCTCCCTGCAATTGCAGTATTGTTCTTTCCAGTATATTTTACTTGGGTTTCACCCCATCTGATTTTAAAAGTCCCACTTAATGTGGCTTCTGCTATTTCACCTGGTGGAGACCAGGTTCAGTATGATGGTAGGCCGGCAATTGAAACCGGAGGGGGCACTCTTACAGCAACGGCCAGGGAGGAGGGGAATCTGTGGGGGACTGTTTTCCTGCAAGCCAGGGAGAGGGAGGGGTCTGGAGAGCCTCCTCTAACTTTAGCTTCCCTGTTTATTCCTTTCCTCTATAACCTCGGAGGGGGAGGACTGAGGTCTGGTGGATAGGCCAGGCGTCATCAGATCTGCTCCCACACTCAATTTGCCCACTTTTAACCCAAGCATGACAACCCCCACCCCTTGGTGTTGCACGTCGTGAGCTAAGGACAAGCAATGCTGCAGAACGCGTGCTAACTAAGTATGACTGCGCCTGCTTATCGTACATTTACTGCTTAAAAATTAGCACTTTTTATTGATCGGAACAGACATACTTAAAATTACATGCGCGTGTCAAAAGTAGGAAATCCTGTCAATGGTGTCAAAAATGTATCTTTCTGATGAGGTGTAATATGGCAGTAGCACATAAAGCAGTGGCTCTCAAACTTTTTGTACGGGTGACCCCTTTCACATAGCAAGTCTCTGAGCGCGACCCCCCCCCTTATAAATTAAAACCACCTTTTTTTAATATATTTAACACCATTATAAATACTGGAGGCAAAGTGGGGTTTGGGGTGGAGACTGACAGCTCGTGACCCCCCCATGTAATAACCTTGCGACCCCCTGAGGGGTCCCGACCCCCGGTTTGAGAACCCCTGACATAAAGGCAATCCTGGCTCTGTTGTACAAGGCACTGGACATACACATAATAAGAGACCACTCCTGCCCGGAGGAGCTCACAATTCCCACAGACAAAGGGTGGGGAAAACAAAGGATTATTATCCCTGGGTTGAGGCACAGAGAGAACAAGTCACTTGCTCAAGAAGCCTGGGACAGAGCCTGGAACTGACCCCACAATCTCACAAGGCCTCGTTTAGGGCCTTAGCCATATAGCTATCCTTCTCCTCCAGAAAAGCTGGCCTAGAGTGTTCCCTAGAACTAAAGGCATCATTGATGTGGTAGAGGTTTGGCCATAGCCAGCTTCCCCTTAGGCTCCATCTGGCAAGACATTAAAGGCATCTCCTTTAGGCAGTGACTGGGGGTGCCCAGGGTTGTGAGGCGCCTTGCTACCCCCTGCCCTTAGCAGGAGGAAACCTCGTCTGAGGCTGCTCTGGGTCAGCTCCCCAACACCACCATCCTCTGGTAACACAAGCATTGCCCTCTAGACCCCTCTTTACAGGTTAATGATAGGCACCCAGCCACTCCGAGTCCTCTGTGCGTCTCCGTGGCATGCCCAGCCCCTGATCCACTGGATGCTGACAGAATTCCCAGGTCCTCGGCTCCCCCGTTACACCGGAGAACCCACCTCCACTTCACACACAGCACTTAGATTTGTTTGCAGAGAAAGCATGTGCCAGTTTATTTAACAAAGGACAGAGATTTAAGTATCAGGGGGTAGCCGTGTTAGTCTGTATCTACAAAAACAACAAGGAGTCTGGTGGCACCTTAAAGACTAACAGATTTATTTGGGCATAAGCCATCCGAAGAAGTGAGGTTTTTACTCACGAAAGCTTATGGCCAAATAAATCTGTTAGTCTTTAAGGTGCCACCAGACTCCTTGTTGTTTTTGACAGAGATTTAAGTAATAGCACGCGGAAATAGTGGAAACCAAGAGTGAAGCACTGGAATGGGTTACCGTGGGAGGTGGTGGAATCTCCTTCCTTAGAAGTTTTTAAGGTCAGGCTTGACAAAGCCCTGGCTGGGATGATTTAGTTGGGGATTGGTCCTGCTTTGAGCAGGGGGTTGGACTAGATGACTTCCTGAGGTCCCTTCCGACCTTGATATTCTATGACCTATAAAATAAAATCGCAACACGCACACTAGAGTCTAAACTTAATTAACAAGACACTGTCGTGTCCTGCAGAGCAAAAGCTCACCTCAAACCCTTCCAGTGTATTACAGCCAGGCCTGGCTGTGATCTTCTGTTCATGAAGCAAGCCCGCTGTCGGCTTACTCCTAGGTGAAAGATGCCGATTAGAGCTTTGTACCTAGAGTTATAGTCCGCCAAACCCATTGTCTTCACTTGCAAACAGGAGAACCCCCATTGCTTGTGTTGTCCTGTCTCTAATCTCCCCCGGAGATTTTGCAATCACTTGATTAGCATTTTGCTCAGACTGTAAGTAGGCATTCATAGTGAAGTATACAATACTCAGTACAATAAAAGCTGTTTTATCCAGCACTTCACCAACCAGAAAGCTCTAGAAACCGGCATTTCTGATCTTCATTGAAATTCTGGTGTATAGTCTGGTTGGCGCGGGGCTGGCAGGGGGTTGGGGTACGGGAGGGGGTGTGGAGCGCGGGCTCTGGGAGGGAGTTTGAGTGCAGGAGGGGGCTTGGGGTGCTGGATCCGGGGGCCGCTCACCTCGGGCATCTCCCCGCAAGCAGCGACCTGTCCCGGCTGCTCCTAGGCGAGACACAGTAGGCGGCTCTGCGAGCTACCCCTGCCCCGAGAGCTAGCAACACAGTTCCCATTGGCTGGGAACCGCCGGGGCAGTGCGCAGAGCCACCTGCTGCGCCTCCACCTAGGAGCAGCCGGGACTGGTCACTGCTTGTGGGGAACCGCCTGAGGTGAGTGCCCCCCAGATCCGGCACCCCAACTCCCAGCCCTTCACCCCTCCTGCACCCAAACTCCCTCCCTCTTAGTTAACCGGCATTTTCCACTTACCAGCACCCACCATTCCCCCAACATGCCAGATAAAACAGCTTTTACTGTATACAGATAGATAGACCGATAGACGTCTCTTGCCTGAAAGAAACCTGCTTCACACCTTTTGGTGACCAGCCCCAAGCCATAAACCTTAAGAACAATTTTTCAGTATATATGCAGACCTCCTTTCACATTCTGCATCCATTCATTTGCGATGATTGTGGAGACCAGGGACACAGGCTTTCAGTAAAGACCTTGCATGACAGGCCTTGGCAAACTAGTATGTGGATACCAGACCCAGGGGATCCTTGTAACCTTATGCACCCCTGTGACCTCTGCAGTTGGGCACAGTCACAGAGGCCCCAGAGGCACTCTGCCTAAACTTGTCCTCTGTGGGCATCTCTATATTCTCCCTAGTGTGACAGTCCAGTCTAGCCACTACATTTATCTCCAATTTGTTTATGTAATAGAGCAGTAGCTCATAGCTGTTTAAGTCTCCTGATTTCCCCGCTTCAGGTGTTTCACTTCAGGAATTCTCCAGCTGTCCAGCGCCACTCGCTATTGTGTGAATTTTTACAGGCTCGGGGAAGGGACTGGGACAAGCGTAAACAGAGCAGATAAATGTGCGTCTGTATTTTATCTGCCCGATCTGATTGCGATGTATATGTAATGCAGCGTAGACAAAGCAAAGCTATTTCCCCATGCTGAATTCCTCTCCTCTATATTTTATTTGATTTATTTTTTTAAACAACGAAGTAGGAGATGGACTTTAATGGAGGGGAAGTCATTCAGCACCGCCATTGGAAAGCAGACCATTCATTGCTGCTTGTGCTTCAGGAATTGGTGGGATGGGTGGGATGATCCCCATTCAGTCAATCAAAACAGACTGTTATGGGTTAGTGGCACATGGATTTCAGCCATACCATGGATTTATGAGCAGAATTTCTGTTCCAAACCTGGACGTAAATAGAAAGCCATAGCAGTGGCCGCTCAATAAGAGTTTGCTTCTATGATATCTTTCCAGCTAACCGTTGAGACGAGGAAGAGCAAACACAGCAGTGATAGCTGACGGTGACCTTTGAACAAGATGTTTCTTGTTAGATGAAGTGAGACACTCTCCAGCTATGCTCCATAGGGGTATAGCATGGAGTTAATGGCTCTCACATGTGCCACAGAGAGATGCATGTACACTGTGCAGAGACTCAATTAAGAAATAAAAGTGGTTGGACCCTCAGAATCACTAACAATCTTATTGCAATAATCACAAGGTTACTGAGGACAGGAGAAAGAGGAAGAGAAGGCTGAGAAGAATTGTCAGCAAGTAACAGTGGGTGAACTAAAGGGTGTTAAGAAATAAGATCTCTTGTGAACAATGGACCAGATTCTCTTATGTGATCCAGCTCCTTTTTTGGCACAGGAGAGAATTTGGCCAGATAGTTATTTAACAGCTCTAATGACAACATTTATGGTAAGATTGTAAGACTTTTTGAGAATTGTTAGGATTAGAACAAGGTGTACCTGTTTATGTAATTGCATATTGTCACAATTACAAAGAGGACAGAATCTCATCTGGCTGCTCAAAGGGTATCTATTATTAATGCATATAGTGTCATAAATGTGTCGTAGGTCTATAGTGCGATAGATGCATGGGGATTTACCTCTACAGCTTTGCAAACAAGGCCGTAGGCCTGGCTTGGTCAGTATAAGAATTATAACCCCGATTCAAAAAGCATCTCAGTTGGAGACAGCACTTAAGCATGACTGACTTCCAGCACTTGTGTAAGTGATGTTCTGAATAGAAATAGACTTAAGTATGTGCCTCAGGGCTTTCCTAAATTGAAGCCTTCATTAGGGCTCTTGAAAGCCAGAATTCCCATTCTGTGGGAAATTCTGAAATTAAAACCAAGGATTTGTTGTGTACTGGAACAAAAACTCACAATTTTGAAATTTCCCATGGAATGGGAGGCGTCTGAAAGTTTTGTTTAAAAAAAATGGCAATGACCTTTTTGTTTTGAGAATTTTTCGAAACAAAACAGACAAGATTCCCTGAGCTGCCAGGGTTCTGACTACCTGCCTGGAAGGTTACCTAGAAGCTGTGAGCCTAAGGTAGGGTTACCATATTTTGTGCCTCCAAAAGGAGGACACTCCACGGGGCCCCACCACCAGCCCCGCCCACGCCCCACCCCAACTCCGCCCCTTCCCCAAAGTCTCCGCCCCCTCCCCTGCTTCCCACGAACATTTGATTCGCGGGAAGCCTGAAGCAGGTAAGGGAGGGTGTGGGGGGAGGAGGTGCGGCCCAGTCTGGCCCCCCCGGTGTCTCCAGCCTGGGTCGGCTCGGGCCCTGGGGTGCCGGCCCCGGGCCCGGCCGAGCACCCCCGCCCGCCCAGCACTGCCGGTCCCCGTCCCGTCCCCCGAGCCCCCGTCCCGTCCCCCGAGCCCCCAGCCTGGCCCCGCTCCGCCGGCCCGGCCCCCGAGCCCCCGGCCCCGCTCCGCTGGCCCGGCCCCCGAGCCCCCGGCCCGGCCCCGCTCCGCCGGCCCGGCCCCCGAGCCCCCGGCCCGGCCCCACTCCGCCGGCCCGGCCCCCGAGCCCCCGGCCCGGCCCCGCTCCGCCGGCCCGGCCCCCGAGCCCCCGGCCCAGCACCGCTCCGCCGGCCCGGCCCCCGAGCCCCCGGCCCGGCACCGCACCGCCGGCCCCTCCCGATTTTCCCGGACATGTCTGGCTTTTTGGGATTTTCCCCTGGACGGGGATTTGGAGCCCAAAAAGCCGGACATGTCCGGGAAAATCCGGACATATGGTAACCCTACCTAAGGGTACATCTCCACTGCAAAGAAAAAACAAACAAAAAAACCCAACAACCCCAAAACAAACGTGCAGCAGAAAGTCTCAGAGCCCAGGCTAGCTGGCCCAGGCTCACGCTCGGAGGCTAAAAATGGCACTGTAGATATTCCTGCTCTGGGTCTGAGACCCAACTCCCTCGCCGGGTTTCAGATCCCAAGTGGGATGTCTGCATGGCTATTTTTAGCCCCATATCACAAGCCCAAATCAGTTGACCCAGGCTCTGAGACTTGATGCTGTGGAGTTTATTTTGTTGGCAGTTTAGACATACCCAGAGAACCCCTGCTCAAGCCAGGGCTCCTATGTCTTTCAGAGTATGTCTACACTGCATTGTAAACCCAGGGTCAGTCTCAGGTTTGAGCCTAACCCCTACTACTGTCCAGACACAAATCTTTCTGACTCAGATCAGCAAGCACTTAGGACCTGGGTCTCATGACCAACCTGGGGAGGGGTGGGGTCCAAGCCCAAGTCCCACTGTGACTCTGGTCCAATCCCTGTCATTCTGCAGTTTAGACACAGCTCATGCCGCAGACCTGAAGTCACTAAAACACAGGATTGGGGACTTCAACGGTAGAGTCCAGGGAAGGGTCTTGCGGCCTGCAGCATGCAGGGGGTCAGACCAGATGATCATAATGGTCCCTTCTGACCTTAATGTCTATGAGTCTATGAGTCTATGAGTCTGTGTAGCGCAATATGGATGCGTGAGCGCGGTTGTGAGACGCAGGTCCAGCAATTGTAAACCCAGGTTTACCATGCAGTGTGGACGCTCATGCATGGGCTAAGAAACCCTGAGCTTGGGTCTCGCAAACCCGTATTTACAATGCAGTGTAGACATACCCCCACGGTCCTGTCTCTGCAACTGCCCGCGGGCTGGTAGGAAACTGGGCAGCTCTCGCCAAATGTGTCAATTTCGAGGCATTTTGCAGTGGAAAAATGTTCTGTCAGAAAATTGTCAACCATTTAATCACTTAAAATGACAGTGTGACTACTTCTTTCCCAAACCCCTTATCAGTGTATTTGTGGTAGCCTAAAAGGTAGAGATACAGCTATCAATCTTGAAGACATGATAAAAATCACACAACATACTTATTAAATGACATCTGTTTTATTTTGATGGTCTAAATAAAAGAAGATTAATTTGAGGTTTATATTGTATATTAAGGTTTCATTTATAAAGGGTTAATAATTAATAGGTGTTTTAATAAATGGGTAATCAATTGTTATAGATTATTATTGAGTCCAATACTTCAGTAGAATCATGTTCTCTAATCACCGATATATAACACCTTCTACCGATGTGTTTATAACTATAACACATATTACTCTCATTTATAATATGCTTCAAACAACTATTATTAATCCTTTATAAATCATATATTATGGAACCTTAATATAAAGTATGGCCAATTCAGATATATATTTTTGAATGCTCACGTAGTCTTTGATGTACGTTTATTTAAAACCTTTGCTTTCAGTGAAAATACAGCATTTAATGTTTTCGTCAGGTGTTTTGCCTTCTTCAGGAGAGTTCTGTAGAAAGAGCTGATCGTGTGATCTGAAGTTGATTCACACACCTCTTTGTTTATGGCCCAGATCATGAAGCAGTTGGTTAAACAAGCAATCATGCTGTTTTTTTACAGCACTCTTTTGGAATTTTCTGAAAATACAAAACCACTCAGTTCAAAACTTAATCTGTGGACTAACAGAGCCATTTTGGCCATTTTCAAGATGTGTACTTTAGTAATGCGCATTTGGCTTTTTTTCAGGATTCCCACTGAAGAACCCACAATGAACAATCCTTTTCATTTGCAAAATGTTATTAAACCGCTTATGTATAAATTTAGTTTTTTCTTGTTTGAAAGTGACCATCTTTGAAACTTAATTTTTTTTATTTTTATTATTTGTGTTGCAGTAGCACCTAAAGGCACCAGCCAAGATCAAGGCCTTGTTGTGCTAGGCGTTGAACAAAAATAACATAAGACACATTTCCTGCCCTGACGAATTTACAATCTAAAGAGACAAGCTAGACAAATGATCCCTGTTTTTCACCTGGAGAACTGAGTCACAATTGAGACTAAGGGAAGTTGGTGGCAGAGTTGCGAATTGAATTTGCATCATCCAAGTCCCAGTCCAATCTCTTAACCACAAAATCACCCTTTCTCCAAATCAAGCCATCAGCTGAGACCACAACCACTAGGGGATGATTTATAAATACACTAAAATAAAAAAATGTTATGCCCTAGCTGGGATTTAATTCACAAGGGCATTATTTGTAGAGCCAGTTGAAGTTTTTTCAACTCTTCCTTTTTTCAACAGAAAAACTGTTGTTTCATCAAAATTTAATTGTTTTGTGGGAAGGTGTTGCATTTGACATTTTCAACAGGGAAAAGTGGAAATGAACCATTTGATGGGGAAAAAGTGGACACAAATCCATTTGTTTGGAGAACATTCAAACATTTCATTTTGACTTTATCTTTTTGACTTTACGTTAAAAGATTAATTTTATTATAGTATTTATGTATGTATAAATATAATTTAAAAGTGGAAACAAAATGAATCAAAATGACAAAGATGAAATAAAAAGATTTTTACCTTATTGAAACAATGCGTTTCCCCATCAAAATGAAATAGTTCAAGAATCCCGAATCAAATTTTTTTGGAATATTTTGTTTTGCCAGAAACTTCAAAATATCATCTTTTCACTTTGATTGGGAATATTTTTTTCCCTCCAAAATGTCACAATTTTCCTGCAGAACAGAATTTTCCAGTTCCCAACCATCTTGAATTATGTTATTGCCCCTTTGGGTTGTTAGAATCCCAGGGACAGTTGACCGTGACCGTTTCAAACCGGAACAGTTAACTGGAGACCTGAGTGCATCGTAACACAAACAGTTCATCCACAGGTCCCAAAGCACTTTATAAAGTGTTTCAATATTGCTATCACCATTTCACAGACTGGGAGACTGAGACACAAGGAAGCTTAGGGCCTGGTCTAGTCTATCCATTGTCTTCACTGGTGTTTGGATCAGGTGGAATGACTTGCCCCGAGCTAGGATTAGATCCCACATAGCCTCAGCCTGTGCTCTAATCACTAGACCACAGCATTTCTTCCTTGGAATAGGTAGGGTTTAAGATGCTGTTTTATTAAGATAGTTAAAGATTGTGGCTAAGTGCTCTGCTCTTGGTGTGAACCCTATTGAATGCGGAACTTGGATTTCTCAAACGGGGCTGTTGGATTCGCACAGGAGATGAATCCTGGAAATCCCATGAGCCTGAGGCTCTATGGGGAAACCACACTCTCCTTGTGGATCTTGGGCTGCTCACATAGGAAGCCTGTCCTTATGCCGTGCTCCCCAGCTTCCCTTCCCGAGCCTCAACCCCCACTTTGAGGGATGACAAAGGGTGGGAGGGAGCTAATGCTGATTCAACTGCTTCCTGCCAGGAAATCTCTTGGTATGCCAGGAAATCTCTTGGCTGAGTCTGGCATGCCGTATAGAGCTTCCAACTTCCAACCCGCTCTGTTCCCAGGAAGTTCACACTAAGGGCCTGGTGCAGGCTCAGGGAACAATATATGCACTATGCAGGTAACATAGCTACAACTTTCTTCCTCTCCGTGGTTCCCTTCCTATTTCTATCCAGCTTGTGTCTCATCACACCGCCATCAGGGGAGCCCCTCACTTGCTACTGCTGTAGTTACACTAAAGCGGATTATCAGCTGAAGCAAAAATAACACATTTCCCTGCTCCTTCAGCAATGTCTGTCCATGTAAATATCGACGTGCTCTTTCTTTGTGAATGAAGTTTGCAAATTTGGGAGCTCTACTACACATCCTCAGTGGATTACTTCTTTTATTGTGAAAGAGCGTCCTCGTGCAGGGATGCAGATGAACGGTGTGTGTAATAAAGAGAGTGGGATTTACAGTAACCTCCAAATGAACGATTGTCGTGCTGGTAAATTGCACATCCGTTTAATACAATGACCCCACGCGATATTTATGGAAATGTTTCCCCCATTTATTATGGCACAGAAAGTATTTTTGAGAATCGAGGAGGGAAGCAATGGACAGTGGTACCCTTACAGCTGTCCATCGTATCCAGCAATGATGTCACGGCATCGTGTGTGTTCTCTTGCGGCTGTATTGTCCAATCTGTGCAGAGCAAGACTGCAAACAAACGTCATATATGAAAGTTTAGGATTCCATTGAAGATTTGGCATGACGCTTGATCCTTTTTTCAATCAATCTGTCGCATCTGTCTTTCTCAAAGTGTTACACAACTGTTATCGGTAGTGGTCCTCCGTTCAGATCTGTCTTTGGCTGTGTCTTCCAAGTTATCAGTGCACCACATGAGCTGAAGTTTTGCTTATGTGTGTCTTTGAAGTGTTTACATTGACTGTTCTTCTTGTGCTTTCCGAGTTTCAGCTCACCCCGGAGGACTTTTTTCAGGAGTCGATCACCACCCATTCTGATCACATGACCCATCCGCTTAACCTGAGCTTTGATCATCATTGCCTCTAGGCTGGTCGTTTTTGTTCTTTCAAGGACAAAGCTTTGGAATGGAACCTAGGCAGATAAGAGAGTCTAATGGAAGAAATTGTCGATTTGCCTTCTGTACAGTACTGCTGATGCCAAAAGAAGCTATTGTTGACCCACATGCTGATACTGGAAACCAACAGCACAGTATGGATCCTGTGACTGTTGGAGGAGAATAATAATCACTTAGATTGCCACTCCCAAGCATTCAAAAAGACTGAGACGGCCCACCCCGCCTCTCCCCAATCATAAGAAATATGAGTTTTTAAACAAACATTTGGATTCTTTTTATTGGCCCACTAGTTTTTGAGCCAGTAGGCTTCGGGGGTTTCTCTAGAGCTCGACAATTATTTTTAAGAAAAAGAAAAAACCAGGATCCTCATGTACTCCCATGACTCCAGGAGCCATGGCTTTAAAAAAAGCACCAACTATCATAAAACTCCCAAGAGCTGGCAATATTGTAGTAATACCTGGTCTTACTGAATATTGCTCTTTCGACACAAGGATTTCATGGGATTGCAAACATAGTCTCGTAACTCCCTTGTGAGCTAGATAAATATTATCCCCATCCTACAAATAGCTAAACTAAGGCATGGAGAGGTTAATAGGTTGATGCTGTATTACAGCGTGAGTCACTGGCACGAATAGAACAGTAGATTCTTGGCTCGTAGGCCCATGGTCTAACCACTCGACCACAGCACGTGTTGCTCTTCAGCCCTAGCGTTGCAGTCTGTTCCTTTAATGGGAGCACTTGTGTCTTTTTTCCTCTGTTGTTATCATTTTATCAGCACTGCTGCAATGACAGTTTCCAATTAGCTACCCGCTCTCTAGTGTGTTTATATAGAATCATAGAAGTGTAGGACTGGAAGGGACCTCAAAAGGTCATCTAGTCCATTCCCCTGCACTCAAGGCAGGACTCCTGTTAGGTGTTTGTCTAACCTGTTCTTAAAAACCTTTAGTGACTTAGATTCCACAACTCCCTGGGCAATTTATTCAAGTGCTTAACTACCCTGACAATTAGGAAGTTTTTCCTAATGTCCAACCTAAACCTCCCTTGCTGCAATTTAAGCCCATTGCTTCTTGTCCTAGCCTCTGAGGTTAAGGAGAACAATTTTTCACCCTCCTCCTGGAAACAGCTTTTTATGTACCTGAAAGCTGTTATCATGTCCCGCCTCAGTCTTTTTTTCCCCGCAGACTTAACAAACCCAATTTTCTCAATCTTTCCTCATAGGTCACATTTTCTAGACCTTTCATCATTTTTGTTGCTCTCCTCTGGACTTTCTCCAATTTGTCCACATCTTTCCTGAAATGTGGCACCCAGAACCGGACACAATACTCCAACTGAGGTCTTACCGGCACTAACAAAGTCCCTTTGTTAGAGCTGACAGTTAAGACGGGAGAAAGGCTACTGTGGTAACTGGCTCTAGGGATACCATGTACATCTTCCTGCACCATTTAGCCCAGCAACCCGCCCTCAGCAGCTCACCTGCCCTATTTGTGTGCGGTTGTCTGCAGCCTTTAATTCACCAGTGTGTCCCACAATCCTTTGCCCAGGAAAAGGAGATAATGAATAAGGAAGTCAGGAGGAGTACAGGGAGCAAGTGGGGGATTAGGACGGACATAAGACCAGAGGTAACGGTGAGGTGTGGTTGTATAGGGGGAAGAGTTGAAAGGAGCTCTGAAATTATTTTTGTGCGTGGCACACATTTTTGGTGGCTATGAACCCCATGTAAGCTTTAAATTCCTCCTAAGACTCTCAGTAAGGTCCAAGGAATAAATGCAGCCTTCGTATTCAAGTGGTTGATTTTTACTCTGCTTTAAAAATTGCATTTGCTCACTTTTCTTTTTATTTCCAAATTGGGAGCTACTGTTTGAAATGAATGTTCTCTAGTTTAACGGGGGTAGTGGAGCTTTGTATTTTACACATGGAAGATGCATGCAGAAGAGTGATGCAGTAAAGAAGTGCATTCTGCAGATGAAGCTTTTGGTTCAAACTTTGCTGTCTGTTACACCGGTGTAAATCTGGAGTGGTTCCATTAGTCCAACTAGTGTGGATGTGTGTGGATGCAAAGAAGAGCAGAACTTGTCCCTATGTTTCTAGCCAGTTTACTTTTCTGCAATTGCTTCAGTTGCATTTTTATTGGAGAAAAAGGCTTTAATGTAGGATTCAGTGCAGGTGAAAATACGGCTGGCCTTCTAGCCCCAGAAGAGAAAGAAGGAACATCTGCACTGATTCCTGAATTCAGCGAACAAGGCCCCAAAGAAGCACTTGCACATTCACTTATGTGTAAACTTGACAGAATTAGATTTATTTTATCATTTCAGTGGATAAAATTGGCTTATTTTTATGCATTTTTTTCCAATTTTTATTGACTTAAATTTTCAGTTGTGCAAAAATTGTGGGTTTTAAGCATTTTTGTTTTTGTTTTTATCAATTTAAATGTTCACAGTGGTGGGAAGCTGGGGGGATGCCAGACAATAGGAGGGTTAGATGATAATTATTTAATGACGGTCGACAGTTTGTATGTGTGCTTATGGTGAAATTGACATTGATCAACATTTACCAAGAAAAAATTAATTCTTCCAAGCCTATCTCTGTGTAACCAATCTGTGGCTCCAGGGTCACCTGCTAAACCTCTCCAAATAACACAGGGTTGTACAACGTGAGTTACAGGAGATCTTTTAGTATAGCTGTTTGTATCCTCTGTAGACTTGTGTTTCATGGGCAACGAAACCACATATGCTTGAACAGATCTGACATTCCATCCAGTAGAGGGCAATGGTGCACACACCCTCCGTCTCAGGGCCTGATCCTGCACTGAGACTATAAAACGGTTACTTACCATCTCGTAACTATGATTCTGTATCGTCGTGGATCATGTCCTGCATCAGAACGTGCTACGACCTGGCTAAGATCCCAGCTGCGGCATTGAGGGCGCACTCCACAAAAGCGCAGGCTTCTTCCGCCGCATTCCACATGCAAGTCCCTCTTCAGGAGGTATGCAAGGCAGCAGCGTGGTTTTCCATCCACACTATCGCTCAACAGGTGAGAAACGATGCGGCCTTCGGCAGGGCAGTCCTGCATTCAGCAACTCTGTGAACTCCGACCCCCCCCCCCCCCCCCCGGGGAAACAGCTTTGGAGTCACCTATTGGAATGGGCATGAGCAAGCACTCGAAGAACACATAGTACCATGAATAGTTCCATTGTAGTCCACCCCAGCCCACCTTGAATGCTACCTTGTCTGCTGGCCTACTTAGATCCACCCCCCATTTTTGTGCATAGGTTGCTTTGGGAGGGATCCCAGGCACAGCTCCACTGCAGAGGGTTAAATGATGCAGACGACCTTGGGCGCTCATCCCTACCTAGAGTGAATTCACACACTGAACACAGGATCAGAGTCTCCAGCCCCACAAAACCATCTTAAAGTCTCTGAACCGGAAATCTATTGCATTTACAAAGCAAAGGATGTTTCCTGTCGGTATAAGTCTCATACAGTGTTGTTGATCCAATAAAAGATATTACCTCGCCCACCTTGTCTGTCTAAGTCGCACACAGTCCAGACAGAAGTAATGCTGAATGGCTTTCAAAGAGGCGATGAGACTATAAATGCATTGTGATCAGAATTTGGATTAGGGCAGTTAATTAAAAACCCCCCACCAAAGTGAACATGCAATGCTGTCTGCGTGGCTTTGAATCAGTTGGCTACACTCTCCTTCCCCTTCCCCCCCCCCAAAATCGGTGGGACTCTGTCTAAGGGTTTCAATGATCACTTGGTAATGCATTGCTTCTGTAGTGAATTATGAGTAGAGAACTACCATGCTGGATGAAATAAAGCTGTTTGAAAGAATTTGATGAGCTGGCTTTCTTTGTTCGATCTGATTCCCGTGAAATGGCAGAAGTTGGCTTAGAGCCTACAGATAGATTCAGCGTGACAGGTCCTGTATGGGAGAACCTAAGAAGAGTCTGCAATAAACATGTCCCTGTCGAAGGAAGAGACACAAAAAGTTACCTCAGCCCCATGGATCACTATTTAGAAAAAAGAAAATGAGAGCAGTTAGGACAAAGGCCTAAAAGAGATGACAGTGAGGAAGACAGGCAACTGCTGTTGGGTTGGTAGGAATCAGTGTAAAAAAACAAAGGCCAAGATTTTAAAAAGCGAGTTGTGATTTTGAGACACCTTAAAAGGGGCTTGATTTACATGGGGGTGGGTGTTCAGCACTGTCTGAAAACTGGGCACCTGAAAATTGATGCATCCAAAATCACTAGGCGATTTGGAAAACGCTGGGTGGGGTTTTTTTCTGCCTGCCAGCCCTGAAAATTCCAAACTGGGCTCTCTCTGCATCCCACGTCATCACTAAGTACAAAGCTTCGACAGTCAGAACTGGGCTGACAACTTGCTTGACGTGTGAGCCAGAATACACTCCAGCTTGCTGTCCCGTAGATCGGCTAGCTTCCTTTGATGAATCTGCCACTCACCCGTTATTAGAGACAGGATACTAGACTACCCGGACCATTGTTCTGATTTGATTCTGTATGCCAATTCCTGTGTTCCCACTGGTGTTGCAGATTAGACCAGAGTTTCTGACACTAAAGCAAGCAGGCAAGAATAGAACAGAGATCAGGAATGGTGAAAAAAGAAGGCATTTATAAGTAGTGTCTTTTCCGGTTATTGCTGTGCTTTAAATATTTTAAAGGCCATAAAGCTCCTGGTTCTGCCAGAGAAATTGATGCAAAAATGGTGCTACATAAGATATGGGGAAGTTAGAGACTAGTTTAATCATTATTTTATACTAGTACTTTTAATTTTGCTAATTTAAATACATTTGGAAGATCTTTGGCTCTAGGGTGACCAGACAGCAAATGTGAAAAATCGGGATGGGGGTGGGGGATAATAGGAGCTAGGGTGACCAGATGTCCCGATTTTATAGGGACAGCCCCGATTTTTGTGTCTTTTTCTTATATAGGCTTCTATTACCCTGTGTCCCGATTTGGTCACCCTAGAGCCTATATAAGAAAAAGACCAAAAAATCAGGACTGCCCCTATAAAATCGGGACATCTGGTCACCCTATTTGGCTCTGTAAAACTGACTGCATAGTTCAAATGCCATTAGAGAATGGGCTTTTAAAGGAGCGTAGGAGAGGAAAGAGCCCAGTGTGGGGAACCCTGAATTCTGCTCCTGTCTCTGTCACTGGCTTTGGCATGTCGGGGCCAGATTTCGAAAGGTCCTTAGCAGGCTAAAGAGGCAGATAGGTGCCTAAGTCTGCCACAGAGGCTTCACTGGCATTTTTCAAGCTGCTGTTCAGCAGCCATCACCCCCCATACGCCTGCTTTCCTGCCCATCAGCGCCCCGGGGCTTAAGAGTCAGTGGTCAAAGCGCTACCCCACGACAAATGCCCAAGGCTTTGAGAAATGGGGCTCAGACCGTGAAACGGTGCCGACTCCCCTGGCAGTGCTTCGGTGCAGCTAACCCCAAACTCATCAGTTAATAGACTCCCGTTGGCTTCAAAGAGCTTCGGATTATAGAATCCTAGCAGATCAGAGTTGGAAGGGACCTCAGAAGGTCATCTAGTCCAACCCGCTGCTCAAAGCAGGACCAATCCCCAGACAGATTTTTGCCCCAGATCCCTAAATGGCCCCCTCAAGGACTGAACTCACAACCCTGGGTTTAGCAGGCCAGTGCTCAAACCACTGAGCTATCATCCCCGCCAAGGGATTAGGCCCCTTGGACAAAAGCAGCCTCTGGTTTTGGCTCTCCTCCTTGAGACCCTCTGGGCTTGATTTTTTTCCAGAGGCGCTGAGCACCCGCAGCTCTCATTGACTTCACTTGGAGTTGTGGGTGCTGAGCGCCTCTGGATATTAGGCTCACGTTGGGCACTCGAAATGAATGCACACGTTCGGCACTTTGGGGCTTGATCTCTCTGTGTCTCAGTTTCCGGACGGTTCATCTGGGTGGAATAAATGTTTTCTGCCTCATGGGAGCGGGGAGAGGAGTCGTTAGGTAAATGTTCCGCTGGTGCCTGGGATATATGAAATGCTGCACACCATGAATGCCATCCCTCGTTAGAAAAATACAGCGTATGGAGGTATTATCTCGGCTACGAAAGACTGATCGCTGTATCGCTAATGGTAGAAATGCCACTGACCCCCATGCCCTTGAAAACCGGTACTGATCTAGGGCCAGCTTGTGAATAGCCCTAACATGACTGTAGCCCTAGCCCTTCCTAGCCTACCATGCTAGACTTACCCAGATCTTCATGTGCTGTGTGGAGTGCAGCGGCTGAATTCCACCTGCTCCCTTTAGCAAAGGGACGGAGATTTGGTAGAGCCAGGGCTCCTCGCTCCTCCTTCCCCAATGCTCTGGTGGCTGGGGAGGGGGAATAAGTTGCATCTGTGAAGGGCTGCAGTAAATCACTTCCCCTTCAGAGCAAGAAGGAAGAAGAGGTTAGTCTGCGGGTACTGCGGCCTACACAGAGTTGTACCTAAGGGCACAATCTCGCCCATGGCTTTTGGATCTCTGGTGGAATTATTTAATCTTTTGACTCCTTTTAGGTCCAGTCCTGTTCCCACTAAAGTCAGTTGCAGCATTCAACGCACTTCAATGGGAGCTAGATCAGGTCCTTGGTAGTTGGTCCCTACCTAGCGCAGCAGCATCGTTAGGTGTCTCAGAAATACTCAGGATAAACAGACTAGACTGTTTCAGTTCCCACCAAATATCAGAATTTAGTCCTACATTTAAGTCTGGCAATAGCCATAACATTTCAGATTATGGAGCTATTTCGCTGCTTTCTCAAGCCCCATAACTTCTGGAGAAATGAGCATGACGGCAAATTAATGGCTCTGATTTGCAAGTGCTCAGAAGGTTTTGGGTTCCCATCAGTCTGGCTGTAGGCCAGCTAACAGCATTATCACTCCTCTCAGTGAATTAACAGGTGACTTTCCCTTGCGTACGGCACAGGGTAAAATGATGGGCTGGTAACTTATGGGGCTGCCTGAAGCTTTCGGTTCAGGTACCCTGCAGCCTAATCACAAAGAAGCAAATCCTTTTAGTTGAGGAAGGCCCAAAATGCAGGTGACCCAATGTGGTTTCCCCTGGGAGGGAGCAGGAAGTGGCGAATCTGTGTTAAAAAATTTACTTCTTGGTGGCCGCTGGGGATTGTGCTGCCTTTGTTGGTGAAAGCCTGTGAGCAAAGTCTGGGCCCAGTAAGCTTCAAATAGGGGGTGGCCCAGCCCTCGTTCAAGAGAAGTGGCATAAATTATCTCACACGGTCCAGCCTTCACTTTGTGGGGAAGGTCAGGAAGAAGGTAGTGCCAGGCCAACTCCTGCAGCAGCTGTATTCTTTCCATTTTTGAGGATCTTAGTCAGTCGGGCTTCCGAGCTGGAGATGATATGGAAACTGCCTTGATTGTTGTAACTGCCTTCGGGTAGTGGAAAGAGGTTGTACATCCATGCACATAAAATGAAATCGATCAGCACCTTCAATACCCATCACTATACATTGCTTTTGACTCTCCTGTGGAACCTGGCACCAATAGCCAGAATTGCTTTCAGGTGACTTTGGGGGGGCTTGTCTACATTTGAAAGCTAATTTGAATTAATGTAGGGTGTGAATTTAAAGCACAATAACTATCCCTAAGCAGCTTCATGTATGGACATTCCTATTGTAGAATAAGTGTGTCCACCCATGCATCAAGTCCGGAATAGCTCTATGTGTAGACAAGCCTGCGGGCCTTCTCCGCGAGAGAGGATTCTGAGCTCCTCTGACTCCCATGCTGCCTTGTGGGCCGGGAGAAGGAAGAAACGAGCCACATTGCAATGAACTCTGGCCACACCCTTTTCCTGCTCCTGACATGCTCACTGTGTTGGGACTGGGTGTGGGGCATTGGAGCCTTCGTATGCTGGGGGCATTTCCCTGAGAGCACTTCTGCCCTCTTAGGCTATGCCTACACTGCAGTCACAGGGATTGGTCCTGCTTTGAGCAGGGGGTTGGACTAGATGTCCTCCTGAGGTCCCTTCCAGCCCTGATATTCTATGATTCTATGATGTAATTGCAGCTTGCAGAGACCTAGCCAAGCTAGCTTTAATCTAGCTAGTTCAGGTACTAGAGGGGTGAGGCTGTGGCACCATGGGTTTCAGTACAGGCTAGCCCCACAAGTGATTACCCAGGGTTCCAGGCGGGCTTGTAGAGTTGCCCCTGAAGGCCGGGTTGCTGCAGCTTTGCTGTTCTGGTACCTGAGCTGGCTAGATTAAAGCTAGTGTGGGTATAGCTCCGCGAGGTGCACTTGTACCCTGTGATTGCTGCAGAAACAGCCTTTAAGGCCCTTCTCTGCCACCAGAGCAGCGTAAAGTGGGCGGAGCCTCGGAGGGTAAGAGAAAATCAGCTCCCAAGATGGTGCTTTAAGTTCTGAGTTATTTCTCGTACGAGCTGTGGCATAGACTGACTTGGCACTCCCGGGCAAGTCACTAAAGGGTACTTGTTTAAAAGGGCTGAGGCCTGGACTCCTCCTCTTGAAGTGAAAATTGAGCCTGCAACGTTTGCGTTTGCACTGTTGTGTCTGCACTTGACATGCTGTACCAATTTGAATACTTGCCGCTCTAGCTACCCGACCGCAAGTGCAGATGGGCTTGTTAGAGGTGTAAGCATTCAGATTTGCAGCCACGACATGTTTTGCAGGTGCAAAAAAAAGCAGGTAGAAGTTTTGCAGGTATATATTGCACCTGCAAAAGGGCAGGCACCTTGTCAGGAAACTTGGCATGCAACCGCTATCTACCTCAGTTTCTGTAGGATTATACCTACCTCTCAGGTGTGCTATCTAATTAATATTTACAAAGCACTTAGAAAATCCAGTGTGGAAGGTGCTGTACAGAAATGCAAAGGAATATGACATGATTTCCAAGACTTATAAGCGGGATTTTAAGCTCTTTCTTGGCTAGTCTGAGAAACCGCAAACAAAAGGATTCCACATCGTTTGGGCCAGATCTTCCACTGGTGTAAGCTGGCATAGCTTCATTGATGTCAGTAGAGCTATGCCAGCCAACAGTTACTGAGGATCTGACCCTGTATTTTTAGCACTGTAGTTATGGTCTCTAAATCCTCTATCCAGTTGCTTCCAATTTTCCGTTGACAATAATTTTTTTTTCTTTTGCAGCTAACATTGGTACATTTAGAACTGTAACAGTATTTCTGTTTATCAATATATTATCTAACCCTTGTGTAAATTAGGTCTGAGAAAAAAATCTGATCTCTAACTCCCAATTATAGGCAGGTGAAATTAGAATGTATCCTCAGAGCTCCTCAGTTGCAAACACACAAGATTATTTACAGGAGGTTTTTCGTACTAAGGCTGAGGTTTTCTGAGTTACCGAAGGCTCTTGAGTGCCCGGTTTCTACTCCTTTTAAAAGGAATTAGGTATCTAAATCCCACAGATGACTTTGTAAATTCCAGCCTAAATGTAACAAAAATTAGTTAATGCTGAATCCTAAGAAGATACAGGTTTGTTTTGTTTGGCTAGAAGATAGTGGCTCGCATATTGTGAAGCAGAATAGAAGTTCCTAAGAATTTGGTTCAGTCCTTCCTTAGCTTTTCAGAAACATATTTATTCACTAGCTAGTTAGTGATGTCCTAAGGCAGGGGTCGGCAATCTTTCAGAAGGGGTGTGCCGAGTCTTCATTTATTCATTCTAATTTAAGGTTTCATGTGCCAGTCATACATTTTAACATTTTTAGAAGGTCTGTTTCTTTAAGTCTATAACTACTTTACATACAACAATAGTTTAAATAAGGTTTTTAAAATGTTTAAGAAGCTTCATTTAAAATTAAATTAAAATGCAGAGCCCCCTGGACCAGTGGCCAGGACCCGGGCAGTGTGAGTGCCACTGAAAATCAGCTCACGTGCCGAAGTTGCCTACCCCTGTCCTATGGGCTGCTTTGTCTGTTACCTGGGAACAATGTTGTGTGGCGTTTCCATATTAATGCCTTGTCAATGAATTGGATGTGATCATGGCTTTTGTCCTCTGGGGTGATTTATAAAACATTCAAAGATACCTTGTATGACAAGTGTGAGCCTAAGAGGTGAACATGAAGCATGTAATTGGGAAGATGCTGCTGGCGCTGGTCATCCACCTCCTCATTTGGTGTAAATCAATGTCCTTGACTTCAGTGGAGCAACGCCTACTTCCATCAGCTGAGGATCCGACTCAGTGTGTGTGTGTAGACTCTCTGGGGCCTGTTCTTTCATAGTGCAAACTGTATTTGCATCTAAAACTTGAAACTCTTAGCTCTGTTTTCTGTTGGATACAACCACAGCGCAGAGCCGATAAGCCCAGGGCCATGCTGGTCCTGACCATAGAAAGTGGCTTTATAATATACGTGGCGTCATCTGCAGTGCTAAATGTTTCTTTTATTCCCCCCCTCGCAGCAATCAAAGAGAAGTACACCGACTGGACGGCGTTTCTTATACACGATCTGACAGGCTCCCGAACGGCACCTGCAAATTTACTGGAAGGCGTATGTATTAGATTGCAGTTTATATTTAATAACGTGGCACTGTATTTATATTATAGCGATGTTCAACCATGAAAATATAGGGCTCTGTGCTTGCAATGTCTGTGTATCCCTTTAGGGTGTGTCTGCACTACACTTGGGAGGTGTGATCCTGGCATAGGTAGATAGACTTGCACTAGCTCTGCTTAAGTTAGCGTGCTAAAAATAGAGGTGTGGCTATCACAGCGGGGCAGCGGCTTGGGGTAACCACCTCAGCTTGGACCCCCGGGGGCCAGGCGGGCCTGGTCTTGGGCTGCTACCTGAGCCGCCACCCCTGCCGCAACATCTACACTTCTATTTTTAGCGCACTAACTTAAGGAGAGCTAGCTAGCTTAACAATGCAGATGCATTTCAAGATACTCCTCGCTTTGATCGCTTTGTTTCTGCCCACTCGTGCAAGTCACAAACACATGCATTCATTTTTAAAGAGTGCGGGTACTTCACTAGTTAGCCACAGGGTAGACTTAGTAGAATATCGCCAGGGTTTTTCAGTCCACAAGGCCAAAAATCCTAAACATTCAAAGAAACGGCATGGCTACACTAGCAGGTTTACAGCGGTGCAGCTGTAAGCTCTCTAATGTAGCCGCTCTAAGGTGGAGAGAGCTCTCCCAGCGGCTTACCTACTCCAGCCCCCGTGGGCGGCAGAAGCTCAGCGCTGTCCACACTGGCGCTTATGTTGGTGTAACTTATGCCACTCCGGGTGATTTATTCACACCCCTACGTGACCTAAGTTATGCCGACATAAGGTATAGTGTAGACATAACCTTAGATGATCATGGCAGATGGATCCACAGTCACTTTCATGCTCCCGGCTAGAATATGCCGAAAG
The DNA here is from genome assembly GCF_027887155.1 of Malaclemys terrapin pileata. Taxonomy (NCBI): domain Eukaryota; kingdom Metazoa; phylum Chordata; order Testudines; family Emydidae; genus Malaclemys; species Malaclemys terrapin. The sequence continues at coordinate 11,272,746 of NC_071505.1, read as the reverse complement.
CCTAAGGGCTTGACTCCTATCTCACACTGGTGCAATTCCAAACCATGTGAATGGGATCAGAATAAGCCCCCATGTTGCTTGTAGGCTCTACCCTACCTCCTTTGATGTTGGTAGAAGAAACAGGCAGGCAACAAGGCAGAAGTGTGGAGGGAGGAAACAGCAGCTTGGATAGAAACCGTTTGCAATCTTGTGTTTAATGGTGTTATGCTCTGTTATGTGCGAGGTATGTGGGTAATACAGTACGTCATGCTGTGTTTGTAACCCACTGGTAAATAGAATTACTGTTAATCAGCACTGCAGATCATTGTTATCATTGCATATTGATTTAACAAGGTAATTTTCTGTACTGGAGCTGTTCATAAAAGGGTTCTTGCTGTACTTTCAAAATGAATACTCAATACAATCCAAATGTTAATGTTAGCATTCTGCTCTCATGGAAAAATGACAACTGATTGTTTGGCTTAGCTTCTAGCATGCAGATCAGAGAAGCAATATTAGTTTTATAATTGCCAGGCATCTATTATAATAAATTAAGTCATTACGGTGTTACTATATCCTTTGATGTTAAGGAATGTTTTATTGCACTGAAGCAATTGTATGGAAGAAAAATGACATTAAATCAGAATTCCATGATATTGTTATACACCTCTACCCCGACATAACGTGACCCGATATAACACGAATTCGGATATAATGCGGTAAAGCAGCGCTCCGGGGGGGTGGGGCTGCGCACTCCGGCGGATCAAAGCAAGTTCGATATAACGCAGTTTCACCTATAACGCGGTAAGATTTTTTGGCTCCTGAGGACAGCGTTATATCGGCGTAGAGGTATATTTAGAAACAGCATTTTGCCATGACATGATCCTTTAAGAGATTGTATGGATGCATTTAATAAATACAATAAGAAAGTTGCTAATACTGTAAGCAAATGTATTGCACTGAGATGTATCAACTATTCACAGAGCTGGTTGAAAATTTTCATGTTACACAATTTCAAACTTATTTTTTTAAATATTAAAAATAAAAGGGAACAAATTACAAAAGAAATATTGTGATTCCAACCCTCCTCTCCATTTTGTTGATCAACTCTAATGCTGGCTGAAGCTTGAATTTCAAATTTTTGCAGTTTTTTGAATGGGGAAAAAAGAGAAAAAAAGGGACAATTTTTTTTGAAATACCGGCTTCCCTTTTTTTCCCAACCAGCCCTAGTATGAACCATTTTTGAACTCTCTCTGATTTTCAAAATGTTTTAGAAATCCCTATAAAGGCTATTGGTTTTTACTGTGTGTTTCCTTCAACAGGCTTGGTACACAAACAGCTAACAATTTAGGCCCTGATCCTTCAAACACTTACGCATGTGCTTAATTTCGTTGCTGTGAGCAATTGGGACTGCTTGAAGAAACAGGGTTGCCAACTCTCGGAATTTTATCGTGAATCGAATGATTTTTTTTAATGTGTTTCTTAAAGCCCCAACTCTTGGAATCAAAAGATTTGTGCATGAGAATCTTCGCTTTCATTTAAAAAAAAAAAGTATGTTTCTAGACCTCGTGAATTTCAGAGAAAAGCTTGAAAATGTGAGGCAAGTGCACTCTAAAGGCTCAGAAACCTGAAGGGAAATAAAAAGAATCCAAAATATATTATTTTGTGGAAAAAACCCCCCTCATGATTTTTTTTATCCCAATCACAGGATTTTTTTAGAGCCTGACTCGTGGTTTTGAGTGCTTGAGGTTGGCGGTACTGCAGTGGTAACGCTGAGTCTGTGCTTAAGTGTTTGCAGGATCGGGGCCTTAGCACGTACTCTGTGTGTAAGAAAATACACACTGTCACTGGAACGTCTTGTTTCACTTTAAATCGGCTATGAGGGCCTGATCCAGAAAACCGCTCTCTTTTAGCACCTGATTTCATGCACTTTGAAGTCAATGGGAGTCTTCCATGGACGTAGTGGCCTTCAAATTCCCACTGGATGGCCCAATCTTGCCCCCATTGAGATCAGTGGGAGGTTTGCCACTGATGGCAGTGGGGGCAGGATCAAGTCCATGGTGAATGAGAGCTCTGTGCACATGGGGGCTTTCAGGATCATGCTCTGAGTAGCATGCCTTCTAGGTTAATTTCAGGGCCCAGTCCTATGATGGGATATACACCCCAAACTCCAGTTAGAGTCGGTGGGGGTGAAATCCCCTAGCAGGACTGGGCCCTGAATCCTTCGGAAAAATCCTACTAGGTGGATTCCTAAGAATCCTAAAATGTCCAACAGCAATTTTATTTTTTTGTTGGTTGAGAAATTAGCACAACTGTTGTTTTCTGTTTTCTTCTGAATTTGCACTTGGAAGCCGTTGGGTAAAAGAGGAGAACAGACTGTTTGCTGATAGCTTGGATGATGGTGTGAAAAACAAAAATAATCTTCTGCTGTCATCTGTTTCCTTGAGACGTCTTCAAATAAAATTTAAAATAAGGAGTTTTGCTTCTATTCAAACAGCCTCTGCGAGGAAAAAACCCTGTAGACCTCATTACAGTTGATTCCTTAATAGAGCTGCAGGATTCCCAGAACCCTTTTCAGTACTGGATAGTTAGTGTGGTTGAAAATGTTGGAGGAAGATTACGCCTTCGCTATGTGGGATTGGAGGAGACTGAATCCTATGACCAGTGGTTGTTTTACTTGGATTGCAGACTTCGACCAGTCGGTTGGTGTCAAGAGAATAAATACAGAATGGACCCACCTGCAGGTAAAATGGCTCGTTAAAAATATGCTCTCATCATTTGCATTTGAAACCTGTTTATTTACTGAGAATGGTGTGGATCTGCTGTTCGTTTCTTCTAGTTTATCAGTCATGTTTTTTTGACCACGAGTTACTCAGTTTAAACCCATTAGGCTGGTGGATTTGGTTAAGGGCATGAGGCTGGTTTTGTGGCTCAGACTCTGACTTAGATGACCTAAGTTCAATTCCCTGCTCTACCATAGATTTTCTATCTAATCTAAGGGCAAAACCCCTAAGCGCTCTGCCCCTCATCTATGAAATGGGGATAAAGTGGCTTCCTGTGGGCTTTATGGCAAGCCGGGGCACTGTAGATTCAGCTCTTGTTTGCAGTGTAGTAACTTGTCGTGTAGATCAGCCCTTTGTCTAAGTTGGGTATGATAGGTTGGAAGTTCTTCAGGGCAGTGACTGTCTGTTACTACGTTTGTACAGTCCCTACTACAGTAGGGTCCTGATTCCTGACTGGAACTTCTAGGTGGTATTGTAATAATAACAATAATATAATGAAAATCTCCTGAGAAATGTGTTTTGGAGCATAATGGCTCATTCTGGTGTAAACTAGAAATAATTCCACTGAAGTTAATGGCACTACTGCAATGTAAAATTGGAGTGAAAAGACGGAAAACCAGACCCACAGTGTAGTGGCTTTGTATAGGTAAGAAACTGAGTGGTGCCCTCTAATGGCTGGACTCACAGAGAGGCTAAGGGACCTACTGCTGCTGCTGGCTAAGGGAGCTCTCTTTTAGTGCAAATGGTAGAAGTCTGACTTTTTAGAGTTGAAAGTCCACGATTATATTTTCCAGTTCCCCTAAAGCATGTGTGATTTTTATACCAATTGTGTCTGTTGTTGCTATGTTAGAGTAGGACCAGATTTGACTTCAGGGGACAAGCCTGTGGGATGAATTTTCCCCGTAAAGTTGGGCTGGACTGGGCAAACCTTGTCAGTTTCATTTTGAAGGAATTTTTTTGGGGGATGCTTTTCCTCTTGGGTTAGAGTTGCTTTCATTTGCACCCCTGAGAGCTGCCCCGAGTTATGGATTCAGTCGAAGACAACTCAAAACGAAACTCAGCCAATGGCACATTTTGCCTGGCATTAAAAAGTCAGCACGTTTTTCAGCGTTATCGTTTCCACCCCAAGTCCCGAAGCAACTTGACTCAGCGTCATCAAAACATTTCCCTCAACTCAAGTTATGGCTTGTAATGAAACCCCAGACCAGGCAAAATTCCCCTTGAGGAGTAAGGATGATTTCTTAGGCTTGGTCTACACTAAATTCCCAAATCGAACTAAGGTACGCAACTTCAGCTACGTAAATAACGTAGCTGAAGTTCGAAGTACCTTAGTTCGAACTTACCTCGGTCCACACGCGGCAGGCAGGCTCCCCCGTCGACTCCGCGGTACTCCTCTCGTCTAGCTGGAGTACCGCAGTCGACGGCGAGCACTTCCGGGTTTGACTTATCGTGTCCAGACAAGACGCGATAAGTCGAACCCAGAACTTCGATTGCCAGCCGCTGAATTAGCGGCTGGGTGTAGACATACCCTTAGTTAAGGCACAGGAGACCTGGCTTCTATCCCTAACTCTTCCTTTGTCCCTGGGGGCAGGTCACTTAACTTCTCTGGGCTTCAGTTGTCCCATGTGTAACAGAAGGAGTCTTTCTGTTGATTTCAATAAATGTTGAGTGTGGGAGAGTCGGGGTTATCCCTGGGAAGGTGTTTTTAATGCTGCTTTCCTCCTGTGTTGCAAATCATTAGAGCAGTTTACCAGGGTGAACACATTAAGGCAGGTCAGTGTTACAAATTTTTGTCAGCAAAGCTATGTTGGTCAGAGATCTAAACTCCTCCCCTCCCCTGCAGCTGACATAGCTATGCCAGAAACCACCTGCGTCCCCACCATGTAGATGTAGCTGTACTGACAGAAGAGTGCTACCATGGGGGCGGGAGGGAGAGGGGAATATTGCTATGCCAACAGAAAAACTCCTTCTGTCGGCATATGCTGCACCTCTACTAGGGGGCTCTGCCGGTGTGGCTCTGCCTGTCTAGCTGTGTCAGCAGAGCTGGTGTTGGGTAGAGTAGTCTTGAGTTGTGTAATAGTCTGTGGGTCACCAAAACCCACCGTTTCATTGCTCCCCTCTGACGATCTCGCCGGCCGACTTAATTCTCAGTAAACACAGCTCTGATTACCTCTGTCTTTTCTGCTTTTTGCTTCCATTCTCATACTGTATTTGTTTTTGGGTTTGTCTCTTTCCTTTGTTCTGGCTCCTTTTTAATCTCTTTGGGTTTTTTTTCTTTTTCTTTTCTCTAACTTGGTTATTTGGCTTTCTTTCACTGTTCTTGTTCTCTCTCTCATTCTCTCTCTCTCTTCCTGCCCTCTTTCCTTCTCGCCTTGCCCTTTGCTTTCTCCCCATCGTCCTCCCACTGTTACATGGGGCCCTGATGCACTAGTGTAAATCTGAAATAACTATTCAAGCCAGCTCTTCATTATAGCATCCAGTGGCTTCAATGGAGGTACATTGCTTCACACCAGCTAAGGGTCTGTTCCAGAAGAGTTACACCAGTATAACACTGGTGGGAGAGGAGAATCAAAGCCCTTGCTTCTGCCCCTGTCTCTCTGTCTGTCTCTTTCCTGATTAGTTCCCTCCTAATCCCTACTGTTCCCCAGTTGTTTTGCCAGCTGTCATGCTCTCCACTCTATTGACAAGCCAAATGGCAATGTGAAATTGACTAGGTTTCTAGTCTTATCATTGTGGACCAGCCCCTTAAAGATCCCTTATGTTTGCTCTGGTTCTGGAGCAGAGCAGAGACAAAGGTTCTGGTAGTCCCACTTCATACTCAGTACAGTTTGTTGGCCACTCGAAGTCCAGCTGAGAAACAAAGGATTACAAGACCCATTAGATATATTGTATTGTTACTAAATAGACACAATTAATCTGGGAGAGAAAAATGTAGGCTGCCACAAATTGAATATAATTTCCAGTAAGTAATTCCTTATTAATCCATCCAATGGCAGCATAAATTTCTTTTACGCACATTAAATTATTACCTAGATTGGAGAAAAATGCCTGCAGATAGCGCACCCAACATTTGATTTCGTACTCCCTGAGCATCGGCATTCAGCTGAGAAAGAAGTCAGTTCCATGCGGGCAAGTATTTCCTATGGATCCCTGCCAAGAAATGGCGATGTGGGTGTGACGGGTTCGGTCACAGACCGTCACCTGATGTGCTGAGATTACCTCTGAGCCCGTTTTTCCTGCCAGCTTGGGACTCCAGAACCTTGCGTGCTTGAGCCAGACATGTTAGCCTGCTGCAACACAGACCCAGGTCTGGCTCACGCCCCCAAAGCTGCAGACTTTAACCCAAAACTGCTCAGCAGGTCACCTATCTCCAGCCCCCAGACACCCAGCTCCCAATGGGATCCAAACCCCAAATAAATCTGTTTTACTCTGTATAAAGCTTATACAGGGTAAACTCATAAATTGTTCGCCCTCTATAACACTGATAGAGAGAGATGCACAGCTGTTTGCTCCCCCAGGTATTAATCACTTACTTTGGGTTTACTAATAAACAAAAGTGATTTTATTAAGTGTACAAGTAGGATTTAAGTGGTTTCAAGTAATAATAGGCAGAACAAAGCAAGTTACCAAGCAAAATAAAACAACACACAAGTCTAAGCCTAATACATTAAGAAACTGATTACAGGTAAATCTCACCCTCAGAGATGTTCCAATAAGCTTCTTTCACAGACTAGACTCCTTCCTAGTCTGGACCCAATCTTTTCCCCTGGTACAATCCTTGTCAGTTCCAGCAGACATTTTAGGTGGAAACTAGGGGTTTTCTCATGACTGGGACCCTCTTTGTCCTGCTCCACCCCCTTTTATAGCTTTGGCACAAGGCGGGAATCCTTTGTCTCTCTGGATCCCCACCCCTCCTTCTATATGGAAAAGCACCAGGTTTAGTATGGATTTGAGTATCAGGTAACATGTTCACATGTCCTGTGAGACCCCTAGGCCTGATCTACACTAGGGGTGGGGATCGATCTAAGTTGCGCAACTTCAGCTACATGAATAACGTAGCCGAAGTCGACATACTTAAATCGACTTACCGTGGTGTCTTCACTACGGTGAGTCGACTGCTGCCACTCCCCCGTCAACTCCGCCTGCGCCTCTCGCTGAGCTGGAGTACAGGAGTCGATGGGAGAGCGCTCGGGGATTGATTTATCGCATCTAGACTAGACGCGATAAATCGATCCCCGCTGCATCGACCGTTGCCCGCCGATCCAGCCGGTAGTGAAGACATACCCTTAGTCTCCGTTTTTCCAGGGCTGGCCCGCACGTACCCTGGAGGGTTTGCAAGTAAACAGAGCCATTTATAACCAATTGTCCTAGTCAGTGGGAGCCATCAAGATTCTAAACCACCATTAATGGCCCACACTTTGCATAATTACAATAGGACCTCAGAGTTATACTTCATATTCCTAGTTTCAGATACAAGAAAGATACATTCATACAAAGAGGATGAACACACTCAGTAGATTATAAACTTTGTAATGATACCTTACAAGAGACCTTTTGCATGAAGCCTATTCCAGTTACCTCATATTTACACTCATAAGCATATTTCCATAACTCCATGCATTATGGAGTGCAACGTCACAGCGGGCAGCAATCCGCAACTCGGCGAGTGGAGACTTCGGGCCACAGACAAAACTTTAAACGTTCAGGCTGAAATTCCACCAAGGGCAGAGAGGGCCAGCACGAAGTTTGTGTCACCCACTAGTGAGTGTGTGTTACTGGTCCCTATCTCTTATGAGCCACAGAAGATAGGAGTCTTCTACAGCTCCTGCTTTGGCTCATACTGTAGTAACTGATGGTTTTAGCTTTGGCGGTCCCCAATTCAGTCCTCTTTGCAATGGTCAAGATACCGGCCATCAAGTATGGGCTACTTAAGTCCCAATTAGAGCTCTCTATGCTCTGATGAATGTCACCCACTGCATGCAGGGCATGTGAATTTTTCCAAGGTGCCAGGTTCCTAGGAGTTAGCATAGTATTGCTCCCCTCCTGCATGCTTCTTATGGCATACAGTATCAGAGCATCTTTCCTCAGGATCTTCTAAGGGATTCCTCTCCTCATCGGCCCGTGGTCCTCTAGAGGCCATCTCCTCTACGGCACCCCTTAGGTGGTTCAGCAAAGCCCATGGCAAGCCCAGGAAGGCAGTTAACTAATGTGAAGAATGTAGTGAAGGTGCAGATGGGCTGAAGTGAGGATCTTCTTGGGAGATTGTGCCACAGCCAAATCATTGCCAGGGCGTTTTCCCTCGCGTTCACCCCAATGGTCCCTTTATTGTCATTCTGTTACGTGACTCCTAGTTTTATTCCCGGGTTCCTTCCCAAGGGATTCCACCTGTCCTTGCTCTTTTCACCCTCTGGGTGTGTTGGACGTATGCACCCCCAACTACCTTAGCCAATCTATGCGTATCCTTTCTGGGCCTGATACTGTGACATGCCAGCCACTCTTATCTCCCAGTGAGAAGTGAGGGTGCCTGTCACCTCACAAGATCAAATCCTCAGGGCCTGTCTTCAGCTGGTGTAAATCAACGTCGCACCATTGCAGTCAGTCCCTCCAAGCTATGAACTTCATTTCCTTGTGTGAATGTTTTTTCTAAGTTGAATATCAATCTGAAGACTGCAGGTTTGGGTTTCAGCTTGGGTGGCTATTTCAGAGGCAGGCAGGCTGTTTATTACACTGCGTTTCAGGAGTGAGAGTCTGTTCTGTGCAATGCAATGCACAACTCGCATCCCAGGGGAGGTGGGCAAAGGTGACTTTACGCCATCTTTCTGCCCTCCCAAGCCTGGGCTATCCTGGGTCTGGAGAAGGCCCCAGCGTAACTTTGGATAGCCCTGGGGACCTGTTTAAGTGATGGCTGCCCTGTGGAGCATAGCATTGCTCAGAATCGAGACAGGCCTACCCCCAAAACACGCCTCCTCCCCCCGTCCCTGGCATGCCCCCTGTGCCAAGGCTTACAAGGGTGTCCTCAGAAGGCAGCCCTTCTGGCTGTCTGCCACAGTGCCTGCACTAGGGTGGTATCCTTCCCCAGCTGGAATCAGGAGTTTGAGCAGTGGTTCTCAAGCTTCCACATAGCGAGCCTCTGAGTGCGACCCCCCCCTTATAAATTAAAAACACGGTTTTATATATTTAGCACCAATATAAATGCTGGAGGCAAAGTGGGGTTTGGGGTGGAGCTCCCCCATGTAATAACGTCTCAACCCCCCGAGGGGTCCTGACCCCCAGTTTGAGAACCCCTGAGTTTGAGGGTCCCCTTAAGTCCATTTATCTGGCACAAAGGAGCTGGAATGGGGCGAGGCTCTGACCCCAGATGAGTTTGGATTCCTGGGATCAGATGCTCATCTGATGTAAATTGGTGCAGCGCCATTGAAATGACACACGCTCGAAAATCTGGCCCCAATTTTTGATACAAAGAGAGATTGCCTCATTTCATGCGAACTTGTAGTTAAAGATGAATCGGCAGACATTTTAATTGCTTATTTCTTGTTGCCCTCAACACAAATTGACACGGCACACTTTGTTCAATTGTCTGCAACACTATCACTTAAAGAGAATGCTTTATGCTCTTTTAACACTGCGATTTAGTGTCCATAAACTTGCCAACATAACTTAACTGCCTCTATCTAATGAAATGCGTTCATAATATCACTCGCTGGTTATTGCAACTGGGAGATGTGTCTTTATCTTTTGAGGCTCATTGAATATGCACCAAAACATGCAACTGATTTTCACCTACTCAAATGCAAGAATAATAAATGCCACTCGCCTACTCTCGCCCCTAGCTCCATTGCAGCCACTGCAGGAAACATAGAATCTTAGAATATCAGGGTTGGACGGGACCTCAGGAGGTCATCTAGTCCAACATAAAACATTGCAGGCCATTAGGAAATATAAAACACAGTAAGAAGCTAAGGAAACACCAGGGGTCAGATCCTCAGTTGGTGTAATGGCATTGCTCCTACACCAGCGAGGTTCTGGCCCAATAAATCTGCATCTGCAATGTTGCCAACCCCAAGTGTTTAAAAATCAGAGTCCGGCTCCCAAGAATCGTAAGATTGGCTTAAAAACCTTGAGATTTAAAAAAAATCATAACCGTTGGGTTCTTTTTATTTGTTTTCTGATTTTTTGAGCCTTTAGGGGTCCCATTTTCAAGCTTTTTTCCAGCAGCTATCGGAGCCAGAAATTACTTTTTCTTTTCTTAATGAAAACTGAAATTCCCACGTAATCAAATGCCTCCAAGAAGGGGGTCTGTAAGGAGAGAAATATCCTACGATTCAAAATAAAATCGAGATGGTAACAGTGTTGTGTGCCGTGTGCCGATCTCTGATTGCAAACTGTATATCCCGCAAGATGAAGAGCACTGATTTCGGGATCCAGAAATTCAGGAATCAGTGGCTGCTGGCCTTGGAAGGCTGATCCCTATGCCAAGTGAGAAATCTCCCATTCCCCTGGGCCAGAGGCTGCTGAATTGGGTAGTGAGCTATCCCCTGGCTGACGGCTGTCTTCTGCAGATCAATCTGAAGAGGGGCAGGGAGAATCATCTTAGCCGGAAGCTTAACAAATGGAAAATAAAAACAGATGGCTGGGAAGGAATAATGGAGGGGGATGGCCGGACAGTGGCCAAGCATGGAGATGCCCAGAGAGCCTTTCTTTTTACCATTAAACCCCAGACCAGAGCCCAGGTCCCTTGGCATCCTTGCACTCTCCGAGCAACTCCATTTCGGAGAAGCATTCATTCCCGCCGGCTCTGCGGTGGTGGGTGGGTGGGGAAGGGCTGAAGGTCCCAAGGTTCAGTGATGCTGCATCACTAGAGGCAAGTCTGTCTCCTGCACACAGTCCATCTGCATGCGGCTGACCTTGATCCAGCCCCGAATCCTCACGGGGTTGTCCTTGCAGGGTGCCAGCTGCCTCTCACACGCTGGGAGTTGAGTGCGGGGGAGAGACTAAAGGAGACTCCCTGCTCTTTGCACAGCATACCTAGGGGCCGGCCAGAATCACAGCCCAGGCAGGATGCTACCAGCAGACCAGGAAGCAGCCTGTGTGGGGCTGCTGTGTATTCCCCCAGCCACACCGACTCACGCATGGGTGGGATGGGGCAGGGAGTGGGGCAGAGTCATGGCTCCACCCCACTCAGTGCACCAGCTATGCCAGGGAAGTACACTGCCCCAGGGATAGGCTTGGCGCAGGGTGAGACCTGGAGGCAGATTGTGACTGTCTGAGACAGTGTCTGCTTCCTGGTCTGCTCCTGGGGCAATGCAACAGCACATTCCCCCTTGCTTGACTGAACCCTGTGTGAATACATCTTACCTATGTGAGCATTCCCCTTGGCAACGGGGCTGTTCATGCTAGGAAGGGTGGTAGGACTGGGTCACTTTCTTAACGCACCCAAGGGTGAGCAGTGCTTCCAAAGGGAAAGGGACACCTACTGTAACAGGCACCCTGAGTAACAATCGCTTAAAAGGTGCTCTTGGTACAGAGGACTCCGGCCGCAATCTGTACTCTAAACAGAGGATCAAAATGGGTGTTAACACTTAAATCCAGACAGGCAAGGAATTAAAAATATAGCCCTAAAAGGTTAACATGTCCCTCTAAGTGCGCTTAAATTCATATGCATACCCTTGATGTCTGTCTGAAGTTGGATAGTTTGATATAGTGGATGTATAAACGCACTTTATACATACAGTGAGTGATTCTGCAAATCCTGTTTTGATAAGGTCTTAAATCTGCTGAGATCAGAGCATAACATTCCCTTGTAGCTTCAATGCTAGGTGAAAACTGTGCTTGCCAATTCCGTCTTTTTTTCTTCTTCTCTCCTTCAGAATTGTAAGATGCAGCCGTAAATCTTTGCGGCTGTTATAAGCATAGAATTTCAAATGAAAATTGAGCCAAACGCAGCACTGGTGTACATAACTACACTGATACCATTGGAATTGCACTCTGTTTATTCCCTATCTGGATTCGAGCCTATTCCGTTCATTTCCATTTTAATAATTGTTGCACTCTATCTGTCGATCTCGTAACTTTAAGAGCTTGAGATGAATGTTTTGCAATAACTTGTTGTGTGCTGGATAACAATATGTTTCCTAGAACAGAAGTACAGCCAATATAAAATTCTCCATCACTGTATTGTCCCTACAGTAGATGATTCATAGGCATTTTACTGGGCTGAATCACTAAAGGATTTGGTAATATAACTAACGATATTAAATCTATTTAAAGAAGCTTCTGTAGTGTAACTGGATTTCAGTTGTGCAGACTATTTGTTGGGTTGCTATTGTACTCTGATTGCTATATTGACAAGTATGTCTGTGTATAGAGCTGGTTGCAAATTTTTATTTTATTTTTTATAACAAAAAGTGCCTCTTCTACTACCCATGAGAACAGTGTTTATGAGAACATTTCCCTTTCTTTGTCAAAATGTTTCGGTTTCGGTTGTAAAACCCCAAACAGCAAAAATATCAGTTTTTGGCAGCCAAACATAAAACCAGTTCAGTTTTTGGTTTTCAAACTTCAAGTTTTGGCTTTTTGACAAAAAAAACCTGAAAAGTGTTCATTGTCTTGTTTGTTTTTCTGCAGGAAATAAAGTACATTACTCTCTGGCTCTGTGTGTTAGTGGAGTCATTCTTCTATTTTGTTTTTACCAGAACTACACAGTCCGGGTATACGCTGCGTTGTTGGTTTTACTGGGATTGTAGCATTACATAGTGTATGAGATTAACATGCTACAGGAGTGTTTGGTCCTTAAACAATTATGTGATTTTTTTTGTTGTTGTTTTAGAAATCTATTCTCTGAAGAATATATCTGAGTGGAAATGCGCTCTGGAAAAATCCCTTAATGATGCAGCAAAGTTTCCTCTTCCAATGGAAGTATTCAAGGTAAAAGAGACCCATTTATTCTTTAATTAGAGAGCCACCAATGAATAAATACATCAGGGAGTGAATAGCATCTTGTATTTAACTCTGCTAGGAGAGCGATGCTCTAGTAGGTCATGCTGCAAAAAGTCACACGTGAGAATTTTTCATAATCTGAAATAAAAGGGTTTTGTTGTTCTACAGATTTTCCATTTGGAAAATTGACTCCTTGGAGTCAAAGATTATTATGGGAGTAGGGAGTGCTTGGCATTGTTTTCTCCCACATCATTTTTTAAAGCACATTGCTATGTAAGGCTTGTGCAAAAGACACCACTTATGTCTTCAAAGTAGGGTTTAAGTGGGACTTAGGAACATAGGAATTGCCAGACTGGATCAGACCCAAGGTCCATCTAGTCCAGTATCCTGTCTCCAGCACCAAAGGAAGGTGAAAGAACCCTGCAGTAAGCGGACGTGGGGTAATCTGCCTCCACCCCCACTTAGGTCTCATCTTGGTCTGTAATAGCCAGAGATTGGTTTCAGCCCCAAAACACATGATTTAAAATCCCTTCCAAAAATCTGTTGTCAGTGATTATGATAACTCTGAATATTCTTGATTTTGCCATATAAATATCCAATCTCTTAAATTCTTGGCCTCAGTTACTTCCAGTGGCAAAGAGTTCCACCTTTTATCAGTTTTGAATTTCCCACCTTTTACTTTAATAGAAGATCCCATTATTCTTGTGTAACGAGACTGGATGCTTCTGTTCTCCCTATCTACCTTCTCTAGACCATTCATAACTGTATATACTTTTACCATGTCCCCTCTTATCCATTGTCTTTCTAAGGCGAACTGTCCCAGTCTGTCAGCTTCTCTTCGTAGGAGCCCAGGCGCATTCTTATCACTTGTCTCTAAACTCCTTCCAGTTCTGCAATACCATTTTTCAAGTTGGGTTGACCAGTACAGCACACAGTAGGACCAGTGTTTCAAAGTCCTTATATTGGCCCTCTGCACTATGGTAGGTTTCACCCTATTGTTGGTAAAATCTTTTCAGAAACTCTTAGTTCTTTTTTTGTGTTTATCCCAAGAAGCTGCACGTTCCAGGTCCAATCCAGCTCCCATAGAAGTCAATGGCAACATCCCGTTGATTTCAATGAGAGCAAGATCAGACCGTGCAGAGGAGATTATAATAGCTGGCCATACGTGTCGTGCAAAGAATATTTTGTGCTCACCCTCTCTTGAGTCCGCGTTAATTGTTTTGGTGATCTAAACTGGTGCCACTAGTGCCATTATTGTAATACTCTGGGTTTCAAAAGTATCTTCTGTCTGAAGATCAAAAGGTATGTCACAAACACTCAGGGAAGCCTTGTTAGTTCCATTGCACAGCTAGGAGAACTGGAACATAGTGATAAAATGCTGCTCTAAGTCTGTGGAAGAGATATGCTGGTGATAGGTGCAATAAGAAGGCCTGAAAGATATAGGCTAGAGTCCAGATGGTTGTGCTGCCATACATGTGCCATGACCACCCAGTCACCTCTCTTCTCGTTCTGCCTTCCTTCAGCTGATAACCTGCTCGTTTGATGAGTGAATTTTGTCAGACTGTCTCATGGAGCCCGTTAGCAGGTGTGCACTGCATCTCCTAACAAATCTTCTGCCTCAGGGGGAGGGATAGCTCAGTGGTTTGAACATTGGTCTGCTAAACCGAGGGTTATGAGTTCAATCCTTGAGGGGGCCACTTGGGGATCTGGGGCAAAATCAGTACTTGGTCCTGCTAGTGAAGGCAGTAGGCTGGACTTGATGACCTTTCAAGGTCCCTTCCAGTTCTAGGAGATCGGATATCTCTATGAATAAATTAATCCCTTCCTTCATCATTGCATAGTCCCCTGCTTCCTATTTGCCAAGCATTTTAAATATAGGTTTCATCATTACTCTCTATGGGGGTGGAATTCACCACTGTGCAGCGAGTCAGTACAAGACCACTGCATCACTCACATCCTACTGCATCCCCAAAATAGGGGCACTAAGCAATTACAGATGTCTGGTGCTGGCCCCTTACACAGGGTTGACTTTTACTCTGTTGTTGGTGATGTTAGGAAGGGTAGTTAAGGAATGGAATAAGCTTCCCAGAGAGGTTGTGGAATCCCCATCACTGGAAGTTTTTAAAAACAAGTTGGACAAACCTATCAGGGATGATCTAGGTTTATTGTGTCCTGCCTCAGCGCAGAGGGCTGGACTAGATGACCTCTTAAGATCCCTTCCAATTCTTCATTTCTATAATTCTGTGTCCTTTAAGGAACCCCTAGTTTATATTTTATTTATTTGCTAGGAAAGACAGCCACTTTGTACTTTTCTGCTGACAATAACACCTAGCTCTTGTGTAGCACTTTTCATCGGTAGATCTCCAGGCACTTTACAAAGGAGGACAGTATAATTATCCCCATTTTACAGCTCAAGAGACTGAGGCAGGGAGAGGGGATATGACTTGCCAAAGATGTCACAGCAGGCCAGTGACAGAGCCAGGAATAGAAGCCAGATCTTGTGAGTCCCAGGCTCTACCCACTAGATCACTCTCCCTGCCCAATCTCCCATCCTTTATTTTCACTTTCCAAAGACAGGTGCAGCCAACTCCCTAGGAAGGGTTCCGGGCTCTGTGGTCCAACTAAGAAGCACTTTAATTAGAACAATTTTTTTCAAAACTCTCTGGGTGAAATCCACGTCTGGCAGAGGGCTAATGCAAAGCCCGTGCTCATTGAAGTCCCATTTATGCCCTATTTTGAGACTATAACCAGCACGTAAGGGATGCATAGGCCTCGCGTTGGCTGTCTGCACAAAGGTGATGTCCAGTCACTGTCCCCATATTACTAATGATTCTGAGTATACACTTTTTATTTCATTTATCTGTTTCAAGGTCAAACCATGGTGGTGCTAGGATTAGCCCACAAAGAGGTGATGCTGGTACTTAATTTCTGTTCCTGATCATATTCCGTGTTTGAAAGAGTTCAGAATATTCCTGGCAAGGCATAAAAAAAGCTTTTTTGAATGTACTCCTTCTGGCTGTGGGATCCTCTCTTCTCAGCGTGCAAACTTATGTCCGCTTACTTTCATGATGGCATCAGGACTGTGTTTTTAGACTCAGTGAGTCCCACTTTTAAGGTGCCTTGTGGTGGGTGATTGCTGGGCTGCTCATCCGTTAAGAGGAAAGAGCAGCGCCAAGCACTGTGAATCGACTAAGATGAGCATTACTTTGGGACTGAACATGAAGAAGGGCAAAAAGCACAGGTGCTTTTTGTTTCGTCAAACCAAATCCGGGGTGAGGTTCAGCTCAGCCCTGTCTTCTCCAAGCCCCTGATTCTGGGCATCTATTCATAGAATCGTAGAATATCAGGGTTGGAAGGGACCTCAGGAGGTCATCGAGCCCAACCCCCTGCTCAAAGCAGGACCAACACCCACTAAATGGTGGGGGGGTTGGATAAATATTTCTGCTCCGGGCCCATTTCTTGTTTCAATTGCAAATGAGTAAAGCACAGAGTGAGTTTTGTTTTGCTTTGAAAATGTCACCATCAGTCAGGCACCTGCTTTGCATAACCAGAGAGACTCATGTCTGTGTCTCATTTTATGTCAGTCTCCAAAACTGGGGGTGAGAGGCAACATTTGACTGCAAGGGGCCAGGTCAGAGTAGCTCTGTTGAGTCACTTATGTCGGTGAAGTTACTCCACTGGTGACCAGCTGATGATCTGGTTTAGGTTCTGATTTGGGGTCCATTTCTGCTTCCGTGAGTCAATTGCAGAACTCCCATTGATTTCAGCAGGAGCAGTATTTTGAAGCCTATCTTGGTTCTTCC
Source organism: Malaclemys terrapin pileata (assembly GCF_027887155.1). Lineage (NCBI taxonomy): Eukaryota > Metazoa > Chordata > Testudines > Emydidae > Malaclemys > Malaclemys terrapin. The sequence continues at coordinate 11,256,245 of NC_071505.1, read as the reverse complement.
CCCCGCCCCCCATTATTTTCCTTTGGTTTTATTTGATTACTATTATTTTAAAATAGTGTCTGAAATCCTGGCCCCTCTGAACTCAATGGGGAGTTTTTCCATGGGATTTCATGACACATGGGCATGAGGACAAGATGAACCCGGCTGACAAAAGCTTGCATTTCATTTACTCAGCCAATAGGTCCAGAACTCCTTCGTTCAAAACATACCAAGCCTGATCCTCCTCTCCTACGTTGTTTTTATGCTGGCTTAACTTCATCGGCGTTACTCCTGATTTACGCCCGCATAAGGATGAGGCGGATCAGGCCCATTGTCTAAATGTCTGGCACAAAAATCTTTTAATTAAGCAATAAGGCCTCAGCGTTTGTGCGGTTTGAAAATGTCCTGCCACTGGTGGGGACTTGGGCATGAACTAAAAAAAGCCAGCAGCTGCCCCAGCTGATGATGATGGGTTCATCTGCTCTTGTGAGCTAAGCAGTGTCTGACTTGGCTGCTCCTTAGATGAGAGACCTCCAAGGAAAACCTTAGATACTCAAAAATGTGGTGGTGGTGATCCAGAAGGTGGTGGTCTTCACTGAAAGTCAGAGGAGAACTAATTCCTCCCCATGGTGCAACAGGGCTCCGGGGGGCTATAGCTGTCGTCTGTTAAATGAGCTGTAAAACAGAGATCATGCAATTGTTAACGATCCGGGGGCATTTTTGCAAAAGTGTAAGTGTCTACTCTGCTGTACTCGGTAAATTCCGGTTTGGGTAATTATAGTCCATCGATTCTGATCCGGCAAAGCATTTAAGCATGTCTTTAACTTTAAGCACACAAGTAATCCAGTTGAAGTCCATGCTTAAAGTTAAGGACATTTTTAAGTGTTTTGCAGGATTGGGGTCTAAATTACTTTTGCAGTTTCAGTTGCGCACATATGGACGGTGGGTGAATGACCTGTTGGGGGAGACTAGCCCCTGCCCCACCTGCTGCCCGAGGTCCCTTCCCTATCACCCCCACCTCGCCTGCTGGAGCCCAGAGCACCCCCACGGTAGCCGCTGGCCCCCCAGGCCACCCAAGCGCCCCCAGCCCTGGAGCGCCAGGTGGGCGGCTTGGTCCCAGCGCCCCCAACCTCAGCCCCAGAGTGCCGGGTGGGTGAACAGTATGGCCAAAGCGCCCCCAATCCCTTCCCCGGAGCACCAGATGTGCGGCGTAGCTGCAGTGCCCCCAGCCCTGGAGCACTGGGTGGGCGGGGCAGCCCCAGTGCCCCAAGCACCAGGCCTTGCGTGCACTGGCCTCAGCCTGCCAGCCCCAGCCTCTGGGCTACAGAAGAGCGGGAAGGGAACTGGAAGCAAGCAGGAAGAGACCTGGGGGCGGAGCATGGGCTGGGCCACACCAGGCTGTTTGGGGAGGCTGAGTCTCCCCCAGCCTATGATACCCGCCACCCATGTCAGTCTCCCGAGGAAGAATAGAGCCATTGTTGCACTTTGCAACCTAATTCCAGAGCGATGCGTGCCATTCTGTGGTTGGTAAAGTGACTCCTGTATGTATGGGTCAGATCAACTCCCATTACATTCAACGGCAAAACTTCCTCTGTCTTCAGTGGGGCAGGAGCAGGCTGTAATTGGGGCCTCATACTCCATTGACTTGCCCCTGGTGTCATCAGTGCACACAAGTACAATAATATTAATAACTACTAGCTCTTATACGACACTCCATCCGTCCGTCAGTTCCAAACTGCTTTACAAAGGAGGGCAGTGCCATTATCTCCATTTTACTGTTGGGGAAATTGAGGCACAGAGAGGGGAAATGACTTGCCCAGGTCACCCAGCAGGCCAATGGAAGAGCCAGTACCAGAACTCAGGCATCCCTATGCAGTGTTCTATTCACTAGGCAACACTGCCTCTCTGCTACAAGTAGGGTGAAAAATATTACCCTTTCCTATCTGGTGACGTTTTACATGCGTCTTGTACTGTCATTTGGCACAGATGTTGCATGTGGTTTGTAAAATGCCATGGGATCCTTTGGGAGGAAACGGATATAACTGCTAGTGAATATTCTGGGTGTTTTACTACTAAATGTAGTGCTTGGCAAGCCACAGCTCCTAGAACAGGCTGTATAAAGAAGTTATACTGCACTAATACAAATAATAATAAATAATCTAACCCAGTGTTTCTCAAACTGGGGTCGCCGCTTGTGTAGGGAAAGCCCCTGGCGGGCCGGGCCGGTTTGTTTACCTGCCCTGTCCGCAGGTCTGGCCGATCGCGGCTCCCACTGGCCGCGGTTCGCTGCTCCAGGCCAATGGGAGCTGCTGGAAGTGGCGCGGGCCGAGGGACGTACTGGCCACCCCTTCCAGCAGCTCCCATTGGCCTGCGGCGGCGAACCGCAGCCAGTGGGAGCCGCGATCAGCCGGGCCTGCGGACGGGGCAGGTAAACAAACCAGCCCAGCCCGCCAGGGGCTTTCCCTACCCAAGTGGCGACCCCAGTTTGAGAAACACTGATCTAACCCCCTTGTGCCTCAGATTCTCCACGTGTAACTTGGGACAGTAGCACCAGTATTGCTCTTTCCGCATTCGTGCATGCTGACAGCTGAGCCTGCAAATAGTCTATGAGTACCTATCTGGAGAGGAGATTGTGGATGCTAGCTGGCTCCTTAATCTGGCAGACAAAGACACAAGATCCAACAGCTGGAAGCTGAAGCTAGACAAATTCAGACAAGAAATAACTCACACGTTATTAACAGTGATGCAAAGTAGCCACTGAAACATTTTGCCTAGGGATATGTTGGGTTCTCAAAGTCTTTGGGGAACACACACACACACACACACACACACACACCCCCCAGTTTATACCACTGTAGGAACTACCCCTTTTTATCAAGATGGGATATATTTTAAACGGAGATGCATTAGCCCAACTGGAAGTTACTGGTTTTAATGCAGGAATTACTGGGTTACATTTTACCATCTGTGTTATGCAGGAAGTCAGGCTAGTTGATCATAAAGGTCCCTTCTGGCCTTAAAATCTATGAGTGCTAAAAATGAAGCCCCTTTAAAAGTCACATCCAATCTGTAGAGTTTGGATAAAATGATGGATGAGCATCAGATGCAGAGTACTAGAAGTGTTTAAAAATGGGGGAGAGAGAGATTATTTAGGTTGGGGCAGGCTGCTGGAATTTATTTATTTAAAACTTTTAAATGATTTGGATTCATCAAATTATGCACATAGCTAGACCACAGTAACTGGACGGTCTTATTCCTGCTCCCCTTGGGCTTCTACCCCAGACCTTCCAATTGTTGGTTATACTCACTCGCTGCATGTTAGATTGGCAGATCTCTGGGGCAGGTACCATCTCTTCTATGTGTATGTGCAGCACCTTGCACAGTGGGTCCCTGATTCTGATTGGGGTCTTCGGACACTACCACTGTCCCAGCAATGGTAATAATCAATACTTTGGGTAATGGGATGAAGTTTTAAGAAAGGATCATTTAGGCTTCAGACTCTCCTAAGGCCAGGAGTGGAAGCACCACCCCTTATAATGAGAGCTGGTTGAAAAAAATCCAAAATCTGGAATTTCAGTGTCACTTTTAGTTAGAATTTAAATGTTTTTAAAATGGGTAAAAAATTAATATTTTTTCCCCTTTTTCCAACTTTATGGCATTTTTCTTCCAGATTTTGACCAAAAAAGGTGCAAAATTATCCCAACACTTGTCACGATGATCTGATCATTTCAGTTTGTTTTTTTGACCAGCTCTTCTTGAGAAGTTGGAAAGTAAGCGAGACCCAGTTTAGGGTCTGGAGGGGGACAGTCCTGGATGGAAGAAGGGGATGGACTAGATGACCTAATAGGTTTTTCCTTCTCAGACTCCCATAATAGCTGGGCATGTGTTGCCGCCGCTGGTTGAAGCGGACGTGCTTTGGTTTAACTTAGAAGCCGAACTTGAATGTAAGCATTTCCCTGCTCCCCAAGCGCTGATTGCTTGGCTGGCGTTTGCGATGCATGCTGTGCTTTAATAACCTGCTCGTCGCCATTTTGCTACAGCCTGCCAGGTTGTTTATACTCCATCTGTTCCTTCGCATCCATAACTCTCATCCGCCTTCTGGTGGGATCCTTAACTTCCTGACTGCTATTTGCATGGCTGCGCTGCGCTTTGCATAGACTCACCCTGCTAATCCCTTACATTTGATCCACTTCTGTCTGAGCTCCTTCAATCTCTTTATCTTGGTATGTGATTTGGCTAGGGCCCTTCCAAATTCATGGTCCATTTTGGTCAATTTCATGGTCATAGGATTTTAAAATGGTCAATTTCCTGATTTCAGCTAGGTAAATCTGAAATTTCACAGTGTTGAAATTGTAGGGATCCTGAGCCAAAAAGGAGTTGTGGGGGGGTTGCAAGGTTATTGGGGGGGGGGGGGGGTGTTGCAGTACTCCTACCCTTACTTCTGCGCTGCTGGCGGCAGTGCTGCCTTCAGAGCTGGGCAGCTGGAGAGCAGTGGCTGCTGGCTGGGAGCTTAGCTCTGAAGGGATTTAGGAGTACCCCAGAGCCACCACTAGCAGCGCAGAAGTAAGTGTGGCATAGTATGGTATTGCCACCCTTACTTCTCTGCGGCTGCTGGCAGGGCGCTGCCGCTCTCCGGCTGCTCTCTGGCCAACAGCTGCTGCTCTCTGGCCGCCCAGCTCTGAAGGCAGTGCAGATGTAAGGGTGGCAATACTGTGACCCCCCCCCTAAAATAACCTTGCGACCCCCCCTGCAAAACCCTTTTGGGTCAGGACCCCCAGCTTGAGAAACACTGCTCTCCCCCATGAAATCTGTATAGTATAGGGTAAAAGCACCAAAAAGACTAGATTTCACGGTCCGCGACGCCTTTTTCATGGCTGTGAATTTTGTAGGGCCCTAAATATGGCTAATCACACTATCTTAAAGTGCCTTATGAACTTGCAATCCTTCATCCCTTCCAGGAGCAAGGTTGGCTTTGTAGCTAAGGCACTGGACTGTGACTCAAGAGATGTGGGTTTCAGTTCCTGCATCTGCCATAGGCTTCTTGTGGAACTCTGGACAAGTCTCTTAACCTCTCTGTGGCTCAGTTCTTACAGCTAGGGATAATAACACGTCCCTACCAAAATGCATTAATATTTGTGAGGCACCCAGATGTAGTGGGGATGGGAGCCATGTAAGTAACCATCCCACTGGCTTTGCTTTTTAACACACACCCTTTTGTTTTACTAATGAACATCAGTGGTTGCTCAGCCAGCCAGAGGTTAGTGGGGTGGAATGGCCTAATGTACTGCTGATAGAACTGGGCCAGGGGAAATTCCAGAGTTCAGTCTCTGACACTGACTTGCCGTTTGTTCTTGGCCATGTCACTGGTGCACACATTTTCTGACTGGGATGCTTAACAGTGTGCACCTAGAACCAGATTCTTCTCCTAGTTACAGTGGTGTAAATTTGGAGTAAAGCCATTGACTTCAGTGGAATTACTCTGATTTATGAGATAAGTGAGAGCAGACTCTGGCCCTTCACTATAGATGTAATCATCTAAATAAGGGACTTGATTGCCAATGATGTTGAACACCCACAGCTCCCATTGATGTTAGCTTCTGACCTCACTTACTCTGCTGTGTCCCATTAACTTCAGCAGAGTTACTCCTGATTTACACCTTTAGAGGTGAGGGAAGAATTGGCCCAAATGAGTAGCTGTGAAAGCTCAATACATTTTAAAAGTCCTGCTACTTACCCAGATACCTAAATATGGATTTGGGGGCCTCGTTTTAGACACTCTAGTTAGAAAACTTTGGCAGGAATTTGTGTGCATCTCAACTTTCCCATCTGTAAAATGGGGATAATACGTATTACATAGCGAGGATTCATTAGTGAATGGCTGTAAAGTGATTGGGTTGGCTGGAGGTTCCTAACCCTCTACTTTTGCTTGAAGGCAGTAACATGTACGTAGGTGAGAGTCTTTTTAACTCTTGCTCTACTTTCTACGTTTCCACCATCTAGAAGAATCCTAGAACCTGGGAGTGAAGGAATATTTGTTGCCTGGCTGCATTTTATGCCATCTGCATCAGGCAGAGGGATAAGGCAAAGGTGCTTTGTATTTCAGAGTTAGAATGGCTACTCTGCAATGTGGCTGTTTCTATGGTAACTATTTTTTATTGAACAGGGGAGGCCTAAAATACCGAAGACTAAATTCGGCCCTCAGCTGTAGGCATAGGGCTTCCACGGATTTCGAGTCACACATCAGAGGGCAGAATTGGGTTCAGACATCTTAACAGTTACTTCTGCTGGGGAGTGGGGTCATAATATCTCGAATGATTTCCCCCTCCCACACTAAATTTTAGTGTCTTCCCAACACTGCCTGTCCAACCAGCAAGCCCCAGCTTCTGCTGTCTCTCTTTCCCCTGTGTGTGTCCTCATGGAAATCTCTCCACGTTTAGAAAAGGAAGTTGAATTGCAAACAAGCCCAATTCATGTGGAAATAAAGCAGGGAACTGCATTTGGGAGGGCTTTTTTTTGTTAATTAAAAAGAAAGGCATGATTCCTGTGGAGACAGCTTAGAGATCCTTCTTATCACGTTTCCTCCTGTCCTGAACTGAACATCACACATGAACTGTCTGCTTAAAATTAGACTATTCCCAGGGGCACTGAGGAAAACATTGGGAGGAACATATTATTGAAAAGTCAGAACAAAAAATACAATCCGTGATCAAAAAATACAATTCGTGATCTAATTCCGCCTCTCCCTCCAAGCAGTATAAACCAAGGCAAGGTTTTATTGAGGCCTAAAAAGTTAGGTCAACCTAACTTTCACTGGTGTGTGAAAAAGCCACACCCCCGAGTGACGTAGTTAAGCTGAGCTTACCCCCGGTGTAGACAGCGCTAGGTTGACGGAAGAATTTTTTCGTCGACGTCAGTACTGCCTCTCATGGAGGGGGATTAACGACAATGATGGGAGAACCCCTGCTATTGTGGTAGTGGAGGGATAGCTCAGTGGTTTGAGCAGTGGTCTTCTAAACCCAGGGTTATGAATTCAATCCTTGAGGGGGCCACTTAGGGATCTGGGGCAAAATCAGTACTTGGTCCTGCTAGTGAAGGCAGGGGGCTGGACTCAATGACCTTTCAATGTCCCTTCCAGTTCTCTGAGATAGGTATTTATTTAAGTGTTACATTGGTCCAGCTGTAGTTGTGCCCCTGTAGCAATAAAGTGTAGACACAGCTGAAGTCTTTAGTGTTTTACACCAGTGCAACTGGTGGAAGGGAGAGAAGAATCAGGCTCATCATTTGTTTACTCATTTTTGTTCAGTGTGGAGGTCATCCTGGATCCAATCACTTTGGCGATGTTCTATAGCAAAACCCAGTTCTGAGTTCCGCAATTGGCCCCATCTTCATGCTGGACCCTGAATCAAAGCCCTGGATCTGAATAGCCCAGAGCTTGGGAGTGTTTGAAATCAGAAGCTGAATTTTGCATTTTGAACTCATCTCTAGCTCGCTGTATAAACTGCTGGATCCATTATTCCCAACGCTAGGCCAAACTGTGGTTTATAATTGTATCCAGGTAGCAGCAGAAAGGACGGTGAATGTGGTTGTGTATTTGCAGAATGGGTGCACTCCTCAAAATTTGTGGGAGCAGCTACAGTAGCCAGCTCAAAATATGGCTTTGGGTAACATTTTAAAGCCGCCTAAGTGGCTTAGGTGCTTAAGTCCCAGTTCCAAAAGTGATTTAGGAGCTTACATCTTTCAACAAGAATTAGACACTCAAGTGCCTAATGGCTAGATTTCCAAAGGTATTTAGGCATCTACAAAAGTGCCTAAGTGAATTAGGCTTCTAACACCCATTGAAAGTCACTGGCTTTCAATGAGAGTCAGGCACTTAGTGTTTACAAAAGTGCTTTAGCAGGTTAAGTGCCTAATTCCCAGTGGAGGTCCCATTGGACAGTGACTTCCAATGGGCATTAGGAGTCTAACTTACTTAGGCACTAAATCGTTTAGGCTCCTGTTATAAGGGTAGGGGCTACTTGCAGCATTCAAACTGAGTGGTAATAAACCCTACGTCGAATAGCGTAGCTGAATTCGACGTATCGCAGCCGACTTACCCCGCTGTAGGGACGGCGGCAAAATCGACCTCTGCGGCTTCCCGTCGACGGCGCTTACTCCCACCTCCGCTGGTGGAGTAAGAGCGTCGATTTGGGGATCGATTGTCGCGTCCCGACGGGATGCGATAAATCGATCCCCGAGAGGTCGATTTCTACCCGCCGATTCAGGCGGGTAGTGTAGACCCAGCCTGAGTGACTGGATCCAGGATTATCTCCACAATGAACAGGCGGGGACACCAAGGAGCAAATGACTTAATTCCTAAAGAAGGGGACTGGGCGTTTGGACTCCTGGGTTCTGTTCCCAATTCAGTCAGTGACTTGGTGTGGGACAGGTGACTGATCTCTTCTCCTCTCACAGCATCGAATCCTGCAGGTCTGTGGGCATGTAAACCAGGGATTATACTGCATGTGAATGCAGAGAGGCTTGGTTAGCTAATGATTGCAAAGCAATCTGAGATCCTCCGCTGAGAGGTGCTGCGGCAGCGTGTTTCATAGTAAGGGGCAGCCCACTGTTATGATGATTACTCAAACGTAGCTGTCGACTGCCATCTTTCCAACAACGCAAAAAGCACGTCGGAAGATCTGCAATTGCATCTGCTGTGCTCGCCCTAGACGCCAGCGAGAACGCGGTTCAGTTTAATTGCTTCTTGAGATTCTCGGTGAGATTCATTACAGCTCTGGCTAGTCCCGAGGTGGCCCAGACTGTAGATGACAGGCTTTCTTTCATTCAGCAGAGGTTCTGTAATGTGCCATTCATAACTCAGGAACGCTGTTGTAGGCCGTAATCGCTTACATTAGAGATCGTGCCCCTTTGAATGAGCTACTGCTGTGCTTGTACCATGTTAATTCTCTGGGCTCAGGCTGCTGAGGAGAAATTGCGCTTGGCGGGAAAGAACTTCGCAGCATCTTAGTGGGTTAGCGGTTCCACCCCCCCACACACTGCACCCCTCTTCTGTGGTTAACGCTGAGGGGGCGTTTCTGTTCTAAGCCCTATATACAGGCCATATAACTTGGTGGGCCAAATCCTCATCTATCTAGTTCCATTACAGTCTGTGGGGCGAGCAATTGCTCAGCCGCAAGGAGTAAAGATTCACAGTCTGGCTCAGACATTAAATGAGGGGAATAAAATGTTGGAAACTGCCAAAGACATCTTCGCCCCCCCCCCCCCTTCTTGGGCCAGGTTCTGATAGCCGTGGTCACCTTGAGTAGATAGCTGTGAGAGGTGAAGTGACCAGTCAGCTGTCCCACACCAAGTCACTGACTGAATTGGGAATAGAACCCAGGAGTCCAAATGCCCAGTCCCCTTCTTTGGGAATTACGTAATTTTCTCCTTGGTGTCCCCACCTGTTCATTGTGGAGATAATCCTGGATCCACTCACTCACTCACTCACTCACTTTGAAAGTGTTTATTATCCACACCCAGTTTGCATTCTGCAAGTGACTCCTACCTTTATAGCAGACCCTGAATCAAAGCCCTGGATCTGACTAGCCCAGAGTTTGTAAGGTGTGCCAGCTCCCCCGGACTGCTGGCAGCTTCCCTCACGCCTCAGCTCAAGCATGTGCTTTGGATTCTTAACTGTTGAACCTTGTGAAATAATAATAAAGGGCCAGATTTTGCCACCCTTCATCACATTGGTGTGCCTGGGACAGCATAACGATGGGCCATCTCTCACTCGGGGCAGACTCCAAAGGTGAAACCAGACAAAGGGCGGGAGAGGAAACAGAGACATGAAGTCACTTGCCCAAGGTAACCCAGCAGAGCCAGGAATTAAAAACCAGTCTCCTGAGTTGCGGCAGAGTGCCCGATCTGCTAGCCTCCACTGCTTTCCAGGAAGCGAGCCCTTTCTTTGTACATCCAAAACTCCGCTGCAGAGGGTATCCATTTTGGGGGAACAAGGAGCGCCTAATGAGGATTTAAATATAAGAAAGGTGCCTAAAACACTTGGTCGTCCTTATAGAAGGAAATAAACCAGGAGAGAGAACACAATGTGGAATGACTAGGAAAGTCCTTTTTTTCCTGTTTAACATGGCATATCATGTAGCAGTGTGAATACAGGAATGAGAGAGCAGTTCATTAATGCAGTGTATCAGTTTGAGACTAATACTAATTAAAAGCTTTCCTTTCACTTCAGTGAAACCTATTCTTAGAAATTATGTCAGTTAATTGGAGTTTTGAAGAGAAGCATATGCCGTAGCCTCGCCAATTCCCAGTGGCCCAAAGCAGTCAGACCACTGGGACTGGAGGGACTGTGTTTTGGATCCTTCCTTTCTCTCCCCTCCCCCCCATTGTTGAGGTGAAAGTGTGGTTTAAGACGTTTTTCATAAATATTTTTATTGCGTAACAAACTTCCAGGAGAGATAGGTGAATCCAGAGTCTAACGGGCTTTAGGGGTGAAGCAAATGTCATAAGAATGACATTCCACAGTAACACCCCTTTTTACTCCTAAATCCCTATGCAACTGTTGAACAAATCAGCCCCCGCTTCCCCCCCCCCAAAAAAAACCTCTACCCTGTGTAGAGTTTTGACCCCAAAAAGAAAGAAATACCTGAGACTCCATGAAGTCCACTAGGGACTTCACTCTTGGTATTGATTTTACATGCAAGGTGCTCAAAACATTAAGGTGCTGGGCTGCAAAATAAGATCCGAAGGCAGACACGGATGTGCTTTTGAAACAAAACCATGCTATGTATTGTTAGACTTCTACAGAGTTGTTCTTTCTGTTGAATTAATTTTGTCTTTAAGAAAGGAACAACAAACACTAGCTATGGAAAACTCAACCCCAGAAATGGATGCAGATAAAAATGATTCGCAATATGGTCTAGGTATTTAGGGCCCAATCGGCAAAATACTTAAACATGGATTTAACTTTAAGCATATGAGCAACCCCCTTTGAGGCCAATGGGACTACTCACTTATTTAAAGTAAAGTGCATGCTTAAGTGCTTTGATGGATCTGGGTTTTTAAAATGTATTGACGCTTGAGACTAGATCATATCCCAGATCTGGGGGAAGGTGTTGCAGTCCAAACCTAGTTCCCAAGTGCACATTTTGCAAATGATCCCTGTCTATATACTTGGAAGCAAATGGTTGGGGCATTCAAAACGTAGAAACGAACTTCATGGCTGGACCCTGTGTCTGTAACAGCCAGATCAAAATCCTCAGTCCAAATGCTTCCGAACTTTGGGGGTTTGAAATTTAGATCTAGACTCAGGTTTGAATTTTGCAACCATGCCCCATCTCTAATTGAAACGTTCCGTGGCAAAGCTGATGATTTTGATGGTGATGACGATAGGCATTTCTGAAGCATCCATCATACACTCTAGGCACTATTTACACAGGCCCAGATTCTGCTACTCTGACTCTTGTCGAGTAGTTGCCTTACTCCATAGATTCATAGATTCATAGATTATAGGACTGGAAGGGACCTCGAGAGGTCATCAAGTCCAGTCCCCTGCCCGCATGGCAGGACCAAATACTGTCTAGACCATCCCTGATAGACATTTATCTAACCTACTCTTAAATATCTCCAGAGACGGAGATTCCACAACCTCCCTAGGCAATTTGTTCCAGTGTTTAACCACCCTGACAGTTAGGAACTTTTTCCTAATGTCCAACCTAGACCTCCCTTGCTGCAGTTTAAACCCATTGTTTCTGGTTCTATCCTTAGAGGCTAAGGTGAACAAGTTCTCTCCCTCCTCCTTATGACACCCTTTTAGATACCTGAAAACTTCTATCATGTCCCCTCTCAGTCTTCTCTTTTCCAAACTAAACAAACCCAGTTCTTTCAGCCTTCCTTCATAGGTCATGTTCTCAAGACCTTTAATCATTCTTGTCGCTCTTCTTTGGACCCTTTCCAATTTCTCCACATCTTTTTTAAAATGCGGCGCCCAGAACTGGACACAATACTCCAGCTGAGGCCTAACCAGAGCAGAGTAGAGCGGAAGAATGACTTCTCGTGTCTTGCTCACAACACACCTGTTAATGCATCCCAGAATCATGTTTGCTTTTTTTGCAACAGCATCACACTGTTGACTCATATTTAGCTTGTGGTCCACTATAACCCCTAGATCCCTTTCTGCCGTACTCCTTCCTAGACAGTCTTTTCCCATTCTGTATGTGTGAAATTGATTTTTCCTTCCTAAGTGGAGCACTTTGCATTTGTCTTTGTTAAACTTCATCCTGTTTACCTCAGCCCATTTCTCCAATTTGTCCAGATCATTTTGAATTATGACCCTGTCCTCCAAAGTAGTTGCAATCCCTCCCAGTTTGGTATCATCCGCAAACTTAATAAGCGTACTTTCTATGCCAATATCTAAGTCGTTGATGAAGATATTGAACAGAGCCGGTCCCAAAACAGACCCCTGCGGAACCCCACTCGTTACGCCTTTCCAGCAGGATTGGGAACCATTAATAACAACTCTCTGAGTACGGTTATCCAGCCAGTTATGCACCCACCTTATAGTAGCCCCATCTAATTTGTATTTGCCTAGTTTATCGATAAGAATATCATGCGAGACCGTATCAAATGCCTTACTAAAGTCTAGGTATACCACATCCACCGCTTCACCCTTATCCACAAGGCTCGTTATCCTATCAAAGAAAGCTATCAGATTGGTTTGACATGATTTGTTCTTCACAAATCCATGCTGGCTGTTCCCTATCACCTTACCACCTTCCAAGTGTTTGCAGATGATTTCCTTAATTACTGGCTCCATTATCTTCCCTGGCACAGAAGTTAAACTAACTGGTCTGTAGTTACCTGGGTTGTTTTTATTTCCCTTTTTATAGATGGGCACTATATTTGCCCTTTTCCAGTCTTCTGGAATCTCTCCCGTCTCCCATGACTTTCCAAAGATAATAGCTAGAGGCTCAGATACCTCCTCTATTAGCTCCTTGAGTATTCTAGGATGCATTTCATCAGGCCCAGGTGACTTGCAGGCATCTAACTTTTCTAAGTGATTTTTAACTTGTTCTTTTTTTATTTTATCCGCTAAACCTACCCCCTTCCCATTAGCATTCATTATGTTAGGCATTCCTTCAGACTTCTCGGTGAAGACCGAAACAAAGAAGTCATTAAGCATCTCTGCCATTTCCAAGTTTCCTGTTACTGTTTCTCCCTCTTCACTAAGCAGTGGGTCTACCCTGTCTTTGGTCTTCCTCTTGCTTCTAATGTATTGATAAAAAGTCTTCTTGTTTCCTTTTATTCCCGTAGCTAGTTTGAGCTCATTTTGTGCCTTTGCCTTTCTAATCTTGCCCCTGCATTCCTGTGTTGTTTGCCTATATTCATCCTTTGTAATCTGGCCTAGTTTCCATTTTTTATATGACTCCTTTTTATTTTTTAGATCGTGCAAGATCTCGTGGTTAAGCCAAGGTGGTCTTTTGCCACATTTTCTATCTTTCCTAACCAGCGGAATAGCTTGCTTTTGGGCCCTTAATAGTGTCCCTTTGAAAAACAGCCAACTCTCCTCAGTTGTTTTTCCCCTCAGTCTTGATTCCCATGGGACCTTACCTATCAGCTCTCTGAGCTTCCCAAAATCTGCCTTCCTGAAATCCATTGTCTCTATTTTGCTGTTCTCCCTTCTACCCTTCCTTAGAATTGCAAACTCTATGATTTCATGATCACTTTCACCCAGAGCAATCCCATTTAAGCAATCCCAGAATAAAGTACTGCTCACCGTAAGGCTAGTAGAAATGAGATGTCACCCTCTTTGTGGGCTAGATTGTGCCATTAGAACTGAGCAGGACTGGGCCCTTGCCAGAGGGGATGATAACTAGCAAACATGAGTAAGCGTCTCAAGTCACTGCCTCTCAGTGCCTCAGTTTCCCCATCTGTAAAATGGGGGTAATGATACTGTCCTCCTTTGTAAAGCACGTTGAGATCTACAGGTGAAAAGTGCTATATAAGCGCTAGGCTTTATTGTTAATGGTTAAAATATACAGCCAGAGGCTAGGATTCCTGAGTTGTGTTCCTTTCCCTGCCATTAATTTACTGTGTCGCTTTAAGCAATTAACTTAACCTTCGGCAGTTTCCCTAGCTGCAAAATGGAGAAAATAACATCTACCCTGCAGGGAGACTAAATCCATTAATGTTTTTAGAGTGCTTTGAGATCCTCCGATGAAAGGTACAATAGAAGTGCAAAGCAAGATTAAAACAATGATTCCTCCGTCTCTACTAAAGCTTGTAAAACCCTTCCTTCAATGTCACTAGAAACAGAAGTTCCCCAAAATAGAAACTGTTAAATCCATAAGTAAAGACAGTTCTAGGGGGGAAAAATGACATACTACTTTGAATCAATATAAAAACCACTTTAGGACAGGAATATAACATGTAGCGGTGAATGTAGAAGGGAATGGCATTGCCAAGTACTATTAGATAGAAGTAGGTTTTCTCCATGCAATTTGGAGTCCAGAGCATTTTTTTTAAAGTGAAACAATACCTCTTATCGCAGGAGATGTACTGGCTAATGGATTGATGGTTCGGAAATACTCTTTTACCACAGAAAGGAGATCACTCTTGAGCTAATAAAACTGAAATGTGATCCTTAATGCAATGCGGTCCTAGGGCTTCTACCTGTGATATCCTTTGTTGAGGAAACAGGTGTCTCAATAATGGGAACAAGACTTGCCTGCCCCTTGCAAAGGATAAATCCGTGGCTAGCACCGTCCCAGTTTGGAGTCTGAGGCTGAGAGTTTAAAAGCCAAGTAAGGCATTTGAACACCCAAATTAATTCCCTACAAAGTTGGGCAAACCTCTCCCTTAATCGTGCATGCACAGGCCAGCAGATCAAGGTGTCTGTTTAGGTCCAGATTCGTCCACCCATATTCACATAGTCTCTTTTTCCACTGAAATCTTCTCCTTGCAGCGTAAGGTACTGCTCAGCCTGAGTAAGATAATGTTATTTGATCACTTCCCAGACTTTACAAACCTCGCACCACCCCTGTGAAGGAGGGGCGGACTAATATCTCCATTTTGCACATGGGGGACAGCGGTACAGAGACACTAGGTGACACCCCCCCCCCCCCAAGGATTACATAGCAAGCCTTTGGCGGAGCAGGGAATTGAATGTGGATCTTCCAAATCCCAGCCTAATGCCATAACCACTGGCGCCATCCTTCCTGTTAGACTGGTAGACTCTGGCCCTTTGTTACATTAGTGGATTTAGCGTTTGAGGAGGGCGCTTTACTTATGCACAGACCAGGTTTAGTGCTGGCCGGCTTCCCCGCACTGCCCTGTAAATGTGCAACCTTGCTGCCCGCCTTTTGGGTTCTGATGACTTGTTCTGTCTCCATGGCCTGTTCTGCTCAGTTGAGGGGGGCCAGCTGGAGTGCTGACTTTTGGGAAACCTTGTTGAAATCCTGTGTGGTTGGAGGGCCAGGTTGTTGCCACTCCCGTGCAGGTCTGCAAGCTGGGGGAGGGACCAAGGATCCGTCCATCCCTCCATCTCTTGTGATGCTGCATAGGGGTGAGCCACAATCCCAGGGCCTGCATCCCCTGAATGCCTTCACCAGAGCTAGGCTTGCCAAGGGGGCAGAGACATGGCCCCTACCCTCTTCTGTACCATCCAGGAGATCTGGATGGGCACTGATGACCACAGGCAATTTTGCTGAGTCAGCCAGAGTGTCCCAACTTCTGTGCGATCCCTTCGCGCCCACCTCGTGAGGCTTAACATAGCCCTAAGGCAGTAACGTGCAGTCTCGTTGCATGGCTTTTAAAATAAATGGCTGACATCTAGTGCTGTCCCTTGTCTCAACAGCTAGAGAGCCTGATTTTGGTCACTGGGCCTAATTTTGAGTTACCTATGCTTGGTCAGGGTCAAAGTGGGGGATGGGTTAAGGTCTCTTTAAAGTTGTGTCTGTGTTTCCTGTGTTCTCTTGTCACGTAGGAACCTGCCTCGCCTGTTGTGTAAATGTAGAGCAGCCTTTGGGCTGCTCTCCTTCACATCTGCCCCATGGGCCTTGGGAAATGGAGAATAGCTATAGGGCAGTGCACTCTGGCCACACCCCTGACATTCCCCTGTTACAACTCCCAGTGTGCCCCCCGTGCTGAGGGGCTAGGAACAGGGCTGGCGTAGATCCCTTACACCAGATGAGGGGACCCTACACAAGCGATATTCTAAGTTATCCATTTCTGTTCCATTTAAGACCCCGTTATGCTGTCAGACCAGCACAGAAACACCTTTGTGAAAATGAGAATCTAGCTGCTCACGGTCACAAGCTGCCAACATCCACTGAGAAATTTCAGGTGAAATCAGTGGAAGTTGTTGCTGTTTAAGGAATGAAAGATTTGGCCCTGAATATCCATCCTATGGGATCCAAGCATTAGTATGGGATCCTTTATTCTCTCGCCTATCCTGGTCTGGCTTAAAAGTTTATACTTGGTTTCTTTCTTTTGTTAGGAAAACTGTCCATCCAGAGAAAACAATCAAAGCCACAGAGCAACGTATTAATTAGGCAACACAGGCAGATTCATTACTGCAGGCAAATGTACCTCTTGTAAAATAAAATGCTGGGGCACTTGGTTCTCATAAATGCTGAGTTTGTGGCCGGTATCACTGATACGCAGATTTGCTTGTTTCCCATATATATGCATAGGATCATGCTGATTTGAGGAGCCACTTCTTCACAGTGGGGATGAAGCTGGAGGTGGTGGGCATGAGGGAACCCTTTAATATCTGTCCTGCATCAGTGACTAAGGTGAGCTCTTGCAAGTGGGACTGAAAATACCATGCTGGCCCCGAACTATAGGTTAATAACCACCCATGGTTAATAATCACGTTTAAATGACTGTCCAGTGGAATTTCATTAGCTGGAGATCAGAATAATAAATGTGCATTAAAAAAAATCCTTGCCCGTCACCTTGCTCTCTCTCCTCATGGATCATCTGCGTATTTTTATTGTGCTAGTTGGCGCGGGATGATATCTTCCTTAGACCTATACATGCTGGGGATCTTGTGTGCAGATCTCCCCCCCACTACAAGGAAGGGGAGACAGGGCTGCCCATTCAGCATCATCTCCCCTTCCCCTTCCCTGGCTATACAGAAGCTATTCTGCATATCAGGGCAACCACCTGGGACGAGGGGGCAGGATAGGGCGGGGACAGGGAGTATGCATGTTTTTCTCCCTCCTGCCCAATAAAGCGGGTACAGCATTGGTGGTAACACACACATTCCGTAGGGAAAGGGAGTGCTAAAACCTCTTTCTTTATCCATTCGCCTCTGACCCCGGAAAAGGGAGCACACCCTCATGCTTGCGTACAGTCCCAGAACAACAGATGGCCCTATTCGTTCTGCAGTCCCTTGGTATCTCAGCAGTGAGCAGGTGCTTTTCAGGCCAACTTACTGACCAGGGACTGATCTGTTAAAATGGCACCTCACACCCGCGTTGCCTTTTCTGGTTCGGTTGTGTCACCATTGAGGTTCTCCAAGGCCCACACTGGTAGCTAAGAATATTGCACTACCTGTGCAATGCCAGGAACAGCTGGCATGCCCGCTGAGCATCTGTCTGCACTATCTAGCTGATGGCCCTTATAGCAGGCAAGAAGGCCACCATCGCCTGGTAATTAAAGCAGGGCTAAACCTTGCCTGTCCGCACATGAGCTGTGCTAGAGGTGGTGTGTGGTAGTGTAAACAGCTGAGAGGAGCTGGCTTGGGAACTCACGACACTTCATGAGCGTTCTACCCTCTCTCTCCTACCGATATAAAAGCCCCGCCCACAACCACACTGGACACACCCTCTTCCGGCTACCTTAGCCAGTTCACTCCTTTTGCATAGGCAGAGCTAGTGGCAACGTGCGGCAGGGCCCAATCCTGCACCTTTGAAGTCAGTGCCATTGATTTCAGCGGCTGCAGGATCAAGCCCCCAGGCGCACGTGAAGGGGAAAGAGACGCCTTGCCCCTTCGGACCTCCAGCCCAGGATGAGCCAGGATTTGTTTCTAGCAAATTCAATTGGTGAGCAGCCCCAGAAGCTTAGGTGGTACCCTGCATGTTTATGGGGCATCAAATCAGGAGTCCCCATCAGAAACGTTAGCAAGTATGTTGTCATCCCTCTTAACTGGTCTGATAAAAGTCATTGCCACAATGCTTCAGATAACACACTTCAGGCCAGGTTCTGCCCACATGCGACTCTCACTGAGGTCCCAGGCATGTCCTCTCAATCTGAGTGTGTCCCTTTGTAACTATGATGTGACACAACAGGTGGAATTCACCCCATGCCAAAGGACAGCACGAGGTCCAGGGCCCTTTAAATCAGGGGTGGGCAAACTTTTTGGCCTGAGGGCCACATCGGGTTTCTGAAATTGTATGGAGGGCTGGTTAGGGGAGACTGTGCCTCCCCAAACAGCCAGGTGTGGCCCGGCCCCTATCCAACCACCCCCTGCTTCTCACCCCCTGACAGCTCCCCGGGACTCCTGCCCCATCCAACCCCCCCCCCCTGTCCCCTAATGCCCCCCCCCCCGGGACTCCTGCCCCATACTCCCCTCCCCGCACTCCCTGTCCCCTGACCGCCCCCGGACCTTCCACCCCTGACTGCCCCCTGCCACCACATCCAACCCCTCCTCTCATTCCTGACTGCCCCCCTGGGACTCCTGCCCCATCCAACCATCCCTTCTCCTTGTCCCCTGACCACCCCCGGAACCCCTGCCCTGACTGCCCCCCACGGCCCCATCCAAACCCCCCTCTCCTTCCTGACTGCCCCCCAGGGACCCCGCCCCATTCAACCCCCCTGTTCCCCGCCCTCTGACCACCCTGACCCCTATCCATACCCCCGCCCCCTGACCACCACCCCTAACTCCCCTGCCCTCTATCCAACCGCCCCTGCTCCCTGCCCCCTTACCGCACTGTCTGGAGCACCGGTGGCTGGCGACGCTACAGCTGTGCTGCCCAGAGCACCAGGACAGCCAGCCACGCCGCTCGGCTGGAGCCAGCCACGCCACAGCGCAGCACAGAGCACCGGGTCAGGCCGGCTCTGTAGCTGCGCTGCTGCCCACAGCATTGTGCCGGCGGCGCAGTGAGCTGAGGCTGCAGGGGAGGGGGAACAGCACGGGAGGGGCCAGGGGCTAGCCTCCCGTGCCAGGAGCTCAGGGGC
Source organism: Malaclemys terrapin pileata (assembly GCF_027887155.1). NCBI lineage: Eukaryota > Metazoa > Chordata > Testudines > Emydidae > Malaclemys > Malaclemys terrapin. Next base: position 11,237,090 of record NC_071505.1, on the reverse strand, counting down.
CAGGCAGGAGGGTCCCGTGGGCCAGATGTGGCCTGTGGGCCATAGTTTGCCCACCTCTGCTTTAAATCCTGCTTTCACCCTCTTTTGAGTGGGAGGTAACTGGTGCCTAGTCTTTGCTGGCTCTCTGCTTATAGATGAGTTTCACCCACACTGCAGACATGATCAATACAACTCCTAGTTCCATTCCTCGCTATGGAGTTTCAGGAGCCTATTTCGACTGTCTGAGCTGATAAATGAGCCCTCCTGGCTGAGACCTGCACATCAAACTATGGAGAATTATGCTGACAACCAGGCATAGATACGTTATTTTACCCCAGCGTGGCGTGCATTACAATAAATTAACATTGGCCTGTTTTCTGCCCTTCAGGTTTTTAACAATCATTATTTACAAGTGACCATTGATGACCTGAGACCCGAACCCAGCAAAATCTCAATGCTCTGCCATGCTGATTCCTTAGGGATCTTACCAGTACAATGGTGCCTTAAAAACGGAGTCAATCTCACACCTCCCAAGGGTCTGTATTATGCGTTTTGATGGTCGGTATTTTGTTGTTGTTTTTCCCCTACCAAAAGACAAACCGGCTCTCTTGATGCCTTTAAAAACGACGTTTCAATTTACCTGGGAAGATAGAAGTGCTAATTGTCTGGAAAAAATTACTAAATGATATGGGCCAAATCCACAGCTGGAATAAATTGGAGTAGCTGATGAGCTGGTCCTATAAATGGTTTTATTTATTGACGTGCATTATGTACTGTACTGAAGTTGATTAAAAATCCTAATTTCCTGGGACTGACACAGCTACAAAACAGAAAATAATGAATTCTTGTAATATGGATCTTTATAATACTCATCACCTTCATGGCGCTGTATGAACATTGAAGGCCATATTGTGCCCTTCTCATTACTGTATCCCGAGAGGAAGGATAGTCCAGTGGTTAGGGCAGTAGCTTGGGAAATAGGAGTTCAAATCTTGCCTCTCTCACATACTTCCTGTTTGGACTTGGGCAGGTCATTTAGCATCTCTGTGCACTAATTCCCCATCTGTAAAATGGGTCTAAAAGCACTGCCCTCCCTTACGCAGGTGTAGTGAAGATATATTTAACATCGTGAGGTGCTCAGATAATATGGCAAGTAGCTAAGGGAGATTGATAATGAGCAGTCCAGGGATATAAAAGGGGCCATTCTGCAGATGCGGGGCTGGGGGTACTGAGGCACAAAGAAGTTATCTGCCCAAGAACACCCAATACATTGGTGGGAGAATTAGGACTGGAAGCCAAAAGAAACACTTGCAACATGGTCTTACTGATCGCCATATTTGGGGTCGGGAAGGAATTTTCCTCCAGGGCAGATTGGCTGAGCCTCTGGAGGTTTTTCGCCTTCCTCCGCAGCATGGGGCAGGGATCTCTAGCAGGAGGGTCTCTGCCGATTGAAGTCACCTAAAACAGGATTGGGGACTTCAACAGCAGAGTCCAGGGAAGGGTAGCGACGGTTTTATGGCCTGCAGCATGCAGGGGGTCAGACCAGATGATCATAATGGTCCCTTCTGACCTTAAAGTCTATGAACAAAATCTGAGAACTTCCAATTGGAGTTTTTTTCATTTTGGAGCAATTCGGATAAATTGTTCCAGTTTTAGAAAACCTTGAAAAGGATGTAATTTTTGAAACTCCATCTACTTCAGTGCAAGATCAGCCATAATGCTACCGTGGGTTGTTTTTTTTTTTTTGCTAAAATTGATATTCTGGTGTCAGCAAAGCCACTTGAAACAAAATTGTAATCCCCCCCCCAATAATATTTGGTGAGTGAGAGTTTATTTAAATTGGAAATAAAATGCTAGCCTGTAAGCTATTATTCCATTGTCACGCTAATACTGTTAGTGGATTAAAACTCTGCTTCTAGTGGGTTCACCCATACAAGGTATCGGGCATATATCCAACAAAAACCCTCCAGCATATGCTTAATCTGAAGCCCATGCTGAAGTCAGTGGCAGCTGTATACTCACATCTGCAGACAGAATTTATCCTCTTTTATTCTGCTAGTTCTAGAGAAATGAATGTGGCCTCTTGACACTGAGTTCAATACTGCTTGAAACCAAGGTGCTTGCTTAACTGTTCACAAATGTTTGTTAGGAAAACTATTTCCTCAAAGAATGGTCTAATTAATCCCTTTTCATATAGGGCCTGAGTCAAAACCATTGTCTCCAGTTTACATTACAGGACCCAGCATCATAAGCACTGTATAGACACGTAGCCAGGCCTTCCCCCAAGAAGCCTATGGTTTAATTAGATAAGGCAAACCAAGGCACAGAACAGCAAAGTAACTTGCCCAAGGACTCATACTAGTCACTGGCAGTACCAGGGCTAGAAGCCAGGTCCCCTGATTCCACTGCACCACAATTATCGGCTTTACTGCTCATAAATCTTAGTATTTGCCCCTAGCCACCCCATACTTGACCAGGTAACCTGCCTATTCAGAATCCATCTCATACAGGCCTGTTAATTAACTAAGACGATAGACCATATGTTTCTCTCTACAGTGGCCATTGCTTCGTAAGTTCCATACCACGCACTTTCAATTTAAGGTGATACAAAGGCCTTTCGATACAGAATTTTATGATTCAGGTTGCCTTGACTTCTGCATTTGATGCCAATTTTTTTTGGCATGGCAGCAGCATAGTTGCACCTCTGGTGACTACTGTACTTGTTTCTGTACCTGAGCCAGAAATGTTTAAGGAGAAAATAGATGTATAGTATCACCTCCAGGGATCTGGGTTCCTGAAGGTTCTTGAGGAATCATTAGAAATCCTCTTGTCCCCCAGTAACAGACATGCATGGAAACCGTGCTAAATTAGCACACCGAAAATCTCCGGTCTGCTAGGTGGGGCTGTTGAATCAAGGATCCTGAAGGGGACGTGTGAGCAATGACATGAGGAAGATGGGAGATATCCATACAGAGTAAATTAACATATTACTTCTGGTGTGTTTGGTGGCTCTATGCCCAAAATACATCTTAACACCCAGGGTGTCGAAAGCCTTTTCTTCTGACAAGCGCTATGTCTGTCACTCAAATGTGATCAGAGGTCTGAGCACTTCTAAATGCCTGATTTAAAAAGTGTCTGGGAAATAAAAATGTAACCAAACTGGCAAAGAGTCCCGGGGGGACTTACATGAGTCCATGTCTCTCTAGCCCTTTCTGAACAGGACAATATCAGCCTTGAACATTAAAGAAACAAACAGGACAAATATAAAAGGGGTGGAGAGCTACAGAAATTAGTTGTTTCCAAAAGACAACAATGGTGTGAACAGGCAACTGATGAAATATATTTAAGGCTACGTTTTAGTCACAGGTATTTTTAGTAAAAGTCATGGACAGGTCACGGGCAGTAAACAAAAATTCGCAGCCCGTGACCTGTCCATGACTTATACTATACCCCTGACTAAATCTTGGGAGTGCCCACAGGTGCTGGGGGGGGGGGGGGAAGCAAAGGGTGCTGGGAGGGGCATGGGTGCTCGGGGGTGTGGCCCGGGGGGTGCTGTGGGTTCACAGGGGTGGTGTGCTATGGGTGCATAGGGGGCGGGGCACCGCAAGTGCTGGGAGTTGTTCTGGGGGGGGCTGAGGGTGCTTGGGTGGGAGTAGCCCGGGACCCCCACTCGTGGTGGGGGAAGGGAGTTGGCGGGGCTGGCAAGCTCCCTACCCGGCTTCTCGGAAGCGGCAACATGTCCCTCCCTGAGCTCCTAACTCCGCATGCTGCCAGCTCTGCAGCAACCATTGGCCAGGAACCAGGGCCAATGGGAGCTGCGGGGGCGGCGCCTGTGGGCAGAGGCTGTGGGCGGAGCTAGGAGCTGAGGGAGGGACATGTTGCTGCTTCCAGGGAACCCTCCCAAGGTAAGCACCACCCAAAGCCCTCACCCCCTCCTGCACCCCAGCCCTCAGGCCTGAGCCCCCCACCCAGACCCAAACTCCTCCTGCTGCTGTGGGGGTGGGAGAGCCTTAGCTTCTTTCATATGATCCTGTGCCGAGAAGTTTCTGGCCAGGATCTTTCCCATGTAGAAAAGACACTGAAAATACTTGCTAGCAAAATGCCCATCTGTAGGAAAAGTCCACACATTGATATGCAAGAGGAGATGAGAAAGCAAAGCAACTGCTGAGAATTTCTTCTTTGTACAAGGAGTCTTTGTTCTTGTATATTTACGCTCTATTCTCTGGATAACTTTAAATGGAGATAAGGTTCCATGATTATAATGTTCCCTTACTTTCATTGCCTGGGACAGTAATAGTTTGTTCCATCAGGCATAGTGTGGCCTGTCTGATTATTCGGCATCACCGTGCTTTTTATATATAGAATATCCATCCCGCTTTTACATGTACACCACCGCATCTTTTGTAAAGCAGAGGTCGACAGAGAAAATGTACAGTAGATGAGTCATGTGCTGGACTTGTAAACATATGCTGCTAGAAATAGAGCAGTATTTTTATATATAGTGCCAAAAATGAATACCCAGTTCCTACCTCTGTGTAAACATTGAACAGGCTCGGTTTATATTTATTAGAACTGGATTTATAGACCACTTCCCTTTCGAGTAACAGCCATTGTTTCTTTTTATGAGCTATTAGGAGAGGGGGAAACATTTCGGTAGACATTTGTAAGGTTTACTAAGGGAACACTCCCTTTAAAACTTTCAGTACATTTGGATTGTTATATTCACTTCTGAGTAAGCCACTAGGCTCTTCCGGTGTTGTACAGACAAGATAATAGCACATTCTTTTCCCCCCCTGTTTTGTGGGCATTAGCAAACACATTAGCAAAGCGAGTCAATGTACATTGAGTCACAAGAGGATAACAGTTTACTAATGCAACCTGCTAATGGAGCTACTCATTTAGCTCACACAGGTGAGGTCTGCAATGTGGATCAGAAGGTCCTGGGTCCAAACGTGTTTTGCAGGCAGAATTAGTGCGTGTCAGCTCTTGGGGTAATCACCCTTCTGCTACTGAATCTTAATATTAGTGAGTTGCGGCATACTCATTTGTAGCTCTTCTCTAAGGGCTCAATCCTGCCACTGTTGAAGTCAGTAAAATTTCCACTGATGTCAATGGTGCAGGATCAGGCCGCAAAATGATTGTGGAATGACAATTAGGTGGCCCACCGGTGAATCCACTGCCACATGCCTTTCCCATCTTCACCGCAAAGCTATAGTGTAGCTCACAATAAAAGATCCAAAAACTGTCTGCTGGGTTTTAATTGGAGATGGGGGAACCTTTAGAATGTATCCAGCTTTTTATTTCTTCTGACAGTAATGTATTCTGGCAGCTGGTGTCCAAAAGAACTGTCTTCACATATCGTTTATTACTGTTCCTCAGCCATGGTAGAATTGTTGCTTCAGGGCTAAAGTTCAACAGATGTAGCACATTTTAGCAGAGTCTTAGTAGCAATGCTAGAGAGTGTTAGGTCTGTAGGATGTTCTCGTTAAGACAAACACATGAAGTTACGTATGCCATTTGTTTTGTTTTCCATTCCACTGTGTCACGCAGAAAACTTACTTGACTATAATGATTTTTATTTTTTTTTCTTGGAACTGGTTGAGATTTTTCAGCCGAAAATGCGTTTGGATGAAAAACAGCCTTTCGTCCTCAATGACATTTTTGCAGAAAATGTTTTGTTTCATTGTAGTTTTTCCTCATTTTCCATGAAAAACCAAGAAAGCATGAAAAACTGGGGAAAGGGGGATTGGAAGGAGTGGGAAACAAAAATGTTTCCACTTCTGAAATCTGAGTATTTTTTGGCATCAGTGTTGTGTCGAAAAACCAAAACTGTTTCACATAAAATATCAGAGAAAATTAAAATTTTCCATGAAAAACAATATCCATTTTTTGACTAAACTCTGTTTGTTTCCTCATGAATTTCCATTTCTTTCTTCTTGGTCGGGTATTGGTATTATATAATTATTAATAGGACTTTAACTTTTTGATTTTTGTATCAGAGGGGTAGCCATGTTAGTCTGGATCTGTAAAAAGCAACAGAGGGTCCTGTGGCACCTTATAGACTAACAGATGTATTGGAGCATAAGCTTTCGTGGGTGAATACCCACTTCATCAGATGCATGTAGTGGAAGTTTCCAGAGGCAGGTATAAATATGCAGGCAAGAATCAGTCTAGAGATAATGAGGTTAGTTCAATCAGGGAGGATGAGGCCCTCTTCTAGCAGCTGAGGTGTGAACACCAAGGGAGGAGAAACTGCTTCTGTAGTTGGCTAGCCATTCACAGTCTTTGTTTAATCCTGAGCTGATGGTGTCAAATTTGCAAATGAACTGAAGCTCAGCAGTTTCTCTTTGAAGCCTGGTCCTGAAGTTTTTTTGCTGCAGGATGGCTACCTTTACATCTGCTATTGTGTGTCAGGGAGATTGAAGTGTTCTCCTACAGGTTTTTGTATATTGCCATTCCTAATATCTGACTTGTGTCCATTATCCTGATTTTTGTAGAGCATAGAGGCTGACCCTTTTGTGACCATCTGTGCTCGGCGCTGTACTATTTTATTTGTTGTGTACACCGTCAGTAGAAGGGACCTCTTCTGGATCATCTCATCTAATCTAAATTCTGGCCTCTCGACAGGATTCTTAGGGATACGTGTTTTAAAACCTTGCCCTTCCTTTTTTATAGACGTAATTCGCACCCACAATTTTTGCACCTGCAATTCAATTTGCAGGAGAAAAAAAGAAAAAACAGAAATAACTTTCACTAGTATAAAGGTTTCGGTCCTGTACGTTCTTGAGTGCCCTCATTTCCCATGTGTGACAATGGAAGTTACAGGGTGTTCGGAACCTTGTAAGATTGGGCCCAAATTGTGTCCACATAGAGGAAGACCTGGCTGAGAAATTGGGCTTTAAACTATCCTTGAAACTTTCTAGTGATCATGATTCTACAGTTATTATCACAGTAACACCTGCAGGCCTCCAGTGAAGATAAGAATCCTATTTTCTTAGTCACTGTAGAAACACAGAGCCAGGCCCTGTCTTAAGGAGCTTACAGTCTAAAGAGCCAAGTTGTACAAGACATTCATGTGAGATAGATACATGGAGTTCCATACAGTCTCAGGACTGGGGCTATTTCAGACAAGGCCCTATAAATGAAGGTGACCTCCATTCTGAGAGGAAGGAGGGATCCAGAAGTTGGGGCGCTACCTAGGTCTTGAGAGCCCTGAGTTCATTTCTCTGCTCCACCTATACTTCCTGAGTGCCCGTGGGCAAGTCACATCAATCCTGTGTGCCTCAGTTTCCCATCTGTACAACAGGACTCACACTTCACAGGGGTGTTGGGAGAATCAATACATTAACGAGTGTGAGGTGCTGAGATATTATGGCGATGAAGGCCTTAGAAATACCTAAGATATCTAGAACTGGAATGGAGCAGAATTAAAGATCCTAAGGTACTTTTCATTAAGCTCAGAGGGTTTGCCCTGATGTACGTGGCAAGAATTTCCTCTCCCCCAGTAGACTGCCATGTGCCACTGAGCGGCTGCCCTCCACCCTAGAGGCAGCTGTGTTCCAGCAACACCGGGTGTGTATAGAGAGTTGTAACTAAACGCACTGTAAGTTCCTTGAGATGGGCGCAATCTTTTTGTTACATGTGAGTGCACTGCACTTTCACAGTGGGGCCACAATCCCTGATGAGGGCCTCTAAGTACTCCCACTACAAAGAATAATAATAAGAAGTAATTTTGGATGACACATAGACTATAGCAAATAAAACTAGCATTACACAGAGCAGCGTGACAACGTTTATTCTCCTTTGAGTGCTGGACCCATGCCACACATACAATATTTCAGTTCCTGAGTATTTACAGGGAAGCCGGAAGGATGATCTTGTGGGTTAAGTGTCTGACACGGAGCTGGGAGGTCTGGTTTTTGTTCCTAGCACTGCCATTCCCTCACTGTGTAATCTTAAACTGTCTGGGCCTCAGTTTCCCCATCTTTAAATTGGGATGATAATAATTACCTGCCTCCCAACGGCATATGGCGCTTAACTCATTGGTGTTTGTAAAGTGCCTTGAGATCCTTAGATGGGAGGAGGCGGTACGGAAGTGCAAATTATTGTCACATTGAAATATTCATTTCTTTCTCTCCTCCGTATGGAATAATGACTTACCATGTTTCCCTGTTTTCTTCTCCTACAGGTTACTCTGGCCAGGACTTTGACTGGGCAGATTATCAGAAGCAATGTGGAGCAGAGGCAGCTCCTCACTTTTGCTTTAGAAACGTAAGACTTATTCTCCCTTTGTGATGGTGTTGATCAAAGCTTGAACAAGCCCACTTACTGCTCTGAACTAAGGGCCTGATCCAAAGCCTTCTGTGAGAAAGCATGTTCTTGTAGTTAAACCACTGGGCTGGGAGATGTGCGCTCTGCCACAGATGTCCTGTCTGAGCCTAAGTAACTCACTTAATTGTTCCATGCCTCAGTTTCCCCATCTGTAAAATGGGAGCAATAATACTTTCTTTATCTGTCTTGCTTATTTAGATTGCATGCTCTCGAGGTCTCTTACTATGTTTGTACAGCACCCAGCACGATTGGCCCTGATCTTTGTTGAGAACTGTAGGTGCTACCATGATTAAAATAATTAATAATACTGTACAAGCCCATTGAGGTCTATGGAAAGACTCCTATTGACTTTGTGGGGATGATTTGCTCATTGGAGTGTTTCTCTTGTTTCTGGGTTTTGTTTTTAATATAGTGCACTAAAAGGCTAAGTGAAGTCATTGAGGTATAAGTAAGTAGGACATTGACTGAGCCAGGTGGAAGCTCCACCATTTGGGAGTGTTTGAATTTCCCTAATACAGCAGGAGTTGTGTGTGAGTGTGCTATACATCATGACACTGCAGGTTCATAAAAGCTTTGGAAACTATGCCTAGCTGGGCTGTTCTTAGGAATGGAGCTGTGCATCTATGAATCTTGATGTATAGGAGTCCACCACTCATTAAGCAAAGCATTAACCTTCTGTCTTTTCAACGTTCAGCGCTCTTCTTGCCTGGTGTCCCTATGAGAAAATGATTGCCTTCTTCATTGGAGCATGGAGCCCATCAGCAATTCGGGCCCAACATTCCTTTGAAACTGTACAAAATAATACATTGTTCGAACCAGGTGGGCAGCTGATTCCTTGTGGTCACTTACGAGCAGTCGTTCATTGGCCAGAAGATGCACAAGCTATTTCCCCACCTGTCATTCCCCTGCTATGCTATTCTGGGAGAGGACCACTGTAGAGCGAAGTGCAAGGTGGGCCTGGATTCCCCTGGGCAGGCCCTCTGCAGTCCCACCCACCATGGAACTGCTGTGATGCACGGAACTGGGTCACAGCCCAAGTGTTGTAATGAGGTGCATACATTGTGGTCAGTGTCCCTTTGGCCACGCCTACTTTCTGCTGTTCTCTGTCCCGCTTTGTCCCTGCTACCGGCATGATGTGTACTGGAGATGGGCGCTGCCGGCGAGCAGGAGCGATCCTAGGAGCAGCACGATGCTGCTACTGTTTCAGGTACATTGCACGCTTTTCCCGAGTCTGCAGTGCATCTTCCATCGTGTTAAACTGGCGTTGCGCAGCGGCATTGTGCTGCCGATGGAATGCCCAGGGTCGGGAACCTTACATCACTGTACAGTGTGGCTTTTCTTATATGCCTTCAGCGTGACTGGATTTAAAGGTCCTCTGACGTTCATGTTAGAATTCTTATAGGTGATCCTTCTTTCTTATTAGGGTAGAGCTCCCGGGCCCCAAAGCCAGATCCAAACCCCATTCAAGGCACTGGAAAGACACCCATTGACATCAGTGGGATTTGGATCACGTCTCACCTCAGGACGGAGAGTCCCCATACTGTCCTGCATTGTACTGTCCAGTATGAAAGGAAAGCCCTGCCTGGCAGAATTTATAATCTAAAACACAGGAACTGATGGAGAGTGGGAGACAGGGATATGATAACGTGCAAATAAATGAACCTGGTGATGATTGTCACATTTCCTTTCCGTTTGTTTCTTTCTTCCCTTCTTTTTATCTGCCTTCCTTTTTTTTCCTTTTCATTAGGCACTGGAGCTGTGCTCACAATGCCAGCCACCCCGAGATTGTCCTTCAAAGATTAAATCAGTTCTAATAACTTTTTTTCTTTAACATTCATTGTACGAACGCGTGTCTGTTATTATTTGACTCCTGATAAAACAGTTCTCTACAGAGAACTGCCGTCTCTCCATTGTCATCTGCCTGACATCCCTACCAGGCTAGTCCATTTGTTACCACGCGAAGAGCGGCTCTTTGACGGAATGTTTATTACAAACTTGGGTTTTTTTTAATCACACATCTTCCACCTACCACAAGGAGAGGTGGCAGCGAAGTGGATACATTGTAACCATTTCCCTTGGGGCTATTTAGCAAGCAGAGGTAGTTATGAAATGGATTGACGTGGCCAAATGCTTAGGAAAATAAACTCCCAGCTAACTGGTTTGCCATTGATTCTTTATAAATTAGCCTCCGGCGCGGCATCACAACAAAAGGAGCCAGACTGATGATAGATGGTGTTTCCTTGTTAGCTGGCATAAAAAACATTTCAGCAAACTCACTCTGATGTCTTGTAAACATGGCCCGTTAGCCGCTTTTAGAAGCGGGAAGCCTGTCTGAGTATTGGGCACGGCTTTGAATAGTCCAAGCGATAAGGAGAGGAAGAAAAAGCTCCTGTGTGCAATTCATTTTTTTCATTTTTGCAAGAAATCTTAATGAAATAAAGGCCTCGTCCTGCAGCCTTTAGTCACATGCGTAGCCCCAGGGAAGTTAATGACGACGCTCATTGGCTCTGTCCTGATGAGGAAAAGAGGTCGAGTTTAGGTTGGACTTAGCTAGCATGTATTGGTTACGCCTGACCGAAAGGTGTCCACTTTTCCTAGTCAAGATGAAAGCCATTGTCCCATGACTCGTGTGTAAGGGATGCCGGATAGAACCCAAGAATATCTTGGATTAATGACAATGATTAATAATCATGTTTATTAGGGTGATGTATAGGGACCCACCAAGATCGAGGCCCCATTGTAGTTGGTGCTGTACAAACATGGAGTAGCAGGCAGTCCCTGCCCCAAAGAGTTTACAGTCTACATAGATAAGGCAGACACATCGTAGAGGAAAGGAGTATAACACATAAGTAGAGTGAACTGTGTGATGGAGGCAAATGTTAGGTTAGTTCCATAATTCGTTTGGAGGGAGTGGGGGTTAGTTAGGAAGGGGGTCAGCTAAATGGGGAAAAAAAGTGAAGGGAAAGGGAACACTGGGGCCAGGGCAGGGGGGAATGTACATGCGTGAGCAGAAGACTCTTGGGATGGGCATTGGGAAAGGCTGATGCGTGTGGGTTTGGGAATCTGAGGAGGTTTTATAGGGTCCTGGGGCTTCGATGGGAACCGAAAGTGGGAATCCTTCTTTGCTCTGTGAGGTGAGTGGCTGTTTTGTTGCGGGGGATCGGCGAATGGTCTGCCGCTGTTGTGTGCATTGTTGCAAATTGTGATTTTAATTTTCTGCCCACCTGCCTGTCTGTCTAGCTAAGGTCTTATATGGATCCCTGTCGCTGTGGTCTATGAGTGCCTCACAAAATCATGACCCACCAGATCCTCAGCTGGTGTAAATCTCCGCTGAAGCGAACATAGCTTCAGCCATTGATGTGAAGAGAGCTGACCTCATTCACACCAGCTGAGGATGTGGCCCAAAGGGTGTGGGACCTCTTTGATTCAGTGTCGTTTATCGGTTGAAATCAAAATTACACATAAAACCCTTTGTTTAAAAAAAAAAAAAAAGAAGTCAGGTTTCAAGGTTAAGCACCCAAAAGTTAGGAAATGCCAGAATGAAGGTTGCCCATGCAACCTTCATTCACCTCCCTTGTGCATATGGATTCTGATACATTCTTTAATAACGTGATCGCATCCTATTTTTTCCACTGCCTGGTTTGGTGCACAGGATGGATGGTGCTCACTTAATGAGCAGCTGTTTTTCTTGTTGTTCAATGTGTGGCCCCCATCCCTTATTTACTGCACGCAATTCATGCCTAATCTGAAGACAGAATGATTAATTGCCTCCTGGTCTTTCTATGGTGCACATCGCTATAGTATCTGTATGCTTCGTTCCTGGATTTATTTTCATAATATCCCTGTGAAATGAGTGGGTATTATCCCTGTTTTACAGATGGGGAAACACAGACACCAAGAGACAATGGTCAAAATTCCACTAATTTTGGGTACCCAATTTGAGACATCTACGACTTGATTTTTCAGAGTACTCAGCAGTGGCTACTGCAATACTGAGAGACCCCGGTAGTCGGTATCAAACCTGGGACCTCGGGAGCTAAATGCATGAGCTTTGACTGCATGAGCTAAAAGCCACATGGCTCTTAGCTAAGGCCATAGCAGACTCATTAAGCTCTAAGTCAGTGGTTCTCAAACTTTTGTACTGGTGCTCCCTTGCAAATAGCAAGCCTCTGAATGCAATACCCCCCATATATATTAAAAATATTTTTTTATATATTTAACACCATTATAAATGCTGGAGGCAAAGCAGGGTTTGGGTAGAGGCTGACAACTCGCAACCCCCCCTGTAATAACCTCAGGACCCCCTGAGGGGTCCTGATCCCCAGTTTGAGAACCCCTGCTCTAAGTGGTCTCAGTGTCACTAGAGGGGACAGGTCACCACACCCCAGAGGTGCGTGGGTTACATTCTTCCCCAAGCTGAGGAATCACATCCCAAGTTTTGGAGACTTCCCAATTGAAATTCCAGACAAGCCCCGGCTTGTAACACCGACAAACCTGGTCATTGGGATCAAACCTGGACCTCTGGAGCCACATGTTTTTTCGTGTAGCAGCCGTGTTAGTCTGTATCCGCAAAAAGAAGAACAGGAGTACTTGTGGCACCTTAGAGACTAACAAATTTATCAGAGCATAAGCTTTCGTGGGCTACAGCCCACTTCTTCGGATGCACCACACTCAGGAGGTGTGTGGGTTACACTAGCATTTTATATGTTTGCTCCTGTTGACTTCAGCTGCAGCTGTGAGTGCGCCGCACTTCTGCAAATCAGACCTCAGAGTCTGCCTAGTATCACATAGGAAGTCTGTGGCAGAGACAGGAATAGAATCCAGTTCTCCAGGGCAGCAGTCATCTGCCTTTAATCATGAGACCATCTTTTCCCTTCCTGCAATCCCCTGCTTATTCACTTCACCTTTTAACTTCGGCAACAGATGAAGCAGGAGTCCCACAGACAACAGGCCTTCACTACTCAAACCTGATTCATCCCCGAGTAGGTCCATCCTGTACACTGACTGAGTCAGAAAAACTAGTGTGTGGTTGTGTAATTAAAGATTGTATCATCATGCAAATGCACAAAGGGGCCAAATTTAGGTTGCACCAGGCAGCTTTAATTCTGGCATTTCCTAAATTTTGATGGCTTGATTTTGCACCCATGATAATGTTCTTCTAACATATTTTTGTGTGTGTAATTTCCTAGCTTTTTAAAAAAGCAAAATGAACCCCCCACCAGGAATTCTATCATGTGGCATCATATTGACACCCACATGGGTCATCAGCAGGGTTGGAATCTTTAGATCTGTGCCACAGACCTCTGCCACTTAACCTAACAGAGAAACTGATAGCAGTAGTAGGTTGTCATCCTGTGGAGGTGAGAGTGCCCTAGTGGGCACAGACTCTTCTACCTGTTTCCCTACAAGCTAGATCCCATCTGCTCTCTGTCTTCCAACCAGTCCCTACCCTGTCTCTTCCCCATCCTTGGCTCCTTGTCCCAGTCCCATTCTCCTCACCTAGCCAATCTCAGTCTCCGCTCCACAGGCCTCTCATCCCCATCCCAGTCTCCTTGCCCAGCCAGTCATAAGCACACCTCTCAAGGTTCCCTGTCCAAGTCTCTCCAACATCACTCCTACTCCCAGTCTCCTTGCCCAGCCAGTCCCAGTTCTCCCCTCTGCACTCCTCTTTCTATTTCTCTCCCTCATCTCCCCCCACCGCCCGCCCGCCTCCAGTCACCCACGTTCCCCACAGACTCCCAGTGCTAGTCTCCCTCTCTGGGCTTCTAGCCCAATCTCAGCACCCAGCCTCTTGTCCCAGTCTGTTTACCCAGCCAGTTCCAGTTCTCTTCCCCGCTCCAGCTCTTCACCAGATCTCTCTCCTGCTTTCCCCCTCCCTACTGGTTCCCAATCCCAGTCTCCTTGCCTAGCCAATCCTATTCCCTCCCCTGCCCTCAGCCCTTTGTCTGAGCTCAGTATCTCCCCCACTCATTGGCTTCCAATCCTCCCAATTTCCTTCCTGGCTCCCAGTCTCCTTGCCCAGTCAGTCCCAGTCTCCTCCACTCAGCTCCCAGCCCCAGTTTCCCTCTTCTCCCACTCCATCCCAAGTCTGGCTCTTGTCCTCTCTGCATTCAGTTTAGGTGGCTTCCTCTTCCCTGGTGCCTGGGGCAAGTGGGGCAAGGTGTGGGGAGGTGGAATGTCATTGACAGAACAGGAGAGACATTTTCCCTGCTTCAGTTTCGGTTCCCAGGCAGAGACACAGACCTGGCCTGGCCTGGAGCAGCTGTGAACTGCAACTGCAGGGAGTGTCCTTCTAGCCCGCCTGCAACTCCAGCTGGAGCACGCCCAGTGCAGGTGGAATCTTTGGAGAATTAATCTGCCAATCTCAAACAAGTCTCTACTGAGCATGTGCTCGTTGTGACTTTTCAAAGGCTTATTAGTTGGCTAAATTTGGGCAGATTTTTACAGGGATGCCAAAAGGCACATCCCTGACACAAAGGCCCGCCACCTGCTAAATTTCAGCTCTCTGCGCCAAATCATGGAGAAGCTAGAGCTTGTCAAAGATAAGACCAGCAGAAATGTTTAACATGGTCTTGTTCTCGGAAACATCCGAATCATTTTGGCTGAAATTTTCCAAAATATTCAGCATGATGCAAACACCCAGCATGGAAAATTTCAGCCCAAGCGGTTAAAGTCCGGCAAAGTTATAAACAACTGAAAACAGGGTCTTCTAATGGAAGTGTTGGGCAACCTTAATAATCGGCCGTGCTGCCAGCCCCACCTATAATAAAGTACACATAAAATAAAATCTTCAAACTTATTATATCACTCTGGATAAACCAAACCTTAGTAATACACTAGGATAGATCTTGGTGGTAATTAGCATTGACGGATACATGCTTATTCTCAAAAGGCTGAAAAATTGGCAAGGGCCATATTCTCAGAACTGTGTGGTATAGATGAGCCGTTACAACTTGTGGCCAGATCCTTATCTGATGTACATCAACAGAACTCAACAGTTTGACATGAAGTCAACCTGTGTTCAAGTGAATGGAGCTACATCCGTTTCCACCAGCTGAGGATGTGGCATTCTATACTGAACTAAGGGCTTATCTACAGGAATGTTTTAGTTTGTGGCAAGTGGGGTGTGAATCTACCCTACAGTAGCCTCTGTGGACTAACTGCCCACATGGACCCAGCTGACACACATTAACAGACTGTTAATGGGCTTTGATCTAGTCCTATTTCAAAGAGGACTAGATCAAAGTGTACCCAATACTGACTTGGACTCTAACTACATTCTATGGGTAGCATACCCGAGATCACTTATTCACTGGTGCTTTAAAACTCCCACGCCCCAATCTGGGTCTATGCTGGTTACATAATAGGTATGTATCTTGTGAACCTTGTAACCAATACTTGTAATCTCCCATAACTCAAGCCTGACCTCAGATGTAAAGTATCTTCCTTCTTAAACTTGTGTAAACTTGATTTTAAACATTAGCTTTAATAAATTTTTTAAATCTGTAAAAAAAAAAAAAAACACCCAAAATGTAGATTCACACCCCAGTTTGTCGTGAACTAATTGTTCTTGCAGACAAGCTCACAGTCAAACTGGGGAACTCTGTGAGTAAATGCATACACGGTTTTCTAATTTGTACATGCAGATGGAGGGTTTGCTCTGGAAATTTGGTTCTGGGAACACAGGAGTTACCAGACTGGATCAGACCCATAGACCCTCTAGTCCAGTATCCTGTCTCTGACCGTGGCTAGCACTAGATGCTTCAGAAGAAGTTGCAGAGACCCGCAATAGGCAGACGTGAGATAATCTGCCTCCCCCACACACGTCTCATTCTGGTCTCTGATGATCAAAATTTGACTTAAGCCCTGAAGCACAAGCTTGAATATCTCTTCCAGAAGTTGTCTTTATGATAATGTTGGATATTCTTCATACCCATCTAAATCCCTTTTGGAATCTTGGTGAGTTCTTGGCCTGGGCGGTCCTAGACATCTCCTGTGTTCTCCATGGAAACCAAGGGAGAGTCTATTTAAAGCCATTCTGTGCTGTGGTGCTGTGTTTCAATGTTGATGCTTGACCTCTTTCAGACATCCTTCAGCCGGGGCTTTACTAAGAATATGAAGCTGGAGGCTATGAACCCCAGGAACCCTGCTGAAATATGCGTTGCTTCTATCACCTCAGTTAAAGGAAGGTTAATGTGGCTTCACCTGGAAGGTACGTTGAAATGACTGCAGTGTCATAGAGGCCTAATGCCTTTGTGTTATTGGGTACGTTTATTCCGGCCCTGTCAATTGCTGTCCCCCACCTTGCATGCCTCGCAGCTCCCCCTCCCCCCCCACCTGCTTTTTTATATACAGTCAATAAGGACTAAATTATCCGATGTTGTCCTTCTCCCTGCTCCCCCCCCCGGCCCAGACCACAGGGCTCCAGGGCACTATCTCACAGGGTCCTCTAAACCCACATGGCCAGTAACACCGAACACGATGTGGGGGGAAGCTTCCAAGGCAGCCTCTGAAAGGTCTCCTCACTACCGCAGAAGCTGCCTTCGGAGCTTTGGCCTGTTGATGACATAATGAGATTTCTACTGGCCTTGGAACTCTGCTCCAGTCCCGCCATGCACTCTCATAGCCCCCACCTTTCCACCTCCCTGACCCCTTTGCTTGACCCAATCAACCTCATTTCTTCCTCGCCTTTCCCTTTCACTCCATTTCCTACCTGCACCCACCCACCTAACGCCCGGGAACTAACCAGGCTTGTGCCAGCCTTCCCCCTGGCCAGCTGCATGCATATAGCAGCCCTTTCTCCCGCTCTTTGTCTGCCACTTCTCATTTTAGGCCACACGCTCTTCCTGCGGGGACTGTCTATAGCCTTTGGAAAGCACTCTGCCGTTGCAAGCACCACCACCCTACAAGTAATAGTGGCTCTGCAGTAGGGATAACTAATTGGGCTCACATTTATCTCAAAAGAATTTCTTTTCTACTAATCCTCTCCTGAAATGAGATGCTGATGAGATAATTATGGACCGGATCATGCCTATGTAACCCATGCCGGCATGGTGTGGCACTCTGTCCCCCTCTAGTGGCAGCTAGAGTTTGATGAGCCTGTTACAGCCGTGTGTTTTTTAGCTCAGGCAGTAGAGGCTCCTGCATTAAGCTCTAGAGGTCCCAAGTTTGATCCCGGCTACTGTCAACCAGTGTCCGTTGGTGTTTATACAAACACTTACCTGAGTAGTTCTTTCTCCAGGGCAGCGCTTGGGTGAATACGGACTCCTGAAATGAGTACAGCTTTGCAGGACTGATGTTCAGAACCCAGTGCTCGTCTTCCATGTGCTGTTAAAATTATTGTCAATGAGTCACTGAAACAAGGGAAGTGGAGATATTAAATGTGCCTTGATGGGTGCTGAGATAATCTGGGGTTTCCATTAGGTGCGTGTAACGTTTTGTATTGTTTGCCCATGGTGTTGGTTCAGTGATCACCTATAAATAGAAGCTGCAGGCCTGGAGTCCAAAATAAAGGCCGTAGCTCTATTTTTGCAGAGTGGGACGTTAATCATAGTTTGGGCACCAAGCAAGGACGTTTGTTAAAGCCATGTGACAAAAAGCAAGAGAAATGTTTAGCTAATTACTGTACGGGATCTTATTCTGCTGCGCTTTTGCTCTGGACAGTGAATAGCGCTTTGTACTTGTGTAGCACCTTTCTACTCCGAGATCTCAAAGTGTTTGAAAATGTGCTGCACTGGTGGTCAGGATGGGGTGGAGCACGGCCATTATTCGAGTGCACAGCAACCCTATACAATGGTGTAGAACAGGAAGTAAAGAAAGATGCAATGTCTACTGACAAGTGCATGAGGAAGGGAGGTTGACACCATGTAATCACTTGGGTCCTGATCCTGAGTGGAAGCAGAGGCAAAGGTGCGAGGAAAAACAGGACAGGTGTGTAAGAGCCACTCACTTTGGTGGGTTGCTTCTCCATCCAGGTAGATGGGTAGAGAAGCAACTCCGCATTCTACCCAATGGCGGATGAGCAATTCATTTACATGTTTTGGATTAGGGCCCAGCACCCTCTGTCTCCATGCCCCAACCCACTCCTTTCTGGGCTGTGCACCCATAGGGGCAGAGCAGGCAAAGTGAGCTGTGCTCAGTATCTTGCACTTTTCATCACCATCTGTGTTTGCTGCATCTCCCCACTGCACCCTTATGCATGCCACACCCTCCTCTGCACGCAGCAATAAAGGAACTGCCAGACTGGATCACCTAGTCCAGAATTCTGTCTCTGACCGTGGCCAGCACCAGGTGCTTCAGAGGAAGGTGTAAGAACACAGCAATAGACAGAGGAGGGATAATCTCCCCTCTACATGGGTCTCATCTTGATCTCTAATAGAGATCGGTTTAAGCTCTGAAGCATGAGGTTTAATATCCCTTCCAAACTATTTATCATCATAACTCTGGGTCGTTGTCTTATCCATATAAGTGTCCCATCCCTCCTTGAATCTTGCCATGGATCAAGCCCCTAGCTTGGAATTTGGCCATGACACTGGAGCTCAAAAGAGTGTACTAGGATCGTTATTGATCACAAAAGGCCAGGATCCTGGTTTTATGTCATAGCTGAAAGGTGCCACCTCGTGCAGTATGAAGCCCCCGTACACTGGGCTGGGGTGTTTGTTCAGTACCGACAGATTGCCGCTTCCGGAATAAAAACTGCCCCGCCTTGGAGGTATCTCACCCAGACACCACCTAAGCCCAAGCTAGTGTAAGAGAAGTCAGAAGCTGCTGTACTTACAGCTACTGGGTTCGTTGTCAAGGCAGAACCCATGTGAGATCAGCTGTGCCTAGTGGTGTTTCATGGCAAAGGGAAGGGAAAAGGCTCTTTAAGAACTAATTTCATGGCCAGGTTTTGCCCTCAGAGACATGTGCAGCCCCCCACTGAAGGCAACGGGAATTGGGTAAGTGTATTTAAGGGTGGAATCTACACCTTTGTTTGCTTTCTGAGAATCCTGAAAACATCTAAGGCACTTTTGACGGTCCAATGGGCCTGCCTTCACCGGCTCCTCTTAGATTTATCTTTCTGCAGCTCACCACTGGCACATTCCAGGAGGCCAAGGTGTGGCCAGTTAGTTATGGTGCCCGAACTGAAACAATCAAAGGGCAGCCCCTAACCACACATACAAACTGAGTCCCAGGTGTCATGATTCCATAGAACTGATTTCTCAGGGGGTCTGATTCTGAAGGTCCTGTTCACAGTTTGAAAGGTGCGGTACAATACAGAGTAAATGTCTTATAAAGTATCAGGGGGTAGCCGTGTTAGTCTGTATCCACAAAAAGAACAAGGAGTCCAGGGGCACCTTAAAGACTAACAGATTTTTTGGGCATAAGCTTTCGTGGGTAAAAAGCCCACTTCAGGTGCATAGAGTGAAAATTACAGGTACAGGCATAAATATACTGGCACATGAAGAGAAGGGAGTTACCTCACAAGTGGAGAACCAGTGCTGACAAGGCCAATTCAGTCAGGGTAGGAAAAAAGTAGCATTTGAAAGACAGCGTGCAATGCAACAGTAAATATATTATGAAATAGCAACAGCATGAGCATTCTGGACTGAAGTCTGACCCGGTAGGTGCCCTGCTCGATATCACTGGGAGCTCTTTGTTCCGAGAGCTTTCAGGATAGACTCCTTGGTGTTGTGATTGTGTTAATACCACCCAGTCATGGTGTAGCTGTGCCTTTCTATGACTGTGGTCAGGTGCCATTCAGCGTGTCAAGGCATTAAGTAAATCCCAGAAGGACTCTATGATGTCACTATGGTACAGCATCCCCGAACTGATGCTTAAAATCTCAGATACTTGATACAGGCAACCACAGGTTTATTCCAGTGACCCTCAAGAACTCCACTGGCCTACTCATACTTCGCAAGTTAAAAACCAAGGATGGTGCGTGATGCATCACAGGAGCTCAGTGTCGTGGAGTCCTGAGTTTCTCCCCTCTTAGCAGAAGGTAGGGATGGGGAGAAATGGGAGTCAATCTCTGGCTGGATTCAAGCACGGAGTGGGGTGGGATGTGTCTTGCAGAGATCAGGAGCAATGGAGGAAGCTTTCTCCTGCAGAGCTCAGGAACACCTGCATCTGCTTCTGTGCTGCAGAGCCCAGGAGCTCAGCTGGTGGAGAAGTAAGAAGGGAGAAGGATGAAAGGATCTGCCCCTCACCCCCAAAGCCTCACATGCACTGGTGGATCAATATCCTGGTTAGTGCCTGGCTGGTTTATTTCTCAAAGCTGGGTTACAGTATCACACAGGTACCAGTACAGTAAAGGTGAGCTTGTGTTTATGCTAGAGCTGTATGAATCTGGGCTCTTCTAGGTCTCATGAATTCATGCAAACTCTTTTGGCCAGTTGTGGGCGTGACAGGATAAAACAGCCAGGAAAGGGTTAAGGGCTAGTCGCATGACCCAGCAGGGGATTTAAGGGAAGGATGTGCCCTCTTTCTGGAGGCCTGTGAGGTCTGCAGCCTCCAGAAAGAGAATACACCCTTCTTTAAATCCTCGACTGGGTCATGTGACCCGCTGGTGGCCCATAACCCTTTCCTGGTTGTTTGACCCTGTCACTGTGGGTTACCCGCCACTTCGTTTCACATGGCATCCTGTGATGTGTGGTGAGAAGTGCCCTCATGGACTCAGGTAGACCCCTTAAAGTTGACGAAAACACGGACACATAACCCAAAGTGCCTCCGTCGTTGCACTGACAGCTCGCTGTAGAAGGGACCGTGAAGGCAGAGGCCGTGTGGAGTTTAGAGAAAGTAGCATCATGCGTCAAGGCCATGTCAGTATCACTCTGATTGATCCCATTGTCAGTGTTTTATAACTCAGTTGGTATCTAAATAGAAATTCCATTTGACCAGAACCCTGGCAGGGACGTTTTAGCTAGACGTAAAATAGGCAGCATGTACCCTGTTCTTGCTACATCCCTGCTCCATGCCAAATGCTGCTTAGCATGTGAGAGCCGATGAAATCGTAGCTCAAGGTGGCACAGTCAAAAGCTGCATGACGCAGATGAGAGTGCAATGGACAGGGCACTAGAGCAGGACTCGGGAGACATAGGTGCTATTCCCAGCGGTGCCACTGACTGACTGTGTGACCCTGAGCAACTCACTTCATCTTTGCTTCCTTCCTTTTCCCCGGTAAGCTCTAGTTCAGGGATTGTCTCACTATGGCTTTGTCACACTGGAATTTTTTAACTCAAATTAATTGACTTGCCTTTAACTCAAGTTAGCTAACATGATTGTACATGCTAACCTGGACCCTCCACAAACCTTTGGTCGAAGGTTGTGCTTAAAACCTTGGCGTAGCCACAACCTGTGTTTATGTACAACACTGAGCCTACTGGTCTCAGTTGGCCCCTTTAAGAGCTGCAGAAGTATAAATAAAAAGTAGCATAGATTCGTATTAAAGCCAGAGTTCAGTGAGGAATTCTAACATATGCATTGTTTCAAGTTATACACCTCGAGGTGCAACATTTTGGACTGAATTTCTAACTGCTTATCCAAATCAGAAATCAGTTTTCCTTGAATCCTGCTTTATCTGAAATTCATCTGCACACTAGAGCCTTGATCTAAAACCAATCCACTAGTTCTAGTCCACTATCCTTTCTCCAACCGTGGTCAGTACCAGATACTTTACACGAGGTCTCACCCTGTCTTCTAATACTCAGGGCTTGGCTTAAACCCTAACTATATAAGACAACCAAAGCATATAATCAAGATATTTCATAACACCAAACAGATCAAATGTTCCAGTTGTGTTCATAAAAATAATCTCCACCAACCCAGCACATGGTGGGTGTGTCTACACTAGAAATGGAGATGTAAATGCCAGCTTGAGGAGACATACCCATTCTAGCTCTAACTGAGCGAGTGCGCTAAAAATAGCAGCGTAGCTCAGCAGTGCAAGTGTTGGGAGGGGCAAGCCTCCTGAATACCTAGCGTCTCCGATGGGTATGTACTCAGAGCGTGCCTAGCGTCTCCGATGGGTATGTACTCAGAGCGTGCCTAGCGTCTCCGATGGGTATGTACTCAGAGCGTGCCTAGCGTCTCCGATGGGTACGTACTCAGAGCGTGCCTAGCGTCTCCGATGGGTATGTCCTCGGGGCGGCTCGCCCTTCCTGCCAACATGGCTGCATTCTATTTCTAGCGCACTGGCTCGATCAGAGTTTGTACAGGTACATGGGAATTATAGCTCCAGCTCCAGTGTAGACATACCTTGTGAGGAAACTCATTGAGCTGTGACATAGTGGAAGCCTCCCAGAGGTGTAAAACGAAAGTAACATGGTGCCTTTTATCTTTTTAGTGTACATTTATTAAAATTTTGAAATAAAAAGTCACTTCAATTCAAAGAACCAAAATTTTTCAGTTCAACTATCTTAAAGCATTTTTTTTACCCAAAAGTTTTTGAGTCAGGCGTTTTGTCAACCCTGACGCTGTTTTGCAAACAGTTTTGGTTTCTATAACTCATCGGGTTTTGGTTTAAAAAAAAAAAAAAAGGTTCATAACAAATTCCTGACCGGCTCTAATTATGAGCAAGATTATGCTATCCCCTCAAAAAGCATCTTTCACCCTGGATTGTGCCATTGGAGATTATGGTACTACTCATTGTAAGCAATAGCATCACAGTCTGGCCCTGTGACAGTTACTGTTATAGTGAATGCTACGTCCTTAGAATAGCTAATGCTAAAGGAAGTTTTGGAAGGGACATAAAACTTCACGCTTCAGCTAAATCTGTAAGCATTGGGGATTCAGGTGAGATTTTGGTAGCAGCTGTCAGAGCTGGGAGATAGGCGGCCAGGTCTAGTGGTTAGCGACCTGGTTCAGGAGAGCAGTGTTCAGGTGACCAGGCAGGAGCCAGTCGAACTAACCTGGAGGGGGTCAGCCCAAGGTCAGGATACCGGGCATTAGGCAGGTCAGAGTCTGTAGCGCTAGGCAAGGGGTCCAAGCAGCAGGCAGATTGTGCCATTCCAGTTATGCAGTTTGACAACACAAACTGTCTGTACAACAGGCTGCAGTAGTTAAGCCATGTCGAGTTAGACATAAGGGACCATTGCTGAATAAATCATGTTTCAGGCAGTAGCAAAACTCTGTAAACTTCACGGGGAGCATTTAATGACTGGCAGTATAGCTCACCCAAAGCGGGAAAGATGCATAGGGCTGATATGAGATTGTGTGTGTGTGTGTGTGTATCCCATCGCTTTCTGCTACTTTATTACTCAGGATCTGCATTGTAAATTTTTACTAGTTCATTTTAGGTTTTAACGCTGAAGCTTTCTGGTTTGCATTTATATAAGTAATAATGTATACCCTCTGCATAATATGTAAGGCTACGCTAGGAATTTGGTGAAGTAAAAACCCTAGTAATTTTCCAGGGACGAATTGGGTTTATATTTTCAAGAATTGCTGCTGAAGTTGCAATAATGTAATATATTTAATGGGAGATGGAATTTTTCATTCTTCACGCATTCTACTTTTATTCCTAATGTCTCGATTCGTCTGGCCATTTCTTGGGCCGTGAAGACAGTGATGTAAAATGCATAAATCAGGCAAACAGAAATTGCAAACCAGCTGTTTCCAGTTTGTTATATGGCTCAAGCTAAGTGCAGCAATCAGATGCGGGAAGTGACTGGTGGGGTTATCAGATGCTCACGTAAAAAACAGTACCATGTAAGCGTGGTTGGATGTATATCTCTTTGTTGAGTCAGTGTGGCAGGATGAGAAAATAAACATTTTGGTGCGTCCTTGCCATTCGGAGTGGCTGCAGTTGTAAAATTTTAGGCTCCAACTTTAATGTTGCACCTGTCATTGTAAGCAGAAAAAAGAAAAGAACATTGGATCGGAACAGTAGCATAGAGCAGTTGAAATAATGAAAGCAAAGGATGTCCTGGGCCATTTTGGTCACTGTATTAGAACCTGCAGTGCTGGAATGTGGGCCCATGGAGGTTCTGGCCTGCTGGCACCTCTGCACCACCGCAGGAGGCTTATGTCAGTTCCCATGGGTGGATCCTGTGAGGCTGGGCTCAGCAGGATGTACCACCCAGCAGGACTTGAGTGGCGGCCCCTCGCAGCCCACTGATTGGCCAATTCCAGTACTTAAATCAGGACACCATGAAGGGAAGCTATCTGAGCAGCAGAGACTGCTTGTCTCTCTCTGCTCCAGACCCTGCTTGCGATAGACCCTAGACTTTGACGTCCCATCCTGGTTTGTCCTTGACTTTGCTATTTGATTGCTGTCTTAACCTGGCACCTGACCCTGCCTGCCTCCTGGTGCCTGATTCTCAGTCTGCCCACAAGCCTGTCTCAGACTCTGATCTCCTGGTTCCTGACTCCTGCTCTGACCACTAGGTCTGACTGCCCACGTCCTGGTCATGACACTGGTGCTGGAGTTGAGTTGATTTCCTGCATCTTGCTGTGCATTTAGGGCCTCATCCAAGGCCCGTGGACTTCTATAGGAATCTTTCCATTGACGTCACTGGGCTTTGGACCAAGTCTTTAGCTGAAGTCGAACACAGAAATTGGGATGAGATGTTTTGCAGTATAAGGAGTTAAAATTCTACATGCTTTAAAACAGGCCATTCCTCATTGACAACATTTTTAGTGAGGTTCCTACAAGGGAGGAAGGATGGTCTTGGACTCAAGAGACTTGGATTCGATTCCTGGCTCAGCCACAGACCTCCTGTGTGTTGGTGGGCAAGTCTTGCAATCTGCAATATGGCTCAGTTCCCCACCTGTAAAACTGTGATGGTACCGCAAAGAGTGGTGAGGATACAATGCATTAATGATGTCAAGGTGCTCAGCTATTACTCTAATGAGGGCCATAGAGACACACAGCATCATTTTCTTTGCCCTTTCTTCCAGTGTTATGAGCTCCCGGGCGTATTTTTATGCCTTTGCAACTGTGTATTCGCTAGACCTTCTGCTCCCAGGCTCAGCTGGAGAGTCCATTGTTGCAGGCACCTCCTCACTGAAGGACTGTATTGCCCTCACAAAGTTCAATTACTGTTTCAGTTTGGCCGCTGGCTCTTGGTGAACATTCATTAGTGGAAAATTCCCTGGCTGGGCACTGTCAAATAGCGCTGCATTAAGCAGGAGGCGAGGATGCTGTAACAGATGCAAAGGCAAGGATACAGGAGAGCATTTACATGAGCATTTGATAACCCCGCCAGTCACTTCCACTGTACTCTCTGAGCACTTTCCACGTAAAACTGATAGCAATAGCGAAGTCCCTAGTGGATTTCATGGGGTCTCTTGATGATCATAATGAGCCCTTGTGTCCTTAAAATCAATGAATCCGTAGGCGAAGGGCTTACTTCATCGCGCCCTGTGGTGTCAGGATGGGGAAGGGCTCACACAGCCTTAACCTGGCCATTTTGCTGACTTTCAGTTGCTCGACCGTACATCTTTAATGGTCTCTTACTGCCGTTTTGCTGTGCAATCACAATGCGCTTTAAATGCAACTGCCTTGTCGTTGCTCCCTGTAGGAAATTGAAGACAAAACGATGCCTTATCTCGATGCAGGGAAGCCGATTTATTTGTACGTGTGCCATCGTTTCCTTGCCTTGGTTTGTGACGAATGCCGGAACCGCTCCGAGCTCAGGCGTCCCGTGTGTAAATTGCAGTATAAATTTGTGTTTCTAGGTTTACAGACGCCTGCTCCGGAGTATATAGTTGATGTAGAGTCGATGGACATTTTCCCAGTTGGCTGGTGTGAAGCAAATGCTTACAACCTCACGCCGCCCCACAAAGCAGTTTGTAAGTACATGAAACCACAAGCAAATAGACATCATACACATAGGTTTCTTAGTCAGCAGCCACATATACCTAATCTGCTCCTCCTACCTACCAACCTGCTTAAATGGCAATCAGACTCTGTGACCCTTGGATGGAGTACTTAGAACCTTTTCACAAGGAATCCCTTGACGAATGGGACTATTTGCTGCTTGTGTGACTAAGGGTTGCAGAATGTGGCCTATGTCTAACCTAGTCGTAACCGTGGTATCTGGGTTTTCTCATTCTGAAATTAATTTCTCAGCTGACCAAGACCTTAAGGAGAACACAGTCCCTTAGGAATACGTGACAAAGGCTCTAAGGATGCATTGCAATCCCAGGCCACAATTGCAGCTCGTGTAGACATACCCAAGCTAGCTTTAATGTCGCTAACTCAGGTGCCGGAGCTGTGAAGCTGTAGTTGCATGTGTGAGTAATTACTCAGGATTCTGGTCAGGTCTGTATAGCCTGCGTTGACCCACGTGGTGCCATGGCTTCACTGCTCTTGTACCCAAGTTAGGTAGATCAAAGCTGGCCCAAGTACGTCGACACATGCGGCAGTCATGCCTCATGATTGCAGTGTAGACATACCCAAAGTGAGAGATATCGGGGGGAGGGATAGCTCAGTGGTTTGAGCATTGGCCTGGTAAACCCAGGGTTGTGAGTTCAGTCCTTGAGGGGGCCATTTAGGGATCTAGGGGCAAAAATCTGCCTGGGGATTGGTCCTGCTTTGAGCAGGGGGTTGGACTAGATAACCTCCTGAGGTCCCTTCCAGCCCTCATATATTCTATGATAACAAAGTGGACAGGAACTGGATGGCATAGGGAACTGATCATGGGATACAGCAAGGCCAAAGCACCTAAGTGAGTTTGGACCACAAGACCTGTTGACTTTCAATGGAATGTATGCTCCTAACTCACTTAGGGGCATGCCACCACAGAGCTTTTACTCTCCAGATCAGGATTGAGGAACACGTGTGGGGAAGCCAGTACTGCCACTGTCCGTGCTGTACCCAGATGGTCAATAAAACCGAGGGCTTCGCTCTCCAGATCTGGCAGCCTAGCACCATTTCCCAACGCTAAGGGTACGTCTACATAGCAGCTGCGGGTGTGGACGGCAGTTCATGTAGACGGATCCGGTGCTAGCTGGGCTCTAGCTTGCTCACTACAAATAGAAATGAGGATGCTACGGCCCAGGGGCTTCAGCTCTGGCTGCGCAAGCAAGTACGGACCCGAGGGATCAGCCCACGCTCAGGCCCTAAGCCAGCCCTCTGTATTGCTGATCTAAAGTATCCATGTATTTAAAAAACGTTATTGTCTTGGGGATGTTATAGGACCAGCTTCTCTATTTCCTTACACTGGAAAGGAGAGATGCTGTTTATGTCCAAAGGCCCAGATCCTGCAAGCTTTCTGCTTGCACAATCCCCATTGAGATTCTTGTGCAGGACCAGGTCCCAAATTCCTTAGTCCCATTAAGAGATGGACCTAAACCCCAAGGATGGACCCATGTGCTGGGAACCTTCCAAAAGTTTGGGTCTGGGGTTTGGGCCCAGCCCTTTCGAAAGAGAGATGCCAGGCACAAAGCTGAGATCTGGGTCTGTGCTTCCCCAGAGTCAAGGTGGGTTCCATCCAGGGCCATATATACCGCCGCTGCAGCCCTTCTGGTGAATGGAGACCCAGCCCGAGAAGCGGAGCCCAAAAGAGACTCCAAGCGGTGCTCCTCCCTTGTGGTGTGTGGTTGGCCTGAAGAGAGGAAGGGGATGGGGAGAAGGCGGGGGTCGTGCAAAGCCAGGGCCGAGGAGCAACTACAGCAGGAGGATGTGTTAGCTTTCACCGCCTCTTGCAGAAGCACTCCCACTGCCACCCTGCGAGTGGAGGAGGTGCCGGGAAGCTCTTTGGAAGGTTCACCCTTCCCAACTCCACCTGATGACAGGGTGAAGACATCTGATCAATGGGGGGAATACGGCAATCCTCAGCGCGGAGGAGAAAAAAGGGAGGATGAAAACCGGCCTCCCAAGGGAAGGAGGGAGAAAGAGTTGAGAACAGTTAACAATACAGAAAGGGAAGGTCGGCACAATCCTGCCCTCCCCTGGGGCCTGGTCATGACCCCAGATTGAGATCCCAAGAACGGGTGTCATCAAGCCGCTCGTGGGGTGTAATGGACACAAATCTCCCATCTCCAGCTGAAATAATTATCATCAGTCTGTTTATATTCATTAACATTTGAAAGGCAAATGGTTTTTTTTTTTTTAAATGTGTCAAATCCTTTTGAAGAGTTAAATATATCGGAGTTAAAAATCAGGCAGCCAGACCTAATTTGGAAGACTACTGCTATGGCAACATTGAGCAGCCTTGTCACAATTTAGAGATGGGGCGCAACAATGCCGGGGTAGTCACGCTTGCAAAATGCAATCTTGCACGTGTGTTTCTGCACGGAAAAATATTTGTGTTACTTTTATTTTAATATTTGTTAAGTACAGATCCCAGAAAATCAATATCCGCTTTGCAGTGGCAAGATTAAATGTACAACGCCTCTTTAAAACACTCGTTTTTTAATGGTATGGCAGCTCATTTAAAAATATATATATAGAAAGTGGGGCTGAGCATGGAAGAGCCTTTCGTTGTGTTAAATGTGATTTTATATTCCAGCCATTTATACAACAGACCATATATTTCTCTCTTCCTCTCTCATTTTGCAGTGCAAAAGAAGAGGAAGATTGCAGTGGTGCAACCAGAAAAGCAGTAGGTTTCTGTTTAAAAGCAGTTTCACTATGTAGATTAATTCAGTTCTCTATGGGGAATGGTGTACAACAGCTGCAGTAGAACCTCAGACTTACAAACACCTCGGGAATGGAGGTGATTCGTAACCGAAATGTTCGCAAGTCTCAGCAAAACGTTCTGGTTGTTCTTTCAAAAGTTTACAACTGAACATTGACTTAATACAGCTTTGAAACTTTACTATGCAGAAGAAAAACGCTGCTTTCCCTTTAGTTTTTTAATAGTTTACGTTTAACACAGTACTGTACCCTATTTGCTTTTTTTGGTCTCTACTGCTGCCTGATTGCATACTTTTGATTCCAAACGAGGTGGGTGGTTGATTGGGTCAGTTCGTAACTGCGGTGTTTAACTCTGAGGTTCTACTGTACATCATATTCGTAACTACAGTGTCAATCCTGCGGCTGAATCTTTTTGCAGGGGTTCCTTTCAAAAATAAAGTAGTCACTAGTCTAAACAGGACGTTTCAGAATCTTATCTCAGTTGGGTCTGCACTGTAATTTGCCTCTGCGAATTCATGGCAGAAAGGCTGAATTCCAGCAGGTGGGAAAAAATTCCAGAATCCACAAAATCGAGCTGCCCACTGCGCCCTGACTGGGATCGACGGGGTAGCTCATACCTTTACAAGCTGTTTCTGGCTTCCTGCAGACAATGCTGCATCAGTTTACACTTGGTTCATGTTTTTAACGTTATCTTTGCCTCCTTAAGCCAGAAAATTAATTAAAAAAAAAAAAAAATTAAAGTTCAGATTCTGGAGCACAATTTTGCAGCCAGGGTGAATTTCAGTGAAAGTACCCAAATGCACGGATCCCTGACCGTAAGACATAGCAAAGTCATTCTAGTTGGGATAGTGTTGTGTTTAAAGACCCAGGTGCTCAGAGGTGTTTAGCTATCTAACTCCCATTGATTTCTATAGGAGCCAGTCACCTAAATCCTTTTGAGGCTATGGGCTGGTCCACACTAACCCCCCACTTTGAACTAAGATACGCAACTTCAGCTACGTTATTCACGTAGCTGAAGTCGAACTATCTTAGTTCGAACTTACCGTGGGTCCACACGCGGCAGGCAGGCTCCCCCGTCGACTGCACGTACTCCTCTCGCAGAGCAGGAGTACCGGCGTCGACGGCGAGCACTTCCGGGATCGATTTATCGTGTCTAGACAAGACGCGATAAATCGATCCCAGAAGATCGATTGCTTACCGCCGGACCCGGAGGTAAGTATAGACATACCCTTTGAGGCAAAATGTCAGTATTATAATCTCCATGCAGATATCAGGGTACTAAATGACGACCACACTTTCATGAGACTGATGCAAAACCCTGAGTTACTCAGGGTTCTGATCCATCACCCAGGTTCCGGGTATTAAGTGCATCGTATTGTCGTTAAGCAGGTTGCCATCCGCAGTGCCTGTTGAGAAAATACCTCATGACCTTTGCCCAGTCCCTCAGCCAGACACAACAGGTGAGTCTGCTCAGCGACCAGAAAGCTCCTTTATCATTTCAGACTTCATCTGGCAAAAGTGTGGTGGAAAAGCCAGAGGTGTAGACGTGTGTGTGTGTTATACACAGACCTACACGTACTCCCAGGGCCAGATCCTCAGCTGGGGTAAGTCCGCATAGCTCCACTGACGTCAATAGAATGTTATTGATTTACATCAGCGGAGGCTCTGTGTGCACCTGTGTGGGTCTGTCTGTCCCTTTCACTCTCTCTCTCGGTCTCAAGTTACCTGGGTTTGCTGGTGAGAGTCTGATCCTTGAAACGCTCCATTCCAGGCAGTGTCCTGGTGTCAGACCAAATAAAGCCCTGGTGTAAATGGATACAGCCGTTTTCTATTGGCGTCAGCGGCGTTGCACTTGTTTACATCAGAACTAAATTTGCCTCATTATCCCTCCGCGTGCCTAGCTGTGTAGCACATCAACCGTTATTACAACCGAAAGTGATTTCTGTTTTCCCCCTTAATGAAGGTCGCACATTTTAGGACATAATATTTAGACAGTTCATTACACAGGAATCTAAATTGGGATTACCCCTTTGTTTGAAGGCCACGTTTTAAAATTTGCTTTTGTCCTGGTTTCTTGAAAGTATAGATTACAGGGTGGTCACCAGCTTTTCTTGCTGTGACTGGTGCTTGAGGAGATAATAGAAGTACTACATACTACTTAAAATCATGAACTAACTAGCCCTCACACCATCCCTGTGACAATGATACGGTAGGGAGCGAAATATTATCGTTCCCCTTTTACAGGTGGGGAAACTGAGGCAAATTCCGTAGGCCACAAAAGAAGGTAGTGTCAGAGACTCAATTAGAGCTCTAAGTCTCCACTCCTGGCGTTATAGTCAGATCACAGTAGGCCCCATTCCTCAACAGAGGGCTAGGGGAAGACATCAAGAATGGTAAAAGGGCCAGGAAAGCTATGTGGAAATCTGGATATGATTTAAAGAAGCAATGGGCTCTGACTCAAATTAACATGACGAGGACTGCCCCATTCCCCACAGAGCTGAGTGGCTCTCTCTCCCAGCCAAAGCTGTGGGGCACTTAAACTCTCCAACACTCTGTTGTTGTTCAGGTCCACAGTTCACCCACATGGTTACATGCCAGCACCATCCAGGCCTTTCAATCCAGGCACAGAAGCCTGTACCAGGAAATTAACCATTTGTTTGTCCTGTTCATAGTAGCTGGAAAGGAGGCCTAAGCACATGTGCTTAGAGGAAGGCATGCCCAGTGGTTAGCATGCTACCTTGGGATTCTTGGGGCCTGAGTTCAATTCCCTGCTCAGACAGAGACTTCCTGTTTGACCTTGGAAAAGTCACTTATCCTCTCTATGCCTCAGTTTCCCATCTGTAATAACACCTCAGGGGAGGGTTAACAATTATGAGACACTCAGATACTCTGGTATCGTGGGCCCTATAAGTACTATTGATGGTGTCATGAATGAGATCTTTCTGGACACTGAGCTGTGCTTACCAGGGACCCGATCCTAGCGCCAGGATAGTTGCTGGTAGTTTTGCAAGCATCTAGCAGAAAGAAGAGACTCTTAGGTTTGCTGCAGGAAAACAATTGCAGTCTTGGTAACATCGCTTTCTTCTTGCAGGTACCGTCAATGGGCGATACTGCTGCCCTCAGCTTTTCATCAATCATCGCTGCTTCTCAGGTCCATATTTAAACAAAGGGAGAATAGCAGAGCTACCTCAGTCTGTTGGGCCTGGCAAGTGTGTGCTAGTGCTTAAAGAGGTACGGTTCATCTGTCTGCAATGTGGGACTGGATGTCCGTGTAACGATGTGGAAACAGGGATTGTGGGGAATATGGACCAGAATTTCAAAACAGGCACCTCACTTGCATTCAGGCATGGGACAGACACAAGTAACTGTGTCCATGACAGAGAACCAGGAGCAGCATGGACCAGGACCTACTGTGCTAGGCGCTGTACAAACACAGAACAAAAATGATCTCTCTTCCAAAGAGCTCACAATATAAGTTTATAACAAGAGACAACAGGTAGGTTAGACAGACAGTGGAGCACAAGGAAACAAAGGCTTGTCTACACTTACCGGAGGATTGACGCTGTGGCAATCAATGCACCGGGGGTCGATTTAGCGGGTCTGACCCGCTAAATCAACCGCAGAGCGCTCTCCCGTCGACTCCAGTGCTCCATCGGAATGAGAAGAGTAAGGGGAGTCGACGGGAGAGCGTCTCCCGTCAACATCGCGTAGTGCGGACCCCGCAGTGAGTAGATCTAAGCTACTAACATAACTCAAATCGCGTAGCTTAGATCAATTTACCCCCGTAGTGTTGACAAGACCTAAGACGATACTGTAGGATAAGCAGTGGTCTTGCACTTTCAGCGCTTTCTCTAACTGACTTCCGCTTCATTGGATGATCAGGAAAATCAGTCTCAAATTGGGCACTAAAATTGGAGACGCCCAGAATCACAGATCACTGTTGACATGTTTGCGCTTAGTACTCTCTTTTACCCATTTTTTAAAAATCTCTGTTGCTGTTGGAAAGGCTACAGCCTATTGTCTCACAGTATGGGAGGTAGCACTGCAAAAAGCCCCAAGATCAAGCTGCGTTTCCAGGGGCGATAGCTTGAGTGGAAACTCCGGAATCCAGAAGAGTCCCCGCAGAAAGCAGGATCCAGCGTTGGCAAAGCAGAAGGTGACCGTTGCCAGATCTGAAAGCAAGGCCTGAGCCTTGTGCTGACGGTGGATATGGCTTTCTGCTGCTCTTCTGAAAGAGAGCACGGGACAAAAGAAAGAGCATCCGCTTCCGTTTTGTAAGTGGAAGAGAAACGTGAGTTGCACCAAGCTTGTACTTAGACTAATGCTCTTCCCCCTCGATCAGTGGAACAGTTTGTTTTTTTAAAGCAGACAGGATAGTTGAAAGAGGCCAGCTCCTCAGCTGGTGTAAAACGACATAGCGGCATTGACTTCAGTAGTGATTACACCAGCTGAGGTTCTTACTCCATACAAGGACACTATCCTGATCAGCCCTCTAATACCGTCACACACGGCCTGATTTTTTCCATTGCTCTGCACCTTGTGTCGTCGTTTACACAAGGGCAGAGTGGAAGCACCAAATTAGAACAGTCGTATGTTACACTCGCAGGGGTGAATGACTTCAGACAGTGCAGGGTAGGGGAGAGTCAGACCCCGAGTGTCTAAGGGGAAGATCCGTGGTTTACTGATTTCTATCTAAGCACTCAGGTGTGAAACATCCATTCCCAGCTGTCCAGAAAGCTTTCTTCCCATAAATAAATGATCTTTTGTGGATTTGGCAGAGAAATGAGCAGGAATGGAGATACCAGTTGACATGATGTGACATGTTATGGTCCTCACAGCCCAAATCCATGCAGCAGAGAGACGAGGGGGAGAAAAGCCTTTTGCAGCCTTCAAGTCCTAGTTCATTCCCATGCAGGAGCCCGATTGTTATCAAAGAAAACTCCGCAGCTTGTCAGTTACATAACCCACAACGTTTTGAATGAAATAGAAGATGTAGCCAGCTACTCAGCTGGTCTGAATCACAGTAGCTCCTGTGAAGTCAACGGTGCTCTAGTGGAGTTATTCCAACTGCAGATCTGGAAATTCACACACACACACACACACACACACACACACACTATGAATTTCCAGATCTGCAGCTGGAATAACTCCACTAGATATATATATATATATAAGTTCGGGTTTCGGGTTTCCAATAATCAATAACCAATAGTCAATAATTAATCAATAGCTTATCATTAATACATTCGAACTATATTAAGACATTTTAAAAGACGTTGGATAAGTCAGAGTGATTGAATTTATTAAACGATTAGATATCAAAACAGCGCCCGAGAGAAATAGGTATCAATCATAGTTACCACAATCCGTAGAACTGACCCTGCAGTATGACAAGCTGATCCCAGTCTTGTCTTGGTTCTGATACAGGGCCGGCTCCAGGCACCAGCGGAGGAAGCACATGTCTGGGGCGGCACATGCTAAGGGGCGGCATTCCGTCCATTCTTGGGGCGGCACAGTCCGAGCCGTTTGCTTGTTTGTTTTTTTTTGCAGTTTGGGCGGCAGTCTGAGCGGCTTTTTTTTTTTTGCTTGGGGCGGCAAAAATGGTAGAGCCGGCCCGGTTCTGATAATTGCTTATCCCTTCTTACTCATTATTTTAGTATTGGTACATTATATTTATATATATATTCCTGTCTGTTGCAGTTGAAGACATTGCTTGCACAGTCAAAAGAGCAGGAAAAGGTCACTATTTCTTTCTTAACAAGTTCAGCAAGCTTGTATTTTCCTTTCTTAGTGTGACCAAAGAGGATTATGGGAGTCTGGTTCATGAGTGAGCTAAAGGTCTTACAAAAGTCTGGTTCATAGGTTCATAGGCCCTGCCTTGTCACTTTAAATTTATTTATGGTGCCACTTATTTAAGCAGAAAGCTGTAAGTAAGATATTCAGTAACAGTAACTTGTTTCCTCAGAGTTACAAAAGGATTAGCAAGTAAAGCATTTGTTTAAATTTTTTGCTCTTTAACCAGACGTAAGTGGCAAAATAAAATTAACATAATGACAATTATAATTATTTGTAACACGATCAAACCCTTGAAGGTTACTTCTATTTAAGTATGCGACAATAGAATATTGAGATCCCCATCATGAAATAACTGATTGAGATCCCTTTGCTTTTCCCAGACTGTTGCTAATTTACATAACATGGGTATCTTTCTGATTTAACAAAATCTTCATAGTCAAGGTTAGTGGGGTAATGCATACATCAAAAATGAGTACCATCACCTCAATTTCATCCTGACGGTCAGGCTCACTCTGAGTTGTAGACACATCATTAAAAACTGGACTGGGGGGTATAACAGTTTGTCCAATCACAGTGTGTTTTTGTAGGATACAACAGAATTTGGAATAGTGGGATATAGATCATCCTCTCCACTTCACCAACTCGAGACTGTAGCAACTAGCTTCCCAGGCTCACTCAATTGGTCTAGACCAGGATGATTACGCACTGGAGTGACGATGTCAAAGACATTACACGTACACTTGTATCGCTATCCCTTAGCACAGTGGCTCTCAACCTTTCCAGACTACTGTACCCCTTTCAGGAGTCTGACTTGTCTTGCGCACCCCCAGTTAAACCTCACTTAAAAACTACTGGTACTTGGTTTCAAAATCAGACCTCAAAATACGAAAGTGTCACAGCACACTGTTACTGAACAATTGCTGACTTTCTCATTTTTACCATATAATTATAAAACAAATCAACTGGAATATAAATATTGTACTTACATTTCAGTGTCTAGTATATAGAGCAGTATAAACAAGTCATTGTATGAAATTTTAGTTTGTACTGACTTCGCTAGTACTTTTTATGTAGCCTGTTGTAAAACTAGGCAACTATCTAGATGAGTTGATGTACCCCCTGGAAGACTCCTGCATACCCCTGGTTGAGAACCACTGCCTTCACAGAACGAACCATGTGCGGAGTCCTTAATGACTGTGTACTGTTAGGATATACCAGTAACTGTGGCAGGTCCAGGCATTCCTGTCGGGGGTGTCTTAGGCCACGTCTATACTACCCGCCGGATAGGTGGGTAGTAATCGATCTATTGGGGATCTATTATCGTCTAGACACTCCATACTCCACCTCGGCAGGAGGAGTAAGCGGAGTCGACGGGGGAGCCGCGGCGGTCGACTTGCTGCCGTGAGGACGGCCAGGTAAGTCGAACTAAGATACTTGGACTTCAGCTACGCGAATAGCGTAGCTGAAGTTGTGTATCTTAGATCAACCCCTCTCCCCAGTGTAGACCAGCCCTTAGTGATAAACTTAGTGAACAGACCACTGCCAGTGTATTGAATACTGCAGTGTCAGGGTCTCATCTGGGCAAACGCACTGCAAGGGTACGTAAGGGAAGCCAATACTGTGCATGACCTTTTAAAATTACATGAGCCTTGATTTGGACATGGTGTCCCTGACCCCAAGTTTCTAATAGTGCAAAAAGGGACTTTTTACAGGGTTTGACACAATGATTCCTTTCCTTACCAAATTTAGAAATGCACTGTGGTCAATATCAGGTAAGTAGTTGTTTATCCTTAATGTTGGGGAATTTTTACCTTATTTAACATTTCTTAGGGTGCTACAGATAGTGGTTAACACATAGCTCCCCTAGGCAGAACAAATAATCTCTTTAACTTGCCCTTTTATTTATATTAATTAACATTGATTTTAATTGTATTTAGTTAAACAATATATCAATATTGGGCAAATTATAAATGGTACATTTTTTTGTAGAACGAACTCTTTCACACCTGTAAAACCTTGATGGGAGTGTTGTCCGCCAAAAAAAAAAAAGGGGGGGGGGGTTCAGGACTGGGACAAATGGCAAAGACTTCAGCCATCACGGCAATGCAGCTACCTCTGGGGTGGGACATGACAGCTGTTTTCACAGCAACTCTGCTTAACAATTCATAGATTTAGTCGATTTTAAGGCCTCAAAGGATCATTATGATCCTCTAGTCTGACTTTCTGCATAACACAGACCATAGAATTCCACCCACGATCCTTACACCTAGTCCAAGAGATGCTTGCGCTATGCCATCTCTTTCCAAGAGACAGACAATTTCTTTATAAGACTCCAAGTGATGGATAATTGACCACGTTCATTGATAATCTGTTTCCGAGATTAATTACCCTCACTGTCTTAAAAAAAAAAATCACGTTGTTTAGTTGGTTTTGGACTTTGGCATAAGGTGACTCTCCTCTCCTGACACACAAAAGGGGAATAAGCCAGTATTTGAAAAACAGGAGGAAAAAAACGTTCAACTATTGCACTCATTTTTTCATTTAAAATTTAGGAGCATGGAGAAAGTTGCATAATTAAATCAGATGTCTCAGTCTTGGTGCTCAGAGAATGAAGCAGCTTAGACCGAATTTTAAACATGATTGAGCAAGGCTGATGGATTTATCATGAGCTATCTGATATGGTGTTTGTACTCTCTGTACCTTGTATAAGCTTTATGGATCTGATGGTGCTCCAAGTGAAGCCAATTTTTACCATTGACTTCAATAGGAGCAAGTGTGGGCTCCATCCTCAGCTGGTATAAATCATTGTAGCTCTGACTTTAACTGAGCTATTCCAGTCTACACAGTTGCTTTATGTTCTCATAGGCCTTGGCTACCCTTGCGAGTTACAGCGCTGTAAAGCCGCCCCCAGCGCTGTAACTCACTCCCCGTCCACACTGGCAAGGCATTTGCAGCGCTGTATCTCCGTGGTCGCAGCGCTGCATGTCCTCCACCTCTCTGAGAGGAATAACGAGTATTGCGCTGCAGCGCTGCGGCGCCAGTGTGGCCACCCAATGCGCTGTGACTGGCCTCCAGAATTATTCGACAGTATCCCACAATGCCTGTTCTAGCCACTCTGGTCATCAGTTCAAACTCTACTGCCCTGGCCTCAGGTAACCAACCATGTGACCCACCCTTTACATTCCCCAGGAATTTTAAAAATCCCCTTCCTGTTTGCTCAGCCCGGCGTGGGGTGGAGTGCTATCAGCGAATCTTTTCAGGTGACCATGCCTCCACGCGCCAAGCGAGCCCCAGCATGGAGCAATGGCGAGTTGCTGGACCTCATCAGTGTTTCGGGGGAGGAAGCTGTACAGTCCCAGCTGCGTTCCAGCCGTAGGAATTACGATACCTTCGGGAAGGTATCAAAGGACATGATGGAAAGGGGCCATGACTGGGACGCCCTGCAGTGCAGGATTAAAGTGAAGGAGCTGCGGAGTGCCTACCGCAAAGCCCGCGACGCAAATGGCCGCTCGGGTGCTCCCCCCGCGACCTGCCGATTCTACAAAGAGCTGGATGCGATACTTGGGGTTAACCCCACCTCCACTCCGAGCACCACCATGGACACTTCACAGCCGGTGTGGGGCGGGGAGGAGGAAGAGGAGGAGGAGGAGGAAAACGGGAGTGATGGTGGTGGGCCGGATGGAGACACCCCGGAATTCCTGGAGCCATGCAGCCAGGAGCTCTTCTCGAGCCAGGAGGAAGGTAGCCAGTCGCAGCGGCTGGTACTTGGTGGAGGACAAACAGAAGAGCAGGTTCCCGGTAAGCGTTTTTTTTTTTCGGGAAGGAATTTTTTCGGTGCGGGCTCTTTGGGAGAGGAGGGTTAGGCATGCATGCCTAGATGTGGAATAGTGCATCGATGTGGTTTATCACATCGCGGTAATCGGCCTCAGTAATCTCTTCGAATGTCTCATCCAGAATGTGTGCAATGCGTTTGTGCAGGTTTATAGGGAGAGCCACCATGGTCCTTGTCCCAGCCAGGCTAACGTGTCCACGCCACTGTGCTGCGAGGGGTGGGGGGACCATTGCTGCACACAGGCAAGCTGGATATGGGCCAGGGCGGAAGCCGCTTTGCAATAGAAGACCCTCCCTTGCTTCCCAGGTCACCCTCAGCAGCGAGATATCGTCCAGGACGAACTCCTGTGGAAAATGTTGGGACAGTGTTCAGTGTAGGTGCTCCCTGCAGCTGTTGGCTCTCCCCAAGGCACAGAAACCCAGAGGAGAGTACGGCCCTGAAACAATCAGTCCCCATTACTCACCATTTTGAGGCTCCCGTGGGATGTGTGTGCTCTGTTTCAGACGGGAAAATTATGCTATTGTGTAGACCCTGTGTGTTTTCTACTCCTTAAGTGCGGGGGGAATCATTACTCTGTCTGGTATAAACAATGCTGCCTCTGTTAAATGTTGCATTTTGCCTATACAGCTGCATCAACCTTGAGACCTCAGCCGTCCCTCTTATTGCCTGCTCAGAGACTACAAAGACTCAGGAAGAGACCGCGAAAAAGCAAAGAAGACATGCTGCAAGAAGTGATGCGGCAATCTATTAAAGAGAATGAGAAAGCACAGGACTGGAGGGAGAGAGAAAGCAGGATCCACCAGGAAAATGCAGCGCACCGGCGGCAAAGCACGGATCGGCTCATAAGCATCCTGGAGCGCCAAGCAGACACTATCCAGGGGCTCGTAGCCATGCAGAAAGAGGAGCAATAACGCAAACGCCACCCCCCCCCACAGCCCTTGTCCCAAAACTCTTTCCGTTGTGCCCCACTGTCACCTCCAACCCACTTTCCCCAATTTCCATGTTCTTCACGCCACCCGCTGCCTCCAACACCAGTATCTTCACCACCCAGCCCTGAAAACCACGACCCTTAGCCTCTGCACTCAACCCCCATCACCACGCAGTACAGCTATCCTGAAGTGCAGCACTCACTGCAGAGCACACCAGACAGGACATACGCGAATCTGTGATTGTTCTGTTCCCCACTCCACCCCCTTGTTTCTTTTCAATAAATAACTTTTTTTCTTTTCAATAAATGGATTTTTTGGCTTTGAAAACATTCTTTATTATTGCATAAAGTAAAAGACTCCTTATCCCAGGAAATAAACAGGCACTGCAAGTCTGCTTGTCTGCTTAGCAAACACTGATTCCTAAAGATTGGAACTACTGCACTTCACTCCCATGCAGGGCACCAGATATCACTACTGGTTTTCAGCCTCAAATTGCTCCCTCAAGGCATCCCTAATCCTTGCAGCCCCGCGCTGGGCCCCTGTAATAGCCCTGCTCTCTGGCTGTGCAAATTCAGCCGCCAGGTGTTGAACCTCAGAGGTCCATGCCTGAGCGAAGCTTTCACCCTTCCCTTCACAAATATTATGGAGGGCACAGCATGCGGATATAACCACGGGGATGCTGTTTTCAGCCAAGTCCAGCTTCCCATAAAGAGATCGCCAGCGGGCCTTTAAACGGCCAAAGGCATACTCCACAGTCATTCAGCACCGGCTCAGTCTGTAGTTGAACCGTTCCTTGTTGCTGTCAAGGCTCCCTGTGCAGGGTTTCATGAGCCATGCCATTAACGGGTAAGCGGATCTCCAAGGATCACAATGGGCATTTCAACTTCCCCTACCATGATCTTCTGCTCTGGGAAAAAAGTCCCGGCCTGCATCTTCCTAACAGCCAAGTGTTCCGAAAGATGCGTGCGTCATGCACCTTTCCAGGCCAGCTTGTGTTAATGTCAATGAAATGCCCACGGTGATCCACAAGCGCCTGGAGAACCATAGAGAAATACCCCTTCCGATTAACATACTCGGTGGGGTGGTGCCAGAATAGGAATGTGCGTCCCATCTATCGCCCCTCCACAGTTAGGGAACCCCATTTGTGCAAAGCCATCCACTATTTCCTGCACTTTACCCAGAGTCACGGTTCTTCTGAGTAGGATGTGATTAATGGCCTTGCAAACTTGCATCAACATGATTCCAGTGGTCGACTTTCCTACTCCAAACTGGTTTGTGTCCGACCAATAGCTGTCTGGAGTTGCCAGCTTCCGGATTGCAATAGTCACCCGCTTCTCCACTGGCAGGGCAGCTCTCAATCTCGTGTCCTTGCGCTGCAGGGTGGGGGACGAGCTCCTCACACAGTCCCATGAAAGTGGCTTTTCTCATCCGAAGTTCTGCAGCCACTGCTAGTCATCCCAGACTTCCATGACGATGTGATCCCACCACTCGGTGCTTGTTTCCCGAGCCCAAAAGCGGCGTTCCACCGTGCTGAGCATGTCCGTGAATGCCACAAGCAATTTCGTGTCGTACGCGTTACGCGGCTCGATAGCATCGTCGGACTCCTCACCCTGACTCTCACTGTCACTTTGGATCTTAAGGAATAGTTCGACAGCCAAACGTGACGTGCTGGCGAGACTCGTCAGCATACGCCTCAGCAGTTCGGGCTCCATTTCCCGCAGACAGATCGCGCTGCACAGAAACCGTTGAAAGATGGCGCCAAAGGTGGACGGAAACAAAGGGATTTCTGGGATGCGAAGCGATGCATTACGGGGCATTGGGACAGGACCCAGAATGCCCCGCACCCACGCCCTCTTCCCACAACCCATGGCACCAGAATGGGAGGAGGTGCTCTGTGGGATAGCTGCCCATAATGCACCGCTCCCAATAGCGCTGCAATTGCCACAAATGTGGCCACAACAGTGCGCTGGGCAGCTGTCAGTGTGGACAGACTGCAGCGCTTTCCCTACTCAGCTGCACAAAGTCGGGTTTAACTCACAGCGTTGTACATCTGCAAGTGTAGCCAAGGCCATAGACTATGTATTTATGACATCATGGGCCAAAAATGGAATCCGTCCTCACTGGCATTGGAAAGCATAGTAAAAGAGAAATACATGTGGATTCAAGAAAGTTGCCCAAAATTAGTTACTTGGATCATATCTAGCTATGCTGAAACCAGTGGACGTTTAATTGAATGAGATCAGGATTTGGGCCCAGATCCTATTGAAATCATGGGAGTTAGATGCCTAAATACCTTTTAGGGAACTTTTTAAAACCCAGTTCCCTTTCCCCCAAGAAGTAAAGTAGTGTTGAACTGTGTGTGAGATTAAGAGATAATGTCATTGGAAGAGAACACTGTTAACATGGTAATAGACTCCTGCTGGAAGGTTAGTGACAAGCCAAGGGACTTATAGGAAATAAACACAGAGACAAAGCTAACGCTTTTTTCCCTCCCAAAGGGAAATTATTATCCCATCAAAACATTATTTTCCAATGTGAGCTTAGATGACTAAGAGTCACGGTGGAGACAAGCCAATTCAGAGAAAAACGCTGGTATTGTTAGCATCGGTACAGGACTGAAATAAATTGGGTGTCTAAGGTAAAACCCAGACAGACTGAGCAGTGGAACTCTGTCCCTCCAGCTGTACTTGGAACAGATATCACTTTAATAGGTGATCAAGGCAATGGTGTCTAAGTGAGTCAGTCAGGCCACAAATACCTGATTTCTGTCTTTCTTTCTTATCTTTTTATTTAGGTAGGAAGCTTTGAACAGGTTTACAGATCATTGCCATGTGCATATCGGAGATGAAACAATAATCATCACAACAGTGCGCTTTTGTTTAGAGAAACATTATGCCTCAATGTAATCATCAGAGTTCTCTATTTAACCGGGTTACCCTACTACAGAGTGAATGTCTTTTCACTCCTAGGACGTGTTGTTTCTGGTGATCAAATACTTCATTTCCAGCTCTGCCATTGACGGGTTGCGTGCTCTGGGCAAGTCACTTAGGGACACATTTTCAAAACAGCTCTGTTTCCATTTAGACATCAAAATGAGTGGCCAGATTTTCATGAGCTTAGCCCTGTTGAAGATCTGGCCTGTAATGGCTCTGCCTCCATTTGCAAAATGGAGAAAATAAATAGGGGTTGTGTGCTGTTCAGTTAATGTTTGAGTGCTAAGTTTTATTATCTATGGATTAACTAACCATTTAAAGAACGATCTGTCCTTCCCCTTACAACTGCTGAACAACGGAGATGTGTTATTCACCTGCTCCATGGTCCTTGTGAACGCATGGAGGGGAAAGGTTGCAGGAATGGGACCTGTATGACTGAACGGTTCTCGATCTAAATCAGATTCTTTAATTCGTGACATTCGTGGATGGAGTAGTGTCTAGCTGGGCCAAAAGAAGCAGGCTCCAGGTCCCAATGGAAATCAGCAACGTCAAGAGAGCTCCCAGGGGCACAATCAGACAGTCGATGAAACATGAGGAGCGGGCAGCACCTCATGAAGCAAATGAGAGCAAAGTGCATGCAAAGGAGAAGACAATGCTGCAGCACAGCAAGCATGCGGCCATTTGTGGGTGACCTGCAGATAGAAATACAGGAGAAACAATTGTTACCGGTGATTTGCCTCATTCCCTATAGGCTGTCATAAGAATTAGAGGTGGAAGAGGCCATCGCCCTGTCAATGCAGGATTGTTCACTTCCCCGTGTTACGTTTCCTAGTGCTGTGTCCAGTCTAGTTTTTAATATGTCAAACAGTTTGGCTGCCACCACTACCCTGAGGACCCTGTTTTGCAATTCAGTAGCCCTCAGCATTAGGAAGTAAGGGAGGTCACACTCCAATTGATCAAGCTCTCTCTAACAGGCAATTGTTTATTCCCAGCTGGTGCCGGATTTGAAAGACACATTAATGTGAAGGGGATATGGGGCATCTTAGACACAGGCTGGGTAGGGCCCCAGTTCAACAAAACATCCAAGTCTTAAGTGCTTTGCTGAATTGGAGCCTAGATGCCAAGGGTAGCATATCTGGAAGGAGCATCCTTGAACCATACTGGGGACTGCTCGCAGCCATCCCAGGTGGCTTTTCTCTGCCCTTGCCCTTGCCTACATTAGGTCTTTGGGGAAAACCATGCGTTGTTTCAGGATCACCAGTGCAGTTGTGCTGGTGGTCGCAATTATGGGAGTGTCAGTGTGGACCGGGCAGCAGTGTTCACATTGCTGTGTTTTCTGTACTTGTTGGAAGTGAAATGAGGGAGCTTTCCCAAAAGAGGCTTGTGTAGTAGATGCAGCTACGCAGGCCAGCGAGGGTGGGAGCCCTTAAAAGGCCATTCAACTCCTATGGCTGTGAGTCACACAGGCCAGTGCCCCTGTCAGTTCTGCAGTGGGTGATGGGAGGGGAACAGTTATGAGCGTTGATTGGCTGAGAACATACGGATTTGTCCTTTTTTTTTTTTTTTTTGGAAGGCAGTGTGAGCCACTGGGTAGGACTCTAGACTAGGATCCAGGAGACTGGAGCTCTATTCTTTGCTCTGCCACAAGCCTGCTAAGTGACTGTGGGCAAATTTGTGCCTCAGTTTACCCATCTGTAAAATGGGGATAATGATCCCTATCTTCCTTTGTGAAGTGCTTTGAGATCTGTAGGTGAAAAGCATGGTATAAGAACCTGGGAGTATTATTATTGGACACTATTTTGAGTATTTCAAAGTTCATTTCTTTTAATGAGCAGTCTTGTGAAATCTACAAAGGTCTAATAACGAATTAATATCTTGCTTCCACTAATAAGCAAACCCATCAGGCTATTCAAATTATGCCTGCTTTACATTGTAATCTGTAGCATTAAGTGAAATTCATGACTGAAAATTATCCAACTTGGTTTCCAAAAATGATGGCAAACTCCCAAGACTAGGGTCCTACCAAATTCACAGTCTATTTTAGTCAATTTCACGGTCATGGGATTTTAAAAATCATAAATTTCATGATTACAGGTATTTAAACCTGAAATTTCATGGTGTTGTAACTGTAGGGGTCCTGATCCAAAATGGATTTTTTTGTGGGGGAGGGTCTGAAGGTTATTGTAGAGAGGTTGTGGTATTGCCACCCTTACTTCTGCGCAGCGGCTGGCGGCAGCGCTGCCTTCAGACCTGGGCAGCTGGAGAGTGGCGGCTGCTGGCCAGGAGCCCAGCTTTGAAGGCAACGCCCTGCCAGCAGCAGTGCAGAAGTAAGGATGACGTGGTACAGTATTGCCAACCTTACTTCTGCGCTGCTGCCTTCAGAGCTGGGCCCTCGGTTAGCAGCCGCCACTCTTTGGCCACCTAGCTCTGAAGGCAGCAGCGCAGAAGTAAGGGTGACAATACCGTGATCCCCCTAAAATAACCTTGCAACCCCCCCTGCAACCTTCTTTTGGGTCA
Source organism: Malaclemys terrapin pileata (assembly GCF_027887155.1). NCBI lineage: Eukaryota > Metazoa > Chordata > Testudines > Emydidae > Malaclemys > Malaclemys terrapin. Next base: position 11,192,204 of record NC_071505.1, on the reverse strand, counting down.
GGACCCCCAGTTTGAGAAACACTAGTCTCCCCCATAAATCTGTATAGTATAGGGCAAAATTACACAAAAAAACAGATTTCACGGTCCGTGACATTTTTTCACGGCCGTGAATTTGGTAGGGCCCTACCCATGACTGGAAAGGATGCAAGAGATCATCTCTACTGTATGCTATTATGATATAATCAGCTTCTCTCTTGTAATAATGTCTGGAGGCAACTGCAGTGGGGGTGGGGAGTAGATGTGTTTAGAGTCAGTTGCAAATCTGTGAAGGATCAAGTTAAGTATAGGGTGTTAAAACCAGCTCACCCTCCCCCCCCCATAGAATCATGTAAATACCATAGAATGTTAACATGCACATTGACAACACCTGCATTATACTTAAAGCACTGCTTAGATTGTAATCTCTCTGGGGGCGGGGACCCCTGTCATTGTGAATATATACAGTGCCTAGCACAAAGGGGCCCTGAGTCAGTTGTTGCCTCCAGGTGCTACTTCAGTGCAGATATGAGGATAGTGACTATGTGGTCACTCTATTAAAGCTATCAGTGTTTACTTTTGTCTTTCATTAGGTTCTTAGCATGGTAATCAACGCAGCTTACAAACCAGGCAGCGTTCTCCGAGAACTGCAGCTAGTTGAAGACCCGCACTGGAATTTTCAGGAGGAAACACTCAAGGCAAAGTCAGTATTTCCATGTGTTACCTACTCATTCATTTATTTTCCATTTTGAATAAACAGAGCTGGTTGGAAAAAACAAGGGATATTTTCATGAAATTTTTCATTTAGGGTTTTTTTTCCCCAATTTTTTTTTTTATTATTTTTTTACCAGTTCTATAACAGTTTAAACATTGAAACAAAATTTTCTTGAATATTTCGTTTCAGGTTGGTTTGGGGGATTTTGGGGAGCAGGGCAGCGTTTGATAAAAAATGTAATGAAAATTTCCCATTTTGATTCTTTTCAACCAGCTCTTTTGAGAAATAACTTGCAGTGGGAAAACCAGATCTAAGTGTCGATTCAGAAAGTGCTGAGTTTTATGAAATGCTGTTTTGATGTAAACTTTATCTATTCTTAAATGGTACTAATCCAATTTGTGATCTCATAAAATAAAATACATTTGTTATTTTTAATCTCTAATTTAAGGGCCCTTTAGCAAAGAAAGCCATAACAAGAAGCAATGGTTGGAAGCTAAACCAGTCAAATTCTGATTAGAAAGTAGGCACATATTTTTAACAGTAAGTGTGATAAGCCATTGGAGCAAACTACAAAGAGAAGTAGTGGATTCTCCATGTCTTGAAGTTTTCAAATCAGGACTAGATGCCTTTCTGGAAGATGATGTTTAGCCAAACATATGTTACTGGGCTCAGTAATAACTGGGTGAAATTCTAAGGCCTGTGTTATACAAGAGGTCAGACTAGATCAGGGGTGGGCAAACTACGGCCCGCGGGCCACATCTGGCCCAGGGGACCCTCCTGCCCGGCCCCTGAGCTCCTGGCCTGGGAGGCTAGACCCTGGCCCCTCCCGTGTTGTCCCCGCTCCCCTGCAGGCTCCGCTCACTGCGCTGCCGGGGCAATGCTCTGGGCAGCACAACTGCAGAGCTGCAGCCTGACCCGGTGCTCTGTGCTGTGCAATGGCGTGGCTGGCTCCAGCCGGGCGGCGCGGCTGCCTGTCCTGGTGCTCTGGGTGGCGTGGCTGTAGAGGGGGCGGTCAGGGAGAAGGGGTGGTTGGATGGGGCAGGGGTCCCGGGGGGGCAGTCAGGAATGAGAGGAGGGATTGGATGGGGCAGGAGGGGCCGTCAGGGGGCGAGAAGCAGGGGGGGACAGATGGGGGCGGGGCCGGGCTATTCCTGGCTGTTTGGGGAGGCACACAATTTCGGAAACCTGATGTGGCCCTCAGGCCAAAAAGCTGGCCCGCCCCTGGACTAGATCATGTAATGGACTCTCTTGGCCTTAAAATCTATGCATTCATGCCTCTTTTATATAATAGTAGACAGTTGTTTGTACTCATCTGTTTCTCCCCCATTATAATTGAACACTGTCATTATATGTATTGAAATAGTTGGTTTCTGAAATACAGTGCTATGGTTGGCTATTGTATTGAATCTTTGGCTATACAGATTCCACGGTTAGCTATTTCCTACTCAGATTGTGAGGTGCAGAATTTAGGACCCTTTTACTCTAAAGTCGTTGAACTTGTATCATTTGGCCCAATGAAGAATCAGGGTCAGAAAGGCAAAACTACTCAAAAGTCTTAGCTTTTTGTATTTCATTGTGAATTCAAGAAAGACGTGGTTTTCTCACACAATTTTACTAAGGGAATAGGATTCTTTTATGGAGCAAAAAGGAAACCTATTTCAAATGACGCTTGCGTCACATTGGAAACATGGACATTGGCATTTTTTGTATATTTTCCACTGGAAAACATTCCCATCTCCCGGAAATTTTGCATCAACTGGAGTTTGGCAGATGCAAAATTTCAGATTTTTTTTTTTTAAATTCAGTAAAAAGAAAGATATAAGCGGTCTGATTTTCATTGGTGCGTCGCTCCTGCAGTTCCTCCTGACGTCAGTGGGTGCTGCGAGTGCTCAGCACATCTGCAAATCCGGGTATAATTGTCCAGTTTTAGGGTCCAAGCCTGTAAACATTTAAGCCTGCAAGAGACTTTGCTGCTGAATGGTCCCATTTGGGATGACTTGCTTGAGCAAAATTACTCCCATGTATGGGGGGGAGGGATAGCTCAGTGGTTTGAGCATTGGCCTACTAAACCCAGGGGTGTGAGTTCAATCCTTGAAGGGGCCATTTAGGGATCTGGAGCAAAAATCTATCAGGGATGGTACTTGGTCCTGCTGTGAAGGCAGGGGACCGGACTCAATGACCTTTCAAGGTCCCTTCTAGTCCTACACTTCTATGATTTCTATATAGAAATATGTGCACAATCAGATCCTTAAAATAGGAGTAGTAGGACTTATAGACCCTTTGAAATTCAGCCAGCAGAGGGTAACATAATCAAACATTTGAGCTGGACTGACATTCCTTCCACAAGATAGCAGTGGTGTCTTGTACACCCAGCCATACACGAAGTGTACAGAAAGCCCTGGTCCAGATCCCATAAAACCAGTCAGATTAAAGCCCCAAGAACTGCAAACTAAGGGCCAGTCTACACTACTGCACAACATCGTCTGCTGAAGAGCACTCTCCTGTCGGCGTAATTCCTCCACTTCAACGAGAGCTGGAAGCTATGTCAGCGGGAGATGCTTTCCTGCTGACGTAGCGCAGCGTGGAGAACACTTTAAATCAACAAAAACAACAAGGAGTCCACCTTAAAGACTAACAGGTTTATTTGGACATAAGCTTTCATGGGTAAAAAAACCATTTCTTCAGATGCATGAAGTCTTTAAGGTGCCACCGGACTCCTTGTTTTTGTGGATACAGTCTAACACGGCAACCCCAATACTTGATATTTAAGTTGACGTAACTTGCATCGCTCCGGGGAGTGGCTTTTCCACACCCCTGAGCGACGCACGTTACAATGACTTAAGCGGTAACGTAGACAAGCCCCAAGACTGATTTGATTTTGGGGGTTTATTCATTTTGAGTTTGCTTGGGCTTCTGCCGATGTTTCTATTGAATCTGGCTGAACAGAATCAAAACCAGACTCGTGAAATCAAAGGCCTCAGAATTCTGAAGACGACGCACGACACGTCGCATCAGATATGACAGCCCATGCCACTTCTGAATCCTAAAGAGCTGCTCAGAGCGAGAATATGTGTGTTTAAGCCAAGTTTCAAGAACACTGGACCGCAATGGCATCTTCTAGCAGACTGCTAACGATGACACCTCTGCAGCCAGCCGGAATGTTCGTGCTGTAGTGTGACGCGGCCCGTCACCACCTTCCCTCTGATGTTAAGTGACAACTCCTTCGATCTTGATGGTGTTGCTATTAGTCTTGGGGGAGAGGGAGACAAAGGGAGGGATGTGCCTTCCCACCAGCCTGAAAGCTGAAACACTGCCCACCAGGAATAAATTAACTCAGCAGCCGGGCAACCTGTATTCAGTTTACTCTGCTGTCAGCAGCGACCATCACGGAATGAATTACAAGAGCCTGGCAAAGAAGACGGAGAATTGAGAGGGTCCAAGAGGATGCATGCACACAGCGAGATCACAGTCACCCCCCAGCCCCATCAGTATTCCCTGACAATGGTGTGACGAGCTAGAAATGTCATGCCTGATCCCCTGAGCCCTCCATGCTCAGAATCCCTACCAGGGTCAACGGGAGCTGCCGGTGCTCAGTCGCCCTGATCATCAGGACACTTATTTCAGTGCCTAAATCTGGATTTACGGGCTTGACTTTAGGCACCTAGATTTGAAAGATTGGGCCTTTGAACCTTCCCAGTGCCCTAGTTTCTACACCTGTAAAATAGGGCTAATCATGCTTCATACCGTGCTTTGAGATCCATGGATGAAAAATGCACAGATACGTGCCTGTCTGGGGCTTGTTTAAACTAGAAACTCAAGAATATGACCTGTGGTGAAGCCACACCAGAGAAAAGACGTGCCCTGCCCAGCTCTAGCAGCCAATCGCAGCTGTAGGATTCTGTTAATCTGTCTCTAATCTGAATCCATTGCTCATTTATACCGCACAAGTAGGTTATGCTGAGTTTCAAAGAGGAGGCTATGTTAACAGTCAGCCGGGCACGCTCCACATGTACTCCCGTGCCTTTGGTACGAAGAGCTCTAACATGGAGTCGTGGGGTGAAACTGAGAAAGGGGAAGTGTTTTCTACTCTGGACAGGTTCTTACCTCATGCACAGCACTGAAGTTAGAAGACAATGCTGTACGCCCCACAGCGATTTAGTTCTTGGGTATGGTGCTGCTGCATCGCAAATGGTTCAAAAGTCCAATTCTCAAGTGACGGTCCTTGCCACAGATAATGCAGGCATAAGCAGCAGGGCCCGGAGATGAAGCCGGGTCACGATTGACATTTGACGCCTGCTGCCCTTTGCTTTCCTCTCTCTCAATCACTTCTCTTCAGCCTCTTTGATTCCCAGGTGTAGCGCAGCCCTTCAGTGCAGCCTGTTGCTAGCCCCATCTTCCTAGCTTGTGACACTGTTGAAAGTTTTCAAGTTCCTCTTACAAACATCCTCGAGCCTGAGCCTAGGTCAGCCCGGTGGCCTTGGAGCATTGTAGTAGCTGGGTGAATGTCAGGAAGAACTTTTGAGTAACCTGAGCAGAGAGGAAGGATGGCCTTGGGGTTATGCCACTTGACAGAAATGTGGATGGGCTGAGGTAAATTCCTGCTGTGCTACAGACTTTCTTGGGTAACCTTGGTCAAGTCACTTAGTCTCTCTGTATATCAGTTCCCCATCTGTAAAATAGCGGTAACAATCCTTCATTTCTCTGTCCCATCTATTTACATTGCCAATTCTTCAGGTCAGGGACTGTGTTTCACTATGTGCATGGTGGGTGGGTCCTGGTCTCCATTGAGGCGTCTAGATATGATGGTAAAACATAGTAATAATAAACATTTCATCTGTGGAATTGTCCCCTGAGGAATGTAGTAGAAGCCCCATTGCATGGTAGATTTAAAGCCAGAGTGGACAAAACGCTAATACATTTACGATGAGCAACAACCCTGCCCTGGCAGGGGGGTACACTAGACCAGGGGTTCTCAAACTGGGGGTCGGGATCCCTCAAAGAATCACGAGGCTATTATGTGGGGGGGGGGGTCACGAGCTGTCAGCCTTCACCCTAAACCCTGCTTTGCAGTATTTATAATGGTGTTAAATATATAAAAAAGTGTTTTTAATGTATAAGGGGGGGTCGCACTCAGGGGTTTGCTATGTGAAAGGGGCCACCAGTACAAATATTTGAGAACCGCTGCACTAGACAGATCGAGTAGATCATATCCGTCTCTAGGTTCCATGCATATCTGAATCGATAAAAGATTTTATTCTAACATTTAATCAACGTGGGTTTTTAGAAGAGCAATTCTTAAAATAATTTGCTTTTGTTTAAATAATCTATTATTTTGTCATAATATACTAATTTAGGGCCCAATTGTGGACCACTAACCCTGGTGAACACTTACTTATTGGAAGAGTCCCATTGGTGCTCAGGGAGTTACCAACTCAAATAAGTGCTCACCAATGTACATACAGGTTCTACAATCAGGCCGTTAATATTTCAGCAATAATAATGTTATGATTGAAGATGTATGCAGTGGTGTTGTAGCTGTGTTGGTTCCAGGATATTAGAGAGATAAAGTAGGTGAGTTAATAGCTTTTATTGGGTCAACTTCTGTTGGTGAAGGAGACAAGGTTTTGAGCTTAAACAGAGTTCTTCTTCAGCCCTGGGAAACATACTCCGAGCATCGCAGCTAAATACAAAGTGGAACAGATTGTTTAGCATAAGGAGTTAAGACGCATGGTAAGATGCCATTCAAGGTGAAGTGGGCAGTAAATATCTCTGTAATTGTAGGACAAAGGAGGGTTAGTCGGTTATAGATTGTTGTAATGAGCCATAAATCTAGTGTCTCTGTTCAGTCCATGATTTTTAGTGTCTAGCAAAATTATGAATTTAAGCTCCCAGGCTCGTCTTTTGAAAGTGTTGAGCAGGGTTCCTTTGAGGATGAGGACTGAGAGGTCAGCTATAGAGTGATTTGTGGAAAATGTTCACTTACGGGCGATAGGATGTCGTTGTCTTTTACCATTTTTCTGTGTGAATTCATTCAGGAGCATGACAATTGTCTCATTTCACCCACATAGTTACAGCTACTTTTGGTTAAAATGTCTCATGCTCATTCTTAGCCCAACGGTGAATATTTTTCAGGGAAGTTTTTGATAACATTTCATTTGGCCATTTTTAAAACGAACCAGGGTGTGTAAAGTGCATATTTGGAAACTGCTTAGGTTGTTAGATAACTTTCAAATTATTAAAGCCAGTTTCAAGCTACACCATCCACCTCTGTGATGTCCCATGTGTGGGTCAGAGTAGCATTGTTTGGTCATCTGAGGCTGCAGATCGATCAAATGGGACTGGCACAGAAGTGTAACCTCTCTCCATAACCATGATGAGGCCATGTCAGGGGTGCTCCCAGACTGAATCCCAAGGCCCAGACTGAATCCTGATTATGAGGAGTCTAAGATGTTGGTGGAAGATTAGATACCGCTAGAGTAAGGTCATGGCCACATTTTCATTGATTTTGCCTAGAAAGGGAGGCAGTAATTTGTGAGATCATTGGCATCCAGGATTATTTATTTTGGAGAATTTGCTAGAAAAAAACCCACATGCTTCAAGGAGTCAGGATCTCGGAGAGAAACGTTGAGGGTTTATATCAGTAGCAGTCCCAGTCTGCGTTGGATTTCACCAGCTCGTATTTAGTGACTCAAGCTACGTCTACACTACCCGCCGGATCGGCGGGTAGCGATCTATCTATTGGGGATCGATTTATCACATGTAGTGTAGATGCGATAAATCGATCCCCGATCGCTCTCCCGTCGACTGCTGAACTCCAGCTCAGCGAGAGGTGGAAGCAAAATTGAAGGGGGAGCCGCAGCGTGCCGCGAGGACGCGAAGTAAGTGATTCTAAGTCGATCTAGGATACGTCGACTTCAGCTACGCTATTGTCGTAGCTGAAGTTGCGTATCTTAGGTCGATCCCTCCCCCCAGTGTAGACCAGGCCTCAGATGTTCTTCAGAGCCTCTAGTACTGTATTTGTGAGAGCTGCAGTTTCTCTTAGGGATGGTGGGGGTTGGCCTGGGGTGTTTGTGGTGCATACTTTGTGTCTTGTTTGTGGTGCATACTTTGTGTCTGCAAGACACTCCCTCATATACAATTGATTATTCTTTTCAGTGAGGTAAGCAGTGAGTTCCTTGCTGAGGAAAGGGGCAGGGTCCAAGAACTGTTGAAGGAAATTCAAGTTCGCTAGTCAGTTGACTATTCAAAATAGCCCCAATGACCAGTGGGACTATTGGCTGAATTCTGAAACGGTTAAGTGCTTTGAGGACTGTTGAGAGCTCCTGCTGTTTGAAATATCTATTTAGCACTAGGCTTTTCATGTCTTGGAGGATGCCTTAGCTTGTTTTTCCTAGTAAATTCTCCTATATGGGTCATTACTGTGGGGATCTTTGAAGATTCTTTTTCCTTTGGCTTTAGATGTAAAACATGTAATTAGAAAAGCAAGATTGTTCAACTGAGCTTTGTGCTACAGTTGATATTGCTGAATTTTAAAGTCTTACAGTGCTCCCAGGTTATTAGTGCAGGATGCTTATTACTTAAAAGTAGCTGGCAAAATGAGATTCTTATCATGATGGAAAATATAATATCAATAACAGTAATATTTTAATGACACTAATGGAAAAACGGTTTTCTAATTGTAGCCAGCGTAGGTCTTTTCCTGAGGCTGTCAGAGAGTAGTTCAGATTACGTTAATGACTTTAATGTTAAAAGGTTTAAAGAGTGGTATGTAGGGAAAATATTAGTAAATCTTGTTTTACAGCTTACAGAGATACTGCCAAGACCAGAATCATGTTTAAAATTATATTCCATACCTGTAGCCACTAATAACAACTTGATTCACCGAGACAGATTTAATTATAAAACTCACATTTGTGTTTCCCCATCCATGCTGGTTCTTCATTCTTTGTATCTCACCTGGACAATGTGGTCTGCTTTTTTTCCCCTTCTTGTTAGTTCCACCTTTTGCTTTTGCAGGCCCTGTAGTACAATGCTGTCCTCTTCGGGATCACAGCACCACAGGGCATAGTACACATTTAAGGTTGAGATTCTGCCATTCTTACTCACGTTAAATGGTGCATGTAGGACTTTGAGCTCAAACTGTTTAGTTTGTGAAAAAGAAGATGTGGAGCAGTGGTGTAGCAATAGAAAAAGAAGTGGGTGAAGTAACCTAAACTCCCTATTCGCCCAGTGAGAAGTGGATTAACTCAGTTTATCTGATGTTTACCCTTGACTATGCTACTGATCAAGAGGTAACTTCGTTTGAGCAATAGAAGTACCTTCACAAGGAGAAAATACCAGATGCTAAAGGGCTATTTAACCCAGTGGGGAAAGGTACAACAAGAACCAATGGCTGGAAGTTAAATCCAGATATATTCCAATTAAAAATAAGGTACAACTTTTTAACAGGGTTATTAACCATTGGAACAAAGTGCCAAGGGAAGTGGTGGATTCTCCATCACTTGATGTCTTCAAATCACGCCTTTCCGGAAAAGATGCTTTAGCTAAGCACAAGTTATTGCAGCTCAGTGCAGATGTAACTGGATGAAATTCTCTGGCCCGAGTTACACAGAAGATCAGACTAGATGATCTGATCGTCCCTTCTGGACTTAAAGTCTATGCATCTATGAATTAAAGGTGGAAGGATTTGTCCCCTAGACAGGACTGGTTTCTGTTGGTGTTATTTCCTATATAATCATTTCTGTTCATATTAGGTTTTGTAGAACCCATTTTAACTATGACTTTCTCTGCTCTCCCGGCAGTCATGCCATCTGTTTAGTGGGACAGTAATGTTTTCTTACCTCTTGGGAGGGGAAAGGGAGCGTTTTTTCCATTTTGTACAGCACGCCTACTGGAGTCTCTCTCGACTCATAAACAATCAGATCATTTAAAAACACATGGGAATACTCATGAGATAGGACCAGATTTTTAAAGGTATTTAGGCACTAACTCCCATTGAATTCAGAGGGAATTAGGTACCTAAAGTACAGTGACTGTAAAGCATTGTGTGATTGCTAATTATACCCTAGCACCGTTTGCAGTCAGTGTAGTAATGGGCAGTATCATTTGCACCTTGCTGACCCTTGATCACTTGTGGTTTTGTAAAAACAAAGTTCAGATCATATTTAGTTTTCCGCCTAAGTTGCCACTGAATAAAGGCCTCTGAGCATCACAGACTCTGATAACTTGCAATAGTCCTGAGGCTCAGATAGGGATAGCACTCCCTATTGGGGGAGGAATAGCTCAGTGGTTTGAGCATTGGCCTGCTAAACCCAGGGTTGTGAGCCCAATCCTTGAGGGGGCCACTTAGGGATCTGGGGCAAAATCAGTACTTGGTCCTGCTAGTGAAGGCAGGGGGCTGGACTCAATGACCTTTCAGCATCCCTTCCAGTTCTAGGAGATAGGTATATATCTCCATAGTCATTGTAAAGCACCTCCACATTTCCAGAACAGGATCGTGGTGGTTGGACTAAAGAAGGAAGTTAAGCTTTAACAGTTACCCTCTGAGTTATGGCATAACTTTCAGTCTTAGAGTGACAGGTCATTTAAGGATGCCTCTCCTCACATCTGTCTGGTCATCTCTCCTTTGTTCCACATCCCACTCTCCTTTCTTTGCCCTGGTCCAAGTCTGTCTGGTAGCATCTACCTCCTGGCCTCAGTGCTGCTGTCACACATGCTGCCTGCGTCCCTTCTCCCATGCATCTTGGCTACAGTATCTTTGCTCTTCTTCAGTTCCAGTCCAGCGAGCTCTTTTTACTTTTCTCTCCTCTGTGCATATTTATAGTACCAAACCACTGCTCTACCATGCATTTGCTCAAGTGCAGGGGTCAGCAACCTTTCAGAAGTCTTCATTTATTTAAGGTTTCGCGTGCCAATAATACATTTTAACGTTTTTAGAAGGTCTTTTTCTATAAGTCTATAATATATAACTAAACTATTGTTGTATGTGAAGTAAATACTGGTTTTAAAATGTTTAAGAAGCTTCATTTAAAATTAAAGTTAATGCAGAGCCCCCCCGGACTGGTGGCTAGGACCCGGGCAGTGTGAGTGCCACTGAAAATCAGCTCGTGTGCCGCCTTCGGCACCCGTGCCATAGGTTGCCTACCCCTGCTCAGGTGTCTCTCCTGCTGGCATTATGCACAATGTGTAAGATGTGCTTTAAAAACCGGTATCTCGCTGTTTACACTAGCTTTTATGCTGCTATTAATAAATTATGTGGATATGTGGTTTTTCAAAGTTCACCACTCCGGTATATTACACAAGGTATGAAACTCTACCTTCCTTCAGCCATTTTTCGCTCAAAAATGATCTGTATAAAACACCATAACAAAAGATTTAATAACACATGATTTTGGGCTAACCACTGCCTTATGAATCTGAGCTCCGAATATTCCTCTAGGAATTCCAGGCACTTAGGCCTCAACCAAAGCCCAACGAAATGAATGGAAAGGCTCCCGTGGACTTCAATGGGCTTTGGGTCAGACCCTAGAGAAGAAGAGCAGAATACTGGAGTCAAAGTCCACTGCACAGATCTGAGAGCTGAATTTTTCTTCTAACATTTCCTTTTCTCCGCTCACAGCAAAGTACCTAGGCCCAGATTCTCAAAGGGATTTAGGTGCCCAACTCCAATGGTTCCAATGGGAGTTAGGTGCCTAAATATCCTCAAGGATCTAGATCTTTGGGGGCCTGACCCTATGGCTCGTGAAGTCATTGGAAAGATTCCCATTGACTTTAGTGGGTTTTGGGACAGGCCCCTCAGGTGCTGAACCAGCCGTTTAAATTCCGGCACAATGAAGAACACCAGAAAATAAACAAAGTCAAACCCATCATAGTAAAAAGAGAAATGATGTGGTGTCACTAAACAGGGGACCTACCACCCAGGCAAACAGTGACTCAGAGGGAAAACCCCTTGGAAGATAGAGCTTCCAGGTTAGAGCAGAAATGGATGGTCTCAGACAGAGGTCCAGCAGGAGCAATCTCTGCACGCTGTGGCTACTACTCTAGAATCTTGTTCAGTGCTGGCCCCCCTAAAAGACAGGTGACCCCAGAGAGCACCTACCCACTTGGAGGAGGCTTGTGAAGCAGGTCTCAGCTAGGCCCATGAATTGACATTTCTTCAGCAAGCCACCCCGTGCTTGCAACTGTACCACCATAAGTCCGTAGTGCTCATGGCTTTTTACGGCCGGTCAGCATGCCAGGCAGAGATCGTAATCCTGGGCCCAAGGGTCTGCAGCTGGGCGGGTGCAGAACCATAGAATAAAATGCAATGCAATACAGCATCCCATTGACAGCTCCCGCAGTTGTGACCTTGCTGTCATCTTGGACTCTGTTCTCTCTTGCCTTCTCCCCAACTAGCCAGTCTTCCAATGCCCTTTCCTCCCTAAACCCACAGCTCAAAACCTTTTCCACCCTGTGGTCTCTCTGACCTTGAGTACTGCAACCTCCTCCGCCAGCTTTACTGCATGCTGCCTATTCTCATTTTAGTGTATCTGAAATACAATTGTTACAACTGGTGTGTCTTAATTCTGCCCTTCAATACATTCATAGAATATCAGGGTTGGAAGGAACCTCAGGAGGTCATCTAGTCCAACCCCGTGCTCAAAGTAGGACCAACTAAATCCCCAAATCCTCAAGGATTGAACTCACAACCCTGGGTTTAGTAGGCCAATGCGCAAACTGTTGAGCTATCCCTCCCAAAAATTAATGGAGATATCCTATCTTGTAGAACTGGAAGGGACCTTGAAAGGTCATCGAATCCAGCCCCCTGCCTTCACTAGCAGGACCAAGTACTGATTTTGCCCCAGATCCCTAAGTGGCCCCCTCAAGGATTGAACTCACAACCCTGGATTTAGGAGGCCAATGCTCAAACCACTGAGCTATTCCTCCCTCCCTCCCTTTTTAAAAAAACCACAAAAAACACCCTGCTCAAAGCAGGACCAATCCCCAGACAGATTTTTGCCCCAGATCCCTAAATGGCCCCCTCAAGGATTGACCTCACAATCTTGGGCTTAGCAGGCCAATGCTCAAACCACTGACCTATCCCTTCCCCCTTGAAGTCGGTGAGAGGAGCATCTAGGTATTAGAGGGCAGGACTGGGTTTATAGCATCCCCTGTTCTCACTTCATTAGTTATGTGTGATCTTGCAATATTCTTTCCTAGATACAGAGGGAAAACGTACAGGGCAACAGTCAAGATTGTGCGAACGTCTGATCAAGTGGCAGATTTCTGCAGAAGAGTCTGTGCAAAACTGGAGTGCTGTCCAAATTTGTTTAGCCCTGTGCTGGTCACCGAAGTCTGCCCTGAGAACTGCTCCGTTCATACCAAAACGAAATACAGTGAGTATCAGCTAAAGGATTGCTCTGTCGCTAGAGAGGAATCAGAGCGGCGGGAGGATGTTCATGATATAGTTATAAAAATAAACTTAATTTGATACCTTTCTTTCTGACCTGTAGCATAAGATATTGCAGATAGTAACACTAATGCAGCAAAATGCAGCATGTCCTTTGGGCTGAGCTCTCTGATTGGTGCTCGGCACCTTAGGCCTCCTCTCTCTAGCACAGGGAACTGAGTACTCACCAGGTCACTCTGCACCAAGCCAGACAGACCCACAGTGGAATATGTGCAGGGGAGGTCACATACCCAGTCCTCCATGGTCTCCATTTTAGAGCCTCCCTCCAACTTCATTCCCCAAGGATCTTTGCTTGGCCTGCCACTGGGTTCGCTTTTTTCCCATGGACTCTTTACGTTTTCTCTGTCTATAAAAGGATGCCAGTTGGAGTATCCAATACAGGGATTGGCAACCTTTGGCCTGCAGCCCTCCAGGGTAAGCCCCATGGCGGGCCAGGCCTGTTTGTTTACCTGCTGCGTCCGCAGGTTCGTCTGATTGCAGCTCTCACTGGCCACGGTCCGAGGGATGTGCTAGCCACCGCTTCCCACAGCCCCCATTGGCCAGTGGGAGCCACGACCGGCCAAACCTGCAGACACAGAAGGTAAACGAACCGGCCTGGCCCGGGGGCTTACCCTGGCGGGCCGTGTGCCAAAAGTTGCCGATCCCTGATCTAATATTTTCCAACTCAGGCCACCTGTTACGTTAAGGCTACGTGTAAACAACACACCACTTTCGGCAGAGTGGAGTATATGTACAGCTACAGGCTGCAGTGGAAAGCCGTGGGCCTCCCCCCGCCTGCATGACCCTGTCCCCACCAGCATGACCTCACGTGAGGTCACACCACCCCGGGGGGGGGAGGCATTTTGAAGAGCGTGCCACCCCACCCCTGCTGGCGTGATCTTGCACACATGGTGCAGGTCCAGGTACATACTCACACCCCTCAGGTGTGTCTTTACAGCCTCATCATCTGCACTGCTATTTATACGTGTGCTGTGTGTACATGTACACGCCACACTGTCAGAAAAATCCTGTGGTACGCATCCTTAGAAGATGATCTGGGTTGGTTACTGCACTATTTGCCATTCTTTGTTCTTTTAACCTCTGCAGTATCAGGTGTTTACTTTCACTAATATGCACCAACATCTAGTTGGTGGTGATCTTGCATAGGCTGTATTTTGCTTAACTTTTAAAGGAGTAACTTCTTTGGACCACATTACTCATTGCTAATAAGTCAAATTCTGATCTGTTGCACCACTATAAATCTGGAGTGTGTCTGCCAAAATCTATGGCACTGCCCTGGATTTACGTCTGGGTAGCTGACGCTCCAACTGAGCACTCAAGTGCATCCTTATTCAGGAAGGGTCTCACTTAAAGTTAAGCACATGCTTACGCCTCCCTGAAGTCAACTTTGCTGAACAGCAATTGACTGCTGAATCAGGTTCTGAAGGTAGAATTGGGTTACAGCCTCCTCTCACACGAATTTTACACTAGTATAATGTTATTGATTTCAAATGAGTCACTCCTGACTGACAGCACAGTGAGGGGAGAATCAGGCCCTGTGTCTCTATATACAGCTAATATGCAGTTTGGGACTAGTCGTTATATAGAGAAATATTTATTCTTTTAGGACCCGAGCCAAAGCCCACTGAAGTCAACAGAAGTCAGATCTTCGCTGCATTGACTCAACGGATACTTTGGCCATGATATTCAGAAGAGCTGAGTAGGGTGACCAGATGTCCCGATTTTATAGGGACAGTCTCGATTTTTGGGTCTTTTTCTTATATAGGCTCCTATTACCCCCCACCCCTGTCCTGATTTTTCACACTTGCTGTCTGGTCACCCTAGCTGCATGCCGGAAGCTCCCATTGAAGCAGATGGCAGCTGCAGACTCTCCGCACTTCTGAAAGTTGGGCCTGTAATTTTCATGCTATGAACTTCAGATCTGACCCAACTGGAGCCTCCGCTACCCAGATATAAATCCAGGGCAATGCTGCAGATACTCTCCAGATTTATTGTGGTGCAACAGATCAGAATTCTTACTCAGTTCTTACTCAGGCAAAATTCTCAGCCTGTACAGCAAAAGTTTTGCCTAAGTATTAAGTAAGGACTTCAGGATTTAAGCTATAGTGAATAAATATGTATGAATAGATATCTAAATTATAATAGTTTTGCCCATTTTGTGACAATAGGCCAAGATAGCATCAGGTATTTCATTCTTCCTTGGGATATTGTCTGACAATCAAGATTTCTTTATAGTTCCCTATGAAAGCTGCTGTGAAGTAGTGGTGTTTTACATTGGATCGATAGCATAAAACAAGCAAAAGCTTAATTTTCTTTGTGGTTATGTTTTTACTGTATGTTTTGCTCCAGCCTATTATTATGGGAAGAGGAAAAAAATCATTAAGCCTCCAATTGGGGAAAATAACAACATGAAAAGTGGACACATCAAACCAGCAAGACGCAGAAAGAGGCGGAAATCCATTTTTGTGCAGAAGAAAAGGAGGTCGTCAGCTGTTGATTTTAACGCTGTGGGATCTGCAGAGGTACACGTTGGACTGTGCTCATTCGCCATGCTATAGAACGGTGCTCAGCACATGACATCGCTTTTTGGAAATATACATTTTCAACAAGCACCCTAGGGCAGCCCTTCACCTTTGGGAGGAGCTCCCCATAAATATCCTGAAGCCATTGTCCTCCTTCACATCTCTCCTTGAAGCTCTGCTTTGCTGTGATGCCTACAAAAGTTTGACACTAGTTAAGCAGCTGGCATGCTCATTGTTTCCTTGTGCTCCATGATCTTGTCTGTCCGTATCCATGCGTTGTCTCTTGTCTTCTACTTAGATTGTAAGCTTTTTGGAGCAAGGGCTGTCTTTTTGTTTGTGTTTGTACAGCTCCTAGCACAGTGGGGACCTGGGCCATGACTAGCGCTCTGAGACAGTACTGCAATACAAGTGCTAGATGCGGAAAGGACATTTATAAGTCACACTTGAGTCAGCATGGGTTCCAGTACTCTATTCATTACTTATTGCTTAATATGTTAAGTTCACAGCACTTAAAATTGTTCTAGGTGCTTTACAGAACAAGTGAAAGACGAGACTGTCCCAACGACTCTACATTCTGTGGCCTCAATCCTACAGAGATGTAGGCCTTGTTTACACACCTGCGTGAACTGGTGCTGTTAAACTGGTCCCATGTGGATACTCTTATTTCTGTTTAAAAGTGACTTATTTTGGTTTAGCTTAAACGTGTGTAGTCAACTTAACCTAAACCCAGATAAAGTACTCTTGAACAGAAATAAGTGTCCACCCAACCTTTGCAACCAGTTTAACTAAGTTTGTTTGAAATAACACCTGAAGTTAAACCAATGCAACCACACGTGTGGACAAGCCCTTATCCACATCCTTAACTTTTCACACATGAGTAGACCATGTGAATCCAATGGCATTATTCATGGGTAAAGTTAAGCACCTATTAAGGCATGGAAAAGCTTTCCTGACATAGCTATGGTGGTTAGGAGTGTGAAAAAAAATCCCGCTTCTAACCGGCAGAGCTTTGCTGGCAAAACCCCTAGTGTAAACATAGTTATACTGGCAAAAAAGGCCTTTTGCTCATTTCATTCAGGTAACTGTTATAGGCTATAGTAGAACCTGTGAGTTACAAACACCTCAGGAAGGGAGGTTTTTCGTAGCTCTGAAATGTTCGTAACTCTGAACAAATCGTTCTGGTTGTTCTTTCAAAAGTTTACAACTAAACATTGACTTCAAACCGCTTTGAGACTTTACTATGCAGAAGAAAAATGCTGCTTTTAACCATCGTAATTTAAACGAAATAAGCACAGAAACAGTTTCCTTACCTTGTCAAATCTTTGTTTCTACTTTCCCTTTATTATTTTTAGTAGTACTGTACTGTATTTGCCTTTTATTTTTTTCTCTCTGCTGCCTGATTGCCCACTTCCAGTTCCAAATGAGGTGTGAGGTTGACCGGTCAGTTTGTAACTCTGGGGTTCGTAACTCTGAGGTTCTACTGGATATCTACAAAAGCATTCTTTTGCCATCTAAGCTGTTTCTCCACTAGGAGGGTTTGCCAGCATAGCTATACCAGTATAGTTATAGCTGAAAACCCTTTGAGTGTAGACAAGGAGCAAGTGTTTGTGGGACTTGGGCCCAAATCATACACGCATCAAAATCAGGTGTGGATCCAAGACACACTGAAGTCAATGGGAGCCTTTACACTATCTCCAATGACCTTTGGATCATACCCTAAGCAAGTGAGATAAATGGAAGATTCTCTGCACCTTGAAGTCTTTAAACCATGATTTGGGGACTTCAATGGCTCAGACATTAGTTTGATACAGGAGTGGGTGGGTGAGATTCTGTGGCCTGCGTTGTGCAGGAGGTCGGACTAGATGATCGTAATGGTCCCTTCTGACCTTAAAGTCTGTGATTCTGTGAAGTGGAACAAAGTGGTGAGGCTGGGTGATGTTTAGGGTTTGTCTACACAGCAAAAGCTGCACACAGGCTAACCTGCCCAAGCTAGCTTAACTCCAGCTAGCATGGGTAACCATAGTAATGAAGACAGCAAAGCGTAGGCTTCAAAGTGCACTAGTGAGCCAAGTATGTACTCAGGGTCCATGCCAGGGTTGTACAACGTGCCCTGAGACCCATGTGGCTCCCTCTTCACCGATATTGTTCCCACAATGGCTGGATTCAATCCCGCTCAGGTAGGCTAGCCCATGCACAGTTTTTGCTGTGTACATTTACCCTTGGAGGGGTAAGATTTGTGTGCCCCTGAACGGTGCAGTTAATAGTCATTATTAACTCAGTTCACGTGTGCAATATGATTTCTGGTAACAGACAAAACCATAAAATGTAAGACAAGACAAACTGGGCAGCCTTAATACCCACTCAGGCCCTTCCAAGTTAATGGGCTTGAATGTTTGCAAATGATGGCAGGATTAAAGTATAATCATCCTTGGTCAAATTCTGATTTCTCATTAAGAAAACCCAAATGTGGGCAAAACGATGCACTGACACTTACTGAAGCTCAAATTCTGAGCAGCATTTCATCTGTTGTGTGCATTTACATATATATGTTCAGTGTCCAGCATTTTTTGTTTATGAGGGACATTGTAGAGTTACAAATTTGGAAATACTGTGCTTATCAGAACTAATGAGGAGCTGGATTTTCTGTTTTGCAGGAAATTCTCCACATTTTAATTTTTTTCCATTCCAAAATGGAATGATAATCGGAACATGTCAATTTCCCACTAAATGACATTCTGAAAAAACTCTGTGTCGGATCGATCAAAATGTTTCCTTTGGATAAAATAAAAACATTTCCAATTTTTCACTTTTAAAAAAACTTTTTAACCTTTTTTTTTTCTTTACATCAAAACAATGAATATCATTTGGAAACGCCATTTTGAAATGAAAAATCTAAATATTACATTCTGAAAATATGAAAGTGGGACATTTCAACATCATCAAAATGCTTTGTTTCAGTTTTTATTGCCTAAACAAAATTTCATCAAAATTGACACATTTTTCTAAATGTTTCCGTTTCAGTGAGAATGGTATTTTCCAGTAAAAAACTTGAAACAAAACATTTTTTGACCAGCTTTAGTGCTTCTTTTTTTAACAGTCAGGGTAATTAATCATTGGAGAAGATTATCAAAGGATGTGGTACATTTTTCCATCACTTTGAGGACTTCAAAAGAAGAATGCTTTAACATCTAATTTGCTTTTTACCGTCTCTCAGCTTGGACAATGAAAACAAAACTAGTCAGTTTCATTTTTTTTTCTGGTCAGTTTCACTTCCCAGTTCTCATGCCTTAGCACAAGATTGTAATGTTAGAGTTGCAAGCACAGCAGAGGAACATTCACACTGAAACGAAAACCTGTTTTCATTGACATTTAAAAAAAAATAGGACTACAAAATCATTTTAATACTAGGTTTTGTAACCGAACCTAAACTTGGGGGCCTAAATGGTATGACACTGTGGCATATATAGGGGTGTAATTCAGCTGAAGTCAGTGGTGTGACTCTGGTTTGACACTAGTGTAAATGAGAGTAGGATGTGACCTCATGTTAATCCCTATGTCATAATGTTTCCATGACGATCTCGCTCTAGGAAAGCGAAGAGGAGGAGCCAGATGCTATGGAAGATGAGACAGGGAGCGAAGAAACAAGCTCAGAGCTACGTGATGACCAGACTGACACCTCCTCTGCTGAGGTACCTTCAGCCCGACCAAGAAGATCAGTGACATTACGGAGCAGCACGGAGTCAGACAGACCCGCTCCCATCGAGAGAGCTAGAAGGGGACGCAAAACACAGTCTCTCTCATACCCTGAAGGAGAGAAGTGCACTCAAGTCAAGGAAGTGAGTATATTGGTGGACTACTTAGCTCCCAATTAATGGCAATATTTTTTCCATTGATGTAACCTTCTGTATCGAGTGTTAATCATCTGCAGAGAGTGCCACATGATCTACAGATGAGTCATTCTGGGCACTGTAACCTTTTCTTTACAAGTATTTTGGCTCTTGCAGGAAATAAAGCAAGAAGAGGAAGAGAAACTCATCCTCGACAGCAATCCATTGGAGTGGACAGTGACTGACGTTGTGAGGTTTATTAAATTGACAGACTGCGCTCCCCTAGCCAAAATATTTCAGGAACAGGTATGCTGCCGCATCTTACCTCTCTCTGGGTGCAGACACTGTATTAATGGTGTTTATTCACAGCACAGGAAAGTGCAACTGAGCCTTTATGAAAAGGGTGAAGAACAGATCTTCCTTGTTCATTAAGGGTGAAATTCACCCTTGTCAGAGTCAGTACGAGGCCCATGCATCACTTGCACCCCTAAAAATCGGGCTTAGGTGGCACTTAAATGGTATGTAGGATGTCTGATGACACAAGTGTGAATGTCACCCTAGCTACCATAATTAGATTAAGCACTGAACCAGGACGCAGAAGACCAAGATTCTGAATCAGTGGATGGCTTCGGGCTAGGTCGAAATTGTCTGACTGAAATTAGGCGCCAAAATCCATAGGCAGGCTCCTAAAATCGTGTCCTGATTTTAAGATGTTCTTAACGCTTCCAATTAAAGGCAATTAAATCTGCAGGAGCTGAGCACTGCTGTCATCAAGCTAATAGTGCCTTTCAATGGGCCCTAGATAGATAGAAATAGTCCCTCCTCCACTAATGAATAACATCCACCGCTATCGAATTCATGCTCAAGGGGGGAATCTCTAGTCAATGATATCTCAAGATATGCTCTAGGAATTATTTTGGGGAGGTTCTCTGCAGGTCAGATTAGATGATCACAATGGTCCCTTCTGCCCTACGAGTCTATGAAATCAGATATTAACCAGACTGGAATGTTGCCAAGACACCAAAGCTAACCCCTTTCCTCTTGCCTAAAGTGCTATGGGATCGATCTTCAACTAACTGCACGTGAGCAATGCTTTGGCTCTACTTATCTGCAAGACAGCACCTGGGGGCCCCTAGTAATGTGCCTGTTCATTGAGTTGAAATATAAAAAAAACATGAGTAGGTGTTTGTGATCAGAAGAGTGCTTACCATGTACATGTATCATCTGTGTTTAGGAGTCCAGAGGATGGTAAATAATCTAGGTGTGGACACAATTAGTTTGTGCTGTTTCTGACCTTTACTGTGTTGTCTACATTGTGAATTTCTTTGACTGCAGTTTGACTCCTTTATTTTTCCCCTGTGATCATACGTTCAGATTCTGCTTGTTGGCTTTTAAATCTGGTCGGTTTTTGTTTTTCTTAAAGACTTCAACTCTTAATTAACCAGCGGAACCAAGGAGGAAACCAGGAGATAATGGTTATAAAATCTATTTCATTTGGGGCACTGAGCAGCTAAGGGAACCAGTGAAGAACTATAGGAATCTTTCACTTGCCGTTCAAAGCCAAACCCCATTGGTTGTGTCTGAAAATGATTGCCATCTGATGGCGGTTCAGTGGCCTGTGTGAAATGAGTTATTTTATTATTAATTATTATATATATCAGAGAGCCTGGGAGCCCTACTCATGAACCAGAAGTGGATATGCTAAGAGCTGTACAAACACAGAGCAAAAATACAGTCCCTGCCCCAAAGAGTTTACAATCTAAGTATAAGACTAAAGACAACAGGTGGATAAGACAGACCGATGAGGGAATGAGAACGTAGTGATCAGCAATCATAAACAGTGGTATCAGTGCACGAGTGGCCTAAATTGGTTTCCAGTGGCGAGATCAGAATTAACACTTTTGTTAGTAGCAGGGGAAGCCAAAGACTGAACGGGGCATGCTTTGAACTGCCCTCTACTCCTTAGAGATTTTCCTTCCAGGTCAGGGGCCAACGCAGCATAGAGAGGAAGTATGGCGTTGTGGTTAAGGAATAGGACTCTGAAATTCTGCAGTCAGTTCTCTGCTCTGCCTCACATGTCCTGTCTGACCTAAGGCCTCTCTCTGGGGCCTGCTTCCCCACCTGTACAATGGGGATAGTATTTCCTCTTTCTCATCCACGTCGATTTATAGTGTAAGCTGTATGGGGTAGGAACTGTCTCGACAGCACTGAGCTCTGTGGGGCTCTGATCTCAGTTGGAACCTCTAGATGTAAGATAAATCATACATACTAATATGCTGCTGCTGCCGTGTAGCTAAACGCCTTCCTCTCCCAGAACGTCAATCCTGCTTTGACCAGCCCTAAAGCAAAACCGACTGTTCCACGTTTTCAAGTTCTGCGTAGTGGTCTGAACACAGCAACTTCTCGTTCTCTCTTCTTTCCCTAGGACATTGACGGCCAAGCACTCCTGCTACTGACGCTCCCAACGGTGCAAGAATGCATGGAGCTGAAACTTGGCCCAGCCATCAAGTTGTGTCACCAGATCGAGCGAGTAAAAGTTGCTTTCTATGCACAATACGCCAACTGACTCTACTGCTCCTTGCATTTCCTTCTCCTCTCTCTCTTTTTTTATTTTTAACGTTACAATTCACTTGGGTTTTTCTTCAAAACACGTGAAATTGGAAGCTTGGAGACACCTCCTGTTAAAAAAACAAACAAAAATCCAAGTGGAATGAATATTTCCGTATTTGTAAAGCACATTGAAGTATTGCTGCCGTCTCGTCTTGTGAAACTCTCCAAGAGTGTTATATTGTGGGGGAGCAAGGCCATAATATAGCAGAAGGTTTTATCTTTTTTTTAAAAAAAGAACAAGCTTTCCTACAAACGGCAAACACATTCCATAGGGAAAACGTTCAAGCATTTATCGCTGATTGTGGTGTCTTGAGGTCAATTGCTGGACATAAACGATCCCTTCGGTGATTCCAAAACACTTCTTTCATATTGAAATGTGAGTGATCGTTGTTCAAGTGACCCATGGCTTCCTGCAACTTTGATCTTAATGATTGATGTGTTTTTTTTTTTCTTTTCAGTCTTACAAAGAAAGAGATATAACAGTGATGCAATAAGGAACACATTATCAAATGATTTTTAAACGGGAAATCCAAACCATGCTCTCTGTTGTATTAGTCACAAATACAATGATCTAAAAGGCGTGCATAGTACCCAGGAACTTTTCCCAAGCCCAATATAGTTATGTACAGTAAACGGATTGTCTCTGTGGTTGGATCTGTACAGTACTTCCTTCATTCTTGCCATGGAGCATGCATGAAGTATTTTATACTAAAGCCCATTAAGTTATAGTCACTTAATATTCAAGGTCTGACTTTGAACCCCCAAAAAACAAGGACATTCAGATTTAAGGATGAGGTTTTGGAGCAAATTCTGATTTCATCTTCACCTGCGTAAATCTATTGAAGTCAGCTGTGTCACCTGGATTTATGCTGGGATAAGTGAGATCAGAATTTTGGCCCAAAACCTCAGCGAGGAGGGATGTTGATTTACACCAGCTGAGGGTCTGGCCCAACCCATCCTTTTGTGCCTATGTGTATCAAGGTCCAGATTCACCAGTGTACACCAGCTGTTCTGTGCCAATCTGGCCAGTTCAACTGGATGTGGGACTCCTTTGTGTCACTGGAGTGGTGCAAAATAGCTGGAATCTACCAGAGAACCTGGCCCAGCGTGTCCTTGTGACGAGGATAAAGAGTTGTGTGAAACACCTAGGGTTTGGGTCATTGGGGTTCGTGTGACCTTTTTTCCATTTCTCATGTGCTCCTGCCCCCCGTTGGGCCTGTTGTGAATCAGGATCCACTCCATTTGTAAAACTGCCGAAAGCAGGATCAGAATCAGGACCAAGATTGAGGGTTTTTTCCTTTGAGTTTAAGGTTCGAATGAATCTCCCCAAAAAGGCAAAACTCAGCCCAAACCATCACATTTATCCTGGGTTCCGGGGAAGCCACAGACTTTTACACGGTGTCCTCTGAAGCCACAAACAAGCCATTGTCCTCAAGGCTCAGGGAACTCTGCACGAATCTTGGGTTTGTTATGAAAATTTTGCACAGCGCTGTTAGGATATTGTGATGTCAAATCACACTCCGGTGGAGACAGAAATGTAATCTTTGTCTTCATTCTGAATGCCAGAGCTTTTGCCCTCTTGACCCAGATCTCAAACGTTATCACGTCAGCATCGACTTTTGGTTTCAATTCTTTTTGGAGTTTACTTTAAAGCTCTGGTTTACACTGTCTCACTGCAGCTGACTTGGATCTGATTATCCTGAAGACTAGGTATGCCCAGAGAAGCCCACTGACCATTAACTGCCATTGGGTTCAATCATACAAATTCCTTCTTGAGGACTCCTTAAATTCTATGGATTTTTGGTGCAATGTAATGACTCGGAAACATCCATTACGTACTGTATCAAAATCTGCTTAGGAGAATGTTTTATGCAAGAACTATTGACTCAGTATAGATTCTATATAGATGGCCCTATAGATTCTCAAGGAGTCTTTCTAGTTTGCCTTTTGGTGCCATTATTTCTGCTCTTGATTAATTTCATTCTTCTGGAATTTGGATACAAAGAAATTGTTGCAAATGGGGCTGGATCCTGCCAGACACCTATTGATTTTGATAGACGTTTCATACTTGGGGGACTGGCAGAATCCGCCTCAGCTGCTTTGTCCTGCAGATCCTCGTATTAAAGTTTAAATGATCTTTATTTAGAGGACAAGGAGAAAGTGGCTGCTCCTGTGCTGAGGTTTTTGTTTGATCACTAAATGAATTAACCCTTAATTTGTCCTACAAGTCATCAGAGATGGGTTTTATAATGGAAATTCTACTGGACATAGAGCAGTGGCCCATGTCACTCTATTCATTTTGATAATTGCTTTTGATCCCTTTATAATGTCCTCATTTTTTTAAAATATCCGCCCTCTCTTTTAAAATTTCCTATGATTAAACTCATATAAAGAAAGGGCCCAGATTATAGTCTGTGCCTAGTTTGCATAGGGGACAACCAAAAGGGGCAGCAGGGAGCCTATTCCCGCTTCCTGTCTAGCTGAGACTATTCCCCACCCTGGCATAGGTTAGAGCCACCTCAGGGCTGCTCTACAATGTCAGCCAGCAGTCGGCCACAGAGACTGTATCTTATCAAAGGAAAGCCAGAGTGCGCACACACACACTTGGGCCAGGCAGGGGGGTATGTGGCACAGGAGCTGAGCAAACCTGAGCTGCACTAGCTAAGGGCTGCCTGATACTAGTGAATTTTCAGCCCCTCATTTGGAAGCTCATTTCAGCCCCTCATTTGGAAGTTCACCAGAGAACCTGGCCCAGAGAGTTTAATGCATCCGAGCTCCTTGTTACCTACTGCAAGAACTTAGGATCGTTCACAGTGCTGATAGAGTGAAAGTCCTCTAACTGTAGCTATTTCTGGGGCAGTGAAATACTCCTGTAAGAATGAATCGGGGGGTGGACGGCTGCATACTTTGCACACAGGATAACGTCCAGTCTTGAAATCCTTAGCTATGTCCAGATGTTGGGTGGCAGCATAGGCACCGACTCCATGGGTGCTCCAGGGCTCAAGCACCCATCGAAAAAAAATAGGGGGTGCTCAGCACCCATAGGACTGGATTAATCTTTTGTGGGCCCCGGCACCTGGACCATGGCCCCGCCCCCCGTTCCATCCATGCTCTGCCCCGAGGCCCCACCCCACTCAGCATCTTCCCCCCAAGGCCCTGCCCACTGCTCCGCCCCAAAGCCCCGCCCCTTCTCAGCCTTTTCCCCCTCAAGGCCCCACCCCTGCTTGGACTATTCCCACCCAAGGCCTGCATGAGGGGGAGTTGGCAGAGAGGAGCACCCACCGGCAAAAACAAAAGTCAGCACGTGTGGGAGGCTACCGACGTAGTCTCATGAAAGTTACAAGGGGAGCTTTTACTGTTGGTTGTTTCTTTATGGTAATAATCAGTGAGATTTAAATCACATCTATGAAAAAAGCAGAGTTTAATTTTAGCCCATATAAGCTGTATATTTCTACTCTCCACCTTCAGCTTGTTTTTCTTAACCGTCTTCATTTATTTTCTCGCTTCCTTTTGGAGACAGCTGATAGCTGTGACCTCCAGTCCTTAGTTATTCTGAAATTACCTTGAATTGGCCTGTGTGGCAGGTGTGTTGTTATACTGACACCTAGAATAGTGAGTGGGAAGGTGTCAAACAGATGTATGTAGTCTGTTGTTCCAATTGCCTTTGCAGAGAAGTGGAGCTGAATTTCCTAACCAATTTTTTGTATGTAAAAGAAAACCCATTCTGAACACAGTTTAATTGTACAAGGTGCTCGGATTGTCACGTAAAGATTTGAGCAGACATCAGAATTGACGGATGACTCTTTCCGACATGTAATTCAAGTTCCAGAAAATGAACAAGGTTTTAGAATAGTGTGTTGCTAAGGTCAGATATGGAATGAAGATTGCTCTAGGGTGAAATGTGGATAAAGTTGCTAGGTCAAATACTTATAAACAGACACATTTTTACTTAATATCTATTGGGTCAAATTCAGAATGGGTATAGTCAGGTGCAGACTCTCTTGAAGCTGCATGTTGTTATCCCAGTTCTGAATTAGGCTCTTAGACAGGGGACTGAGGTTTACAATGGCATATTTTATCTCTGTAGATGGAAGAGCTAAAGGGCCTGAACATGGTTTCCCTGGTCAAAGGCTGGGAACATTATTGTCCATGGCAGGTCATTCCTTAAGGCCAAGTACTCTGGTTCCACTGCCTTCCCTGAGAAGGACGTACGTTAAGCCTCACTGTGCTAGCCCAACCCGCTGGGTCTGAGAGCAGCTATGCTCCAAGAAGGAAGCATGCGGTGGTCCTGCTGCTGACCTCCCTTGGGTTTTACCACCAAGGATGGTCAACTCTAAACAACAGTCAAGGCTCTGCAGAAGCCCCGCTGGCAGAGGGAGAATGTGCTGAATCAGTGCACCCAAGCCAGCACGGTCCACTTTGGAGTCTGTGCTTGGCCCATTCTGATGCCCCTAGAGCAGGGAAGATGGTAGCAGCTGTGCACCATATTCCAGTGTCCCCTTGGCATAGACCCTGGCCTGGATCCAGCTCCTGGCCTATAGGCCACAAAGCTCTACTCTCTGGTGTCTTATTAAAGCATTTAAAATGTGATGCAAAAGTAATATCCATGGTCCCATGCTAATAAGCCCCTCTCCTCACTGACGTCTTGGATCACCCCTTAGAACCTGAAGGAGAAATATATTTATCCTTAGAACCCAAAGGGGGTGGGGAGGAAAGTCTCAGCTCCTGTTCCTCTCCCTTCTAATTTCCCTGCCCCTTCACTCCCACTCCAGCTCCAGAACACTATTCCTTCCACCTCTCTACAAGAAGTGTTAGAAGATTCCCCCAATGCTCTCAGCAGGTAGAGAGCTCCCTCCTCCCACCTAACACCGCTAGGCTGCTCCCAAGTTCTGTGCCAAGAAGCCATTGCACCTGGCCTCTGTCACCTCCGCAAGCCATCTGACATTGGCATAATAACCTCTGGGCACTGATGTTTGGTTTTAAAGAAAGACTTCCTCTGACACTTGGCCTCCATTTCTGACATTCCACCCCTTCCCAGCTCTGCCTTGGTAAAAGCAGGCTGGAGCCCTAGAACCCAATCCTGGGGACATTGAGGGCAGGTCTATATTACGGGGTTAAGTCAACCTAAGTTACACAACTCCAGCTACGTGAATAACGAAGCTGGAGTCAATGTAGCTTAGGTTGACTTATTGCATTGTCTACACCCTGCTGGGTCAACTGGAGAAACTCTTCTGTCGACTTACCTTACACTTCTCGTTCTGGTGGAGTACCGGAGTTGACGGGAGAGAGATCTGTGGTCGATTTAGCGGGTCTTCACTAGACCCACTAAATCAACCCCTAGTGGATTGATCACCGCAGCATCGATCCACGGGAAGTGTAGACATACCCTGAGTACGCTCAACACCCAATGGAAATTGATGGCACTCAGCACTTCCAATAATGCGCTTTGCAGGACAGGGCCCTTATTGAGAAGGTGAGTGATATACTGTCTACACTACTACCTGCACGTCCATTTACACAGGGCCACAGGTTCCTAAAGATTCAGAGAGGTGCCTAGTGAGGTTTACAAAAGCTCCTCAGGCTTGGCGTCTAACTCCCATTGAAAGTGAACCGGAGCGAGGTGCCTAAATCCCCGTAAATCTGTCCTGTCACCACCTAAATTTAATCTGAAACCCGTCTTGATTGGAAAGTCAGTGCATTCCTTAGCAAACCCAGTCACCAGCTCTTTCAAACCCAGCTGGCCAAGGCCAGGCCACTAAATCAGTCTTTACCCACTTAAAAAAGGCAGCCCGATGGTTTCTGGAGCCTTTTCATTGACTTCAGTGGGCACTGCAGATGCTCAGTGTCTCTGAGAATTGAGCCAATTCCCATTACAGTTTCTTGGAGTTCAGAAATGTCAGGTCGTTTCGAACGTTCTTTCTTTTTCTCGTGCAATGTGTTCTGAAATAGACGTGGCTCAGATTGTTCCTTGTGGCTAAAAACTCAAGTGCCAAAAAAGAAAAACATGCCAGTAAATAGAAATACAGTCAACGCTAGGTCCTCTGTCTATAGCTTTCAGATGTTCGCAGGTAGGAGTTTAGTTTTCTCCGTGGCTGCCAAGGGAGTTGGCCAATAGCAGCACAGCTTTGGGCACTCATGGGGCAGGAGGGACCAGTGAATAAGATTGTTCTTTCCTCTGGGGTTCCATTTCCTGCGGCCCCCCCTGGATTTGTGGGTTCAGGAGACCACCTCTCCCCATCAAACTCATTCCATCGGAGGGGATGCTTCCCAAGAAACCCTCAGGGAGGAAGCTTATGGCATTTTCAAGTCTCCAACTTTGGGATCGGGGGGATCTGGTCCAGGGTGAGAACGTCTGAGTTTGGGCCCATGACAGCAAAACCCTTAGGTGATTTCAAAGGGAGTTAGGTGCCTAAATACCTTTGTGTATCCCACCTTTAGGACCTGGTCTAATTTCCATTGAAGTCAATAGAAAGACTTAAATAGACATTGGATCAGGCCCTCAAGCACATGCTTAAACTTTAAACATATGAGCAGTTCCATGGAAACCAAAGTGATGGGTCCCCTGCACGTGCTTCAGTGTTTTGCTGGATCAGGCCCTTGGCTCTCAATGGTAAATATTAACGGACCTAAACCAAGTTCTCTCCTTTGTATAGACCTGATTGCCGGAAAAATGCTTGTGTGGCTATTTAAGAACTGCCACCATTGAGATTACAAGCAGGGTTAGTCGTCCTTCCGGGCATCGGACTGTGTCACTAGTAAAACAGTTCAACTGAGGCAAGACATTTCTGTACGGTTTGGATAATACCAACCCTTAGGTTAGGAAATTCAGAACGAAAAGAAAATCAGAAAAAGATAATCAATTACACCCGATCATCCCTTTAAAGCAAATAATGATGGGAAATAGCATGGCGACCAGCAGCATAACCCCTTCGTAGTGGTGTCCGTGGGAAGTCCTTTGACCGTTTTGCATTCCAGTTTATATCGCAGATTTGATTCAGATCTTATGTATATAGCCCCTTTGGTGTGTAACAACCCCCCCCCCCAACTTACTGGTGTTTTTACTTTTTAAAATTCAACAGGGCAAAGGGCATGTTGTTAGTTTGCTGTAAGATTGTATTCTGTATATATGTTTTCATGTAAATAAATGAAAATCTATATTCAGAGTTATATTTTAATTTTTATTCGAAATGAAAGAAATCCCCTTTTTACTTGAAGAACTGTAAGCCGCGTTGTTAATAAAGTAATAATAAATTATGTCTTGTTTGGCTGGTTGTTCTTTGGTCTTTGGGTGAGGGATGATACTTTCACGTAGTTCGTTCGTTCTGGGGGAGGTAATGCTAAAAGATACTGGATCAGACCCTCTGCTGCTGTAAATCAGCTTAGCGCCATTCCAGTTACACGGCCCGTTATTTATGCCATTCCCCAGAGGCTGCTGTGCTCTTCAAAGAGACACGGTCCCCCAGCCTAAAGACTGTGCAGTCTAAGGCCCTGATCCTGTAATGGGACTTCTACACCCATGCAGAGCCTCACTGACTTCAACAGGGCTCTGGCGAGGCTCGAGGGTTAATCCTCTCACAGCTGTTTGCAGGATCATGGCCCGGTTTTGTACATGACACAATGAATAAGTGTAACAATAGGAGATAGGGTCAGAAGGGAGGTTGGTTGTGACAATAGGGTTGTGCCCTTAGTCAGCTTTATGTGTATGCATCTTAGTGGTTCCATCATTTTGTTTTGTGTTGGGAGGGGGGGATGTTTAAAATTCCTCACTTCTCATGAGCAGTGGAAGAAATGAGCTTTTAGAGGGTTGGGTAGTGGCTTGGCAAAAAGTCGCTGGGAGAGCATTTGATACACGAGGACAGCATAGAACAAGGGCAAGGAGTAGGAGAAGGAACTAGAGAGGACGCAGAGTACGCCAACACTGGCAGAGCAGGGCTGGAAGGGGCATAAGAGGCAACACACTCAGAGCTGGTGGCTGAGGGTACGTCTATACTTACCCGCTGGTTTGGCGGCAAGCAATCGATCTTCTGGGATCGATTTATCGCGTCTTGTCTAGACATGATAAATCGATCCTGGAAGTGCGCGCCGTCGACGCCGGTAATCCTGCTCTGCGAGAGGAGTAGGCGAAGTCGACAGGGGAGCCTGCCTGCCACGTGTGGACCCGCGGTAAGTACCTTTAAGTTCGAACTAAGATACTTCGACTTCAGCTACGTTATTCACGTCGCTGAAGTTGCGTACCTTAGTTCGAACTGGGGGCTTAGTGTGGACCAGCCCTGAGATTGCAGCCATACTGCAGTACGTGGTGCAAAGATCACATGAAACATACATCACTCCTCTTCCCACTAGGGGAACATTTTCCAAAGTGCCTTAGGTGCCTGAAAGTGGGATTGAGGCGCTGAAGGGCTAGATTTAGGAGCCCAAAGAGGCAGATAGGTGCCTAGGCCTGAATGCACAAAAGGAACTAAACATATAAAATGATGGGTCTAAATTAGCTGTTACCACTCAAGAAAGAGATCTTGGAGTCATTGTGGATAGTTCTCTGAAAACATCCACTCAATGTGCAGGGGCAGTCAGCATGTTGGGAATCATTAGGAAAGGGATAGATAATAAGACCAAAAATATCATAATGCCTCTATATAAATCCGTGGTAAGCCCACATCTTGAATACTGAGTGCAGATGTGGTCGCCCCATCTCAAAAAAGATATATTGGAATTGGAAAAGGATCAGAAAAGGGCAACAAAAATGATTAGGGGTATGGAACTGCTGCCATATGAGGAGAGATTAAAAAGACTGGAACTTTTCAGCTTGGAAAAGAGATGATTAAGGGGGGATATGATAGAGGTCTATAAACTCATGACTGGTGTGAAGAAAGTAAATAAGGAAGTGTTATTTACTCATAACACAAGAACTAGGGGTCACCAAATGAAATGAATAGGCAGCAGGTTTAAAACAAACAAAAGGAAGTATTTTTTCACACAACTCACAATCAACCTGTGGAACTCCTTGTCAGAGGATGTTGAGAAGGCCAAGACCATAACAAGATTAAAAAAAGAACTAGAAAAATTCATGGAGGATGGGTCCATCAATGGCTAGCCAGGATGGGCAGGGATGGTGTCCTTAGCCTCCATTTGCCAGAAGCTGGGAATGGGTGACAAGGGATGTATCACTTGATGATTACCTGTTTTGTTCATTCCCTCTGGGGCACCTGGCATTGGCCACTGTCGGAAGACAGGATACTGGGCTAGATGGACATTTGGTCTGACCCAGTATGGCTGGTCTTATGTTCTTAATCAGACATGGTGACAGAACACCAAACTTTTAGGTGTTTAGAAAATCACAAGGAGGACACTGCTGTCCACAAAGCTGAACTGATGCCGAGGCTCCTATACAATGCCTGGGGGGAGAGAGGCACATTAGCATGCAATCCACAAAAGTCCGCACACAAAAGCAGGGAGCCACTTAAGCTAGCCAGTGGGAGATGCCGGGGAGAAGGGTATGTGCTAAGCCCATTTGAACAGGGATTGCCCACCTCTCACTGAGCTGTGGGATAGTCTGATGTGGGGCTCCCTCACTCTCCCGCTGAAGCTGTTCCACTCTGGCTAAATAATGTCAGAGTGATCAGAGCAAGAGGACTGGCCCAAAGGTCTCCTAGCTCCCAGATGGGTACCCTGAGCACTAGACTACAGAGTGTCTCTCTCTGGGCCAATGACTGTTCCACTGTATTAGTACAGCGCCTAGCACAATGGGGTCCTGGTTCATGACCCGGGCTCCTAGGTGCTACAGTAATACAAATTATTAATAACAATAGTGGGATTTTCAAAAGCACCCAGGTTAGGCACCTGGGCGTTAGGCTTTTGAAAACCCCACTAGCCCTCTATCTGCATCTTTTAAGTGCCTAAATACTCTTGAAAATCTGCCCTTAAGTGTCAAAGTCATGTTTGAAAATGGGATGTAGGCCCCAAGTCACCTGGGCACTTTTGTACATTTCACCCAACCTGTGTCCGGATTCAGATCCAAACCAGAACTTCCCCAACAACCAACTCCAGCAGAGCTCGTATCGTGGCCAGGGAGTGAAAAGGCAGGGGCACCGAAGCCCCTG
This sequence comes from Malaclemys terrapin pileata, assembly GCF_027887155.1. Lineage (NCBI taxonomy): Eukaryota > Metazoa > Chordata > Testudines > Emydidae > Malaclemys > Malaclemys terrapin. The sequence continues at coordinate 11,160,009 of NC_071505.1, read as the reverse complement.
AACACTCAGAAGTTCATCACTAGTTTGTTTGTTTTTAATCCAAGGATCCATTTGGAAACAGCCTCAAGAAGTTCTGCTGTTTTGCCTGTGCTTGAAACAACTGGAGGACATACTTTCCAAACAGTGATATAATCAGGAGCAGTTCATCAGGAACAATTCCATGTGTGGACAAGCCCTTAGTATCAGGAGAGATGTTGTCCACACCTACCTTTATCTCTGCTCCCCAGAGTACTCGTGAAGGGAAAAGCACAGAAATTTGAAGCTCCAGACTGACATTGCTATTCAGACTTCAGTGCATAACCCTTTATGCACATAAAACTATATGTTGGAGACTTAAGTTCATAAAGTTTTCTGTGCCAGCTTTCCCAAGTGACTCTGTGTCCTAGCAGCTAGCCTCTCCCTATCATCTTCCCCTTCCCATGGGCATGATGGAGGGGCAGCTGGGCCAAATTTGGCTGAGTGGTGTTGGGACCTGGTGCACAAGGTTGCAATATCACTCGCTCAAATTTGGTCCGTGTTGGTTGCTTGACCTCCTCCCACCTCCCTGCCCCTACACACACACTTTTGCAGCCCTTCCAGCACTCTTGTGTACAGTTCTGGGTGCAGAGGGATTCTGGGGGGACAGGTGGGCACAGCTTACATTTACCGTTTACATTTGTAAAGTGTGTCTGTCTGTCTGTCTTTAGTTCACTGTGAAACACAGACTTGAATATCAAGTCTGCATTATTTTAGATCGTTTTTTACCTGACACTGAATTAAGTAAAGGGCTTAAAGTTCAAAGCGGTACTTGTGACTGACTTGCACAGATTCTGTTATTGCTGTTAATGGGATTTGTGCCGATTGCTTTGAAGACAAGCCCTTTAATATAGAATGCGAAAAGAGATTCTAAATTGTAACTTATTCCAGACAAACGTATCTTTACTTTTTACTGCATAACTCTATGGTTAAAGGATGTGAGACAAAGGCGGTGTCTCTGCATTTTTCTTTAATTAATATTTGATAGGCAAACCTCATCAGGTTTGGACTTTGGCTTTGGTTCAGATATGCATCCAAACATGGGGATACTTAGCTGAATTACTAGAACTGGAACCAGTGGAAAATTCAGAATTTGGATTTCTGGTGTGGTGTTTTCATGTCGAAATTTCAGTGAAAACCAAATGGAAGTGAAGTATTCCCAGGAAGTTTTTCTTGGCAACCCAAATTAGCATATTTTAGGGCTGCAAAACTGAGCTGGAAACCTCAGGGGAAATCTTGGAAGGCTTTACTTGGCTGTTATATAGGCCAAGCCCCCACTGACTTCCCTAGAGTTCCTCTGAGGAGAATATGGCCCATGTTCAGGCTACATAAGAATGGATTATGGCTTCAGGATTTGGCCTTCAAGAAAATAGGTTTTCTTGAGGGATTTCAGTGCTTCTGATTCCAGTCACAAATAGAAGTTATACTAGCCACTCCTATGACATTCCAGGTCTGGTCATAGCTAGAAATCTGTGGATTGACTCCTTTGTATCTATAGGATCCAAGAAATGCCGCTGACTTCATTGGAAGTTACTCAGATCCCATGGAGGGAGAACAGGATGCAATCAAACATTTCAGCCCTTTAGAAAGAGATTCCTGCAAATGGTCAGAGAGGTCTCATATTTTTAGAATTGGTTCTCCCTTCCCAAATCAAACACCAAGATGGATTGGTGACTTAGGTTGTGTATTCATGTAGGACATGAATCTCTGTCTCTCTCTCCTGAATCTCTCATAGGAAGGCAGCATTTTAATGCTTTCAGATTTCTCTCTTTCTACAATATTAACATTTAGATCTGGTCTAGACACAACTTTTGCACTCATTTAACTATTTTGGTTAGAGGGATGATTTTATACTGAAATGGTTAAATAAGTACAACACCTAGGGCTTGTCAACACTTGAAACGCTGCAACTGTGACACTGAGAGGTGGTAGGTAGGTCAACAGGAGAATGATTTCATCGACCTAGTGTTTTCTACACTGGGGGTTAGGTCAGCTTAGCTACATCACACAGGGGTGTGGAGTTTTCACACACCGAGTGACATAGCTTGGTCAACTTAACTTTTTAATGTAGATTTGGCTCTAGTGTAGACAGTGGCGGATTAATGATGTTGCCGCTCCTAGGCCCTGAAATAATTGCCGCCCCCGTCCCCATATGAACTTGTTTTAGTTTTTTTACAAATTCGTTTGAACTAAAATGAATGTAAATATCATTAAAAGAATTTAACATTTACAAGTTTTATTATAAATAAAATTACAAGTACAGCGGACCCTCGCTTGAAAGTGCGTCTATATAGAGCGATTTCATTTACAGTGCGGGACCGCTCATGGATCCAAAACTGAGAACCGCTTCATTTCTTCCTTCCTTCCAGTCATATTATTAACATTGAGGATTCTCGGGAGTATGTTTACTAAATGGTGTTGCGCCATCATTGGTGGTTTCAATACGCGCTATGATTGGTAGAATCAAGGCGTCACTGATGCTCCGATTACAAAAATGCTGCTATTATAAATTTGCAGCCCCTGCAAATTTGATGCCCTAGGCCTAGGCGTTGTCGGCCTAGGCGATAATACGCCGCTGAGTGTAGATGCAGTTATACCAGTATAAAGATGCTTCAATAATCATCACCCATCCATCAGACTCTCTCTAGAACACTCCCACACCATCATCAACTTCCTAGACACCACGATCAGCTTCAGCAACCAAACAATTAAATCCATGAAACCCACAAATCATCATATCTACCTACATAGATCTAGTGACCACCCAGATACACTGAGAAATCTGCTATCTATAGTCAGATACTCAGATACTATAGAATACACTCTGAGGAGATCACCTTAACACACTTAAAAACCCCTACACCAAAGGAGATCACTCCACCAGAGAAGTACATCACATCATGGAAGAGGCCACCCAAATGCCCTGAGGGAACCTGTTTCTATACAGAAAAAACAAACACTGATTGCAAACCCCAAGTTGTCACCTACATTCCAACTGGAACCCATATGGGGTATCATCAAACAATTACAACCAATAAACAATGGGGACCACATCCTGAAGGAAATCTTTCCGGAACACCCTTTTCTGGCCTTCAATCAACCTCCCAAACCTTGCCAAGCTCACCATAAGAAGCAAACTGACCACACACCAGGATACACTAACTCAAAGTAGCAACGCACCCTGCCATAACAACAGATGCAAAACTGCGGACATATCTCCAATGCTAGAATGATCAATACCTGCCACCCCGCAACATACCTTTCAAGATCTATGGATCCTACACATACTGTAGTCTATTCAACATGTGGTGTTCCTCATCTAGTGCATCAAATGCCCAGCAACAACTATTTGAATGAAATGAGATAATCACTACACTCTCGAATGAACTCTCACAGAAAAATGATAAAAGACAAAACCACCATATCACTTGTGGGCAAACGCTTTTCACAAAATGATCACTCCATATCTGGCCTCTCAGTTCTCATCCTCAAAGGACACCTGCACTTCACCTTCAAAAGACAAGCCACGGAGCATAGGTGGTGGGTATAAGAGGCCAGGGGAGGCTAAGCCTCCCCAAACAGCTGGCCTGCCACCTTTGGAGCCACTGAAAGGGCATCTGGGCCGTGGCCCTGCCCGCACTCTGCTCCCAAAGCCCCGCTCCCGCTCATCCCCTTTCCTCCAAGGACCCGTCTGCACTACGCCTTTTCCCGTCCCCCCTCCACCAGCATGGGAGCCTCAGAGGAGGGGGTGAAGAGACACATGTGAGTGGTGAGCAACCAGCTGACTGGCTGGTGGGTGTTGGGGGAGGGGACAAAGAGGCATGCATAGTGGGTGGGCAGCCTGGGGGGAGGGGACAAAGAGGCTCGTGCAAGTGGTGAGCGGCCGGGCAGGTGGGGTGGGGACCTGAATGGAGGGGACGAAGAGGGGCAAGAGATGGGAGGGGGGCCGAGTGGGGCTGGGGGTGGAGTGTAGGTGGGGCTTTGGGGGGAGGAGGCCGAGTGGGGGCAGGCCTCGAGACGGGGCCACGGTCCAGACGTGCCCAGCCTCCCCGAATGGAGGAGTCATGCGCTTCCCATGCCTGGGAGCTTAAATTCATAACTTTGCTAGACACTAAAATCATGGACTCAAAGACATTGGTTTTATGTCTCATTACAACAATCTGTAACCCACTAACTCTCTTTTGTCCTATGACTCCAGAGATGTTAACTACCCACTTCATCTTGAATGGGTGTCTTGCAACTTCTTATGCTTAACAATCCATTCCACCTTGTATTTAGCTGTGTGTGATGGGGTGGACCAGGTCCTGAGGCCCCTGGCTGGAGGCCTCAGTGCCCTGACACGTCCCACCCCAGAAAAGGGCAATAGAGAGGTCCTCCAAGCTGCCTAGAGTGGCTGTGTGGGAAGCAGCCAATCAGAGGCTGTGGGGAGCAGCCAATAGGGACCCAGCAAGCTATTATAAGAAGAGCTGCAGGGCCAGACTTAGAGCAGTTTCTTGCTGGAGCTGGAGGAGTGTGAATGGTGTGCCCTGGACAGAGCAGTGCTGGCAGAGACGAGGGGAACATGAAAGAGCTCCAAGCTGGCTGCTGGGACTCAACCAGGACAAGGCCCTGAGATAAGGGTGAAGAATGTGCTAGGGCCACAGTGAAGTGGCCCAGGAAATTGTAGCGGTGATGCAGCTTAGATAAAGGGACACAATGGATGGCGGCTATCTTCAGTGTCCCTGGGGTAGAGGGTGGGCCTGGTTTCCCCCCACCAGCCACTGGGAAAGTGGCCTGGACTTTGATACACCCCAGAAGGGGAGTTTAACTCTTTTAGTGGCCCAGCTAAAGAGTTGGGGCCAGAAAGGGAAGAGTCTCCAGGGAGTGAGTCCTGAGTGATATGGCCCCGACCACCACCCAGGACAGTTTGAAGAACAGGGACAATTTGAGAAGAGCCCGGAAGGGGCTGAGAGAGAGCCAAACTGAGGGGTACTGGGTTAGGCCCCCCTGTTGAATTATTTCTCTGGAAGGGGTTTTATTTCACATACAGACTGCGTGACTTGGCTGAGGGCTGAGCCACCAAGGACCCACCACAAACAGAGAGTGCAGGCACATGCACTTGGACAAGAGGTGTTTGCCAGAGATGTGATGCCATTGCACTGTGACACTGAGTACCTTTCCCACATCTGAAGGAGGGCTCTGGATATCTCAAAAGCTTGCCTCTCACCAACAGAAGTTGGTCCAATAAAAGATATTACCTCACACGCCTTGTCTCTATTATACTGGCATAGCATGCAAACCTTCTAGTATCAGAGGGGTAGCTGTGTTAGTCTGGATCTATAAAAAGCGACAAAGTCCTGTGGCACCTTATAGATTAACAGAAGTATTGGAGCATAAGCTTTCATGGATGGGTATTCACCCATGAAAGCTTATGCTCCAATACTTCTGTTAATCTATAAGGTGCCACAGGACTCTTCGTTGCCTTTTACAAACCCTCTAGTGTGGATGCATTGTTTTAACTATAGCAGTTTCTACACCTCTACGGTTAAAGCCATCCTAAAGCTGTGTGTAACCAAGTCCTTAGTGAAACCACTTGAGCAACATTTTGTTTTGCTCCTGTCCAGTACAGATTTATAGTGATGTAGGTAGGTTCATGGCACGTAAGGCCAGAAGGGACCACTAGATGTTCTACTTGGCCCTCCTGTATTATCACATGCCATTACATTTCACCAGTTACCTTGTATCTTTAATGACCAAGACCCCTTGCACTCAGGGGAGCTATTCATGGGTATGGGGTCTGGACTCCTTATGCCACTTTTCCTTCTGCTCTTCTCGCTAGAAGATATTATTTGTGCAGAATTCTAGGTGTAGCTAGCACTTTACAAACAAGGAAGGGGACATGATCCCTATTCCAAAGAGCCTCATCCTACAAATACTTGTACATGTGAGGAGTATGAGTTTGCAAGATTAGACCCCTATAGAGACAAACAAGGGAAACAGCTCCTGTAACACACTTATCCCTTTGCTATTTTTCTATCCCTTGCTTATCTACTTCTATTTTCACCACAACTCCTATTTTAGATAACTGGAAGTAAAGGCGTCAGATAGGATTAATAAGTTATGTCCACTCATCTCTCTGCTTAAAGGAAAACAACCCACTTTCTTGAGACTAAAAATACCCGGCTGATAACAATATCAACAAGGGCAAATGAGGGGCGTTAAAGCCATTCACATACCGACAAGAGCCAGTTTTCTAACCCCACTAGAAGCAGATTCCCAAATTTAGGGCCTGATCCAAACCCCTTTGAAGTCAGAGAGTCTTTCCATTGGCTTTGATGGGCACTAGATCAGACTCTTGGAGCAATGGGTCCAAACATTACGCATGTCCAGGGGGACATATTTGGGTGATGAAGATTTCAATACAGCTAGATAATGAGAAAATTGATCAGCGTTTGTTTGCTTGATGCTGTGCTCATCTGCATATGCGTATGCAGTTTTCTTTCCACATTTCTGCAGCCTCGATCTTTAATTAATGTTATGGATTATAAAGGTGGCAGAAGATGAGTAAATTATAGTCTTTGTAGTATTAGTTGCCTGGTTCTAAAAGATTAATTGTATAGCGTTTTACATCCACCAGACTGAGATTAATGAAACACGCAGTATGTTGTTGAGTATGTGGTTGAAAACCGAGCCCCACTAACCCCAAAATGGGCATAAATGGTGTCGTTTCTAAAATAAATGAAACCAGGGTAAATCCAGAGTGATTCCATTCTAGATTTACATTGCTGGACTGGAGATCAGAATCTGCCCCTGCATGTGTGGTTGTCTTAATGTGACATCAGACCCGATTTATCTTATCGACATAATCTACTGTAGCTTGGTCTTTTATTACAGCTGCTCTAAATTTTTCAAACTGATGAATCTTGACGACTTTGTTTCCATAAAAATTGAAAATTTTCATCAAACGTTTCATGGCCCACCAAATTCTTTTCACCGCTCTTTGCCCAGCAAAGCCCATATCCAGGAAAACACTTAAACACATGCTTAACTCAAAGCCCCAGCACTTGAGAAGTTTCACTCCAACCCCCCTCCTCTGTCGCTCACTCACTTTCACTGGGCTGGGGTAGGGGGTTGGAGTGTAGAAGGAGGTGAGGGCTCCAGCTGGGGGTTCCAGCTCTGGGGTAGGGCTGGGGATCAGGGCTTTGGGGTGCAGTAGGGAGCTCCAGGTTGGGACTGAGGGGTTTGGAGTGCGGGAGGGGGCTCAGGGCTGGGGGTTGGGGTGCAGGATGTGGGCTCTGGGAAGGAGTTGGGGTGCAGAAGGGGGTTCTGACCTGCAGCAGGGGGCTTGGGGTGTGGGCTCCGGCCAGGCGGCGCTTACCTCGGGCGGCTCCCGGTCAGTGGCGCGGTGAGGCTAAGGGAGGCTCCCTGTCTGCCCTGGCTTCGCGCTGCTCCTGGAAGTGGCTGCCATGTCTGGCCCCTAGGCAGAGGGGTGCCCAGGCGGCTCTGTGTGGTGCACGCAGCCTGCACCTGCAGGTGCTGCCCCCACAGCTCCCATTGGCTGCAGTTCCCAGCCAATGGGAGCTGTGGAGCCAGTGCTGGGGGTGGGGGCAGCACAGGAAGCTTCCCTGATCGCCCCTGCACCTAGGAGCTGGACCTGCTGGCCGCTTCTGGGACCTGTGGGAAGCCAGGGCAAGCAGGGAGCCTGCCTTAGCCCTGCTGTGCCGCCGACCGGACTTCTAATGGCCCGGTCAGCAGTGCTGACCAGAGCTACCAGGGTCCCTTTTTGACTGAGTGTTCTGGTTGAAAACCAGATGCCTGGCAACCCTAAGGCCCATCAATGTGGTACTCCGATTATAAGCTTTTTTTGTTGTTGTTGTTCTGTGTTTGTACTGCACCTAGCACATGGGGTCCTGGTCATTGACTAGAGTTCCTAGATGCTACTGCAGTCCAAATACAGGGGGAATTTGTACCCTCCTGACTCAATGGGTGCCAAGGGGGCCCTGACCACCCCAGCAGCACCCCAGCACTGCAACACTAATCCTAGCCCACTGAGGACAGGAAGCCTGGAAGAGGGCTGGGGAGAGTCCACCCAGCACTCACCCCGCAACAGTAGCTCCTGTCCCACAGGCCTGAGTCTGGATCCCTGCTCCAGGTGTTGTGACCTGGCACAGAGGGTTGCAGTGCAACTCAGGTTTGGCCCAGCCATCCCTCCTTAAGGCTGGCGCGAGAACCGTGCCAAACCTGAGTGGTGCTGTGTCCCTGTGAGCCAGGTTGCAATGCACTCACTCAAATTTGGCCCAGTTACTCCTCCATGATGGAAGGGCAGCTGGGCCAAACCTGAATGGTGCTGCAACCTGGCACCTGACTCTTGTGGGGGAAATTGCCTCCATTGACACCCCCCCCCAACATTGCCCCCGTACAAATAAATAATAAAAAACCGGTGACTACCATCCATGCCCATCTGTACATCTCAGAATTCCAGAACCTTGATTCATCACGGAGTTATCCCTGTTACATGAGTGAAACTAACTCAATTATCTAATGTTTGTCTGGCAAATCACTGAAGTTCTTTTCACTATGAAACGAGAGTAAGAAATCAGACCCCAGAAATGGACCCTGCACAGTAATTCCACAATGCCAGTTTGTGGTTCTTCCTGTTTGCTTCATGTTTTTTTTAATCCCATAGGTGTGAGTTTATTTTTCAGGTTTGTTTCGTAAGAGCCAGATTTTAAAAGGTCTTTAGGTGCCTAAAGAGGCAGATGGGTGCCTCGTGGGATGAAAGCACTTAGGCACTTAAGTAACTTTGGGGATCTGTACTTAACTCCTATTGATTTTGATGGTATTTAGGGGCATAAATGCCTTGGAGGATCTGGGCCCTGAGCCCCTAAGGCTCCTTGGAAATCAATTGGAATTAGGCACTGTCACAAGCTGGCCCGCCCTTTGAGACAAGCTGGGCTTAGCCATGCTCATGACTTTGCAACTATCCCTCAACCTCACTAATGAGCTGGTAACATAAGGGCCAATTAGTGATCCCAGCTGGGTGTAATGGGGCTTAATGAGAGACTGACACTAGCTGTGGTGGTGAAGCAGGGAGAGAAGTACTTAAATAGAGCTGGGAACTCAGTAGAGAGAGAGGAGGATCTGGGAGGGTAGAACATGGGTCATTTCTTTGGGAAGAGCCTGAGGAAACTGGGATGAGGCTCCTGTGGGGGACCTATGATCTGCAGCCTACAAGGCGAAGGGGGTAGCAGAGAGAGGTGGAAGACCAGTTTATGTGGTACTTGGACCACCCAGTGGTGGAAAAGCTTGATGAGGGAGGAAAACTGAAAGAAGCCCAGGATGGGCAAAGGACCTTTTGGGAACATCTGCTGGGACTTGAGGATCCTGGAAAGGGAAGGAACTGTTATATGACATGGCTGGAGGTCCAAGCTATAGTGAACCCAGGGATGGAGTTAGCAGAAGATGCTGGTTGTAATTACCCAGAGTAGCTAAGGAAGTGGCCACCATGGAAAGTCTGAGACAAAGTCCCTGTGATGGTGTGGCCAGGCACGAGGGGGGCACCCTAGAGCAGCCTAACCTGCTTCAGCAACTCTGAAAATCCCCCAGGCAGCTATCTGTGGCTTTAGGAGCCTAATGCCTTTAAAATCTGACCCTAAGATAGCAGGGCCCAGAGCCACAAAGGTATTTCAGTTCCTAACTTCCACTGATGTCAGTGGTGATTAGGAGCCAAAATACCTTCTGCGGCTCTGGGTTCAAGTGTTCACTGCAGGCAAAAGCATGCATTTTGCTAAATGAAATTTTTCTGTACTAATGGAGTACTCAAGTCTCTGCAAAAAGCAACAGGACAAGGCACTTAAATTGCCTGTCTCCCTTTTGCAGCAGGGGATAGAAATAATTGCTAATGTCTCTTCATGCTGCCCCCTCTGCAAACCTTTTACTAGGATCCTACAAAGGTTTGGGAGTTTCTGAAGGGAAATACTGTCACTGTTCCACTCCTTGTTTTCTTCCTGATGCAGGGGACATTTATTCATAAACAACAAATTGTTGCTCCCAAGCCTGGCTGTGCTGTTTCCTAGCAGGTCATAGGAGTATATAATTGCAACTGAGTTAAAACATACATCTTGAATTCTGGGTGGCTCCAGAAATGCTGTGAGGATTTGCTGTTACCTGCTGCTGCTGTTGAACTAATGAGAATCATGTAGAGCACTTTTCTGTTTTTCATAATATTTGTAATTTCTCTTGAGAGGAAGGCTGCCTTTGTGCTTAAGGCACTAGACCGGTGCTTGGGAGACCTGGGTCTAATTCCTGCTACCATCTTCCTAGACAATGAAGACCTTTCATTTCTCTGTGCCTCTATTACCCATCTGTAAAATAGAATAGCAAAACTTGCTTACAGTCTAAACAGAGAAAGCTACTCGATGCTGGGACTGTCTCTTTCTTCAGGTGGGACAATGATAGTGACTTCTGTAGCACCTTCCATGGGAAAGATCTGAAGGGCTTCATCCTCCATTGGAAAGTGAGGGCCCTCATCTCCTTGCAAGATTACGCTAAACACATGCTGAAGCATATCCCCATTCAGCAAGGCACTACAGTGCGTGCTTAAGTGCTTTTGCTCAGGTAGGGCGTCCATGTACTTAACAAATATCAGTTAACTTAACCCTTTCAACATCCCTTCTGAAGTGAGTCCTAACCCCATTTCATAGCTGAAGCACATGGAGTCCTAGCAACGTGTCTAAGGTCACAGGGGAAGTCTGTTGCGTTGCCTGTAGTGACCAACCAGGAGCCTGCTCCTGCTACCATGGGACTAAATAGGAGTCTTGCTATTGACTTCAATGGAAACCGCCTTAGACTCCTAAGCTAGATCCAAAGGGACTTAGGCACTGAACCTGCTCCTGAAGCCATGCCATTTTTTCCTCAAAAAAAACAGGAGGAGATGGTTCTGGTGCCCCCTTGTAAATAGGGTGACCAGATGTCTTGATTTTATAGGGACATCCTGATTTTTGGGTCTTTTTCTTATATAGGCTCCTATTACCCCCCACCCCCTGTCCCGATTCTTCACACTTGCTGTCTGGTCACCCTACTTGTAAACCTTTAGCTCAATAATTCAAGCACTCACCTGGGAGTTCAATTCCTCCCTCTGCCTGATGTGGAGAAGAGATTTAAACTCTCCCCTCTCTCGGAGCACCCTCACTACCAGGCTCTTGGGTAGCCTGGGGCAAGCTTGTCAAACCCTCCTGTTCAAGCTGTTCCACTGTGTATAAATAACTAAATAGGCACAGCTCCAAAGAGAGACTGACTCTGTGGCTCAGTGTTAAGGCACTCAATGAGGAGACCGAGGTTCCAGTCCCCATTCACCACCCTCTCCTCCAGCTCGTAGGTGTGCTCTGAGAATGCCTACTGGATTGGGATGCGGAGACAAGATAGGCAGGGGAAAACCTAGGGATGAGTTTGGTGCCTGAGCTCCTAGACTGAGGGAGCTGTGCACCTGCCCACTGGCAAAAACTAGGGTGCCTAAAGGACTTTAACAGTGGAAATTTCCACACTGACTGGGACTGATGGCAATTGAGTGGTGGTTTTGAGGTTCTTGGTCATGTCTAAATGTTGGACTTGGGAATCTAAGTACTTCTGTGGCTCTAACCATAGTCTCCTGAGCGTCAGTTTTATGCCTTAACAAGCCTAATTAGTCCATCCAAACTTGGGAGGCAGCATGCTTGAATGGCTGGGACCGAGAGCCAGAAGATCTGGGCTCTGTTTCAGGTTGTATTACTGACTGACCCACGAAAGCTTCTGCTCCAATACATCTGTTAGTCTAAAAGATGCCACAGGACACTCTATCGCTTTTGACTGACTTTGTGACCTTGGGTCAGCCTCTTCACCTTTCCACACCTCAGTTTCCCCAACTATAAAAAGGGGGTAATAATACTTACTTGTCATAGTTCTTCTCCATCATATAGCTCAAAGTTATACATCTATTGCATGCATAATGGATACCACACTTCTGTATTTAAGTGACATTCTGGTGTTGATGTGATATTTACTAAAGACTTCCAGGGATTAACTGTTAAGTTTCATTTTTAACAAGCTGAAATCTATTAGCACATTGTTTATGTGCAGAGGGGGATGAGGGTGGATCAAATGAATGGTAACGATTGGCTTCTATTCATGGCAAAATAGCCTCACCAATCGTTGATCCCAAAAAACATCCCTAAGAGATTCTTCTGGCGTTTGGGTAGTCAAATGCTTATTACATTGTGCAGAAATTGACAGATTCTAAACAAACAGAAATCATTGGAGAGTCTATGATAATCCAGCAATATGGAAATTAAAAATTGTAATATTTCCCCCCGAGTAAATGAAATATGCAAAAGACCAACTGCATAATACAATAGAATCTGTGTAATCCCTTGGTAGCCACAGTTAGCAAGATATTTTATTATAGTTGCTTATTTCTTGCTGCATAATGAATGCACAAAATTAAGCTTACACGGAATTACAAATTCCTCCATGAAGTTCAATTTCTGCATCAAGTTGCTCTGTCAAATCCCAAACTTTAAGGCTGCTCTGGAAATCTTTTGGCCTTTCTGAATTCTTACCTGGATGCCCGGGGTTAAATTCAGTGCTGGCATAAAGTGGATGGGAGCTGTACCAGTTTAACAGCAGCTGCATCTACTTATTCCTAGGGTCAACTTGAACTGCAGCCAGTGTAAATCAACATGGAGCTCCCCCCGGGTTTGCAAAAATGGCTCTGATCATTGGTCCAGCAAATCCAGTCTTGTGTCTAGCAGAAGCCATCGACCACAGATTAATCCTCTAGCTCGCCCACGTTATTCACGTGCCCAATTGTGCAATGCTATGAATGTGAGGTAGGTGAGAAGTTATGTCCTAAACCAAGTCTATCAGCTGATCTCCTGAAGCATAATTGTTGTCTCTCTCCTATTAAGCACCCAATCTAGCTCCTACTTACATCAGTGGGAGTCTTCCAACTGATTTCAGTGGGAGCTGGATTGGGCCCCCTAAGCCTGCACTAATGATACTGTTAATGGTCCAGGAACCACCGTGCACAGGTCTTGATGCTGCTTGTACAATCTGTGACGCATTTTCTTTACGAAAAATGTCAGTTTGGTTGCAAGCCTGCTGCAGCGGGCAAGCCACTGTCAGGTGAACGGGTAGCATCAAACCCTGAAAGTAATTGGATGCTTCAGTGTTCACTTCACAACAATCTGATGCAATTGGGCCTGCCTGTTACTCATGGTTTCTGTTCGCATGTGCTTGTGAGAACCTTGGTGGCTTTTTGGGGGAAGAGGGGGTCTGAATCCATGAGCTTCACTTTGAGTTATAGATTTGGATGATTACAGAAAAGATTGAAGGAAAACGCAGCCAAAACTTGCTTGGGCCATGATTCAGGACAGCACTTAAGTAGGTGTTTAACTTCAAGCATGTGCTCAAAATCCAAATGGATTTAAGCACACACTTGAGTGTTGTCTTGAATAGGGATGGATTTACACATGTGCTAAATGCATTGCTAAAGTGGAACCATGGTTTCCACCCAAAACCAACCTGCATTCCCATGAGCTTCAGCCTATGAGAAGCAATCTCACATAAATGGACTACTCATCCCTAATCCAGAGCAAGCCTAAAGCTACGTCTACACTTAAACCACTATCAGGCATACTGCAAGGCTGCACCTCTAGCACTCCAGCATGGACACTCCCTACAGCAATGGGAGGGGTTCTCCTGTCAAAGTTAAGTGGTAGCTAGGTCAAGAGGCAAAAAGTTTTCTTTTGATGTAGAGCGGGGATCCTCAAACTGAGGATCAGACCCCTCAGAGGGTCACGCGGTTATTACATGGGGGGGCGCAAGCTGTCAGACTCCATCCCAGACCCTGCTTTGCATCCAGCATTTATAATGGTGTTAAATATATTAAAAAGTGTTTTTAATTTATAGGGGGGGGGGTCGCACTCAGAAGCTTGTTATGTGAAAGGGGTCACCAGTACAAACGTTTGAGAATCACTGACGTTGTAGTGCCATCTACACAGTTAAGCCAACCCAACCTCCTATGTCATTTGGGGATGTGGCTTTTTCACACCCCTAACCTGCGGATTAGCTGCACTGACTTGACTTTTTTTAGTGTCTACCTGGCCTAAGGGCTCATCCACATGTTGTTAGTCCTGAACAGCAGTTATTCCTGAAGAACGCCATGTGTGGATGCTGTTATTTGGAATGCGTGCCTGGAAACCACTTATGTTAAACCAGAACAAGGTGCTTGTTCTGCAACAAGAGTCCACATATGGAGTTATTCAGGAACCGCTATTCCTGGAGTACTCCACGTGTGGTCAAACCCTGAGGCTTGGTCTATACTTAAAACTTGTACCAGCAGAGCTGTCAGTCAGGGGATGAAAAAAAAATACCCCTGACTGACAGCAAGGCTGACCAAGCCCCTGGGGTAGACACCGTTACGTCAACAGATTGTTTCTGCTGGCACAGCTAACCTTGTTCAGGGAGATGGTGTTCCTACACCAGCCGAAGAACTCCTGTCTGGGTATGTTGCTTCTATCCTACGTAGCTATGCCAGCATAGTGTAGAGTAACCTCAGCCTACCAGCTGTTCTGCAGGGTTCATGGGAAAGAAGATATCTCTTTTCAGGGTGTTTATTGACTATGATGGTCTGAACTTGAGTTAACGCTGCTGTGATCTCCTCTCGAGTGAGCAGCCGTGCAACAAAATAACACTCAGGGCACACAAGCGGTTGTGTTAGTCGCTGCTGAGTTGTGTTAACTCATGCTGTCGCCTATACCCCCCGCCAAGCCAGAGTCAAAAGCACCAGCAGCTTCCTGTTCTGGCTTTTTGTGTGCAGCTAGGACTGGAGATGGGGACAATGCTGAAGTTAATTCTGCAGGGACGAGAAACCCAGAGACACATAGGGTCAGATCCTCAGCTGTTGTGAATCAACCTAGATTTGGATGATTACAGAAAAGAGTGAAGGAAAACACAGCCAAAACTTGCTTGGACCATGCTTCAGGACAGCACTTAAGTGTGACTTCACCGGAGCGGTGCTGATTTTCAACAGTTGAGGAGCTGGCCCTTCTTAATTAAATGCTTAACCAATTTTCAACCCACCCCCGCCCCGCCCCCACTCCGGGTTAGTTATGGAAGTCAGCAGAACTCTAACACAGGGTCCTTGCTAGAGCTGGGCAGAAATTTTTCACCAGAAACAAGTTTCAGGGCAAAATGTAAGATTCTGTCACTGAAAAATTCAGCTTAATTTTTTTACCCCTGTTATCTAAATAATTCTAGCTGCAAGATCCTGAAATAAAACCCCACTCATTGATATTCCACCTTAACTACCAAGCCATCCTTCCTCTTGTATGGCCCGGGCGTATCTATTTAAACAGCCCTTTTTGGAGGGAGCTTAATTTCCTCCTATCAGGTATGTGGCAGAGGGAATAAGGACCAAAATACAGTTCTGGTGCTAGAACAACTTCAGTACGCTAGTAACTAAAAAGAGCTCCTTTGAATAGCTGGCCATGGTACCACACCTCAGGACATGCCCTATTCATTTGTCCTTTACAATAGTCCTGGGTTCCTAATAACAATGTTGTTTACCAAACAGCTTTCCTATGAGTAAATGAGCAATATGGGGGAGAGGAAGGAATATGTCTGCCCCCTGTCAGTTGCATACTAATTTATGTAACCAATTCAGGTAAATGCTTAAGGAAGAGCTTCCCGCCCTCAGATTCATCCACTTGCAAAGAGGCTGATTGGTTTGCTTCAGAAGAATCCTTTCAGTTTTCTGAAACACACGCTATATACAATGCTGGCTAGCCTGCCTGCTTTGGAAATACACTTGAAGTAACTATTTGCAGAGATGAGTGTGTGAGGGGCATGTGAGGTGGGCTCCACATGACCCCGAGATTTGCTGCTTGGCTTGGACTGAGCATGCTCGCACAGACTGAGCGTGCCCTGTAACACTGCTGAAGCTGGCTGCCCTCACTCTGTCCCCCAACGGTCGACAGGCACAGGGTGTCTCTGTGCCTTTTATATTTTAATGGAAGACTTAGTTGAACAACAGTAATACTTAGCCCTTTTATAGCACTTAACATAAGTAAACTGCAACATACCAACAAGGGGCGTAATTATCTCAATGGTACAAATGGGGAAACTGAGGCACAAAAAGGGTACGCCCTAAACTTTCTAGTCTCAATGTGATGGGTGTCTCCGCTTTTGAGTGACTAATGTTAGGCAGCTGGCTCAGATCCTCAAGAGTATTTAGGTGCCTGATTTCAATGGGAGTTAAGTCCATAAGTATCTTTAAGATTCTGAACCCAAAAGCCTGTTTTTTTTGGCTTTTTTTTTTTTAAAGCGCTTAGCTCCAGCTGCAGTCACCCAAAAACGGATGTACCCCAAATCACTTGAAAATATTGGCATAGGGGTCTAAAGAAGGGCATCCAACATCTTCAAAAGTATTAGGCACCTAAATCAAGGGCAGTTAGGTACCTAAATACCTTCTGATGATCTGTCCCTAAGTGACGTGGGCAGGAAGGCCATGGCAAAGCTGCAGTGAAGAACTCCAGAGTTTCGGGCTCCAGGGGTTTTCAAGTTTGCTAGGGTTACCATATTTTGAGTGTCCAAAAAGAGGACACTCCATGGGGCCCCGGCCCTGCCCCCAGCCCCGCCCCAGCCCCACCCCTTCCCCAAAGTCCCCGTCCCAACTCCGCCCCCTCCCCTGCTTCCCGCAAACATTTGATTCGCGGGAAGCCTGAAGCAGGCAGCAGGTAAGATGGGGAGGGGTGGGGGGAGGAGGCGCGGCCCAGTCTGCCCCCCCATCCCCCGAACCGAGCAGCTCCCTCCGACCCCGGCCCGGCGTCTCCAGCCTGGCTCGGCTCGGGCCCTGGGGTGCCGGCCCCGGGCCAGCCCCCAGCCGAACACCCCCGGCCCGCCCCAGCACTGCCGGCCCGGCCCGCCCCAGCACTGCCGGCCCGGCCCAGCGCCGCCGGCCCCCGACCCCGCACCACCAGGCCTGGCCCGGCCCCTGGCCCAGCACCCCCGGCTCCGCATGTCCCTATTTTCCCGTACATGTTCGGCTTTTTGGGATTTCCCCCCGGACGGGGATTTGAGGCCCCAAAAGCCGGACATGTCCGGGAAAATCCGGACGTATGGTAACCCTAAGTTTGCACCACTCAAACTGAAATAGGAACGTGCTGCTTAGTTGTGACTGAGCGAGTTGCTCGCATTTCAGCTCCATGGTGCCTGTCCCAGCACGTGCTTTAATTATTCCCTGACTCTCGAATGCAGACAGTCTTGTCATGCTTTAATAATAGTTATTCAACAGTTTTCAGACTCCTCATTGTTCTCAGACGCAGGCTGCCCTCTGGCCATGCCATTTCAGTAATGACTGTAGCGTTTCTGAAGGAGACTAATGGCAGAAATTGCTATCAACGGTTCTGGCAAAACACTGCAAGCTGGAAATTGGATTCCCCCCCCCCACACTCCTCCTGTCCTCGTTAATGAGCTACTTCTTCAAGGTGCCAATGACAGAGCTGTAAAGTGAGATGGGCAATTCATTTTCTGGGCTGCAAGCCCTTCAACATGGCATCTTAACTGTTATTTATTAAAATGCATCATTAATATACGGCCATAAGCATGCGAGGTGCTTTTCAGGCATGCTAAAGAGACAAGGGACCAGAGTTTAAAAGATATTTGGCACCTAATTTCCATGGGAATTAGGTGCCTAAATACCTTTAAAAAAATCTGGCTCAAGGTTCCTTACCCTGAGGACCTTAAAGACCAAGACATTGATCCACTAAACCTATCAAGCACTAGAAGTGGAGGGAACAAACACGCTGGCTATCATTTGGAACAGTGATGACTTTTCTGTGTATTGCATTTCGTAAGGCTCTAAGAACTCTGTAGAGACAGCCGCCATCTTGTCCTCTGAGCTGCTGCAGCATGTTAGTGCAGGAGCTCACACCCACTCGCTCTCTCTCTCCTGGAGATCTTGCCTGGTACCTTCCTGTTGCTGTGGTCCTGATTCTATACATCAAATCCTTTTAGACTGGAAGGACCATGCTTTGCTCTGTCTATGGAAACGCAATGCACGCCATCTGGGGCAGCTGGAACAAGCAGGTTTTTAGGAAGGGTGAGATGTCCCTGAGGATGGGAGGTTGTTCCAACTGTAGAATAGTGGCCTGAAAAAAAGTGAGAAGACGGCGCAGCGGATAGGAGACATGGACATGCGTGGCCTGATCTCGGTATTGACCAGCAACTGCTATTTGAACCTGAAGAAACAGTTGTGTGGCCTGCTGCATATAGTACAATGTCATGTACCTTTCCGGGGCTGGCTGGGAGGAGGTCCTAACTTCCTGCTCCATGTAACTAGACTCAGCCCGTTGCACGCGCTAGCGTGTTCACAGCATTGCCAGGGGTTGGGGATCAATCCTGCAGCTCCGGGGACAGTGACGCCAAGGCCAAAGGTAGGCATCATCATAACTAGCTCTTGTGTCACATGGTTTGTCAGTAGACCTCAAAGCTCTTTGCAAAGGAGGACAGTATCCCCATTTTACCCATATGGAAACTGAGGCACCAAAAGGGATTTGTCCAAGGTCACCCAGCAGAGGCAGGAACAGAAGCCAGGTCCCCTAAGTCCTAGTGTGGCATTCTAACCACTAGGCAACACTGCCTCCCCAGACATTAAGCCTCTTATTTTCTCTCACTCACTGCCAGACTACAGTGCCACAGCCTCTGTCTGTTTCGGTTGCTAATATTTTGCTGACTTTTCTCCTCTGTATGGTACAGCCCGTAGTCTAACCTCAAAAGGCCTTTAAGTGACACAACCACCAGCAATCAACCAGCTTCACCTGTGCCATTAGGGATTTTTAATTCATTGACTGAATGGCAGAGCAACCCCTTGTTCTGTAATATCGGATGCAATTACTTGTAGCAATGAGGGAAAAGCCTCATGTTGGCTGCTTGTTTCTTTTGCTAAAACACCTCCAAGGGGCCATAATACCTTGTTGTTGTTTGCACGACACTCTTCTGATCCATGTTTGATTTGACTTGATTTAAAATGTGAGACATCAGGGCAGCGCTCTGGCTGTCAAAATCTCTTCTCATCATGCTGACATCAGACCGACGAGAGGAGTTTGAGATCGGTGGCAGGTTTGTACGGGGGCTGAGAAAGGGGGCCTCTTTGTCTCTTCTTTTCCCTCTAGATTAGTTACTTCAAAAAGATTTCCTGGATGGGAAAATTAATTTCAATATTGATTACCTACCTGAAACGTCACTCTTTTACTGAGTGGAAGACACTCACTCTCCTTTGCTATCGGTTTGTATGCATAACTCCCTGGTCCACCTCCACCGCTGTCTGATCTATAGAGGAGGGTTTCTCAAACGTCATTGCATCGCGACCCCCTTCTGACAACAAAAATTACTACATGATCCCAGGAGGGAGGACTGAAACCTGAGCCCTGCCAAGCCCCACCACCCTGGGTATGGGGACCAAAGCCCAAGGGCTTCAGCCCCAGGTAGAAGGGGTGTGGGGGGGGCTGTAACCTGAGCCCTACCACACAGGGCTGAAGCCCTGAAGCTTCGGCTTCAGCCCTGGACAATGGGGCTCAGGATTTGGCCCCAGGCGATGGGGCTTTGTCTTTGGCCCCAGGAAGTCTAATGCCAGCCCTGGTGACCCCATTAAAATGGTGGCATGACCCACTTTGGGGCCCTGATGTACAGTTTCCAAACCACTGCTATAGGGGATAGGAGCCTGGTACAGATGCCAGCTAGGGCAGTTAGGCCCAGATCCTCAAAGGCATTTAGGTGCCTAACTCCCATCTGTCAATATGAGTTAGGCACCTAAATAAATACATTGGCAGTTCTGGGGTCTTAGCCTTTTAGCTGAAGCTGTAGATGCCATGCTCTTGATTGTGGCTGTGAAGTTCCCCAGTTCTGGTGCCAGCGATGACCAAGATGATGGTTGTTACTTAGGGGGGCAGATTTTTAAGCACCCAGAAACTCCCATTGTGACACTTTAGCAAAATTTTCCAGAGAGCTCAGTGTTATGCCAGGGCTTTATAAGAGGCGTCTAGTGCAGGGGCGGGCAAACTTTTTGGTCTGAGGGCCACATTGGGTTTTGGAAATTGTATGGAGGGCCGGTTAGGGGAGGGGTGTGTGGCCTGGCCCCCACCTTCATCTGTCCCCACCCCCTGTTTCTCACCCCCTAACGACTAGCCCCTCCCCGCTCCCTGTCCCCTGACCGCCCCAGAACCCCCACCCCCAATTGCCCCCCAGACCCCTGCCCCCATTCAACCCTCTGACCGCCCTGCCCCCAACCACCTCTAACTCTCCTGCCCTCTATCCAACCCCCCCCCGCTGCCTGGAGCACCGGTGGCTGGAGGCACTACAGCCACGAACCGCAGAGCACCAGGTCAGGCCAGGCTGTGCAGCGGCACTGCCCCAGGAGCTCGCAGCCCCGCCACCCAGAGCATTGCACCGGCGGCAGGGCGAGCTGAGGCTGCGGGGGAGGGGTCGGCAGCTAGCCTCCCGGGCCAGGAGCTCAGGGGCCGGGCCGGAAGTGGCCTGCGGGCCGTAGTTTGCCCATCTCTGGTTTAGGGGTACAGATGGTTACTTAATAAAAAGCATGCGCCATCTGCTGGCCTATAGGAGCGTGTACATTTGTCTGTAAACGAAAAGGTTCAATAAAGTTATGATTAGCAGCTCTTACCATGAGGGGTGGCTCTGGTTTTTGCCGTCCCAAACACGGCAGTCAGTCAGCCTTCGGCGGCTTTTCTGTGGGAGGCCTGCCGCTCACGCGGATTCGGCGGCAGTTCTGCCGGTGATCTGCTGGTCCCGCACCTTCGGTGTACCCGCCGCTGAATTGCCACCGAAGCTGCTGGACCAGCGGACCTCCCGCAGAAACGCGGCCGAAGGCTGCCTGACTGCCGCCCTCACAGCGACCGGCACGCTGCCCCCCACAGCTTGCCGCCCCAGGCCCGCGCTCGCTGCGCTGGTGCCTGGAGCCACCCCTGCTTACCATGTCAGCCTGGGATTTGAACCCAGGCTTTATCTGGCACTCTTAACCCTCAGCACCCACCGTGCTCAGCTCTTCTGAAAAATCTCACCCACGGAGCATAGCAAATGAAGTCTTTGCACACTGGTTAAACCTTGGGCCAAACCCACTCCAATTTTGGCAGGCAGGGGAGAAACAGGGGAAGGATGTTCGTGGAAGGGAGGCACTGCAGAAGGGGTAGGGAGAGTTTCTGGCCCCAGGAAGACTCTGCCTACAGTGAGTCTCAGCTAGTCTCTTGCCTCCCCGTTTTGGCAACACCCCTATCCTTCCCCATGTAAATGCTTACTGACTGAGGAACTGAACCAGCAGAAAGGAGGTTGTATGGGCTGGGCCACAAAGCCGGAGACAAGGAAGAACTGCAACAGAGCCACTATTCCCGTCAGGAAAACAGGCCGAGAAAGTTTAAACCTGAGCAAAAGTCTACAACTGAGCTGTAAACCTCTGGAAAACCAAAGCCCTGAAAAACGGAACCAGCGGTGGAACCCAGGCCCCGCACAATGGGGACCATTAGCTCAAACTGGGCAGCAGATGCTATTGTGGCCCAGCGCAGCAAGCACTGGACTGGGCTGCAGGAGATTTCGGTTCCATTTCTGGCTCTCCTACTGGGTGATCAGGGGCAAGTCACTTCACTGCTTTGTGCCTCGGTTTCTCCATCTGTAATATGGGCATAATGATATTGACCTCCTTTGCAAAGCACTTTGAGATCTACTTAGTGGAAGAGCTAGGTATTGGTGCTATGGTACAGTGTTCCCACGGTAAGGAAGCAGTGGTCTGTGCACAGGGCAGAAAACCAGGAGCACACCCGTGTCTGACTTGGGGTCTGGAACTGACAACTTTGATAAAATACTGATTATTTCTGCCTCAGGTCCCCTTCTTCCTGTAAAATGGGGGCGGGGAGCGTTAACTACCTGCCCCAGCAGGATGTGGTGGAGAATGAACTAGTGAAAGAGGTTTTTACTCATGAAAGTTCATGCCCAAATAAATCTGTTAGTCTTTAAGGTGCCACCAGACTCCTTGTTGTTTCTGCTGGGAGAAGTGCGAGAAAGCAAGAAGAATGATTAAAGATGTCCTGCATTGCTAATAGGATCCAGGCATTTATCTGGGTATAGTGAAGCAGGTATTAACAAGCTCATGTTTATAACAGTCACCTAACAGAATGACTTTACAGAACAATACAACACTGTGGTGTATATCAGAGAGGGAATGGAAACGTATGAGTCTTTGTCTTGTTTCTTAGAGTGGAATGTGGATTTCTCCCTCCCCCTTCCCCACCTTCCTTCTCTGAGTTGATCATTTCTCTTGCTTTGGCATCTTATTTGTATCCTTTCTGCTTATGCAATTTTATTGTGACATCTGGGCTGCAAAATAAAACTCTAGCCTGCAGGAAACTTGCAATCGTGTCAGTCAAATGCAGTCAGACAATGAAGTAGCCGCCACTAGAAAAGTGTGCTTAAAAAGACGATTACTCCCACATAGGAACTTGTCTCCGGGCTTTACATCGAAATGAACAAATAGGGCCAGATCGTCAATGGGTGTAAATCCGCTTCAGTGCACTGCTTTATACCAGCTGAAGATCTGGCCCGGAGGCCCCTATTAACCTTCTCCTCTCCTATCTCGTGGGCTGGAATCTTGGCCCTAGCGCATCACAGTACCTCTCTCTAGCCCAACAGCCTCTCTCTAGCATGTGAGCACTGTCATCCGCCTGCTGTTTGAGGCACATCCACACGGCAATGGGCGGTGCCATTGGCAGCGTGAACCGCTGTCCGCCAGCTACCGCTGAGCAAGCCAGAGCACTAAAAATAAGAGTAGCTGTGGTGGCTCTCTGCCTGTGTACACCACTTCCTGAGCCTCTCGGGGTACGTTTACACAGCACCAAAACAAAGCCACATCAGCAAGTCTCCGAGCCCAGGCTTGTGTGACGGTGCTAAACATAGCCATGTAGGCGCTCAGGCTCTGAGACCCACCCCTCTTGCTGGGTTTTGGAGCCTGAGCGAGAACGTCTACACAGCTCTTTTGAGTGCTGTAGCATCAGCCTGAATCTGTAAATCTGGGCTCTGCTACTCACAGGCACAGGGTTGTGGGGTTTTTTGGTTTGCAGTAGAGGTACCCAAAGTACATGCTCAGAGGCTAGCCCGCAGTTCGCTGCTATTTTTAGCACGCTAGATCCATCAAAGCCAGTTTGCTGAGCAAATTACACACCCAGCTGCAGTTGTGGAGGCATAATTCACTCTGTTCACTGCACTAGTCTCCTTCCCGTCCCCCGTGCTCTGCCATCACCTTGGCCTTTGCAAACATTTTTGTCTCCTCCCATTCACGATTCTGCACCTCGTTCCATGCTTCTGCCAAAGCACCAAGCAGCCTCACTCTCGAACCTCCTTTACCTTCCGACCACTAGCTGTCTGCTCCTATTCCTTAGGGCCTGCATTCATACTCCTGAACTTCACTTACACACCATTTTGTTTCCAAATATATCTAACACTGGGCCCAATCTGCAGTGACTTTTGGGTGGTGGTCAGTCCCATCCTGTCCCATTGGCAGCACCAGGAGCTGCAGGTACGCAGCACCCCTGAAAATCAGGCCTCTTATTTAGATGGATTAATCTTTCCTACCTTTAGGCACATGAGTCTGAAAACACTTTGAAGCGCTTTTTGCCTCAGTGTCCCCGTCTGTAAAATGGGGATAATAATACCTACCTCACAGGCCTGTTGTGAGGTTTAATAAATGTTTGCAAAGTGTTCTGACTTGTGGTAAGAAGTCTGCTACCCCTTTTGAGCAAAGAATGGGTTAAAGCAATATAATAATTGCATTTGTCCTTATTGAATTTCATCTTGTTGATTTCAGACCAATTCTCCAGGGTCCTTTTGAATTCTAACCTTGTCCTCTAAAGTGCTTGCAACCCCTCTCAGCTTGGTGTCATGCTGCAGTCATACCTCTGATTGCAACGTAGACATACCCTTTGCCACTGACTTCCAGGGCTACACGATCCAGCAGTTGGTTCTCTGTCCTGAAGTATGAAATCATTCGTGTTAATCTTGCAAAGTACCTCACATATGAAGGAAAAAATCAAAGGTACAACTACAAAATGGAGACGAAATGGCTAGGCAGTAGCACTGCTGAAAAGGATCGGGCATTATAGTGGATCACAGATTGAATATGAATAAGGCCCTATCAAATTCATGGTCCATTTGGGTCAATTTCGCAGTCATAAGATTTTTAAAATTGTGAATTTCATGATTTCAGCTATTAAAATCTGGAATTTCAGTGTTGTAATTGTAGGGGTCCTGACCCCAAAAGGAGTTGGGTGTGGGTGTGTGGTTTTTTTGTTTTGTTTTTTGCAAAGTTGTTGTAGGAGGGGGTTGCGGTACTGATACCCTTACTTCTGCACTGCTGCTGGCGGTGGCGCTGCCGTCAGAGCTGGAGAGCGGCAGCCGGGATATGCTGTGGATTTTCAGTGTTCTGTTTGCTGGTACTTTTCTAATAAACTTATTTAATAAAACTAATTGAAACGTACTAGCTCCAGAGATGTTCATCTTCAATTTTCCTGAGGATTTGGATTTTTCCATGTAAGGCAATTTGAAATCCCCAGCAGTATCCATCAAAACTACATCAGCTAAGGCAGGGCCATCCCTACCCATACGCAAAGTACGCAGCTGCTCCAGCCCCTGCTCCGCCTCTTCCCCATGGCCCCCGGCCCTTCTTATCTGTTGTAAAAATGGCTTTACGCTGATAAATGGTTGGCACATTTCACCCAGAGGTGGCTGCATTTCTGCTGAGGGCAAGTAAGGTTGGATCCCTGTTTAATTGAAGATATTTCCAGATACACGGTGCTCTGAGGTGATGGGTGTTATGTAAACGTGAGATAATTGCAGATGGATTGCATCTTCCTTTGAAGAACCGGTGGTGGTCTCTGCCTGACGTACTGTAAAGGGGCACAAGCTGGTATGAGCTGTGCAGCTTCCGCTTTGATGAACTGCCAAGTTTTAAGAGCCGAAGAATGTCCTTGTGGTTAAGGAGCTAGACTGATCCTCAGCAGAGCTGGATTCATTCCTGACTCTACTCCACACCTCCCATGAGAGTTTGGGCAAGGCATGAGGGTGGGCTCCATGAAGGGACGTAGGTGTTCCGATGCTGAGTGTCACACAGTGCCTAACCCCCCTCTTCCCCCCCGAGACCGGAACCGTGATCCGCAAAGCTGAGTTAAGTGTCCAGGCTCCCGCTACAATGAATGCGGAGAGAGAGAGGCACCTAAAAGTGAGATCCATAAAAGCCAGCGTGCCAGGTGGGGCGCTGCCTAAGCTAGCCAATGGGAGATGCCGATAACAGGGGTGTGTGCTAAGCCCCACCCTCTTGTTGATAGGTGCCTAAGTCTGGGCTGCAGGGAGGCACCTATGATTCAAGAACAGGAGTCAGATGGCTTAGGTGCCGAATGTGCTTCTTGGCGGAATGAGTTAGGCACCTGTCTCGCTGCACACAAAATGGCTGGAGTAAGAAGTGTCACTGCCCTTGACTTTTAACCCAGTGGTTAGAGCACTTCCTTGGGATGTGGGAGACCCAGGTTCAATTCCCTGCGCTCTCTGCCAGAGAGGAAGAAAGGATTTGAACAGGAGAATGATGTGTATGTGTTAGACTCATAGACGTTCTTATGTTACGACTGAAAGTGGTAAGCATGGTCAAGTTGATGTGCCATGTTCCCAACTCACGTTTTATCCCAACGCTAACCACTGAACTATGGGATATTCTGAGGTGGGGCTGCCTCCATCAGCTCTCCTGTTGAGGCTGTCTCCTGTTGAGGCTGATTTAGTTGGTGTTCGTCCTGGTTTGAGCAGGGGATTGGACTAGATGACCTCCTAAGGTCTCTTCCAACCCTAATATTCTATGATTCCATTGTGGCTACATAATGAAAGAGTGGTCGGAGCAGGGGGGCTATCGGAACACCCCCATGGGTGCAACAGCAGAGAGACATCTGTCATATTGAGAAGAGGTGAGTCCAGAGTCCATGATATAAACAGGTATCAGCATATCTGTCCACTTACCTCGGTGTTTTCTGCACAACAGTAAATATTATCTATTGCCCGAACAGGAATGATGGACGTCACGAGAAAGAAAAGGGAATGCATCCCTGCTCCAAACTAATAGCCCCGTAGATAATGCTAACTGAGGGCTTCCTGTCTTATAAACATACGAGTGTGCATTACTCAGGCCTGACTTATGGTGTTTCATTGCAGAGAGCAGCAGCTCAGCTGGGTGTATTAATGATTCATGCTTGCCTTGCCAGAACATAATGTGTAGTAATCATATGGAACCTGTGTACAAGAGTACTTTTAACTGGACGAATGTGTTTATAGTTTGACTTAAACTAATGCTTCATTGGGTCACTGACCTATTAATTATAACCAGTGCATAGATGAAAATATGGAGTTGCGTCAACAGAGCCCCTTTTTTGGGGTTACCAGGCAACCTACTGCTTAGCTGTATCTCTGCATAACATTGCAAATACTGCTCCGTCCCAACTGATAAACTTAGTGATGGAGCGAACAGCATCGGAGGGGAGAGACAAGGCAGAGAGTATTTGTTATATGGCTTTTTACAAGCATGAAGCAATATGCTCCCATAATAAACAACTCTGCCACTGCTAATACTCAATAAACAGTGTGGTTTATAAGCAATTAGGGACTCTCATCGGGAAACAGCACATTTCAGTGGAACGCACGCTACTACCCTAACAATGCTTAGTAAGCTAAGTGGCTTGTTAAAAGCATCATAATTCTCTTTTAAAAATCAATTAACAGTTTGGTGCATTTGGGTCCACAGTGCCTTATTCAGACGGGAAAAGATTCTGTAAGCCGCTTCTCATGAGTTAGCCACTGTTTTACCCAAAACAACCAACCAAAAATAACCTTAAAAAAGTCAAGCACCTGCTTCTGCTCAGTTGTTTACCACCCCAAGAGGCTGGTGAAGCAGTGGAGACGAGTCAGTTTTTTTTTTTTAGACTGGAGAGGAAGCCAGAGCACATCTCAGACAATTTCCTTTGTATTTCTTGGTACTTTAGTTTTTCTTTTCATTATGTTTAATAATAGCCTTGCTCCTGAATGGGGGTGGGTCAAAGGAGACAGTAGGTTGGGTTGTGATGCCTTATGCACAGACAAGGGACTTACTTTTACTTACTACTTTTAGGAGCCTAGAAAATCACAAGGACCCACTGTGACCGACAAGCCTGAATTAGGTACCTAGGATCAAAGAGTGGGGAGAGAGCGGTGCAACGGAATGTGATCCACAAAAGCCAGCATGGTAGGTGGGGAGCCACCTAAGCTAGCCAATGGGATGCACTGATGATAGGGAGGTTTTCTAAGCCCTGCCCTTCTCCTGGACATAGGCACTAAGTCCAGGTTGTAGAGAGGTGCCTGTCTCTGTTTAGCGATCCCCGAATGGGCACCTGCTGCCAGGAGGCAGGGGGCTCTGGCACCTAGGTAGCTTCTTGTGAGAATGAGTTAGACACTCACATATGAGAGACAGAAGAGATGTGATGCTGCAGCAGCTGCTCCCCCATTTAAGTTTTAGCCCAGTGGTTAGCGCAGTCACCTGGGAAATGGGAGACCCAGGTTCGATTCCCCTCTCGCTGCTAGAGGAGTGAGAAGATTTGAGCAGGGTGCTCAAACCGCCAGACTAGAATAGTTCTCACTCACTCTCTGGCCCAATGACTATTTAAGTATTTATCCGCAGTCACTGGGCCAGAGAAAAGAAAGCACAAGAGAGAGAATGACTCTGAAGCCTAGTGGTCAGGGCACCCAGTTGGGCCATGGGAGACCCAGGGTCCCGTCTCCTTCCTCCAGTTATTCTTTCATTACTTATCCACAGTGGAACAGCTTTTGCAGGAGCCATCTGCCATCACGCTATCCCATAGCTCAGTGGTTAGAGCACTCTCCTGAGAGGCAGGAGACTCCTCTTGAAATGATTTCTCCCGCTAAGCAAGGGGGGAAATTGAAGTTCTAGCTGAGTGCTCTAACCACTGGGCTGAAAGTTGTAAGCTGGGCAGCAGCTCGTCCTCCAGCCAGATTTTGAAGGGGACCCAATCGGGTAGGGAGCTTTTACCCTGACCATGGGCAGCGGGTGAACCGCCGGCGGGGGGTGGCTAGCCCCGGTTGGCCTCGCACCCTGCCCCTGCCAGAGCCCAGAGCCTCCCCCCAGCGGCCACCAGCCCCCCCACCCTAGCCCCAGAATGCTGGGCGGGCAATGTGCGCCCTCCCTCCCCCGAGTGCAGGGTGGGCAGCCCCCCCCAACCCCAGTGCCTCCAGCCCCTCCCCCCCCAGCGCTGAGTGGCTCCAGTTACTCCAAGTCCCGGCCTCCCCAGCTCCAGCCCCAGCCATACTCAAGAGGAGCAGCCTGTCTGGGCGGGGGCCAAGGGGGAAGGGCAAGCAGGAGGTGGCTTCGGGGAGAAGTGTGGGCGGGGCCTCGTGGGGCTCTTTGGGGAGGCACAGCCTTCCCCAGCCTATGCACCACGTCGCCCATGGCCCTGAGTGAGTTTTGGAGCCTGCAGGGTTTGGTGGGAGTTTCGCGGATCGCAGTGGAGCCTAAAATGGGGACTTACACACCTAAACCGAAGACTTAGCCTACGGTTTAGGGGATCGGGGCTTTAGACTTGTTCCCGACGCAAATGTTGGGCCCGATTCCCCTCTCACCCTGCTTTTACCTACAATGGCTTTAGGGCCTGAGCAAAAGCCATTGGAGGGAGTGGGAAGATTCCCATTGGTTGAGGACTGCAATTGCTTGCACCCCGGGCCTCTGGGCAGTGAGGTGGCTGGGGAATAGCCATAGTATAGGAATGCCTTGGCCACATCTCCTTCCTCCCCCAGCTCACTCCTCCAAGAGACCTCCTGCAGCCGAGGTTTCTGTAGGGCCAGGGCCTAGAGAACTGATTCTACACCTATAGTGCCCAGTGCTGGGTGGGGAGGTGGGGGGCATACCAACTGCTTTGCAACCTCTTCAGGCAAGCATCGTGTATGTGAAGGGGTCAATGGGCAATGGAGAATCAGCCCCCAGCTCGTCAATGTATTGTCACCCTATGATGCCTGCCATCTTTTCAGCTGCTCCGTGCCAGGTAAAGGTGAAAGGATGATGTCCTTTTATAAATGAACCTGAATTCATTCATCCTCACAAAGTGTCCATGAGATTATTTTTCTTAGCTCAGTCAGCTGCAGCCTTTATTTTCCTCCAAGCAGCAATGTACTCTCAGCCATTGATTTTCTATCGGCTTCTTATAAACTCACTCTCTGATTAATTACTAAACTATTAAATCAAAAGCAATATGGGCGAGAGTTTGTAAATCAAACCCTCTAAACCTCCCCCCACCATCCCACATGCCTGATCCACCATTGCCACCACCGCTCTGTGTAATCTGAACTAGAACCACTCTTTCCAGAAGACAGGAGCTAATGGTGCTACTGTACGTATGTGAGGCACACCTCTTTGTGAGTAAGGACTTGTAGAAAATAGTGGCTGCAGACTTTGTAAAGTTTCTTAGTTACTTTCCAACACTGGCAGCAAACAAATCTGATTTTCAACACCCTTTGGTGAAGTGCTTTGGGATGCTGTAGGGCGGAAAGGAGTTATGCAAATGTGGGTTGTTTAATAAAAAGAATTGTTGTAGAAAGAAATTATCACACATGCTTTATGATCTTGCTGCAGGATGTTGAACCCAGGTGTGGGGCACATTTATAGTGGGCCAGACGCAAATTGTGTGGCATGCAGATAAATAGCAAACCCTGTGAAATTTAGCGTAGCATGATTGGTATAATGACCTCGATGGGCCTTTGGTTTCAAAGCCGTGGTGATATTATAACTAGCGTTACAAAGCCAGATGTGATGCAACAAGCTTTGGGCAGGAGTCATCGCTAAGCTACATCTCCGTGTAGGGGAAAAGGCTAAAGTTGGCTGGGATATAAACATACAACTCAAGTGTCTGTGCAGATTTTCAATAAGTAATAATGTGGCCTTTTCATGTCAGAGAAAGCCTTTCTGCCACTACAAAATGTATTTATTTCTGTGAAGGGGCCACAATGGCTGACTAGACTAAGGCATCATCTCAGAAGCAATTGAAAATATATATTGACTGGAAGACACACAAAAGAAAAGTAGTGCTCAATTCAGCCTTCTTTGGGTCTTCAGCATCAAGCACAAACCATATCCAGGATTTTCCAGGAAATGCCTCTGTATTAGAGCTGGTCAGGAAATGGGGATTCCCTCTCCCATAGAAAGTTTCAAATTAGCAGCTTTTTTTTTTCCTTCTCCCTCCTCTAAGTTGAACATTTTGGGTGGCTGAAAACCAGAAGGGTCAATTCAGAAATGCTGCTGCAGTGTATCTCAGGAGGTATATAGTTTGGGTGCCTCGTGCTCCCATTCTCCACTAGGAGCCAGGCTATATCTCCCATGATGCACCACAGACTTCCCTCTTGTTGAGCCACCACAGTGCATCATGGGAGCCCCGGGCTGCAGTGCATCAGGAGATCAGTTGCTCCGCTGGTGAAATCCATTGGAGTGCCACCATTTTCCAGCAGCTGAGGATCTGGTTCCACCGCACATCACTCTTGGAACCAAGCAGGACAGATAAATGTGGTCACCAAGAAACCACATATCTCAGTTTTGTTCTTGCTGCCCAAATATCTAACCTCTCCAGGACCCTTTATATTATTTCTTTGCCGTCATTAATGTTTGAAACTTGTTTTTCACCGTATACTAGGAGCTTTACAGGGCAACGGCCCCACCCAATACAGTTCACAAACAAACTTTAGATTTGAAACAATTCGGGTGGGGGGGAATTCACAAACAGGTGTGAGGAACAGTGAAAATAAGGTCATGCAGTTATTTCATTTAGAATTGTGCACATCCTGATGGTCTGTATAAAATGTACATACTCACACTACCTGCACAAGTGTAAACCAACACCCTTCTACCTTAAGGTTTTATATGGCAGTCCATAACTATTGTATCTGAGCATCTTCCATGTAAAGGCAATAGCTATAGTGACGTCCCTAATGGACTTCAGGAAGTCACATTCACAGACACGGATTCACAATATGAATATTAAATTTGCTTGGTAGCCGATATGGTAGAAATGATTTTAAAGAGATATCTGAATGTTGCCCAAATATAAACGTAACAGAAGAAAACTTTTTTAGACGTTATCAAAATGGAATAATTCTCCTTCCCTCGATCTTGGTAATTTGTTTTTTAATCATCTATGAGTGTGGATATAGCCATTTCTGAGCAGCTGACACTTCACAGACCAAGTGACTCTTAACAATCCAGCATGACCAAAATATTTCAGTACTGAATTGCAAGAATCCAGCTCTTTTCGATCTGCTGCTGGCTGGTTCCACTGTGCCAAGAATCTTTCATTTCTGCTTTTGTTTCAAATCAAAGAGCAAAAATGTGACACAAGTACTATAGAATGGGCATATTTAAACCATTTTAAAGTATGAAAAAGCAGCATGAATCTTTTATCTGCTCTGCTGTAACAGAAAGACCCTAAACCAAGTTACGGACTCATTGAGTTGTTTTTATTTCAAACACCATGAAAAGGACACTTCGAATCAATGAGAATCTTTCCAGTGAAGTCAATGAATATTGGCTTGGGCCCTTGGTTCACTTTACTTGTTGCAATCAGACATGTACATTTTTAGAAGGATTGCCTACTAAAGATTTGCATTGATAAACATACTTTTCCACCTGTTACGTCAGTCTGTTTTCTAGCCCTGGTGAGGTGTGAGGTCTCAGACCTTCAACCTGTTTCTCGTCATTGGTCTAGCAGTGATCTTTTGGCACTGTTTTGTGAGGGACCCAACACTGCAGCTCCTACAGCCACATCCTTAGCTGGTGTCAATCAGGATGTCTCCACTGTAGCTATGCTGAAGTACAGCAGTGGAAAATGTGGCTTGGTTCTCCACACCTCAGTCAGTTTCAATCCCTGATTTTCTAAGCAATGAGAACATTGCAATACAAACACACACTCCAAGAGATAGCAGGGCCTTAGCCAGCCTGGCTCTTGGGCCCATCTGCTTCCTCACTTGATTTTCCATCTTGGGCCAGACAAAGCCATCACCTGGGCTACTGTCACAGTGCTGCTCTCCTTCTGCACATTGTTTACTACAAGACACCATTCAGCCTTCCAGCCCCCACCCCTTCCCAGGCAATTAGCCCTTTCAGTTCATAGAATCATAGAATATCAGGGTTGGAAGGGACCTCAGGAGGTCATCTAGTCCAACCTCCTGCTCAAAGCAGGACCAATCATCATAGGATTTAGCTTCCACATAGCCTTCCCTCTAGGCACAGAAGCCTTTTCCAGTACTTGATCAGGGCTCCCCCTTCCTTATAGCCAGCTCTCCCATCTTGGGCTTCTCACTCAGCAGGTTTCTGCTCCATACAGGTCCCTCTAAGAAGGCTTATCCCTCATCAGGTCTCTCTCCCAGGCTTTCAGCTTGGGAGCCCACAGTTTCTGGTGCCCACTTCCCAGCATTTTCCCTCCCCAAACTCTCAGACTTCTTTTTCTTCTTCTTAGAATCATAGGACTGGAAGGGACCTCGAGAAGTCATCTAGTACAATCCCCTGCACTCATGGAAGGAATAAGTATTATCTAGACCATCCCTGACAGGTTTTTGTCCAACCTGCTCTTAAAAATCTCCAATGATGGAGATTCCACAACCTCCCTAGGCAATTTATTCCAGTGCTTAACCACCCTGACAGTTAGGAAGTTTTTCCTAATGTCCAACCTAAACCTCCCTTGCTGCAATTTAAGCCCATTGACCTCTTGTCCTATCCTCAGAGATTGACAGGAACATTTTTTCTCTCTCCTCCTTATAACAACCTTTTATGTACTTGAAAATTATTATCATGTCCCCTCTCAGTCTTCTCTTTTCCAGACTAAACAAACCCGATTTTTTCAATCTTCCCTCATAGGTCATGTTTTCTAGATCTTTAATCATTTTTGTTACTCTTCTCTAGACTTTCTCCAATTTGTCCACATCTTTCCTGAAATGTAGTGCACAGAACTGGACACAATACTCCAGTTGAGGCCTCCTCAGTGCAGAGTAGAGTGGAAGAATTACTTCTTGTGTCTTACAGCACCCTGCTAATACATCCCAGAATGATGTTTGCTATTTTTTTTTTTTTTTGGAACAGTGTCACATTGTTAACTCATATTTAGCTTGTGGTCCACTATGACCCCCAGATCCCTTTATGCAGTACTCTTTCCTAGGCAGTCATTTCCCATTTTGTATGTGTGCAACTGATTGTTCCTTCCTAAATAGAGTACTTTGCATTTGTCCTTATTGAATTTTATCCCATTTACTTCAAACCATTTCTCCAGTTTGTCCAGATCATTTTGAATTTTAATACTATCCTCCAAAGCACTTGAAACCCCTCCCAGCTTGGTATCATCCGCAAACTTTATAAGTGTACTCTCTATACCATTGATGAAGATATTGACCAAAACCAGACCCAGAACTGATCCCTGCGGGACTCCAATCGTTATGCCCTTCCAACATGACTATGAACCACTGATAATTACTCTCTGGGAATGGTTTTCCAACCAGTTTTGCACCCACCTTATAGTAGCTCCATCTAGGTTGCATTTCCCTAGTTTGTTTATGAGAAGGTCATGCAACACAGTATCAAAAGCTTTACTAAAGTCAAGATATACCATGTCTACCACTTCCCCCCAATCCACAAGGTTTGTTACCCTGTCAAAGAAAGATATCAGGTTGGTTTGAAATTATTTGTTCTTGACAAATCCATGCTGACTGTTACTTATCACCTTATTATCTTCTAGATGTTTGCAAATTGATTGCTTAATTATTTGCTCCATTATCTTTCCGGGTACAGAGGTTAAGCTGACTGGTTTATACTTGCCCGGGTTGTCCTTATTTCCCTTTTTATAGATTGGCACTAGATTTGCTCTTTTCCAGTTGTCTGGAATCTCTCCCGTCTTCCATGACTCTTCAAAGATAATTGCTAATGGCTCAGATATATCCTCAGTTAGCTCCTTGAGTATTCTAGGATGCATTTCATCAGGCCCTGGTGACTTAAAGTCATCTAACTTGTCTAAGTAATTTTTAACTTGTTCTTTTCCTATTTTAGCCTCTCATCCTACCCATTTTCACTGACATTCCCTAAGTTAGACGTCCATTTGCCACCAACCTTCTTGGTGAAAACTGAAACAAAGAAGTCATTAAGCAGCTCTGCCATTTCCCCATTTTCTGTTATTGTCTTTCCCCCCTCATTGAGTAATGGGCCTACTCTGTCCTTGGTCTTCCTTTTGCTTTTAATGTATTTGTAGAATGTTTTCTTGTTACCTTTTCAATTTTCTCCCTACATACTTGTGTTATTTGTTTATATTCACCCTTTGTAATTTGACCGAGTTTCCACTTTTTGAAGGACTCTTTTTTTTATTTTTAGATCATTTAAGATCTCTTGATATACTTCCTATCTTTCCTATGCAGTGGGATAGTTTGCTCTTGTGCCCTTAATAATGTCTCCTTGAAAAACTGCCAACTGTCTTCTATTGTTTTTCCCCTTAAACTTGCTTCTCATGGGATCTTACCTACCAACTCCCCGAGTTTGCTCAAGTCTGCCTTCCTGAAATCTATTGTATTTATTTTGCTGTTCTCGCTCCTACCATTCCTTAGAACCATGAACTCTATTATTTCATGATCACTTTCACCCAACCTGCCTTCCACTTTCAAATTCTCAACCAGTTCCTCCCTATTTGTCAAAATCAAATTTAGAAGAGCCTCTCCCCTAGTAGCTTTCTCCCCATTCTGAAATAAAAAATTGTCTCCAATACATTCCAAGAACTTGTTGGATAATCTGTGCCTTCCTGTGTTATTTTCCCAACATATGTCTGGGTAGTTGAGCACCATCAAGTCCTGTGCTTTGGATGATTTTGTTAGTTGTTAAAAAAAAAAAAAACCCTCATCCACGTGTTCTTCCTGGTTAGATGGTCTGTAGTAGACCCCTACCATGACATCACCCTTGCTTTTTAACCCTTTTATCCTTACCCAGAGACTTTCAACAAGTCGGTCTCCTCTTTCCATCTCAACCTCAGTCCAAGTGTGTACATTTTTAATATAGAAGGCAACACCTCCTCCCTTTTTTCCCTGCCTGTCCTTCCTGAGCAAACTGTACCCTTCTATACCAATATTCCAGTCGTGTATTATTCCACTAAGTCTCTGTGATGCCAACTGTCATAGTTGTGTTTATTGACTAGCATTTCGAGTTCTTCCTGCTTATTCCCCATACTTCTCGCATTAATATACAGACATCTAAGATACTCATTTGATTCCCTGATCGCAGTTCTGTCTTGTCTCTCCTTTATCCCTGCTATAACAGCCCATGCTCCCCCCAAATTCCAACCCTTCTCCCAGGCCTCCATGTTTTTGACTTACCTGTGTGCTTTAGTCCCCTGTCCCCTTCAAACCTAGTTTCAAGTCCTCCTCACTAGGTTAGCCAGTCTGTATCCAAATATACCCTTCCCCTTCCTTGATAGGTGGATCCCCAACTCTTCTCGGAACAGCATCCCGCGGTCAAGGAAGCTGAAGCCCTCCTGGTGACACCATCTTCGCAGCCAGGTATTCACCTCCAGGATGCATCTGTCCCTGCCTGGGATCCTACCCTTGACCAGAAGGATGGAAGAGAACACCACCTGCATTCCCAGCTCCTTCACCCTTACTCCCAGAGCCCTGTAGTCTCTTCTGATCTGCTCAGGGTCATACCTCGCAGTATCGTTAGTGCCCGCATGGAGTAGTAGTCAGAGGGCTAGATGATCCTCGACAATCCCTCTGTAACATCTTGGAGATGGGCCCCTGGCAGACAGCACACCTCCCAGGATATCATGTCAGGGTGACAGATGGGTGCCTCCGTCACCTTCAGAAGAGAGTCACCAACCACCGCTACCCTATGTTTCCTCCTGGGAGTGGTGGCTGCAATCCTCCCAGCCTTGGGGGTATATGTCTTCTCCTCCTCCTCCACCTTTGGGGGTGATTCCTCATCACTCGTTGCCAGGGCAACATATCGGTTTTCCATCTCCTGGTGAGTGTGTTGGGAGTAGGGGTAGAGCACTGCCTGCTGCCAGAAGTAACCAGCAGCCAGTGTCCTCCCTGTGACAGAGCCATATCCTCCTCCCCGGTGGTGTGACAGCAGTTCTCTGTAGCTGGATAGCGTCCTCAGCCTTAGATGTCCCCATATGAATACTTTTGAGGATTTCCTCGTGGACTTGGATGCTTCTTGGACTAGCCACCTCCTCCTGTAGCTCTCCCACCTGCTTCCTGAGAAATTCCACCAGCAGGCACCTCACTCTGGATGGTCCCCCCAAGCCTGGCTTTCTGTGAGTGGCAAATGCAGGCCACAGTCTCTGCAAGTCCACATCAGGATCTGGATAGAGGCATCCATGGGTAGGCTGTCTGTCTGGATACAGGTGCAGGTGGAGGAGACAGGAGCAGAGTTGGTACTGGTGAAGGGGGCCCTTCCTAACCATAGCGATTATATTATGTCTCCATCCCTCAAACTCCCCTGTTTGTGGTCCTCTAGGTCGCTTAGCCTCTGGCTTTTAAGGCCTTCCCTCCTAGGTCAGCCCTACCCCCTCGTTAATCACACGGGAGGAGGGTGATCACAAGGCTGATTGAGGCTGATCAAAGATGATTCAGGGAACAAAAGCTCAAACAATCCCCAGACACACAATCCCAACTCACCCAGTAACTGAAATAACCTGAAAGAGAGAGAAAAACACAAACAGCCAAACAAACTCACTCACCCCAAAGTTAGTACTCACACCTTGTTCGTTCAGCAGGGGGATCTCCTTCTCCCCTCTCAAACTTCTCTGTTTGCAGTCCCCTGTTCCCTAGCTCTTTCTTTCTTTCTTTCTTTCTTGCAAAGCAGACTCATCTACTGAGTCTATAACCATCACCTGACCAGAGCTCAAAGAGCCCTATTCCTCCTTCATTCATGCCACTGCACTCTCTTACCCTGCTCTACATCCTTACAAAAAACAGGTGCCACAGGACCCTCTGTTGCTTTTTACAAAAAACATAGTAGATCTTTTTTAATGTTACTTTGCTTTCTGGCTACTCTCACCGAATCCCTCGTAGTATATTCTGTCACCTTAAATCATCTAAATCAGGGGTAGGCAACCTATGGCACACGTGCCGAAGGCGGCACGCGAGCTCATTTTCAGTGGCACTCACACTGCCCGG
This sequence comes from Malaclemys terrapin pileata, assembly GCF_027887155.1. NCBI lineage: Eukaryota > Metazoa > Chordata > Testudines > Emydidae > Malaclemys > Malaclemys terrapin. The sequence goes on along the minus strand of NC_071505.1, from coordinate 11,122,719 downwards.
GTCCTGGCCACTGGTCCAGGGGGCTCTGCATTTTAATTTAATTTTAAATGAAGTTTCTTAAACATTTTAAAAACCTTATTTACTTTATATACAACAATAGTTTAGTTATATATTATAGACGTATAGAAAGAGACCTTCTAAAATGTATTACTGGCACGTGAAACCTTAAATTAGACTGAATAAATGAAGACTTGGCACACCACTTCTGAAAGGTTGCCGACCCCTGATCTAAATGCTTCTTCAAGAGGCTTTCTTTCCTGCTACACTCCCTGTATGCCCATATCAGGTGATCTACTGTGTCTTTAACCTTCCAGGTGTTACATAAACCATCTTCGTATCTATCCATTCAATTTAAATTATTATTCAGACCACAGTGACCAGTTCAGTGTCAATAAGAGTACTTCACCAATCCTTTCCAAACGTTAAAGCTGAGCATTATTCTTTGTAGACCCTTCTTGCTCTTTCTGCTTGTCCACAATTCTTGCCATTCCCTTTTTAATCCTTTTTAAATTCCTGCTTACTCAAAAAGAAGAACAGGAGTACTTGTGGCACCTTCAAGTACTCCTGTTCTTCTTTTTGCGGATACAGACTAACACGGCTGTTACTCTGATGCTTACTCAAAGGAATCTTTATATCATTTTCTCCATTTTGTAAAGCATTTTTCACTTCATTAGCCGCCATTTCATTGCCAGGTATCCCAGCACGTGCTGGAATCCAGGCTAGTACTTACGTTCATACCCAAGCATTCTAACTCCGTTGCCAAAACCAATATTTCACTCGTTAGCTCACTCCTGCTTTCTGAGGTACCCCTTTAAATTGCCAGTATACCAGCTAATGGATCTGAAAAGATAACCACTGTGGTAGGCCGTATGTCCCTTATCCAGTTTAATGCTAACATGATTCCCACCAATTCAGTTGTCATAATGGCTACAAAATTAGATATTCTTTCAGATTTTTTAACTCCAACCAAAGGGCTGTTCCCACTCTACCTGTTTTTTTTTTATTTTTATCTTTAGATCATTCAGTGTTTATTTGGCAATGGTGACTACATTTGCCATATAGAAACTCATAAGCTTTATCTGTCATTTGGGATGACTTTCTTTCCTTTTATTTCATTATCTAACTCTAAATCCATAACCAGAAAGACAATTTTCCAGGTATAATTTACTGCCCCATCATTATAGATTTTAATCTCTTTTAATCCTTCCTTTCCACTTGACTCTTTCCCCCACATTTTAGCCCTAAGAGTGGGTGAGAGTTTATTATGTCAGGCTACATTTCGTCTGCTTCATTCCCAGCATTCCTCATGGATTTGCCCTGTATTCTTATCTGCACTGTCTCCCTTGACGTTAGCCCCAAATTGCCAGATTGAACATTTTCATTCTTAAATTGATAGGCATTTCTGCAGTCGCTATCGGCGTTACACCCCGGGGTGTTGTAAGTAATGCACCACATGCAATTCGTAGTGCTTGAGCTTGAATTGAACTTGTTAAGTTCCAATCCAGACTCTGGAAAAAGGCTTGACACCCATAATCTGTGATTATTCCCCAGAAGGGCTGCTTTCTAGTCACGCACTCATGTCACATGACCCGTGGACTCATTCCCTTTACCTGGGGAAATGGACTAAGCCTGGCACCAGCGAAGTTGAGCCCTGCCCCGCTTAAAGGGCCAGCTCACCTTGTGACAGGGAGCATCAGGTAAACAAATCCTTGCACACATGGATCATTAGCAGTACAACATCTGAATAAGCATCTCACTTTTTCGATAAAACCACTGGGATAGACTAGAAACAAAAAATTACTTCAAATAATAAACTTCACGAATTCACCCATTTGAGCCCTGATTCAGCAGGCCATCTCTACTCAACAAAACGCTTAATTTAAGGCACATACTTAAGTCCCACTCACTATTTAAAGTCTGTGTTTAAGAGCTTTGCCAAAGTGGGGACCGAAACAGGAAGGAATTGTCTGATGGGGAGAGAAAGCTGTGGCAGGACAGAGATTAGTCAAATGGTCAAAAGCCAACGACTAAAATCATCTATCCATCTATTTATCCTATCCCGCATCCTTTCTAAAGCACCTAGCTTGGATGTATCTACCTGCCCTCAAGGATTATAAACATTTTTTAAAAACAGTATCTTTTTCCAAGGAAAATTGCATTATAAATGTGGTGGAACTTTAAAACAAACAAGCATGGATTTCTCTCACACACACACACACACACACACACATCTTCCCCATCTTGTGGGGTAAACAATACATAAATTATTGGACTTGTGGATGGAAAGGTTGCCAAATTAGGAGAGTTTCATATAAGGAATTTGACAAAGGCTGTGTGGCTTTCTTCTGGCAAACATACATACTTAGAGGGTAAGCTCTTTGAGGAAAGGGATTGTCTCTTTGTTTGGTGTTTGGGCAACACCCAACACAATGGGCAGGATCCCCGAAGCGTGGTAAAACAATGATTTAAAGAGTGTGTACAATAAATGGGAGCAGAGTGTTTGGCCGGTCTGCTTCCACACCCTTTCACTTCCCGTTGGGTAACACTCTAGGGGTTGAAATTCACCCTATGCATAACCAGCTGTGGCCCATAGGACGCTCATTTATTGCCCTTAAGTGTTTCATACAGCTGTGTGTTGGCCCTCTTCAGAGGGGTGAATTTCACTCTAGGGTGAAAGCTCATTTGTCACCTGTGGACACTGCAGCATTCCCAGGAACCAATCCTGTGAGGTGCTGAGGCATTGGTGCCAGCGTTCATGATTTTATCACGAGTGTCGCGCTATTTGGTGTTTTTTCTTAAATCCCCAGCTGCTGGAATCATGTTATCTTCTGAGACTCTCAGCTTTCTTTTTTTTTTTTGTAAAGAAAAGTTTCTAATCATTGTGGCTATGGAGAAAAGCTTGAAAAAATGAACTCTAAAGGCACCAGCCACCAGCAAACAAGTAAGAAGAATCCAAAGTTTATTGTTTTTTAAAACCTCGTGATTTCTAAGTCTCTGTCACGATTTTTTCAAGGCTTGACCGATTTTTAAGCACTTGGGGTTGGCAAGACTGTGACTGAGGAGAACCTCCTCTTCCAGGATGATCATTCTCAGCTCCCATTGACACCAACAGGAGTTGAGGAAACTCATCATCTTGTAGAAACGGGTTTTAAAACTCCACAGCAAACTCGGGCCAACTTTTAAAGGGACTGTCCCTTTAAGGCATATATTCTAGTTTATTTAAAATTATGAGCTGAAAAGTCTTATCTCTAGAATCAGCTGTAGTCTGCTAAATTGCTCATGCGGCTTCAAACAGGAGACCTGGATTCCATCCCCAGCTCTGCTCCTGATTCATTATGTGACATAGAGCAAGTCCCTTAATCATGCTTCAAACAATTGTCACACCTGTAAAAATGGATGGGAGAATGACTGTAAGCTCTTTGGGGCAGGGCCAGTCTTTTGTTCTGTGTTAGTACAGCACCTGACACAGCAGGGTCCTGGTCCAGGATTAGGGTTCCTAAGTGCTATGCTAATACAATACAATTAAATAATAAATTAATAATTAATATCAACTTTGTGAAGTGCTTTGAGATCTACAGATGAAAAGTGAAGTGTAAATGCAAAATGTTATCTTGTCTCTCTATGATTCCTCTCACAGCAGTTTAAGAAGTCGATTATGGTACCTGAAAAGTATAAGCTAAGCTAAGCAAAAGCAAAATGAAAGAGACACAAAACAGTCCATTTTTCTCCATCTGTACTTGACTATACAAAGACAGTCAAGGCACGAGGCGCTACAGTGCTTCACTCAGACTGCCTTCAGACAGCAACCTCCATTAATATCTCCCTGACAACCTGGCCGTGCCCTCCCTTGGCATTTATCTAGCAGCAGGACTCTGTTATCCTGTGATAAATTCCCCTTCTCTTAAGGCCTCTGAAATACCTCTAGTTTTGGAAACATTTGAGACGTGGAAGATACATCAGCCCTCAAAGCTAGGCTCATCCTCATCGTTCATCCCACGTGAATGTCACCGCATGCCTGCTGTTGTTACATTGCATGTTACCCATTAAAACATCCAGCCCCTAGTCCAAGCCCCTAATCTGCCAGGATTCCATCAATGGGGCCTTAAAGTGAGGTTCAACTCCAAGCAGTAACAAGGAGCTGCGAAAGTGCCTAAAAAATAGGGGGGGCCACAGACACCCAAACCATGGCCCTGCCCCCCCACAATGCCACGTAACCCCCAAGGGTCCCCCCACCCCTTTTCTTTGAGACCCTGCCCTCATGCCACCCATTCCCACTGAGATCCCGTCCTTGCACCGCCCCGTCTCCATGAGGCCCCGCCCTTGTGCCACCCCTTCTCCCAAGGCACTGTTCCTGCACTGCCTCTTCCCCCACCCAGACCCTGCCCCCTGCTCGCTCCTCTCCCCCCCGCTCACCCTTATAGCTGCTAAAAAGTGGGACGGGCCATGACCCCTGCCTCTTCCCCCCCCCCCTTCCAGTGCCCCTGGCAGTAACGGATAACACAGGGGCTGGGTTATGGAATTCACTCTCCAACCCATCGTCAAGGCACAGGATAGCCCCACGGCAACCACCATCCCAGCCCAATTGGAACAGGAGATGCAAACTCTGCAACCCAGACATGGGCGTTTGTGATTACTGGGTACGTTTCATTATACCACCCACCCTCACAGGTCACCAACAGGGTGTGAACCTAAGATCTTGAACACCAACACACAGATCACTACTGCTGGAACTAAAGAAGTAACTGTTAGCTAGCAGCTTTAGTAGGCTGTTATTCTCTATGTGGACTAGCCACTAGAGGGGAACATGACACAGGCTTTACAAATGTTAGATAATCATGGAGCTACTGTCTATGCCCCCACAGTCACCCCAAATCCCTCTCTCCTGTGTCCTGTGCTCCCTGCCTCTTCTCAGTGTAACTACAGCAGCTGAACTGTTTGGAGCCCTTCCACAGCTCCTACTATGTTACAGGGATCTCATCCTTAGGCCTTGGCTACACTGGTGCTGTACAGTGCTGCAACTTGCTGCGCTCAGGGGTGTGAAAACACCTCCCCCCGCCCCGAGCGCAGCAAGTGCAGCACTGTAAAGCACCAGTGTGATCAGTGTCTGCAGTGCTGCACGCTCGCTCACAGTACTGCAGCTATTCCCCTCGGAGAGGTGGAGTACTTGCAGCACAGCGAGAGAGCCACGGCAGCGCTGTGAATCCCCAAGTGTAGCCAAGGCCTTAGAAAACAGGAAAGACAGCTCTTGTCGAGTGCACCTCACAGGGAAGTCGTGTGGTTTTGTTAGTTAATTCAAGCAGGTAAAGCTCTTTGAGATCCTCAGATGAAAGTCCCTGTAGAAGTGCAAAGTAGTAGTGATTTTGCATTGCTGCTGGAGAACTTAAAGAACAAACATAGCTTCAATAGATCATCAGTCACAATTATCCATATGCTTTGGTGGTATGAGGCAGTAGCCCTTAGGTCCCAAAGAATTGACTTCAGGAGTAGTTTTACCTAAATAAGGAGTTCAGATTCAGACTGCTAAGATAAAAGGCTGAAATATTTTCCCCAGTGAGCCATGGGGGGGGAGGGGGAAGTCCAGCGGATTCATTCTGACTTCCTTTTGTGCCTGTGCTCACGCTGCTGTACCTAGAAATTCATAACGAAAAGCAAACACTCATACATCATTGGCTTAATATGACAACCATGGAGCTTAATAAGGCTGGGAGAAACATAGCTGTGACTTCGTCTGAGTTTCCAAAACAATCAGTTATTGTTCAGAAACCCACACCAATTTTTACCGCCCCCGAGCTGATTTGCAAATTTGTATTCATCTTTCATTTTGACTAGCCCAATGGTGTATTCATGAGCATCACCATCAAAATTAACTCCCAGCAATAAAAATATAAGATTCTTAGTAATGCAGCTCCCACTTTGTGTCTGTGACTTTATTTAAAACAGAAAGTAGCTGGCAAGTTAAGTACGGGCCAGTTTTAGTGTTTTCACTGACACATTTGACCCTTAGCTAGTTCACAGCTTCAGCCTTATCAGCCCTTGAAACATGTCCAAACAGATCTTAATTTTAATGTTCCTCATTATCTATTTATCTAAGGGATTTCTGTAGCACAAAACACTCTAGTATCTAGGCCTTGACAGTACCTAGGTATTCTTCCACTTTTTTCCAGGATATAACATTGCAAAGGGTTTGCTCTATTTATTTATTTGATAGCCTTCTTCTAGTTGGCAATATGGGTTTGCTGATGTGGTGGAGGGGAAAACAATACATTGTAGCTCTTCAAAATGCATTTTGTAATGAATTGGCTAGTGTGTATTTGCATTGGTGCCCTCTGCTAGTCCAACTAGTCAAACTGACTTGATACCACTTTAAAAAAAAAAAAAGATTACAAGCTTGGTTGATAAAGGCAATAGTGTTGATGCAATATATTTAGACTCCCATAAAGCATTTGGTTTGGTATCACATGACATTTTGATTAAGAAATGAGAATGATACAAAATCAATCTGTGACACATGAAATGGATTCAAAATCAGCTATCTGGCAGGTCTCAAATGTAACTGAAAATGAGATAGACTAACAGAGCCAGTTTATTTCTAGTGGAGTCTCACAGCATTGCTTCTTGGCCCTCTACTGATTGACATTATCAATGACCTGGAAGAAAACATAACATAATTACTGATAAAGTTTGAAGATGACAAATACTGGGGAAATGGTAAATGCTGAAGAGAACAGGTCATTGATTCAGAGAGATCTGGTTTGCTTGGTAGGCTGGGCACAGGGAGGCATGGATCAGTGTTCATGTCGCACTCCCTATCAGTACCCGGCCTGGGCCAGAGAAGCAAAGGATCCAACCAGTGGACCAAATTCAATGATGAATCCTGATCATGTGCCTCTTGAGGCATGTTGCTCACACTCTAAGAAGAAGCTGGGCACAAGTAAACAATATGGCCATATGTAAGTTCATGGATTTATGAACAAATAAGGTAGGCCATAATTACAGATTGGGGGACTCTATGCTGGGAAACAATGACTCTGAAAAGACTTGCTGAACTTGATCTCCCAGTGCAATGTGGCTCAAAGGGCAAATGCAATCCTTGGATGTATAAAAAGGGAAATCTGAGTGGGAGCAGTAGTTCTATGAAATCTGTGTTGGGCACTGATGCGACTGCTACTGGAACATTGTGTCCAATTCTGATGTCCACATTTCGAGAAGGATGCTGATAAATTGGAGAGGGTTCAGAGCAGAGCCACAGACATGATTAAAGGATTGGAAAAACATGCCTTATAGTGATAAACTCAAGGAACTCAATCAATTTGGTTTATCAAAGAGATGGTTAAGGGGGTCCTTGATCACAATTCAGTCCATAAGTACCTACGTGGGAGAAAGAGATTTGATAGTTGAGGTTCTCGTCAGTCCAGACAGACAGAGGTAGAGCAAGATCCAACATCCAGAATTTGAAGCTAGATAAATTTAGACTAGAAATAAGGTGTAAATTTTTAACAGTGAGGGTAATTAACCATTGGAACAACTTTTCAGGGGTATTATGGAGTCTCCATCACTGGACATTTTAAAATCAAGATTTGATGGTTTTCTAAAAGACCTGCTCTATTTCAACCACAGCTATTGGACCTGAAGCAGGAATCAATACAGAGATGTACTATGGCCTGTGTTACCATAGAATCGTAGGAATGTAGGGCTGCAAGGACCCCTGAGAGGACATCTAATCCATCCTTCCCATGCTGAGACAGGACCAAGTAAACTTAGACCATCCCTGACAGGTGTTTGTCTAACCTCTTCTTAAAAACCTCCCGTGACGGGGAGTCCACATCCTCCCTTGGTAACCTGTTCCAGTTCTTAACTATCCTTATGTTGAGAACGATTTTTCTAATATATAACCTAATTTTCCCTTGTTGCAAACTAAGCTACTTACTTCTTGTCCTACCTTCAGTGGACATGGAGAACAAATGATCACCATCCCCTTTATAACAGACCATAACAAATTTGAAGACTGTTAGCAGGACCCGCCTTGGTCTTCTTTTCTCAAGACTAAATGTACTCAGGTTTTATTTTACCCTTTCCTCACAGTTAAGGCTTCCTAAACCTTTTTCATTTCTATTGCTCTCCTCTGGACTCTTGCCAGTTTGGCCACATCTTTCCTAAAGTGTGGTCCTGAAAACTGAACAAAATACTCCAGCTGAGGCCTCACCAGTGCCTGTTATAATGCTCGTGTTAATACAGCCCAGAATAATATTTGCCTTTTTTAGCAACTGTATCAAAATGTTGACTCATATGCAGTTTGTGATCCCCTATAACCCCCAGAACCTTTTCAGCAGCACTCCTGACTAGCCAGTTATTCCTCATTTTGTATTTGAGTATTTGATGTTTCCTTCCTAAGTGAAGTACTTTACTTGTCGTTATTGAATTTCATCGTGTTGATTTCAGACCATTTCCCCAATTTGAGAAAGTCATTTTGAATTCTAAGCCTGTCCTTCAAAGTGTTAGCCACCTCTCCCAGCTTGGTACCATGTGTGTTTATGTGTACTCTGTGCTCCATTATCCAAAATAATTAATGAAAATATTGAATGACACTGTACCCAGCCCATTGTCACCCCATTAGATGCATCCTCCCAGTTTGACAGTAGACCATTGATAACTGCTCTTTGATACTACCCTCTGCTGATACTCACACTTTCTTGTCAACTGTTAGAAATGGGCAATGTCCACCTTGATTGAATTGGCCTCGTTAGCATGACAAAAATAATTTTCCTCCTTTGATATTCACCCCTTCTTGTCAACTGTTGAGAATAGGCCACTTCCACCTTAATTGAATTAGCCTTGTTAGCACTGACCCCCTACTTGGTAAGGCAATGCCCCTCTTTTCATGTGCTGGAATATTTATACTGCTTTCTGTATTTTTCACTCTATGCATCTGATGAAGTGGGTTTTAGCCCACGAAAGCTTATGCCCAAATACATTTGTTAGTCTCTAAGGTTATGTCTATACTACCCGCCGGATCGGCGGGCAGCAATCGATCCAGTGGGGGTTGATTTATCGCATCGAGTCTAGTCTAGACGCGATAAATCGACTCCCAAGCGTACTCCACTTAGAGTCGACGGGGGAGCGGCAGCAGTTGACTTGCTTCAGTGAAGACACCACGGTGAGTGGGTCTAAGTATGTCGACTTCAGTTACGTTATTCACGTAGCTGAAGTTGCATAACTTAGATCAATTCTCCCCACCCCACACACACCCCCAGTGTAGACTAGGCCTAAGGTGCCACAAGGACTCCTCGTTGTTTTTGCTGATACTGACTAACACAGCTACCATTCTGAAACCTACTCTTTGAATATGTTTTTGAATCAGTTGTGCGCCCATCATCTAGTAATGCCATCTAGACCACATGTCCCTACATGTCATGTGGGACTGTGTCAAAAGCCTTATTAAAATCAAAATATTTCATGCGTACTGCTTCCCTCCTGTTCACTAACCTAGTCAAAGAAGGAAATTAGACTGGTTTGGGTTGATTTGTTCTTGACAAACCTATGTTGGCTATTACTTATCTCCTTGTTATTCTCTAAGTGCTTACAAATTGTTTATGCAGGATGTCAGATTCAGATGATCACAATGGTTCCTTCTGGCCTTAAAATCTTTGAATCTACTGGATAGAATCACTACTGCTAGCATGTGTGTCAGAGGATCTTACTGCTCACAACTAAAGGAGATTCTCCTATGCAGCGGTAAGGGCCAGTACTTCTGGAGCAAGGGGATCTGTTGCAATCACATCTCTGTTCTGTAGATAAATATTTTGATATCTATTTTGTAGATGGGTAAATGGAGGCATAGAGAGGTTACACGTTAGAATTGCAAAAACAAACAAACAACCCTTTAAAATATGTATGCCCAATGGAGGGCCTTAGTAATAGGTGTCATTGTATTTTTTCCCTTCACATTTGTATGGTTAGTAATAACAATAATAGGCAACAAAAATGGTTTTTCTTTACCGTTAAAGAGGAGCTGCATTAAGACCCCTTAGCTTTATTGTAAACTCTCAGCAGAGCTGCAATGGTTTTGATATGATTTATACTGGTGCACACCTAGAACTGTACCACTCCCAGAGAACCACTGAGTTTTCACTGCTTTGGTTTGTATCGGAAACCATAAAATGGACCCTGGTTCCTGAACCTGGACAAACTGTGACTGAGCTTCCAGCCCCTAATAAAACAAATAGGTAAGTTTCTCATCGTTTTAAGTTTTGCAATGGAAGTTTCACAAACCTCAACCCGCCCTTATTAGCGAGTCTCATAGGCCACCTAGAACCTTCAACTGAGATGGAGGCCCCCACGGCATTAGCCACTGTATTTTCACATAATGACAGACAGTCCCTGCCCCTAAGAGCTTCCAGTTGAAATAGCTAGAGGGATGGAGTGGAAAAGAAGGCACAGGGATGGGAAGTGACACTGGCCCAGGTCGCGCAGCAGGTCAGTGTCAATCCAGGAATAGCACTCAGGTCCCCTGGTGTGGCGCAGAGCTCTCTAGTGCAGGGCTTCCTATATGCCAGTGCCTGTGAGGGACGGCTAAAGTGACCTGGGGAGGTGGGCAGAGGTTCAGCAATGGCACGGATCCTCTTGTCTTCCTCCCACGGCCGGGTCTTTTAAAAGTCCTAAGGTGAAATCCCGGCTCCACTGACGTCTGTGGCAAAGCTCCCATTGCAGTCACGAATTCACCCAGGGATGCTACTTTAACTAATAGAATCATAGAGTATCAGGGTTGGAAGGGACCTCAGGAGGTCATCTAGTCCAACCCCCTGCTCAAAGCAGGGCCAATCCCCAACTAAATCATCCCAGCCAGGGCTTTCTCAAGCCTGACCTTAAAAACCTCTAAGGAAGGAGATTCCACCACCTCCCTAGGTAACCCATTCCAGTGCTTCACCACCCTCCTAGTGAAATAGTGTTTCCTAATATCCAACCTAGACCTCCTCCATTGCAACTTGAGACCATTGCTCCTTGTTCTGTCATCTGCCACCACTGAGAACAGCCGAGCTCCATCCTCTTTGGAACCCCCCCTTCAGGTAGTTGAAAGCAGCTATCAAATCCCCCCTCATTCTTCTCTTCTGCAGACTAAACAATCCCAGTTCCCTCAGCCTCTTCTCATAAGTCATGTGCTCCAGCCCCCTAATCATTTTTGTTGCCCTCCGCTGGACTCTTTCCAATTTTTCCACATCCTTCTTGTAGTGTGGGGACCAAAACTGGACACAGTTATACACAATAGGATTCTCTCACCTGCGCATCTGCCCAGCACACCACCCAGTTACTACCGCCCAACCCCCCCCCCCACCCCGGCCAGCCCAGCAGCTAGGAAATGCTATTGTCACAGTAGTTGGACTTTTTCCCCACCCCAAAGCTTGCATTGTATGTGTTAAAGCAACAATCCAAACTTGGTGACACTAGACTAACAGCACGTGGACTTATTTTTTGTCCTCTCAATACAAGACACTTGCAGCCAAAGGTACAGCCTGAATACTGCCTTAGGGGTCAGCATTTTCCACAGGGCTAGGTGGCCTTCTAATTCTTGATGAAAGGAATGACTTGGAGCTTGGCAAATGGGGGGCGTGTGTGACCCAAGAACCCTTCCCTGCCAGACGGCCAGGGGGTTACAATAGCCTGATTCTGGTATGTACGTTCGGGTTCACCAAAGAACATCATGTGAGGTGTTAAATGAAAGCCGGGGCACACTGGTCACTAATATTGTTGTGAAATGCACATAAAGCTAGCACGTATGGCATTATGGATGCATACCGAAAATGTGCGCATTAAGGCAGAGTTGACAAACAGGGTTTCTGTCAGACCAAAGATGTTTATTCCTCGTCTCTTTGTCCCCTTGTACATTAAGCATTATAAGCTAACACAATGGATGCTCATCTATATATGAAGTCAACAGAGAGATGTGAGGTCAACAGGGAAGTGGACACAGGAAAAACAAGCAATGGAGGGCGGGGGGATACTGAGTATGGACAATGAACTTTGGGGTTATAAGGAGAAGGCACAGAGGCCACCCCTTCATTCTGCACCTAGGAAGTAAACAGGCAGTACGTTTACACTCCTGAAAATGGGATCACCACTAGCCTTGGTTGAAAGCTGCAACAGACCCTTGGGGTGAGATAAACGTCTTTAGAGAGGCGGTTATCCTGTTAAATATAGTATCTAGAAAACGTGTTACGATTTTATTTTATAGGTAGCCTTTTGTTTCCACTATCCTTACTCACTGTCTCTTGAATCAAATTCTTTCTCCTCCTCTGGCAGAGGCGGGTGGAACTAGGTTTCCCACATCCCAGGTGAGTGCTCTAACCACTGGGCTAAAAGTTATCAGATGAGCACCAACCCCGGTGGGATTTTGAATAGGATCCAATCTGGTAGGTGGCCTCTGAGCACTCCTACTGGATTGGGTCCTGCACGAGTTAGGCGGTTGAACACCTGTCTTCCCCTCATTTTGTGAATTGCTCTGGGGCTTAGGCAGGAGATAGACATCCAGATGCCTTGAGAGAGGCAGCAGTGCGCATGCCTAGAGGCAGGAACATAAGTACCTTGGGAAGTTTTATTCTGAAAAACTAGGTACCAAATGAGTTTAGGCATCTACAGGGTTCAGCAGGAGTTTTGTGGATTGTAGTGGAGCCCAAACTGGGACTTAGGTGCCTAAACCCAAGATTTAAGTGCTTAAATCTGGGGTTTAGGTATGTAAGTACCTTCGTGGAACCCACCCTGAGATTCCACATACCCATTCTTCTTGCATCCTGAAGAATTCTATAGGCTGCAACCTCCGCTCGAAGTGAAGCAGTTTTGAAGCATTAGTCCAGTGTATCAACCCATCCTGCAGCAGCTCCAAAGACAAAACAAGATTTCTGGTTTTGTTTCACTTAGACCAAGTCTCACCTTTGACAAACTTAGAAGTGGCAAGTTAAACCTGGTTCATTCTTGATTTGGCATCACTTACTAAGCTAGGAAAAGGCAAGGAAACAGCACAGAGCTTCTGAATCAGGAAGTTTAAGTGATTTAGCCATCAGCATGGGTAATAAGTTTCTTTCTCTGTCCACCTTCATTCAAAGATCCCTAATGTTGGATGCAAACAACCAACAGAGAATTGGATACAGAAAAGACTTGTTTAGAGCCATAATTCATGCAGGCTCTGTGTTATACTGAATCACTCCATACTTGGAAACATAATGCAATGTTCAAGGTTATGAAGAACCTGAGAGATAAGATAACTGAAAATCCAGCCAGTAGTTTTCCTTGGATACCTATGCCACATAATATTTCATTCCACATGGGTGTGTATATAGATTCTTTTTTAAAATGGATGTCTAAAATTAGACTCCTAAATCCATATTTTAGCACCAAAGTACGTAATCTGATTTTTCAGAAGGACTAAGCAGTAGTAGAACTTGTGGAGGATTCCCAACATTCAGTTCAAGATACAAATTAAATTTCTGAGAAAAAACATTGATAGAAAATATCAGCGAAATGTTTGCTGCATTTTCAATCAGCAATTCCCAGGGACTCTGGTGAAAGTGGTGGGTGATCAGCGATCTGAAAATTAGGCTACAAATTTAAGTTCCCAGTTTAAGCGACAATTTGGGGCTACCGGATACATGTTCAGAAGTGTCTAATAAACAGCACAAGACCCATGGAAAGTCAACGTGCTTCTTGGGTCTTGTCTACATGAGAAAGTTGCACTGATTTGACTTAAATCTGGTTTTAAACTGGTGCAAACTCCTGTGCGGACACGCTCATTTCAGTTTGAGTGATTTATTCCAGATTGTTATAAACCAATTTAAGATAAACTGAAATAAGCCTGATTTGAACCGATATATGGTGCCACACCGCCTTTGACACCAAGTTAACTAAATTCACACCATGGCAACTTTCTCATAGAGATCAGGCTTAAATTCTGATGGTGGTTTTGAAAGTCTCCTTCTACAGCTATAGTAACCCTTACCTATCTGGCAGAGGTGGTGGCGGTCTAAAATAACAGTGACACAGTGCTTGAAGGATCTTAAGGCATGCATATTAGCACAATGTGTTTTTAACTTGGAACAACTTCAGGAACTTGTAGCAATATTTTCCCATTGCATTCCCATTCATGTTCATCAGAAACAGTGACACCAAAAGGAGTAACATTCTCTGGTGGGGAAGGTAATATGCACCAAACCACTGAAGAAAAATGGTGTCCACTCCTGTGATGTGACATGCCAGAGTAGCTAGCAACAACTGCTGAAATACACCATCGGCTATAAAAACCGTAACATTGTCCTGTTCTCCATTGTGCTACGGGATGTCCCCTCCCAACCTCCTTCATCAGGTTGTAAATTTATGGAAAAGATCCTGATGAACAAAAAAGTGCGTGTGGGGGGGTGGAAATACTAGAGACTTTTAGCATAGCTCCTGCTGGATACGTGTGGTTAACTCATCTGGAATAGCAGATTAGCTGCACTGTGGATTCTTTGCTGATTAAGAAGTGGAACACGGCCCTGGAGAAGAAATATGAAGCAATTAGTGGTGATTGATTTCTGTAGCATTTAGTGTTTTAACATGTACACCTCCCTCCCATGTATTATCATTTCCCTAGCACGCGTAGTGTTCTTCCCATTAGAAGATGACATTGTTACATTGTATTACAATAAATATTTCTCCCTGAATGGCTGTTCGGAGCACAGTGCCCACAATTGGAGGTAGCAGCACGTGAAAAGCAACCCATCTCTGGAGTTAGCCCTAATAGTGTGAGTCCTATGTCGCACTGCAGTTTCTGTGCAGTGCCCCTGCCTGCCGCGTGTGCTGTACAGAGGTCTCCGTATCCCATGGGAAGCAGAGTTGTCATGAGCATAATAAACCACTGGTAAAGTAAACACTTTCCAAACACTTTTCCTTCAGCGTCTGCTCTCTAGTATCCTGGGGCTTCCGGTATTGCTTCCACAAGTGACTTCTCTTATGACAAAAAGATACGGCTGCCGTTATCAGGGCCAGCCATTGTCAAGGCTTTCCTATTAAGTGCACTTCTGAGAGCAGAAGAGTGGGCGAAGGGCCTGGAAAGATACCATCAGGACACAAGACAAGTTTGTTCTGCTGGGTATTTTGTTCTGACAAGTTGGGGGGCAATACCTCATCCCTGGTGAACAAAGGGTTAATGCCAGACCCAGCTCACCCCTTTCCTTGTGCAGGTGCTCAGGGGAAGGGATAACAAGGGTAGGTGACAGGGAGAGGGGGTGGGAGGAGAAAGAGGGGCTTTGGGCAGGTCAGGTTCCTCCCTTGGTCCTAAAACTGAGTTGAACCCCAAGCTAGGGCAGACTTTTTGTATACTTTGCACTGGATCCAAAGCCCATTGAAGACTGAGTGTTTTGCCCATTGACTCCAAGGGGCTTTGCATCAGGACCATTGTGATTGTATTTTCTGATTATAAACTCTAGCCCTGGCTACCATCAATCCATCTTAGGTACTTATAGGATCCCCATCACTGTAGTAGCTAAACACCTCACAGTCCATAACATATTCATCCTCACAACACCCCTAGTAGGTAAGGAAGAGCTATTCTCCCCATTTTACAGATGGGAAAATAGGAGCACAGAAAGACTAAGTAACTTGCCCAAGGAAGGGACTTGATCCTAGGGCTCCCAAATCTTAGGCTGTTTCCCTGGCCACTGGACCAGCCTTCCTCTGGCCTGTGATAATGTCCCCCCCCCCAATAGCCATTTGACTGCTTTCCATTAAAGCACGCTTTTATTAAACCCCCCAAACAATTATTTGTCTAAAGTCACAAAGGCAGACTGTGTGAGAAGGAGGGGAGCTGGTTGAAATAAGAGGTGCGGTGTAATCATCTGAATATAGGATTGATGGCAGGCTACATCGGCATGCCTCATCCAGATTCTGACACTGACTCCCTCTGGCCTTGGGTGAGTCATTTAACCCAATGTTTCCCAAAGCATGGGGTGCACCTCCCTCGGCATGGCATGAGGGTGGCGCCAGGAGGTGGGGTGCAGACAGACCCTTCGGTTGTTCTACAGCGTCTCAGCTTTCATTTAAAAAAAGTTAATTTCAAGATGTTATGGTTGCAAAGAGAACCTCCATAATATAACCCAAGTATAAATGATACAGCAATACCTGCCTGAGTTTGCAGAGAGCCTGAAACAAGATCTCTGAGGAACTGCCTCATTCATTGCTTCAGGTGCAAACTCAGATACCAGCGGTGAGGCTTTAAGTGGCAACAGTAACTATTTTGCGGTTCAAACCTCTAAGCAAGGTGAGAAAGTAACATTGGGAAGCTATACCCCAGCCTTTCCAACATGGGGGAGGGAGGTTTCCCCCTAGAAGGACTAGCTGAGGACAGAAGGAAGCTGTATAAAAACAGCTGGGTAGACCTTAACATATGGCAGAGTTGTGGAATGGAAGAAGGGAGTGCGGTTGGTTTGGTTTTCCGGAAGGGACGCTCAGCTTGGTGAATTAATCCTCTCCCTCAATTTTCCCCAGCTGTAGAATAGACATAGCTCTTAACTTCATCACAGGAGGTCTGTAGGAGTTAAGCTACGTCTACTTGGCAAAAATCCAGGGCTGTTTTTACAACAGGATAACTATGGTGTGTGAGCTATCCAACTGCCAAAGCCCAGTGGAGGAGCTAGGTGATGTCAACACTATATTCCCACCTGTGATTGACCTCACCTGGTTTTACCTAGTTTGTCTCTACTAGGGTTTTACAAGAAGATAACTAACACACATTACTTACCCTGCAGCAAAACCACCTTTATTTGACCGTGAAGACAAAGTGTTAGATTCACAGAACATGTGGTCTTGGGGCCTGTGTCTTTAAGGGCTGAGCTTCCCAGACAGAGAGTCTGGATGGGGCACTGTGAAGCACACCCAGCTGGAACTGGACACAGAACAAATCGGAGCTCTTTGCACGCTCCTTAAGCACTGAATGGTCACTGAACAATTCAGAGCACTGGGAAGGTGAAGAGCGCTATGCACTCTTGTTAAGTGCTTTTCCTGACGTTTCACCTTCATGGAGTATTTTCTGCAGGATAAATTAGCTTTTAAACATATAATTTCATAAGCATGATTTTTTTTAAACGTTGTGCATCTTTCTAAAAATAATTTCTCTGGAGAACAGGATTGTTCGGTAACCAGGATAATTTAGTCACGTAATTCTTGCCTAGAGTTACGTGCACCTTATTATCATCAGCGTTAGTTACAACATTTCATTATAGAAGATGATAATGGCACCAGAATGTTTGCTGCTGAAGGTGTGTCCCCGCTTCGGCTAATGGTTCACCTTTCTCCCGCCCCTTTCATCTGAATATCTCACAGCACTTCACAACATTGATTAAGACTCACACAACCCCCTCTCACAGAGAGTTAAGTTTTATTACCGTCCATCCCTCCCCCCGGGGCCACACAAAGGGTAGGTCTTCACTGCAGAGTTCATGTGGGTCTGGATACCTGGGCTAGCCTAGCCCTGATGTGAAAGTCCGCCCTGCAAAGCCACCCATCCCATGCCAGAATCTGGGGGCACATCCCGTACTTCTTAGTGCTACAATGAGCTGTGCCACTCTTGTAGTGTTGTTATGGGAGGACATGTCTGTCCTTTCCCAGCCCCTGTGCAGAAGTGCTCTTAGCCAGCTCTCTCAGTAAACCACTCCCAGCTTGCCACGCTCTCGACGTCCGTCTGCAGCCTCTGTTCCAACCGGCGGCGAGGCCTGGATCCAATGCAGGGCGGGAACCTGTGCCAGCTGTTGGCATTAACGTGACTCCCACTTCAGCAACAGGAGCCAGGAACATACCCTTGAATCCTGACTCCCCATAACCTGCACTAACCAACAGACACCACCACCTCCTGGAGAGCAGTCTTCGAATGACCAGTGACTGTTCTGCTTGCTCCTATCTCCTCTGCCCACTGGAGTAATCACGGGTGTGACGAAACGGTTCGTCTGGGTCGGTCTTTTCAGAACGACGGAGAGCAACAGTGATTCGTCAAGAGATTATTTTTCCTCCGAGTGGTTCCTTCCGAACGCCCTGGGAAACAAAATAAACAACAAATGGAGAGGGCACCTTTATTAAAGCCTTAGATAAATAGTCTTCATGTAACAGATGACGCTCAACAGGTTAAGGCCCACGCTTTGAAAAATGGCCAATGATTTTGGATGCCTCAATTTTCTGATGCCCATCTTGAGACACTTACATTGGGCACCTAAAAACTGAGGATAGCAGCAGTAATTAGAACAGTCTACAAATATCTGAAAGATGTAAACACTACGAATGGAGGAAAATATCAGGGAAACCTTCCTGACACCAAGATCTACTAAGCACTATGATGACGGGGCAATATAGATAGACAGCATCTAGTGAGATATCAGTATCTACTTGTATAATAGGTAGATCAGTTGGATGGTAATCTACTCCTGGAATATTAAAAATTAAGCAAGACATTAGAAAATATACTACAGGGAATCAATCCTGCATTGGGAGAGAGGAAAACTGGATGAGCTAATAGGTCTTTTCCATTTGTAATTTTAGTGATGCGAAGGCCAAACTGGGCATAAATGGTAACTTTAAGTCACTACTAACTTCATGCAATTAGAACTGGCAACTTTGATTCATAGAGCTCCCACCACTAGCTGGGTTTCATACTAGCTTAATTCTTGTGATTGCTGTTGTTAAGTTTCAGAGTAACAGCCGTGTTAGTCTGTATCCGCAAAAAGAAGAATAGGAGTACTTGTGGCACCTTAGAGACTGTGCACAAGTACTCCTGTTCTTCTTTTTGTTGTTAAGTTGTTACTTTTTGAGGTGCTTCCGTAAAAGGCACTACACAGAGAGAATTAAATGGAGAAAAGGGGTTATTTGGCTATATTAAATGTTGGTATTCAACTTCTTTTATTCCAAGTTTAAACAAAATAAGTGCTGGCATTTATCACAGGTGGGTGAAGAGAGGTGTCTGAAGCCATGCTAATGCACCTAATACAAAGGGCTCAGAAAAGTGCTTCTTGATCGATCCATCCAATGTAAACCGCACAAGGGACAACTAGTGCATTCGAACTTTCCCGCCCAGATCATCAGCCGGTGTAAATCAACATAGCTCCATTGATCGCTGAGCCTTTTCTGAGCTATTGCTTGAGCACGTCTCTTAGAAAACACCTTCAGATACTGTAATTATAGGTTTGTTTTGTTCCGATGAAGTTCACCTAGTTGACAAAAACACTTGGGAATGGCAGTTCCTACAATCAGGGCTGCTAACACAAGCATCTGTCTGCTCGTCTGATACTGCCTCCAGCCTGCTGACATGTTTTGTGTTGGCCTGTAGCAGGGAGAGGCTGTCAGTTATTGTGCATTACAGCTCCATGCAGTTATTGTTTTCACCCCTTGTCTTTTTGCGGCAAGACAATGTAGCTGGCACTTAGGAGATGGTTTAGCGCTAAATAAATGAGTAGAGCTGGGCAAAGCGTTTTTCAGCTAAATAAAATTTCGCCCCAATACGCTGTTTCATCTAAACTGAAATGTATCATGGAGACATTCGGTTTCAATCAAGTTTTCTTCAGACAGACTCACAGATTCCCTGCTCCACCTGATTCAGAGGCCTAGTCTACATCTAAAAATTAGGTCAATCTCACTACATTGCTCAGCGCTGTGAAAAATGTTGTGCCCAGTGCAACATAGTTAGATTAACCTAACCCCCACTGTAGGTCTAGCAATAGCAATGGAAGAATTCTTCCATCAACCTAGCTACTGCTCCTTGGAGAGGTGAATTACATACACTGATGTGTAAACCCTTCCGCTGATGTAGGAAGTGGCTACACTACAATGGCACAGCTGTAGCGGTGCTGCTGTAGCTGCTGTAATTTAGACAAACCCAGAGTGATTGGGGATGGGAAACTCTGCTCCAAATTAGGCAGAGCAGGGACTCAGAGCTGGGTCTCTCACATACCAGGACAGTGCTCTACCCATCAGCCTTCACGCCCGTACACTCTGGTGTCAGTCTGAAAATGGACGTCGACAATTCCATTGATGGAAAACCTTCAGAGGGTTTAGTTCCGATCCATTCATTCTGATGGAATTCCCATCCTCCCGTCAGCTCTCTCAGTGAGGATCCACCTGTCACATTAGCAGTGAACATGTCTCTGTCTATCATTGTAAATTCAATCCTTCAGGCGGTCATTTAAAATTTTTTTGGGGAGGGATAGCTCAGTGGTTTGAGCATTGGCCTGCTAAACCCAGGATTGTAAATTCAATCCTTGAGGGGGCCATTTAGGGATCAGGGCAAAAATTAGGGCTTGGTCCTGCTTTGAGCAGGGGGTTGGACTAGATGACCTCCTGAGGTCCCTTCCAACCCTGATGGTCTATGATTCTATGATTTCTAGTTGATCCATCCCCATGGTATGCAGCCATCATCATTTGTTCTCTAGTTACTGCAGACAATGTAGTGAGTGCTGTGCAAGATACAGAGTTTGCAACGTAAGCAAGAGACACAGCCTTGATTCAAAGCCCAGTGAAGTGAATGCAACAGACATGATGCACTAAGTAGCTCAAAGAAGGGCATTGCTAGAATTTTTAAGTGTTTAATTAATTATTTGTTAATAGAGATAATCAAAAATGGTGACATTCTGCAAACATGTCATGTTTTATTGGGGGGAGGGGCAGCGGTTGGTCAAAATTTGACATTAAGAGAAACTGTTGTCATCAGATTAAAATGTGGAGAATTTTTTCCAGCTCATATTCATATCAATTCTGACTCACAGAAGTGCAGGGACGTGGAAGTAGTGTGTGTCTTTAGCAAGGGTTGATAGTTTTTACATTGAAAATACTTGTCTATAATGTTCTAAGCTTAATTTAGCACAGCTGCAGAGATAGTGTTATCATAACTCTTATATTTAAAAAAAACCCTGTCTTTGGATATTAAAACTAGTCATGGTAGGCAAAAGTGTGGCTTTAAGCTATGGTGAGGATTGGAGGGGCAACGGGGTTAGGAGAGGCTATTTATTATTAATTATTTTATTATATTCTTTATTATTTTTATTATTTGTTTTATTATTATATTTATTAATCATAAGCATTGGGACTGATTGTTCACTGTTTTGTACTTTGTATAGTAATATACCTGTGGGAGTAAGAATTCTACAGTTCCGAATGCGTAGCATTTTACACTTCGGGTATGTCTACACTGCACACTAAGCCTGGGCTGTGATTCAGGTTTAAGCCCAAGCCCCACTTCTGTCCACCCATGAATCAGTCTGACTTGGGTCAGCAAGACCTCAGGACCTGGATTCTAGGACCCTTCTAAGTGGGGTGGGTGAGAGCCCAAGTCCTGCTGGAACTCCAGTCCCAGCCCTGTCATTTTGCAGTGTGGACGCAAATCAAGCCGCAGACCCAAGTCAGGTGGTGTGTGCAGTGCAGTATGGTTCATGTTAGCACGGCTGCGAGACCCGGATCCAGCTGTTGTAAACCCAGCTTTCCATTGCAGTGTGGACATGCAAGCGTGGGCTTGAAAACATCGAATCCGTAAAGCCCAGGGACCAAAGACCCAAGTTAAAATGCAGTGTAGACATTCCTTTACTGTGCACAAGTATCGGTACAGGGTGCAAGGCAGGAGAGAATGAAGTCCTGTGTGCAATGCTTCTGGGAGTTTTAGGGAAGCCCAAGCCTGATTGTAACCTGCCAAAAAGCTGTGGCAAAGACTAGTGTATGCTATTCTCCATGCTGGATGAGGTCCATTGACTAGAGAGAAGGAGTGGGGGACCCAATACTGCACTGCATTAAACCCTCTCAACGGCTTTCAAAGTCCATAGTATTTGAGGCCACACCATACTTTGAAATGGCCTCTGCATCTCCCCGAATCAGCCTCTTCTTTAGTAGCCAATTGATTCTCAGCACTAGCTGACTTGGGTGTCTCAGCAGTTTTCTAGTTACTTCTGCAAAACAAGTACGTGGAACTAGCGATAAAACTGGCCACATTGTTCAGTCGTGGGCGATGGCATTGTAATAGCCTCGTAATTGCAGCACAATTTTCTAGCATCCTGTTCTCCCCGCTCCGCCCCCCATTTAATGGCAGATGATCAAAGGCCCCATCAGAGTGAACTAAAAGCCACTTCCATGGGCAGTAAAGGGCACATATTTGTGTTTATCATTTCAGACATTGTCATCTATGTCTGTTTCTTGCCAAACCCCTTTCTTGCTAAGAAGGGTAATTGATTGGATCACCGCCAATCACAGGATACAAGGCAACCAGAAAGTTCCCTTTATGATTTAATAGTTGAATCTCACTGTATGTGTACCTACAGATGCACAGACACA
The DNA here is from genome assembly GCF_027887155.1 of Malaclemys terrapin pileata. Classification (NCBI taxonomy): domain Eukaryota; kingdom Metazoa; phylum Chordata; order Testudines; family Emydidae; genus Malaclemys; species Malaclemys terrapin. The sequence continues at coordinate 11,100,405 of NC_071505.1, read as the reverse complement.
CGATACTCTGTCCCTTTTTACTAATTCCACATGTTTCTGTTTTGTTCGTGGTGGTTTATTCCCCTGAGCTACATTTATGACTCAATCCCCTTAAATAAAATCCCTATCAGGCCTGTATCTTTCTTCATTTCAGTTCCTATAGCCTTGCTGTTCCTACAGAACTCTCTGAGCTTGATTTCCCACTGCTTGGCTTGTTATATAGTCATTCATACTTGTGGAAAGTGGTCTTAAAAGTACAGCCCACTCCACAGAAGCATAAATGACCAGGTAGTGAAAGATAAGGCCTGTTATATTTCCCCCACGCTTTGCTCTCTGCACTGAATCATCCATGCAGGCACTCCTGGAGACAATGCAGTCCTTAGTTTCTCTGAATAATTACCCATGTTGAGTCCTTGTATATAGTTCCTGTGAGGGTTTGCCTTACCTGTTCGATGGTTGGATGCACCCCCGTGCCCCAGTTTCCCCATTGGAGAGAGTCTTTTCCCAGGCAGGTAGGGTGATTTGGAGTCTGGGGATTATTCGGCCCTCTGGCCAAACAAGAGTCCTCGCTTTTAATAGCAAAGCAAACGTGTCTACACAAATGGATGTAGTCTTTCATCAGCCCTCCTGAGACTTTCCTCCGTAGCGCAGGAGTTTCCAAGCCACTGCTCCAGATGGCACAGTAGAGGTCCCCATGTCTGCCTTCTACTGCAGTGACCTGCCCTGGGACCCCAGCCTGTGAGAAGCATTCTGCCCTACACTGCCATGTAAAACTGGAAGAATATTTTCAGCCACGACTTTTTTTTTTTTTTTAAATGCATTTCGGGTGATGTCGAAATGTTTCCCGAATTGATGTCACTTGGGCTGAACGGGTCACGGCAGTAAACAAAGCGAAGCCATTTTTCAAAAAGGCCAAAGCATTTTGTTATGTCAATTTTGATGCCAAATGACTCTTCTTTTCGAAATTTCTTGCCGTTTTATTAACAAAAAAATACCCCCTCAAAATCAAAATTTTTCATTCCCCCCAAAATGAATACTTTTTTTTTTAATTTTTCAGTTCACTAAAAAGATACAAAAAAACCTCATTTCGGGTGTACCCAAAATGATTTGTTGGTGTTGTTTTTTATTTCTCAGAACTGTCAGTGAACCAAAAAATTTATTCTTGGCAGTTCAACTGCCCTGCCCTACTGCTTGCCAGGGCCACTTCCTCCAGTGCTCGTTGTTAGCCAGGCCCGCTCCTCCGGCCCTCCAGCACCCAAACCCTTCCCCAGGGTCCTTCTAGCATATCTCTAGGCTGCCCTGAGGGCCCTTTCCTGAGTATTTCCACACAGCCCTCCCCAGGCACCTTCCTCAGCTAGGAGCTGCTGCTCCCAGGGCCCACACACTGTATTCCTGCTCCTGGCTCTCTTCTCTCCCGAGAAAAGCCTGCCTCTTATATTTCCCAGCATGCCCAGCTTTCAGTCAGCTGTTTCCTTCATCCCATGAGCAGGTGCATAACCCAGTCACAGGTCGGCGCTGGGATTTGAACTCCCCAAAGGGCTAGTTTATCCTATGCCAATCCCTCTCCTTGATAGAAACTTTCTCCCATATTGCCTTTCCCTTCTGGAGTAGAAGCCCTGCCTGTCTGCTTAACTGACTACTTGACTCTTTAACTTTTTTAAAATAGAAAACTGATAAATTGCAGAGGGTTCAGAGAAGAACCATGAGAATGATTAAAAAACTGGAAAACATGTCCTATAGCGATAGACTCCAGGCCCACGCTGTCTCCCACAGCTCCCATTGGCCGGGAATTGCAAACCGCGGCCACTGGGAGCGGCGGGGATCCGTGCCTGCAGCCGGTCAATGTAAACAAAATATCTTGCAGCCCACCAGCGGATTACCCTGATGGGCTGCGTGCTGAAGGTTGCCGACCCCTGAGGTAGGCAAATGTTATCATGAGCTGGGTGAGTGGGTATATGGTCCACTGCCATCTGCTGGACAAAACTAGAACTGCTCATCTGTAGGTCATGTGCCCCATATTGCTCATAGTGATTCTCCTGCAGCTGAAGTGGTAGGGGCCCATACTGGAGACACTTAGTTCTGTTCCTGCTATGGCATAATGAACACATGGGGCCATGAATTTGTCCAAGAAGTTTATCTCCATATTTATAGGGGGAAACTGAGGCACAAAGAGGCTATTTGATTTGCCTATGGCTACCTAGGGGCCAGTGGTAGAATTAGAACCCAGATCATTTAAATCCTATTCGCTAATCACCTTGTCTCCCATCTCAAAGTTTATTGTGTCTACCTGGCCCTGGGTCCTCTCTGTTATAAATGTCACTCCCTAAATCTCTCACTCTCTCTCTTCCATTATTTCCCCACCATACTTGACTTATTTTTAGCCCTACTTTAATGATCTCACGCAGCACCCCTGTTGAGGTTGCTGGCCCATTGTACAGGCGCAGCACAAACACAGTCCCTGCCTTGAAGTTTTTATAATCTAAAAGACAAAAAGATAAAAGTTAAGTAACTTTGCATGAAGCCACACAACACAGCTAGGAGTTGAACGGGGGTCTCCTGATGCCTACACTAGTGCTCTCTCCACAACACTATATTGCCTCTGATTTATAACCTCTACTGTAGTTGTATTTGCAAATAAAAATCCCCTCCGTTCTTTCTTTTGGAGAATCTATCCCCAAACAAACCTGGTGAGCTTTGTCACTGAGAGGCAGATTGTCTGTTGCATTCCACCCCATAACTGCTGAGTGATCTCTGCATGGACGGCCTATGAAGCGCCTGGGAGTTCTTCAGGGGGAAAGACACCCTGTAACCGTAAGTTGTTATTGCACAGGCTGCACTCAGCTGAGAAGTGTCTCATGATACTTTTGTAGGAGGGATGTTGGGTGAGAGTTTTCTCCCCACTGTACAGTTTTCTCATGACATGTAGGGTACTGGTCTGCAAGACCATGTGCATTTAGGTTGATCAGCAATTCTGAGGAGGTGCTCATTGATTTTAACTAGAGCTGGCTGGGAATGATTTTCTGATGGAAAAATACATTTTCTGCAAAATCAACATTTTCGATGAGAAAAGCGTTTCGGATCATTTGACCAAACCAAACGGAACCATTTCAATGTTGGGAATGTCAGCTGAACCTGGAAAAGGTCCATCGTACTGGCATTTCTGAATCCATTTTTTTCAGACTTTCAGTTCTACAGACAGTTTCAACTTTTTGCCCTGATTTGGGACAAAAGCAAATGTTGAAACGTCAGAATTTCCCATGGGATGGAAATTCCAAATTTCACTCAGCTCTGGTTTTAATGGTTTAACTAGGAAGTTCACCCTGTGCTATCAGATAACCTAAAATAAAAGCCCTTTACATCTCGGTCTTCCTGGTTGTCACCATGGCCACTCAGGGCTAGAACTCAGGTCCTCTGGCTCCAAAACGATAGGCACTTACATGTTGAGTTAAAGGAAAATCCCCTTTAGCTATTAAAAGATCCCGTGACACAGAGTGTAATAGTTCTGCTTCTATCCAGTAGATGGCAACGGTACCCATACACATTAGCCACTTCATTGTAGTATTTTATTTTATAGTCAGTATTTTACATGTCTTTATTATTCCTTGTGATGCATTCTCCAGTCGCTAGTGTTTGTTACATACACAAAAGAAGAGTAAATGTAGCTTGAGTCATTTCAGTCTTGACAGCTCATCTTCCCTATTTTACATTATAATATGTGTCATAACTAGCCAATTCAAGCTTTGGGTCAATTCATAGTACTCTAAGCAATTTCCTTTCACTTACAAGTCATTAACTTACCATATTGCACAGTTCAATCACTCACTGTTGTCCTAAATTAATGACAATGCTGTGAATAGTGCCATTTTGTTTCTAATAGAGACATTATCTGTGGGTGAAACACTTCAGTTCATACCCTTATTGCCCTTTATCTATCTGGTCATTCATTCATCACAAATACCAGACCTCTGTATATTTATCATTTCTGTGATGTAGGGCTACAAGAAGCCTACAGTCAACAGCGTTTTTATATTCTAGAATCAAAGTACAGTAAATGGTGATGCAAAAGACCTACTGCACCATTTTATCAGACTGGCATTGTTTCCCTAAAGCACTTGTCCAGTTAGCAGGTTTTGATCCTGCTAGAAAAGGGTTAACTGGGCTCTGCAACCTCAATGGGGCAAATGACTCATGACCCCACCCAGATATAAGGGAGGTGGGAGTGACACTATGGGGAGAGAAGATCTACTGAGTGGGCTGAGCAGTCACGAGTGAGGAACCCTAGAAGTAGCCAGCCTAGGGAAAAGGCCTGAGCTGAACATTTTGCAGTGTTCTTAATTTGCTTCTCAATAAAGCCATACCCCAGGAAAAGGATGTATTTGACTCTATGCAGCATGTAGACTTTGTTTAGAGCAGTTTGGGAAAGGGCCTATAATAGTATGTTTTATTTTCAGTTATATCATTCAGTCACTAGATGTCTGTGTGTGCTGTGTAGTTTTCCAGGCAGGTGTGGTCCCTGGTAAACAAGACAGACAAAGCCGGGACTCAAGCTATGTGTGTAGTTTTCTGTAATAAAAAACTTACCAGCTCGCAACCATTTCATCTATTCAGCTGGAGGGCCTATGCAGGGCTCACTGGTATTTCTCACTTTATCCAGCCCAGTCCTAAACGTTTCAAGCTATGGAGCTTCTACCATTTCCCCTGGGAGATTATTCTATAGTCTGACATCTCACTGTCAGGAAGTTCCTTTTCCTAATTCCATCCTATTATGTCTCTTTGGACCATGCAAAATAGTCCCTCTCCTCACTTTTTGTTGATTCTGACACAGGCCCCCGCAGTTGATAAAGTAGGAATAAAACCCTTCCCTAACTCACAGAGTTGGTGAGAGGCTAATGTCTATAAGGGGGATTGAGATCCTGGAGTTAAGGGTGCTATTAAAGAGCCAAGCATTATTCTTCCAATCACAAGTCTCTGTGAATGTTTATGACAGGAAGCTTTTACTCCTGTTAGGTAGCACCTCACTGGGGAATGCTCCCGCTGTAAACCATGCATGGCCCTATTCATGGGACTCATAGAATATCAGGGTTGGAAGGAACCTCAGGAGGTCATCTAGTCCAACCCCCTGCTCAAAGCAGGACAATCCCCAGACAGATTTTTGCCCTAGATCCCTAAATGGCCCCCTCAAGGATTGAACTCACCACCCTGGCTTTAGCAGGCTAATGCTCAAACCACTGAGCTATCCTGGCCATCAGAGACTACATTGCTGTACCAATGTAAAATAACATCTACTTCATCAGACTTCGAGGAGGAAGGAGGCTACAGGGCCTGGGTGGGATTCTGGCTACATTGAACTCAAAGCGAGCTTTGCCATAGCCAGGATTCCCCTCCCCAACCCATGTATTTCAGTATATTCTAGATCCTCTCCTGTCTATTCTGGGCTTGTCTACATGGCCCCGCAATGAGGACTATGGGGGGTGAATTGCAGCATGTCCTAAAATGTTGCGCTGTAGCTGCCCCATGGAGACTCTGCTAGCATGAACTAAAAGGTACCTAGTTTGTGTCAACATCGTCCTGTTTGAAATGGGACTACTTTAATGTGAATTAGGAACCTTTTAGTTTGCACGAGCAATATCTAAAATGGTGCAACACTTCAGTGCGCGTGGCAACTCGCACCCCTGTAATCTGCACCGAGGGGCTGTCTAGACAAAACTTCTGGCTTGATTTCACCAACTTGCTACCTCATACTAGCCAGCTATCCCTCTACCTTTAAAGTACATCTTGGCATTAAACCCCCTGAACACAGAAAATCCCTCTTGCTACTTTGAGTCACCATTCTCATGGCAGCTAAAGAAATAAGTGATTCTCCCACAGAAGGGCTGTAATAGATGTTAGGCTATGGATCAATCAGAGGCCAGTTCTTACAGCAGGATCTGTAGCGACGACTTAACTCTGCAAACCCTTACTGGTGAAACTGATATAAGGAAATACTTTCCCACACAGCACACAGTTGGCCTGTGGAACTCACTGCCACAAGATATCAATGACACCAAGAGTATAGGAAGATTTTTTTAAAAAGGGATGGAGGTTTATATGGGTAATATCCAGAGTTCTGACAGGAAATATCTAAAAACTAAACCCAGAGCTCTGGGGGACATAAACCTTCATGCTCCAAGTACAAGCCAATGTCTAACTATTGGGAGGCTAGGAGGAATGTTTCCTGGGGACAGGTTATCCCATCACTACCTCATGCAGAGTTTCTTGCTCCTTCCTCTGAAGCAGCTGGGACTGGCCACTGTCAGAGACAGCACACAGGTTTAGATGGATCATGGTCTGATCCAATCTGAGAATCCCTCTGTTACTCTCTGTTTGTGTAACCCACTGGTGCGTGTGTGTTACAGGTCCCCCTGTGTGCTGATCCACAGAGGATGAGTCCCTCATGGGTGCTCCTCAAGCAGCTTGATGTGTTGGCCGCTTATGCCTTTAGCTCTGGAGGTGCCAGGTTCAATCCCTGGTGTGTTAGCTAAGAGGGTGACCATCACATGAGTGATCCTTACTCTCACGCATAGTCCCTCTGAATCACTACTCGTGTGAGTAAGAGTTTCCAGCACTGGGCCTTGAGCTGCTCTTTGCTCAAACAACTTGAGCAAAGAGGAGCTTGCATTAAAATTCATTCCCTCTCTGCTCCCCCTTCTGCACTCCCCGTAGACCTAAAAGCCACTGGCAGCATTTAACACCTGATCTGATATTACATAACAATATAAGCAATTCCCCCTTGAGTATCTGGTGTTAGTATACGGTAATGTGGCTGGGGGATCAACCTGATTTACTGGCTACCATGAACCTAACGCAGGCTCATTGTTCAATACACTCTGCCTTTTAAGCCAGTCACTGGGCTCAATTAATAACCTGAAAAAACTTCAATTTCCTTTCCCTCCCACTCTGGCAAAATATATTACATGAAAGGAGTTTATTACTGTGTATAAAGTCATGGGGTGTATGTGATTAAATGCTCAGGCGGATTCAGCCGTACTGCCAAATCTCTCCGATGTCTCCACCGATGCATTATCCCACATAAAAAAGCCATAAGGAGAGAGGATGTGGATCACGGTAACATATTCCAAAGCCTTGATTAACTTTTATTGGCGTTGCAGAAGCGTAGACAGTTCTGGACAGAGGGAGTTATAGTTTTAGGGCTAGGCTGTAACAAGACAGTCTGCCCGGATTAAGGGGCAGCATTTAGCTGCATGGGCCTGGGAGCACACTAGAAACTGATGTGAGGCTCTGTGAGTGTGTGTCTACATGGGACGTCACTGCGCGACAAGCCAGGGTGTGAATCTAGAGCACTGGCTTGCCGTGTCGGAACGTCTCGTGTGGACACAGCGACAGCGCATCGAAAGCTCTGTAGTACCCTTGGACAGACCGCGATGATTTTAATGTCCTGGAGCAGTGTCCACAGGGGATGTTACAACACGGCAAGCTAGTATGCTGTGGATTCACACCCTGGCTTGGCGTGCCCTAATGTCCCATGTAGACAAGCCCTGAATCAGCCCATGGTTCCCCCTCTTCACCTGGAGCAAATTACTTCTTCTTCTGTGTCAATTCTGCTCTGCTAGCTGGTGAGTACAGGGAGGATGGGAGTTGAGGCTTTACCCATCCCCCCCACATACACAGGAGGGTGAGTAGCAGCACCGTGGAGGATGTTCTGTGCCCTGTAATGGGAGTAACCTGTGCAGGGGAGAGAAGGGGCATCTCACACACTCCTCTTTCCCTGCATTGGGCAAGAGACAGTCTTGTCCTGGAGAGCCCAGGGCCTGACCATACACCAATAAGAATTTGGTCCAGGGGAGCAGGATGAGGGCCCAGCAGAGGATCTCTGTAAATATGATTACAGGGAGGCTCTAAGTAGCGATGGTGCACAATTAAAAATGTATTGACAGGAAACGGGATGACATTTAGTCCAGTTCTGTGCAACAGAAAACGGTACTTCTTTGTTGTAGTGCCTATTCTGCCATTTCAGTCATCTAATTCTGCTCCCATCCCTAGCTGTGGGGATTCACTCTGCCTTTGTTTATTTTCATTCTGTTTCAAAAGGGCAGATGGTATTTTTCTTTGCATGTGATTAAAAAAACCTCCATTCCTTTCACACGAAGACATGATTTCATTTCCTCTCCTAATAGATTTCCTACATGCCCTTTAATAGCATCCATCTCAGGATACTGCAGCATGCACGCAGAGATGATCTCTGCAGTGCCTTCCCCTTGCTGTTAATCTTCCTCACTCCACCCTGAAGCCTAGGGACACTAGTGGAATGAGTTCTCTCCCCTTTGAAGGGTTCTGTCTAGAAGGCAGTGATATGCTGCAGGCAGTACAACCACTTCCTGAGCAACAGATGTGTTAAACATGTTGGTTTAGGGGCTTGTCTTGCTGGGAGAATGACCATTCCTCTGTGATCTCCCATCCTACTGGCCTGCGCCTTTTTAGGTTATAAGATCTGTTTTTGAGGTGCTCTGGTAGTACATAGCACTAGGCTGTTCCTGTTATGGTCACAGCATGCACACAGAAAAGTTAGATAAAAACATAAAATACTCTTGCTGGAAGGTTGTGACATGTCACTACTTTAATTCTTAGAATCTAGAACTCTAACACACAAGAATCTAAAACAGAGAGCGACAAAGCAGGCTCCTCCCTGAAACAAAGAGGCACAAGTCACCCCACTATACTCTTCTAGGCTGTGTCTGTATAGACTGACTCTGATCACGTGCCTCCCTACAGAGCCCCCTCGCCCTCAAACTGGAGTAGGAAAATGTCTGAAAATGTAAAGTGTTAGATCACAATTTTAACAGAGCTTTCAATACACCACAGTTCCCTGGCTATACAAATATCCCTTACCAATCCATGCTCCCTGGGTTACAGGGGATGGGTGTGACAGATGAGAAGTTTAATTATGTTGCTGCTTATTTTTAAAAAGGGGGGAGATCAAACACACCTTTGCATGACATGTAGTGATTGTCAGCTCTATTTTAATGACCCAATTAAAGAGGTGATAATGAACACAAAGTTGAAGTGCCTGGGGAAAGGGGATGTCGCTTCAAACTAGACTTTTGTTTTTATCTTAATCCTTTATTGTAACATGATCACCTGTCATGAAATATGCCGACACTCTCTGCAGCGCTGTGATTAAGAAAGCACACCAGGAACAAAGGCACTGATGACACATTGAGGTGAGATGGCGTCTTGGCTGGGAGTTTCAAGTAGCCCTTGAACGTTGCAGGGGTTTTCAGAGAAGTGGAACCCATCCTTTGCTCTCCCAAGATACCAGCAGTACTTAGAGTTCTTGCAGTGGTTCACATTTTCACAGGGCTGGACAAACATTGACACATGTGCCATCATAACAGCCCATACCCAATAGATAATCTTATCCTCATTTCATAGGTGGGGAAAGTAAGACACAGAGAAGTCAAGGAACGACCCCAATGTCACTCAATAAATCAAGGACGGAACCCTATTTAGAACTCCCAAGTTCCTGGCTCCCAGCTGTATGTTCAATCAACTAGAACCGCGGGCATCAAAATAAGTAGTTTCTTAATCCTTTCCCAACACTCACTCACTCTCTCTCATAGAAAGAGAACTTTTATGTATATCCTGTCCCCTTTCCAATATGCCTAGCAGCTACAGACTCTGTTTCCCAGTTGACCCTCTGGACTACAAGTCCCAGCATCCCTTGGTGCTGTCACAACTAGGAACAAGGTAGTGCTGGACCTGGGGGGCTGGTCTTAAAGTACAGCACACCCTATTACAGAGATATATAAGTACCTTGATAGATAGGAATCAGGCCCATCTTCCCATAGTGGAGCAGCAATGCAATAAAGAGGAAGGTGTCTTTTTTTAATTCCTCAAGATTTCAGTGCATATAAAAAAGGGATTTTTTTTTTCATGTGGTCCCCCTTGCAGTTAAGGCTAGATTTGAGGAAAGGGTTCAAAGAAGACAAAATGAATCAGATCAAATGATAAGTCGAGACACCAGTAAGACACAGAGGGATATGGAACTGATAATAGATAATCATAAAAGAGGCTGATCAATTCTCTTACTCAAAAGAACCAGACTCTGCTAGGAACCATTTCTCAGGAATATGTGCGAATGACACAAAAATTATAGATTGATCATTTCTACTGGCTGGTCTCATAACTAAGGCTCTGGTTTATTAAAATTCCAAACAAGTGCATTTATTTCTCAAGGCTCGTTAATACTTATATATATATATATATATATATATATATATATATATATATATATATATATATATATAATTAAATTTGTTGGACACAGAAAAGGAACATCTTCTAACAAATCAGTGTGTTATTAGATAGCAGACTGTCCGGAAGTGTCTGCAGATTGTAAATATTAGATGCATCAATCTTTCTTTCTCCAAACAGCCAATTTCCCTGTGAAAGGAAAACAAACATTAAAAATGAAAATCAGTCGATCACTCAGCCAAATAAATATAATGGGCCAAAACTAAACTGAAGACAATGCAGCTATGCCAATTTGTACCAGTTAAAGATATAGCCTGCCATAAGAACAATCTATCTAAGGTACTTTTTGTACCCATCACCATAGTGCCTCACAATCCTTAATGTATTTATCCTCACAATGTATTGGTGGGGAACTGAAGCACAGAGAGACTAAGTGACTTGCCAAAGATTACGCAGAAAGTCCATGGCAGTGTAGGGAATTCATATATTCTAAGGCCAGGAGGGACCATTGTGATCATCTAGGTTGACCTCCTGTAGAACACAGGCCAGATAACTTCTACAAAAGAATTCCGAGATCAAATCTTTTAGAAAAACATCCACTCTTGATTTAAATATTGCCAGTGATGAAGAATCCACCATGACCCTGGGTAAATTGCACCTATGATTAATTAGCTTCACTGTCAAAAATATATGCCTCATTTCCATCTGAATTTGTCTAGCTTCAGCGTTCAGCCATTGAATGGTCTTATAACGTTGTCTGCTAGACTGAAGAGCCCATTATTAAATATTTGTTCCCAAGTAGGTACCTATTAAATTGCAGCAAGGGAGATTTAGGTTAGACATTAAGAAAAACTTCCTAACTGTCAGGGTGGTTAAGTAGTGGAACAAATATGCCGGAGGGAGGTTATGGAATCTCCATCACTGGAGGTTTTTAAGAGCAGGTTAGTCAAACATCTGTCAGAGATGGTCTAGAGAACACTTAGTCCTACTTCAGTGCAGGGGGCTGGACTAGATGTCCTACCCAGGTTTGCAAGGCCTGGTCCAAAGTCTGCTGAGGGAGTCTTTCCACTGGCTGCAATGGTCATTGGCTCTGAGCCATTGTTTTTCAAATCCTGCAGGATCCTTCAGAAATAACAGTGCTGTACAAATGTAAGTTATCATAGCTCAGGATCAGATCACTTGTGCTTGTAATTAGTGCAGCAACGGCTGTCAAAACGCAACTAGAACAACAATGAAAAGCAGTTCAAAAGAAATCTGCTGCCATGACCGCTCAGTGCGACAGTCTGATGGTTACCGATGTGAGAACCATGGAGCAACGTTATCAGTTCCAGTGGGAATTGCTTCAGCTATTGCTGGAGCCAGCCGTCTTGCTGAAACATTAATGGAATTTATAACAGTCTTTAAAAAAAAAAGTCCTTGTTTTTCATTTCAACACTGACAGGAAGTTCAGCCACAGGAAATACACGTTTGGAAGTAGCATCAGGATCTAAACCCCCAGAAGCCAGGACATCAGTGATACAATTTAAAAATGTCAGTGACACCGTTCTGGTGCTTTCTTTAGGTCATTCCTGCTTCTTAGCCTGACTTCCAAACCCTGGGCTTTTTGCAGGTAAGTCAAAACCTTTGTGACTGATTCTGGATCTCCTCATGAACAGCATCGTAGAATTATAGAAATGTAGGACTGGAAGGAACCTGGGTAGGACATCTAGTCCAGCCCCCTGCACTGAAGTAGGACTAAGTGTTCTCTGGACCATCTCTGACAGATGTTTGACTAACCTGCTCTTAAAAACCTCCAGTGATGGAGATTCCATAACCTCCCTCGGCAATTTGTTCCAGTGCTTAACTACCCTGACAGTTAGGAAGTTTTTCTTAATGTCTAACCTAAATCTCCCTTGCTGCAATTTAAGCCCATTACTTCTTGTCCTGTGCTCAGTGGTTAAGGAGAACAATTTATCCTCCTCCTCTTTATAACAAGCTTTTACGTACTTGAAAACTGTTATCATGTCCCCACTCAGTCTTCTCTTCTCCAGGCTAAACAAACCCAGTTTTTTCAATCTCCCCTCATAGGTCATGTTTTCTAGACCTTTAATCATTTTTGTTGCTCTCCTCTGGACTTTCTCCAATTTGTTCACATCTTTCCCGAAGTGTGGTGCCCAGAACTGGATGCAATATTACACTTGAGGCCTTATCAACATTGTGTAGTGCATAAGAATTACTTCTTGTGTCTTGCTTACAACACTCCTGCTAATACATCCCAGGATGATGTTTGCTATTTTTGCAACAGTAGGGACCCATGGAAACGTGTGAGTTCACGGACTGTGCAAAAATCATGAAATTAGCCCAATACTGAGATTTGTCCCACAGCAGGGAGGCAGAGGTGGGCATCTGCTTGCATAGTTGTGCTTGGCACAGCTCATAGCACATCGCAGGTATCCTGTTGGAGCAGCAGTTGTGGGGGTACTCGGTCGGTGGCCAGTTTTATGCTAGGCACAGTAGCCAACACCACCACCACTTGGAACATGAGCAGCCTGTGGGGTGATGGAAGCGGGCATCTAAACATAGCAGAGTGAAACAGCCACTCTACCCCCTTAAATCTAGCAAGGTATTTCCTATTATAACTTCACTTTTACCGACTATTGCTCCATATACGATAGTCAGAGCACCGTATATAATTCAACTATGGGGCTACGTGCATTGCTGGATAATTGCCCTTCTGTTGGAATTTGGTAAATAATTGGGCTCCTGAATCTAAGCTTTCATGAAAAGAAAGTGGCCTGATTTGTAAAGGTGTTGATTGCCTTCAGTATTGTACAGTGACAACAGGAACCCAACTGCAAAGCCGTTCATTGCAACTGCATGCCTCTGCTCTTGTGGCCGAAAACCACCGACATGCCCAACCATTCCCACTGTGGCCATTTCCCAATGGGGCTATCATCACTGAAGTCTCCAAATTAAGAGCTGTAACCAGAGCGCTGAACCAGGGGGAGTCGGCAGCAGCAGCACGAGAGAAGGAAGTGAAGGCAGGACTGTTGCCTGTGGGGATACAAAAGGGCTCTTTTACAAGTGTGATCTTGCCATGTATCAGCAGGACATCATTACGCTTTGAATTTTAGCAGCCACTTTTCCAAACACCCGGTAAAACTAATGGACACGTGCTAGTCCGCCTGGCGAGTATATGGTGTATTAATGTAGAATCAATGTGGTGATCTATGTTTTTCTCCACGGAGCGAATGCAGAGAGCTCTCACACAGAAGCCTCCTGGGAATTCAGTAGAACTGTTGTCACTCAGCAAAGACAGGAGCCATATTTAAATGTCCAGTTCCTCTATTTTCTCTGAGGGAAAAACTTCCTTGAAGTTTAACTAATAGCTATAGAGGTTTGCATTTTCAGGGAGGTTTTAAGGTGTTAGGCCATATCTACACTAGAGACCTTATGGTGGCACAGCTGTACCAATGCAGTGGTGCTGCTGTAAAATCGTGCGTGTAGCTGCTCCCTGCCGACAGGAGAGAGCTCTCCCGTCGACATAATTAAACCACCTCTAACGAGCAGCCATAGCTATGTCCGCAGGAGAGCGTCTCCCGCTGACAGCACCGTCCACACTGGTGCTTCTGTCGGTGTAATTTATGTCGCTCAAAGGGGTGTTTTTTCACACCCCTGGGTGACGTAAGTTATATTGACAAACATGTTAATATAGACATAGCGTTAGTCACTCAAATCCCATTGACTGTCAATGAGACTTTGATCTCCAAGTCCTCCCTCATTGAAAGTCCCAGCTGTGATCTTAGAATTCAGTGTTCTGATCCTGACAATGCTATTTGAAACGTATCCCTAGAGTGCCACAGTTGTCCCACCTGTACAATGGAGCTAATTCACCTGCCTCACAAGGATGTGATAAGAATTAATTTGTTAATCACTGTAACCTACAAGAGATGTGTGGAGATTTCACAACAAAGCTTAAGAGTTTTACATAGTTTGGACTGCTTTAAATCTTGCATGTGCAAACCTATACATCATAACACCGAAGGTGTGGATTGAACCTGCAACTTCTGGAAGTTAAAGAGCAGGTTACTACTGCCTGACCTAAAGGGCCTACCACCAAGCAGCTTCATTAACCTTTCTATGTAGCCCAGCTGCTACTATGGGGAACAGTGCAACACACTGAGTGGGTGTGAGTTACACTTAACTTTGGTATTTCCTGACTTTGAAGTGCTGAGTTGTGCAACTTTAACTTTCTCTTAACATATTTTTGGATGAAATGTGTGTGTAGACACAGATATAAAGAATGCATGGTATTATTATTAATTAATTATACTAAAGCAGTGCCTAGATCCCACAACCAATTAGGGTCCCATTGTGCTATTTTCTGTACACACGCATCATGGGGGAACACTCGTCCCTTCCCTGCAGAGCTTCCAGTCTTTATAGACAAGATGAAAAAAGCACAGAAAGGTGAGGTGACTGTTGCAAGATCACAGATCAGATCAGTGGCAGAGTCGGGAACAGAACCCAGGGATCGCAGGCCTGTGCCTTATCTGTTGGACAACTCTGCCTCCCTTTATACATATAGTCAGTCTATATTTGTGTTTATAGCTAAAAAGAGTATGCATGCACCTAGATTGCAGTATATTTCATATGACATACTTTGCATCCGTAATGAGCAGTGCATTCATTTGTTAAAAATCTGTATATTAAAAATTACTAGCTTGAACAGGAACTCAAGTATGAAACAAATGTGACTGTTGGCCTGGAGTAAAATACGTTAAATTGTACACTACAGTTAATCAGGACCATCTGTTATCAGAGAATATGTTTTGCTGTGATGATTAATGCAGGTGTAATTATAGGTGACACAGTCACATAGAAGTGAGAGATGAAAATGACCTAATCCATTGATCACCCAATGCATCTCCTTGCCAGTGCAGGATTGTTCCCTATACTACATTTCCTAGTCCAGTTTAGTTTGAAAATCCCCACACTCTGCAGTATCCACAGCCTAATACATCTCCAGCCCCCGCCCCTCTCCACACACACTTTGTCACAGCTGAGCCAAGTTATATATATGTAAGCAGGGTCTGAATGAGCTCTCCTCTGACATCTAGTGAGGAGCGTGGAAGAGGACTTCAGGAGCTGATCTTGTTTGCATAAGCAAACCCACCCTGCCTAGGTGCTCAGCATGATGGGATTGCTTGCCCAAATGATCACTTGTGGCTGGTGTTGGATCCCAGTCTCCTTGTTATTGAGGCAGGAGTAATAAAGGGTTGTTATTCTTGTTGTGTGAATCAAGGGCAGCAGAACTGTGCTTGGCATAGCCTGATGGAGGGACTCACCTTCAACTGAACAGCACTCGCTAGGCAGTGGACATGGGTTCCAAAAGCCAGTAGGGGTTATCTTGTCTTGTCTCAGATATCATTTGGTCCTTCCTCTCTCCGTTGTGTAATAAAAGAGCCCATTTAGACTCAATAGAGACTCTTGTTACATGCTGCAGAGCTGAAATCACTGATACCAAGGTCTATGTATTAGAGCTGCTTTGGGACAGTGTCTCTGATGCAAGAGACTGCCCAGCGTACACTGGCAGTGAGGTTCCCCCACTAACAGCTGAAATCACTGAGGGCTGTGTTAAGTGGTGGGATCTGAAGACACCTCGGCAATCAGTTGGCAGGGTGACCAGTGGAGAGGTACAGCAACCCAGTCGGCAAGGTGGCTGGTGGAGAGGCGTGGCAATCGGCCAGCAGGGTGGCTGGCAGAGAGGCATGGCAAGTGAGTGCCCAGGCAGCGGAGTGAGTAAGGTGCTTTCTTACCCTGCCTCCTCCACCCAGGTGGGAGGTGAACTCTGCAGTTGCATCTCTGAACTCTGTGTCTGCACTGAACAAAGACAGAAACTGTGAGTGGGGTGCAGAGAATGGTTGATCACCTTAAAGGAACTTTTGGTTTCTGGACTTAAGAACCTGAGGGGAAAAGGACACTGGCCAACTTACTTGGGGGTGGGTCTTTTGCTCATGGTTTATGTTTATGAACCCTAGTTGTGGTGTTTTCCCAAATTAATGCTGAGTTACTGCCCTCATTTTATTAAAAGGTTTTGCTACACTCAGGCCTGGTCTACATTATGGGGGTAAGTCAACCTAAGTTAAGTAGTTCAGGTCGACTTACTGCGGTGTCTACACTGCGCTAGGTCGATGGGAGACGCTTTACGGTTGACTTACCTTACGCTTCCTGTTCTGGCGGAGTACTGGAGTCGACGGGAGAGTGCTCTGCAGTTGATTTAGAGGGTCTTCACTAGACCCACTAAATTGACCCTCGGTGCATCAGTCACCGCAGTGTCAATCCCCGGTAAGTGTAGACATGCTCTTAGACTCTGTGCTGCTAGAGGAGAAGTATTGCCCCCTAGAGGTGCCCAGGGGCTGGTGTGTAATTGTCCCAGGTCACTGGGTGAGGGCTCGAGCTGGTTTTGTGTTGTATTGTTGAAACACTATGGAACCTGGCCCTTGTTTCTGCCAACTCTGACTGGCGGAAGGGTTTCATATATTTAGTGTTTTTAGCCTTTCCTTATACTCCAATCCATCCAGCTGTCAGATCGTTTTTGCTCCTTGTTTCCGAACTGCCATTACTTTGTTAATTAATACAAAAACCACAGCAGTGTGTGTCAGTTAACGTTGCTCTGCATAGAACACATCTAACACAAAACTAGAGCTGGTCGGGAATTTTCCAATGAAATGTTTTTTTGTCAGCAAATGCCTATTCATCTAAACAAAAACTGATCACGGGAAAATCTCCTGATTTGAAAAAATGTTGAAAAAAGTGTCAAAGTTGTCATATGTCCCATTTCTACGTTTTTTTAATAAAAAGATTTGGGGTTTAGTTCAAAATGACTTTTTGCCTCAACATTTGACTTAATTTATACTAAAAAAGATTAAAAAACAAAAAAGGTCAAGATTGAAATGAAACATTTCGAAGTGATCAAAACAAAATGTTGTGATTGATCTGAAATCTTTTTGGGGTGATCAGTTCATGAAAAATTCAAGGTTTTCACTTTTTATCTCAATTTGGGAACAGAACATTTTTTGAAATCTCAAGAATTCTCAAATGTGTTTCCTACCCAGTACTACACAAACCCCTAAACCCCAAGGAAATAAAAAAAATAAGTCTAGCATGAGTACATACCCTCTACCCCCCCACACCCAGAGACACCCTCTTCACCAGTAGAACAACCCCCATACAGCACAGAGAACACACCACAACATTAACTCTGCCCCAGTAGGGATGGCATCCTCCCAGCACTACCTTCCCCAAATTCTACCCACCCACCTTCTCCACAAAGAGTTCAGATTTTTCCTCCTCCCCACACCCTTCCACCATCCCTTCTGCACTTACTGAGGTTTGGGGAAGTCAGTTTCGCATAACACAGTGTTCAAACTCAACACCATCTGCCAGATTCAGTGACTTTGGAGTCATAGGATCAGAAGAATCATTAGACTGGATCAGACCAATGGTTCATCTAGTCCAATATCCTATTTCCCACCCTAATCAATATTGCCTGCCTCAGAGGAAAGGGCAAGTAGACAGCTATGAGGTAACCAACACATAGGGGAAGTTTCTTCCTGTCAACAATCAGTCACAGCTTGGCGTATGTTCCAAAGCTAATATCCCTTCTGTTTTCTTTATCCTATCTAATGTTAGTTGTAGTCAGTATTTAGCATGGGAACCCATTGTTATTAGTATGTAGTTGAGTTCCACAATTTGGTGCCCATTGACACTGTTGCCGGCTTCTCTGCTTATTCTTGGCCATAGGTCACTTTCAGCAACACTGAAAGTGTTTCCTCCTCTCAGGTTTCCCCCTCCCCTGTTTCAGAGTCTTTTTCTCCCGTCGAATTTCATTTCATTATTTCCTGCCTAGGTATTTAATTTCCCCCGTTTCTTTTGTGTTACATCTCTGCCCTCTTCACAACTCCTCTCAATTCAGCATTATCTGTACACTTTCTTTTCTCAATCATTAATGTAGAGAAGATTAGACCTACCATACCTCACAGGACATCGCAACTCAATTGTTCGCCTGTTAGCGCTGCCCTTTGTTTACCGCCTTGTAGGCAGTTTTCAGTCCACCCGACAATGCCTTTTGTCTAGATAATTTGAAAGAATTTTTCAAGTAAGATTTCACGAGAGACAGCACCAAATGTTTTCATAATTGTGTCAATACAAATAGATGCCTGTTCATCCAGACACACGCTGTGCTGTAACTATCAGGGGTATTTCCATACTGCCTGCTTGTCTCAGGGGAGGAAGCGTGCTTGCTGTAGCAGAACGAGTTGGGGGTGAGCCGGGGCTCAGATGGAATTTGGGAAACGGTGCACTAATTAGTTAATTGGCTGAAGGCCCCTGCATTGTACTGGCCTACTTTAGCACGTACTTTGACCACGGTGCATGCGAAAAGCGGCTTTGCAAATCGATAAAAAGAAACATTCTTTCAAATCTTGTTAGCCTCTTTGGAATGATTCTGATCTCACTTATACTGGTGCAAATCCGGAGTAACTCCACTGGAAATTGTGCCGGCATAAGATCAGTGTGAGAAAGATCAGACCTTTCTTCATGGTATTGATCCTTGACAGTGAAGCCATGAAGAAGAGCTAGAGGCACCATTCAGCCAAACAAAGGAAGTGTTATGATCTTAAGTATAAGAACACGTGTACAGAGAAAGTAACTGACATGCCTACAGTTGCATGGAAAATTTGTGGGAACACTCGGAATTGTGGCAACTCTAGAAAAATGTAGGTCTCTTGAGTCCCATGCCACTGCCTTATCTACAAGGCCCACAACCTTCATCACACACTTTACTGTTGCTGAATGTCTCCCTAATAATGGTAATTCAGCCGCTTTCCTTGTGAGTCCGGTTTCTCTGCCCAATTGCCTTTACTCTTCTGCTATTGTTCTTTTTCACACTGTTGCTGTAGTGAACTTCAATGCAGTGCTGGGCAAACCATGCATGTAACCAGGATTTGGTTTACAAAGAAACTTGCAAATAGAACCTTTTGGTTTGATTTGCAGGGGTTGGACGAGAACAAACCTTTGCTGCAGGACCCCAAAAGGGCTCCCCTCCTTTCTATTCCCCTCCTACCTTCAAGCCCCTGGGGAAGGAACCATTACTGACTTCCCAGAACAACTTAAGTCCAGTTCAACCAACTATTGCAAGCTGGGCAAGGAACAAGGCCAGCCTCGGGCGTTTGGCAAGTGTGTGCGCACACAGGGCCCCACGTTTTTGGGCACCCCGCTAAGTGAGCACCTCCTCTCTGCACATATCAACAAACTGCTTGGACCAGTCCCCCAGTATCTTGAAAGGTGAACTTGAGCGGTCCAACATTCCCCTGATACAAGTATTTTGAACCGTTCTCAGCTGACACAACCGCCCACGTTTGCCGAAAGGGAAGCACCCAATCACATTGTGCTGTTGCACACCCTCCTCTGGTAACAGTATGCTATGTAGATTACCCAGCACATCTTGCTTTGCAGACCTCTGACTGAGGTTGGCAAGTGCATCAGATGCTCAGTTTAAGTGAAACTAAGGTTCAGTGTGTAATGATATGTTTACCTGCTGTACATTGCCACTAGATGTTTATTTGCACTGTGCAGTCACTGGTTAACGAAGGAAACAAAGATGGAATGCAAGCTGTGTCTCATTTTGTAATTATTTGCTTTAATGAACCCCTTCTGATGCATGGTGATTCACTAGATCAGTGGTCACCAAACAGTCGATCGCAATCAACTGGTCGATCCCAGAGACTCTCCCAATCGATCGCGATCTCCGGCTGCTAAAAGTCCTGTGGTTCATCGGGTCTGCCACTAAGGCAGGCTCCCTGACTGCCCCGGCCCCACACTGCTCCCTGAAGTGGCCAGCACACCCTTGCAGCCCCAGGGGAGAGAGGGCCAGGGTCTCTGCGTGCTGCTTAGTGCTCCTGCCTGCAGGCACCGCCCCCACAGCTCCCATTGGCCAGGAATGGGAAACTGTGGCCAATAGGAGCCGTGGGGGCGGTGCCTGCAGAGAGGGGCAGCATGTAGAGCCACGTACCCCCCCCCCAGGGCCACAGGGGCATGTTGGCCCCTTCTGGGAGCGGCGTGGGGCAGGCGGGGAGCCTGTCTTAGCCTTCTGTGCCGCCAGCCAGGAGCCTCCCGAGGTAAGTGCAGCCTGGCGGGAGCCTGCACCCCAGCCCCCAGTCCTGAACCCCCTCCTGGAGACAGCATCCCATACCCCTTCTTGAACCTTGAACCCCCTCCTGCACCCCAAGTCCCTGCCCCAGCCCTGACCCCCTCCCAGAGCCAGCACTCTGTACCCCCTCCTGCACCCCATACCCCCTTCTGCACCCCAACCCCCTGCCCCAGCCCTGACCCCCTCCCAGAGCCAGCACCCTGTACTCCCTCCTGCACCCCAACACTCTGCCCCAGCCCAGAGCCCCCTCCTGCACCCCAACCCCCTGCCCCAGGCTCAGCCCGGAGCCCCCTCCCACACTCCAAACCCCTCAGCCCCATCCCAGAGCCCGCACCCCTGCCCAATTCCCAACCCCCTACCTCAGCCCGGTGAAAGTAAGTGAGAGTGGGGGAGAGTGAACGATGGGGGCGGGGAATGGAGTGAGCAAGGTGGGGCTTCAGGGAAGGGGAGGGGCCTTGGGGAAGGGGCAGGGTAGATCCTGGGTTGCACTTAAATTCAAAATGTGATCTTGTGCATAAAAAGGTTGGAGACCAATGTACTAGATCATGCCGTGGTGCAAATTTTTTGCACAGTTCTGCTCATGGTATTAATGGCGTCAAGCCACTGAGGCCTAGTCTACAGCTAAAAATTAGATTAATTTAGTTACATTGCTCAGGGCTGTGAAAAACGTCACGCCCTGTGTGATGTACTTAGGTTGATCTAACCCCCACTGTAGACACAACTAGATACATGGAGGAATTCTTCCATCAACCTAGCTACCACCTTTTAGAGAGATGGAGAGATGGATTACCTACATCAAGGGGAAAACCCTTTCTGTCAATGTAGAATGTGTCTACACTATAATGCTACAGCAGCATAACTGCAACACTGTAGATGCGCCATTGCTGCTGTACACGCCTGGGATTATTGAATTATGATTATTAATTATTATTTTCACTGTGCTCAAAAGTACTGGATACAAATAAAAAAGCCGAGGTGCCTTCCCCAAAGAGAGTGCTGAACAATCGAATTGTAGATATAATTAAATGAGTGAAGATAAGAAATAGAGCGGCCTGAAAATGGATATGTCCATGGAAAATCTGAAAGAACTGAACAATTTTCAGCTTAAAAAAATTCACAAAGGATTTCCACCTTTTGTTCAGTTAAAAACTGATTTTTTTTCTTCAGTTTTCACTGTTCAAATAGCCAACATTTTCTTGGTTTTCCAAAACTCAATGTTTTGGGGTTTTCAAGTTTTTTGCATTTCATTCAAAAAACTGGGAAATGTTAAACATAACAAAGCATGAAAACAAAAGGGCATTTTTTTGCTGAAAAAAAGAACATTTTGACCAGCTGTGCTAATAAACAATGTGGAGGAAAGGGATTCTATGGCATGAAGAGGCATACGGGTTAGAGTAATAAGAGTAGACATCTAGTTAGCTTGGCCTGCATGCACCTTGATGGTTCACTTAAATGCACAGGACAGGCCCAACAAGGAAAATAACAGAACACCACTGGCCATCACGTACAGCCCCCTGCTAAAACCTCTCCAATGCATCATCATTGATCTACAACCTAACCTGGAAAACGATCCCCCACTCTCACAGACCTTGGGAGACAGGCTAGTCCTCGCTTACAGACCGCCCCCCAACCTGAAGCAAATACTCACCAGCAACTACATACCACAGAAACACTAACCCAGGAACCAATCCCTGTAACAAACCCCGTTGCCTACTCTGTCCCCATATCTATTCTAGTGATACCATCATAGAACCCAACCGCACCAGCCACACCATCAGGGGCTCATTCACTTGCACATCTACTAATGTGATATATGCCATCATGTGCCATCAATGCCCTTCTGCCATGTACATTGACCAAATCGGACAATCTCTACGTAAAAGGGTAAATGGACACAAATCAGACATCAGGAATGGTAACATACAAAAGCCAGTAGGAGAACACTTCAATCTCCCTGGACATTCAATAACAGATTTAAAAGTAGCCATTCTTCAACAAAAAAAGTTCGAAAACAGTCTTCAAAGAGAAACTGCAGATCTACAATTCATTTGCAAACTTAACACCATCAATTTGGGCTTGAATAGGGACTGGGAGTGGCTGGGTCACTACAAAAGCAATTTTCCCTCTCTTGGTATTGACACCTCCTCATCAGTTATTGGGAGTGGACCACATCCACCCTGACTGAATTAGCCTTCAACATTGGTTCTCCACTTGTAAGGTAACTCCCTTCTCTTCATGTGCCAATATATATTTATGCCTGTATCTGTAATTTTCACTCCATGCATCTGAAGAAGTGGGTTTTTACCCACGAAAGCTTATGCCCAAATAAATCTGTTAGTCTTTAAGGTGCCACCGGACTTCTCATTGATTTCCCATCCTCATCTGCCTCCAGCTCTGTAGAATGCAGCCTGAACCTCTTACTTCTGGTAGTCGTGAGCTGCCAATCCTCCTCTCTAATGTCCACTCTCTCTGGTTCCTTGGTTGCCAGTTCCTTTTTTCCCCTTCACTGTGGGGCGGTGACAATTCTCCAACATGGCTATCCAAGCACTCCTCAGCCCCTCTGATACCATGCAGTGCAACCACTTGTCCCCAAACCACACATCTTTTCTTCCAGCACTGTCCCAGTTTGCATGTCATACGGAAGAATTCCCTTCTGGCTTCAGGCAGAAAAGAAAACATGGCACATGTGTTGCAGGTCACAACCATGGTTCCATCGCTGGCCGTCACGGTGTGGAACATAGAGCTGTACCTAGAAGGAATGCTACCTATGCTGCCCATCTGAACATCCTCCAAAACTCCCCTGTTTGGTGCTCCTGCTCACCTGCCCAGGAGTTTGCTTGGCAACTGGCTTCTCTACTAAGCCCTGCTGCTAAGCGCCAACCCCTCACTAATAGGAAGAGGTTAACTGCTCAGAGACTGTCACAGATGCCAGGGTCCCAGCTACACAGTCTTCACAGAGCCACAAAGAGACCTTTCTCACCCAGCCTGTTGAACGGCCCAAAAGCCCTGCCATACGACCCTCACGTAGAACAAACGGCAGCAGGCCAAACGTACAACTCATCACGTTTTTTTACCTCCCAGCACAGGACTCACAGCTACTCCCTCCAAATCTCTCATTTGCTGCTCCTGTTCACCCGCTGAAGAGCTTGCTTGGCAACTGATTTAGATAAAGCAAAGCCTCACTGCTTAGCTCCACTCCCTCTCTGACTGGAAGGGATTGACATGCCACTCCACTCCAGACATTCCAAACACCAGGGCAGATAATAGCTGGTATAGCAAAGGTAACTTGGGTGCTTGTATTTATCTTCTTTCATTATGAAGAACAGAGACATTCAGTGAATTTAAAAGTAATACATTTGAAAAAAATAAAAGGAAACACATTTTCACACAATGCATAGTTAACATGTGGAACTCATTGCCACAAGACTTTGCCAAGGCTGAGTTAAGTAGGATTCCAAATGGGATCAGACATTTATATGGATAATAACAACAACAGCTACATGAGGTAGATTTTATTTATTTATTTATGTAGAATGGATATAAACTTTCATGCTTCAGGGTATAAGCCAACTATTAAATGAGGAGGATTGGCCAGTAACTTGCCATATGGGCAAATTATTCCCTAACTGCTGACCATTACAGGGATTCTAACACCTTCCTCTGAAGCTATTGTTGGAGACAAATTATTGAACTGAAAGGGCCAATGGTCTGATCCACATGGCAATTCCCATGTTGTGATGCAAGATAGCCTCTGCCGCCTAGTATAACAGAGACTTTCTTTCTTTCTTTCTTTCTTTCTTTCTTTCTTTCTTTCTTTCTTTCTTTCTTATAAAAGGAGCCTAGGCTGAATAAACATGCTTTGCTGTTTGTGTGAACAAAAATGTAGCTAGGTTACCCAGGTGTATTTAGGTCAGTCTCACATAGTTTCATGTTTCATTGTGAACATTTTGCTCACCAGTATTTTAGAGACAACTGAGCTTTGAGCAGAGCAATGTACTCTGCTTATACTGTTCGGGCAAATGGATTAAGCCAGAGGTTCTCAAACTGTGGGTCGGGACCCCAAAGTGGGTCACAACCCCATTTTAATGGAATAGCCAGGGATGGCTTAGACTTGCTGGGGCCCAGGGCCGAAGCCAAAGCCCGAGGACTTCAGCCCTGGGCGGCAGGGATTAAGTTACAGGCCTCCTTCCCTTGGGCTTCCCCCCTCACCCCCACCCAGGGCAATGGGACTTTGGCTTTGCCCCCCCCCCCAGGATGGCAGGGCTTGGGCGGGCTCTGGCTGCGGTCCTCCCTCCTGGGGTCGTGTAGTAATGTTTGTTGTCAGAAGGTGGTCGTGGTGCAATGAAGTTTGAGAACCCCTGGATTAAGCTAATCAGAAGAAGGATCGTCCAGATTTTAGGGCACTAGCCAAGGACTTGGGAGACTCCTGTTCTGCTTCATACTTCCTATGTGATCTTAGACCTCCATCTGTGAAGTGGGTATAATGGTACTTTCCTACTCCACAGTCAGGGTGGGAGGGGCTATGGAACCGGGGCCACACAGATTCCTTAACTGGAGCAAGCAAGGGAATGGAACCACTAGGTTTTTTCATCCTCTTCTCAGATCACTGGTTTCTTTTCTCTGCCTGTGGCGCTCTGGGTCTCACCATATTCTCCTACTGCCAACTTTCTTTTCTGTGCCATCAACATATGTGCTACATGCCACTGCTCGGTGGCGAAACATTTATGTTTGATTAATTCTGTTTTAAAACAGACCCTCCATAGAGGCACTAATTCTGGTGGATTTATCTGCCAAGCGGGTAGCATCAGATAAATACTGTAGCTACCAGATAGAATACGTAACGGTTGTCTCTGCAAAGGGGATGACAAAGTGGGGGAGGAGGGAACAATTTGAGGCTGGTATTTGGTATGATCCAAGCCAAGAGTTGTAACCATAAGGGGCAAGGATCATTCCACGTGAGTTCATTTGAGTTCTGCTATTCCAGTGAGGGGATAACTCCATATTCTAGCTCCAGCCAATTCTACTTTCCAGTCTATTCTCTCTCTCTCTTTCTTTGAGCTTTAAATACTTTTCAATAGGAGAAAGAAACAAATGTGTCAAGATGAGCCCAGGGCTTCTGAGCAAGACACTTGGAGGAATACCTCTGAATGACTTACAAAATGTATTACTTGGCCATGAGAAATCTGGATTTTTTTAAAGATGTACATTCACTTTTGTTCCTCTTAAATACTGTTACTGAGAAACTGCTCGCACACTGCAACTGAGGTCAGTTCTTCACGACCAGTTTTGTCCCCAATTGGTTATGTCATCTTCTTGAAAGCTAACAGCTCAGATAAAAAAAGGTGAGACAAACCGGAGTGCAGATCCTACAGAGCTCATTGGGAAAATACTACTGAAAGGCATCCATGAGACACTAAGGGATGGAGGGGGGGGTCTGTGATGTCTTTTGATGGGAAGGGATTGTAGGGGTAAGAATCTGGGGGAGGATACGGTATCTGTTTAGGGTGTTTCAGGGGGCCCCAGAGCTTGGGGGATGCACCCTGGACCTGATCACTTGAATCACCACTGCTATACTCCAGTGCTATGCCATTGATTGCAATGGCAATAGGCCAACTTAATACTGGAGCAATGTAGTGGTGAATCAGGCCCCAGATGATTTTTGCTGCTCAGACCTAGTCCTTGAATAAGGATCCCTGCCAATGGTTATATGCTGTACCACAGTATTATATCAATCCCATGCCCCTGTTTATTCCCATCCATTGCTCTGTTATCTCTTACCTAGACTGTCAGTTCCTTGGTGCAAAGAACTGCCGTTTACACCTTTAGAAATCAAATAGAAATCAAACAGAGATCTGCTCCCTTGTAAGAAAATGTATTTAAGTGGGCAAAAAACCTCCTGCAACATGTCTTAATTGTAAGTCTCTGAAACAGATATGCAATAAGAGTCTAGTGGATAGAGCACTGGACTGGGACACAGGAGACCTTGATTCTATTTCCAGCTCTTCCACTGGCCTACCTTGGACAAGTCACATTCCCTCCCCGTTCCTCAGTTTCCCCAACTGTAAAATGGAACTAGTCAAACTGACTTCCTTTGTAAAGTACTTTGAGATCTAGGGATGAAAAGTGCTATATAAAAACTAAGTAGTATTATTCAGTAAGCGCCAGGCTTAATTTATTACTATTTCATAACAGGTCATTATTAATGGCCAGATGCTGATAGCCTTACCCCTGGTGCGTAGAGCCATAGTCCATGAAGTTAATGAAGGAAGGTGCAACTGAACCTGCCAAGATCAAAGCCTCATTGTATTACGTGCTGTACAAACCCAGAGAAAGAGACAGTCCTTGTCCCAGAGAGTTTACTGTCTATGTAGACAAGGTGAGATGGGTGGAGGAATGCCTTATTTGAGAATCATGTCGTGAGTCACGTGCCAGGCATAAGGGCTTAAGTGGGTGTGGGCATGCCCACTGGCAGAAATGTAGGCACCATAGAGACTTTATCATTGGAAACGTAGGCATCTAGGGGATTTAGTCACCTGCAGGGTCAGGGGGCAGCTGAAGTGGTGGTTTTGAGGATCTACCTTTTGTATTTAGGCCCCTATAGTTGGTATCAGAATCTGTCCCCACCAGAATAAAACAGCCAGTGAGTCAAAGAAAATTAGAACAGCTCTGAGAAGCAAGTACAACAGCTCGCTGCCTTGGCGAGATAATGTTCTACCTTTTGTTTCTTGTGCATCAGGTGACAGGCAGAGAAAAACCTTGAAAATTTCCCAGACTATTTGGGCCCCGCGTTAACATTTCCAGCAGCTTTGGGAATGGGACTTTCTGTTCAGATAGAAGAAAAGAGACAGAACAAGTTCAGAGGAACGAAGAAGGAAACTCTTGTCAAGGAGCCTTTTCATTGGTGAGTGAACTTCTGAAGGCGCCTGGCTAGCAAATGTCAATATTTACATATGACGCATAGTGAAACATCCTTGCAGCTGAGAGCAGGGCAGAAAGGGGTGTTCACCAGCCTGACCCCCATGCTGCACAGGGGTGTTCGTTTGTACAACACAACGTAGGGTCAATGACTACCATGTGTTACACCAGAGCTAGTTACAGAGCGGCTGTGAGGCAGCGAGTCTGCAAAGCCGAAAAAAACACTTGCTTGATCTATTCCTTTCTGTGTCCCGCAGCGGTGGCAGATACAGCTGATCACATAGGTACAAAATCCGCCTGGCCAATGACATTAATACAGGGACGCTTAATCAGATGGAGCTTGTACAGCTACAACTAATGGATTTACAGCAGTGGAGAAGAGTGCAGGTGCTGGCCCACTGATCCACGGTATTAGACAGTGAGCCCTTGAGCTAGGGGTGCTGGATTGTGACTCAGGAAACCTGGACTGTGTCCCCAGCTCTTCTGCTGGCCTGCTATCTGACTGTGGGCAAATCTCTGTCCCACGCTTTCCCCTCCCTTTCCTCATTATTATTAATTTGTATTACTGTAGTCCTAGGAGCCCCCGTCACAGACAACGACCCTATTCAGAGTTGCCAACTTTCTCGCGGTAAATAAGCACCCTGACTTTCACAACGAGCCAAAAAATCAAGCTCATCCCATTTCAAAACAAGGAGGGGCGGCTCTAGCTTTTTTGCTGTCCCACGCACGGCAGGCGGGCGGCGGGTACGCCGAAGCCACGGAACCGGCGGACTTCCCGCAGGCATGCCGCCGAATCCACGGGGTTAGGCCCAAAAAGAAAATTGTAGAGCAGTTATGCGAACCTAACCAGAATTAGGCCAACAGAGGTTTCTGGGTAGCCCCCGGGCAGAATCGAAGACATGGTTGTTTAAGCTGAAAAAGTGAGATAAAAGGGGAGTTGCATTCCTGTACCAGGTGTGCTAAGAACAGTGTGCTCAGAAGATAGATTAGGAGACATACTGCCTCCACTCCCTGTTTCTGTTCTTTGTCTGTTCTTAACTCTCCCTTTCTCCTAGGCTAGGTCTACACTGCGGGGGGGGGGGGGGGGGGGGGAGGAGAGGGGAGGTTGACCTAAGATACGCAACTTCAGCTACGTGAATAGTGTAGCTGAAGTACGTATTTTAGGTCGACTTACCTGGCTGTGAGGACGGCGGCGAGTCGACCGCTGCCGCGCCGCCGTCGACTCCGCTTCCGCCTCTTGCCGCGGTGGATTTCCGGAGTCGTCGGCAGAGCCATCGGGGATCGATTTTATCGCGTTTTCACTAGACGTGATAAGTCAATCCCCAATAGATCAATTGCTACCCGCCGATCCGGCGGGTAGTGAAGACGTGCCCCTAGTTTCTGGTGCATGACAACAAAGCTGATAAGAAGTTGCTGAGGCATCACGACTGGTTTGTAGTGTCAAGAAAGATAGATATGCATGGATATTAGACGTTTCTAACTAATCAAGGGGGTTGGGTTGTTTTAAGCAAATTTCTGTGACGCGACGGAACTGTCTATATAACCTCACTAGTTATTGTAATCGTGGCTGGTTCTCTTTGGAGACGGGCCGCTCTCTATTGTTGTGTGCACTCTTCAATAAAGAGCTTGTGTTTGGACCTTGCTGGTGTTGCCTGTCTCTTTGTGGTCAGACAACGAACCGTGCCGTCTGGGTTAGAGTCCTCGACAACGGGACCGTGGATTCGGCGGCATGCTTGCGGGAGGCCCACCGGTCCCGCGGCTTCGGCGTACCTGCTGCTGAATTGCCGCCGAATCTGCGGGACCGGTGGACCTCTCGCAGGCAAGCCGCCGAAGGCTGCCTGACTGCCGCCCTCGCAGGGACCGGCAGGGCACCCCCCGCGGCTTGCCACCCCAGGCACGCGCTTGCTGCGCTGGTGCCTGGAGCCGCCACTGAAAACAAGGCCAAAACAAGCCAATCCCTAAGAACCCCAACACTCTATGTGACTAGATCCCCCCGGCGTGCAGGCTGGGACTGTGGTGGGCCTGCTGTGCACCCCTGACTCTCTCCTGCCCTTGTCCCTGCTTGCCCCCACCCGCCCTTTTGCCCCTGCTTGCTGGGAGCTGATCAAAAAAAAGAAGCAACAAGCTGCTACAAGCCAAACAAGCAACAAGCTACACGCCAAAAACTAGCCAATAACCGACTCACAAGCCAATGAAGCCAAAACCAAGCCCAATTTCTGCCTTTTTTTTTTTTGCGGGTTTGGCATGTCCGACCCTACTGTGCTGTAAAAAACACAGAACAAAAAACCGGCCCCTGCCCCAACAGCTTAAAAATCTAAGCACAAAACAAGAGGCAACAGCTGGATTCAGACTCACAGATAGGGAGTGCAAGGAAACAATGAGCCATTATCGGGAGTAGGCAGCGGTCACCTCTGTCTGCCTTGTAAGCTGTTTAGGACAAGGACTGTTTCTTGCTCTTTGTGCAGCACCTAGCACAATAGAGCCTTGATCTCGGTGGATGCCTCCAGATTATGCTGTGTTACAGCTAATTAATAACCACAGAGGTCCTTTTACCTTGTAGTGCCAGGTAAAGCAAGCCGGTGTATACTTGGGGTTAGACACGCAAAAGAAATCACTTTTCCTGGCTATTTGGGATGCACAACCAAGCAAATAAAAATCAGTTCAATAACATTTGCACTCTGCAGTGTTGTTTCATCCAGCATTTGCTTTTCAAACATGAAAGGCTACATCATGCTTTCAGCACAGCCCTGAGCAAGGGGTGGTACACATCAACTGTAGCACCCCTGCAGTCGGCTGGCTAGTGAGTCACTAGCCCCTTGGTTGAGCAGGGACAGTAATTTGCTGCTGGCCTGCACTAGTTTAGCTGCACTGACTAATGAACTGGGTGTGATGAACAGAAGGCTCTGCCCATTCCTTGCCCCTCCCTGGGGAAGAAGAGGGTATGATTTCCCCATTTACACGCTGTCCTGGGCGGGCAGGTCATCCGCAATATCAGAGTTGCCAATGCTTGTAATTTTGAAGTAGTATTTGTAGTTTTTCCTTAAAGCACCAGCTCCTGGAGTCATGTGATTCTCAGCTTTAATTAAAAAAAGAGAGTTTCAAGCCCTCCCAGTTGCAGAGAAAAGCTGGAAGGCATGACTCATGAAGCCTCCACCACCAGAAGACAAATGAAAAGAACCCCAACATTTCATATTATTTTTAAAAAATCTCATTATTTTTAAGACAGGACAATGAATTCTGAATACTTGAGGTTGGCAACGCTGCAATCAAGCCCTAAGCAATTAATCCTGGTACCGGGCCTGATTCTGATCCTACTTCACACTATTCTTACACATCACTGAGTCAATGGACTGACTCTGCATTTACCACGGTGCGTCTGTGAGCTGAGTTTGGCCCATGAGACTGCATCTGCTAAAACCCTCTGCCTGTCATGCTTTGAATATAATCACTCTGACAAATCCAATCCACTCTTTCTAGCGAGAATGATTAGTCTTCTTATTAAATAGGATTATGTTAATCAATTGCTTCTGTCTTTGCAGTGTTCAAGCAAACAGTCAAACAAAGGGCAGCCTTGGTTTGGCAAAATGGCTCAGGCTAAGCGGATGGCAAATTTTAGGCACTAATTGAAATTCTAAACTAATAACGTGTAGCACAATTTGTCTTTAACAGCCTTAAGAGAGAACTGGCTAGGAACACTGGCCTGTGTTCCCCCTGTGATACTATGGAGTTTCATGTGAGTTCATTGTACCAGCTCTTTTGTTATTACAATATTCATGCTGCATTTGTATGCATGGCCTCAGAGTATTTTTTGCCTCAATGCAGATCCCTTTCCACAGCTGCTTTATAGAGCTTATTAATAACTGTAGGCTTTATTAGTAACGCTACAGCAGAACTTAGAGGCCTCAACCAAAATTGAAGCCCCATTGTGCTAGGAGCTGTAGAAACATTTATCCCTGGTTTACCCTACAAAGTTCGGTTGGCTTAACAATGTTGCTGAGGGCTGTGAAAAATTTCACACATTGAATGGCGTAGTTAAGCGAACCTAAGCTCTGGTGTATACCCCACTAGTCAAATTCTTCCATCGATCTAGCTACCGCCTCTCAGAGAGATGGATTTACCAGAAACCATTCCATTGTTGTAGAAAGCGTCTACACTACAGCGGCAGTGCAGGAGACGTGTTGCGATAGTGTTTCTAGTGTAGACATACCCATCCTAAGCAACAGTACCTGCCCCAAGTGAAATAGATAAGACAGACAAAGCATGCAAGACAGGAAGGATCATTTTACAAAGCAGAAAATGGAAACCAGAGAGATGAAGCAATTTGCCCAAAGTCACACACAAAGTCAGTGATAGAGCAGGGAATTGAACCTAGATCTTTTTCCTCTCAAAGGTTTCAGTTATAAACTTTATAGAATCTGTTACAGTTTATTTCCCCCACTCAAATGTTTTCCAGCAGCTGGAAGAGGACACTTTTTCAGACCTTCTGTGCCTTTATGTTTTTAATTTAACACTGCCCATTACAAAATGGGTCAGCTGGGAATCCAGAAATGAAGGTATTTTACAGAAGCACCACAGATTATTTGGAATATGATCCGAAATATGGTTTTATGAAATATGACCAGCAGTGAAATAGTTAATTTAGTTAACCTTGAAATAATTTTTACTCTTTAGGCTAAAGAGTTAATATTGGAGAGAGATGAACTGTGGGGTGGGAGGGACGGTCACGCCGCGTAGAGGTGGAAGGCCAGATTCTGATCTGAGTTTTACACCAATGTAAATTGATTTCATTGGTGTTACACTGAAATTACACCAGCATAGAGGAAAAAATGATCAGACCCAATGTGCACTTGAGTAGCTAAGGGTTATAATATATGGAGATATACCTATCTCATAGAACTGGAAGGGATCTTGAAAGGTCATTGAGTCCAGCCCCCTGCCTTTACTAGCAGGACCAAGTACTGATTTTTGCCCCAGATTCCTAAATGGCCCCCTTCAGGATTGAACTCACAACCCTGGGTTTAGCAGGACAATGCTCAAACCACTGAGCTATCTCTCCCCCTAGCTATCCCCTCCCATGCACAAATGATCAGCTCACACCAATTGCCTCTGCTAATGACAGGTCAGCAAGGAAGAATCCAGGGCCCTGAAGGCTGCTGCTGCTCCCCCTGCCTGTAATCATAGGGAGCTGAGTTCTCTCAGCACCTCCCCAGACGCACTCAGCCTCTCATACAATCATCAACAACAATGGCAACAGCTCCACCGCAAAACATAGTCGTTTCCACTGCACACGGCCAGCTGATGTGCCACCAATTCAATCAGTATCACACAGAGTGTGTGGACCTAAAATGATGAAATGATAACAGCCCATTTGTCATGAGTCTGTGAGTGTGCCTCTGTTTGAATGTCAAAGACAATGCAGTGTGAGACATTTTTAATATAGTGCACGTCATGCAGAATGTCCCACAAAATGCTGTGCAGAGACAAAGAGTCGGTCATAATCCACAAAGCTGAGACAGGTTTGTAAGATTCCAAGAAAGAAAGTGGCTCTGAATCGACTGGAAGGGATCTAGATAGATGATTATGTGTAGATTATAAGCATTTCAGGGCAGGGACTGTCTCTTACAATGTTTTTGTACAGCGCCTAGCACAATGGGCCTTGATCTCATCTGCGCCCTCTAGTCATTAGTGTAATACAAATAATAATAGATGGAGCAGCCCAAATGAAAGAGTGGACCCCCAAGTGCACGGGTCTGATGGGGAGGACAAGAATGTAGGAGCAAAGGGACTGGAAAGTACTTCATTATCCTTGTATAATAAAAGAATGTATTTTTGTAGCTATGTTATTCCCAGGATCAGAGAGAGAGAGAGAGAGAAGGTGGGTGAGGAAATATCTTTTATTTATTCCACCAACTTCTGCTGGTGGAAAGGACAAGTTTTTGAGCTTCACAGAGCTCTTCTTCAGGTCTGGAGAAGGTAAAGGGACATTCTGATCATCTTCTCCAGACCTGAAGAAGAGGTCTATGGAGCTCCAAAGCTTGTCCTAACAGAAGCTGAAGATACTGCCTCACCTACCTTGTCTTTCTCATAATAAGAGCTTCTTTCCAAATACAGAAGAGAAATATTTATTGAACACTTCTGGCTTTTTTGCATCCTTATTAACAATTTAATCATAATAAATATTATTTGTATTATTGTAGTGCAGAGGAGCTCTAGTTTTACCATCTCCATCTAATAATGGGCCTGTACCATTGCTATATTTCTTTTATTCCAAATAAACAAGGGAGGCCGTGTTGCCTAGAGGACAGACAACTCTCCTAGACCTCAGGAGACCCAAGATCCATTCTTGGCTCTGCTACTGGCCTGCTTGCTGACCTGGGGCATGTCAGATCCTTTCTCTGTGCCTCCCTTTTCCCATCTGTAAAATGGGGATAATGATACGGAAGAGATTTATGAAGGTGGGATGGGGTGTGCAGGTTTTTTATTCTTGATTGCTGCCTTCTCTTTGCCACTGAACTTGAATGGACTTTCAGTCAAAGTTGGCCTCGTTCTCGATTGTGGAGCTGTTTTTTCGGCCATTGAACATACTCTTAAAGACCTTCCAATTTTTATTGGCATTTTTCTCTCAACATTTTTCTTCCCAGTCAATTTGTCTCTTAATTTTCCTCAGCCTTGGGAAATTAGCCCTTCTGAGCACCAAGTATATATATTAGTATTTGGGACTGTCATCTCTGCCCCTATTGAATGTAATCAGGTCGTGTTCAGTGATTTCTAGGCAACCACCAACTTTCAGTCCTCTGATTAATTCATCTTTATCTGTCATAATGAGATCCAAAATAGAATTACCCCATGTTCTGGTCAATGACTTTTATATTAGAAAATTATCAGCTATGATTTTTAGAGACTCCAATGATGTTTTACTACTGGCTGCAGGAGATGTTCAGTATATATCTCTCAGTTGAAGTCTCCCATAACTACACAATCCTTTCTACACATTACAGATAGATGCTTAAGGGAATCACTCAGCCTGTATTTTAGTTAGAGCAATTAAATGGAAGTTGCAAATACAAAGCTCATTTCAATATAGTGTCAGCAGGTGCAAATGAAATAGGATTTCTTTCCTGTATCCTCATCTTCATTGTAGATGGGGTCAGAGTTGTTAAGGGGGCCTTGAGAAAATACAGATAACACATACAAAACAATCAAAATTTTCTGGGGTGTAGAGCTGGGCACATTTTTTTGGACGGATAGTTTATTTGATTAAAAATGCTATTTTGGTTGACCCGGAACTGTTGTAGAATTTGCTACAAATAGTTTCAGCCAGTCACAAAATGACTGGAAGTGGAGGAGGAGATGGTAGAGGTGCCATTACTTTCCCTAGCCTGACACCCTGTAACCTTCTGCCCAGTGGCTAGAACACTTGCCTGGGGTATCGGACATCCCAGCTCAAATCCCCACTCTGAAAGAGATGCAGAATGGTCTTTTTTAAATTCACCCAAAATTCCCAAATCTTCAGATTCACTTCGACCTGAACCGATTTTTTTCTTGATTTTTTGCAACTGTCACCGATCTCAAAAAATCACTTATTTGATGAGTTTTAGGCAAGAACCATTTGTGTTTGGCACTGTGCAGACACTCTGGGCTTGTCTACACTTACCATGGATCAGCGATCGATCCACCGGGGGTCACTTTAGCGGGTTTAGTGAAGAGAGTTTCTCCCATCGACCCAGTGCGGTGTAGACGCCACAATAAGTCGACCTAAGCTATGTCGACTCCAGCTATGTTATTCACGTAGCTGGAGTTGCGTAACTTAGGTCGACTTAACCCTGTAGTGTAGACCTACTCTCTGAAAGACAAAATTCGAGAGGTGGAACAAATGAGCAGTGGGGACAGGACGGGCAGGAAGAGGATGGGAAACAACAATGTACAGGTTTTAGCAGAGGTTAAGCATGTTAGGGGGCTGGAGCACATGATTTATGAGGAAAGGTTGAGGGAACTGCGATTATTTTGTCTGCAGAAGAGAAGAGTGAGGGGGGATTTGATAGCAGCCTTCAACTACCTGAAAGGGGGTTCCAAAGAGGATGGATTTAGACTGTTCTCAGTGGTAGCAGATGATAAAACAAGGAGTAATGGTCTCAAGTTGCAGTGGGGGAGGTTTAGGTTGTATGCTAGGAAAAACTTTTTCACTAGGAGGGTGGTGAAGCACTGGAGTGGGTTCCTGGGGACGTGGTGGAATCTCCTTCCTTAGAGGTTTTTAAGGTCAGGCTTGACAAAGCCCTGGCTAGG
The DNA here is from genome assembly GCF_027887155.1 of Malaclemys terrapin pileata. Lineage (NCBI taxonomy): Eukaryota > Metazoa > Chordata > Testudines > Emydidae > Malaclemys > Malaclemys terrapin. Next base: position 11,064,785 of record NC_071505.1, on the reverse strand, counting down.
ATGATTTAGTTGGGGATTGGTCCTGCTTTGAGCAGGGGGTTGGACTAGATGACCTCCTAAGGTCCCTTCCAACCCTGATATTCTATGATTCTGTGTCCCACTGCACCAGTTATGGCCCTTGGGCCTATAAAAGTAGGAGCTGTAGCTGCAGGTCACATACTTGCTCCTAGTTATATGTCCTAGTTAGGGGCTTCTTTAGGCAAAGGAGTGGAGAGGGAGACCCAGGGCCAAGGAAGTAGCTGGATCTTTGTTCATGTCGGGCAAAAGGCCCATGAGAGAGACAACTGCTGGGAACAGGAGCCATTTGGGGGCTGGGGACGGCTGTGAATCACTGTAAAGAGGACTCTGAAATCGAATGGCTAAGTCAGGACCCTGAGGGCAGTGAAACTATCCCAGGTGGTGGTGTTTGGTTCTGGACCTTTACTTCAGAGATTATAAGGAAAAACCTTGATCAAAAGGCCAGGAATTGGGCAATTGTTTGGAGCACGATTAGACCTTCCCCATTGGCCCATCAGTTGACACCTCCTTATGTATACACACCCTCGCCAATGGATAGCTGCAGTCACATCTAGCCACCCGCTACGCTGTAAGGGGGTGGCAATTTTCTGTATGCACTGGAGCACAGGTGAGTTTTTAGGAACGACGGGAAGGAAGATAAAGTGGAGGTTTCATGGATGCTAAGTAAACTGCTTTAACCCCTGCAAGGGCCCAAGCCAGCACAGAATCGGGGAGCAATAACCTGTGATCAGTTTGTTAGTCAGTCTAGAAGACTTTTACTTTACTAGGGGAGCCCCAGAGAGCTCATTAATTTGTAGAGCCCCATATCTGAGCATACGCTGTGCCTTCCAGAGCTTGCCCTACCTCCAGAATTCTTTATTTAATTAATTGCTCCAGATACCCCTAAGTTCTTGGCCCTCTGTCATTCCTGAAAGTCGCGACAACTTCCTGGGGTTCACATTTGTCCTTAAGAAACCATACACGCTACTACAGGGATGAGCACATCAGTGAGAGCTTACTAGATCTCTCAGCTCAACCAAATCTCCTTCAGCCACTTGTCTCTTTGATATTACCCTCACCTGGGTCCTTTCACTGCCTTTAGTGACCACATTCTCTCCTTGTTCACAATGCCTACTGTGAACTTTTAAGCACCTACCAGATTCTACACTTGGGGAGCTGCGTACTGTAACAGCAAATCCAGATTTGGCACAGATGCGTGTGCTCCCCCCACAGGGTCAGGTACAGAGCACCCTCAACTCCTTTCGAGGGTGCTCAGCAGCTCTGGGAACCTTACAGATTCAGGCCCAACAAAGAAACTGCTAGAGGAGGCTACGTTGCAAAATTCAATATTCAAGCAGATGACACAGCTGAATGCAAAGCAGCAGAAAAGTGCCTACATGCCGCTTTGTCGGTAAGAAAGATGGACGCCTTCTTTCTGCTTTGCTGAGTGAAATTTAGTTGTTCAGACTTATTCATTTTCCCTCTATTAGCTATGCTGCCGTTGTATAAAGATCATTGAGCTCTGTATTTTCATTGTCAAATTAAATGCACTGCAGGCAAAAATAGTCCCCGTAACAGGAGATGTTATCTGGGGGCACCTTAGATAAGATTCTGTGGCTGACTGTTGCTCAAATGAAGGTTCTGAAAAGAAGTATAATGGCAGTGATATTCTTCATTCTCCTTGCCCTCTCTTCATTATGCATGGGGGGAAAGGGAGGAGGATAAACAAAGTTTTCCTAATGTTGCATTTATTCAGCTGTGATGACTTTACTGTGCCTAGTTAATAAAGCATTAAATCCGAGCACAGTGCCTCATCAGTGAGATGACATACCTTAGGTTGAAAGAATTAAGGGGCTTAATACAAAATGAGACCAGTGGCAAAGGCCTTGTCTACTCTACACGGCTAAATTGGTGCTGCTGCGATCGATGCAGCGGTGCTGATTTAGCAGGTCTGGTGAAGACAAGCTAAGTTGATGAGTGAGAGCGGTCCCGTCAGCCTCTGTAATCCACCTCAATGAAAGGCAGAAGCTATGTCACCGGGAGTGGGTCTCCCATTGACCTAGCGTAGTGTGGACACTGCTGTAAGTCGATCTAAGGTACATTGATTAAGTTGTGTTACTTAGGGCATGTCTACACTTACCTCTGGAGCGATCGATCCAGCGGAGGTCAATTTATCGCATCTAGTGAAGATGCAATAAATCGACCACCGAGCGCTCTCCCGTCAACTCTGGTACTCCACCGGAGCGAGAAGCATACGCGGAGTCGACAGGGGAGAGTCAGCAGTTGACCTACCGCAGTGAAGACAGTGCAGTAAGTAGCTCTAAGAACGTTGACTTCAGCTATGCTATTTTCATAGCTGAAATTGCATAACTTAGCCTGACTTAGCTCCCCCCCCACCTTGGTGTAGACCAGGCCTTACGTAACTTAACTAGCATAACTTAGATCGACTTACAGCGTTAGTGTAGACCAGGCCAAACAGTTCCTGGTGACAATGGTTGCCTTGGTTGGCTATTCTGATTCTCTCCCTTCCCCTTAAATAGTGGAAATAAGAACATAAGAACGGCCGTACTGGATCAGACCAAAGGTCCATCTAGCCCAGTATCCTGTCTACCGACAGTGGCTAATGCCAGGTACCCCAGAGGGAGTGAACCTAACAGGTAATGATCAAGTGATCTCTCTCCTGCCATCCATCTCCACCCTCTGACAAACAGAGGCTAGGGACACCATTCCTTACCCATCGTGGCTAATAGCCATTAATGGACTTAACCTCCGTGAATTTATCCAGTTCTCTTTTAAACACTGTTATAGTCCTAGCCTTCACAACCTCCTCAGGCAAGGAGTTCCACAAGTTGACTGTGCACTGTGTGAAGAAGAACTTCCTTTTATTTGTTTTAAACCTGCTGCCCATTAATTTCATTTGGTGGCCCCTAGTTCTTGTATTATGGGAACAAGTAAATAACTTTTCCTTATCTACTTTCTCCATATCACTCATGATTTTATATACCTCTATCATATCCTCCCTTAGTCTCCTCTTTTCCAAGCTGAAAAGTCCTAGCCTCTTTAATCTCTCCTCATATGGGACCCTCTCCAAACCCCTAATCATTTTAGTTGCCCTTCTCTGAACCTTTTCTAGTGCCAGTATATCTTTTTTGAGATGAGAAGACCACATCTGTACGCAGTATTCAAGATGTGGGCATACCATTGATTTATATAAGGGCAATAATATATTCTCCATCTTATTCTCTATCCCCTTTTTAATGATTCCTAACATCCTGTTTGCTTTTTTAACCACCTCTGCACACTGCGTGGACATCTTCAGAGAACTATCCACGATGACTCCAAGATCTTTTTCCTGATTAGTTGTAGCTAAATTAGCCCCCATCATATTGTATGTATAGTTGGGGTTATTTTTTCCAATATGCATTACTTTACATTTATCCACATTAAATTTCATTTGCCATTTTGTTGCCCAATCACTTAGTTTTGTGAGATCTTTTTGAAGTTCTTCACAGTCTGCTTTGGTCTTAACTATCTTGAGCAGTTTAGTATCATCTGCAAACTTTGCCACCTCACTTTTTACCCCTTTCTCCAGATCATTTATGAATAAGTTGAATAGGATTGGTCCTAGGACTGACCCTTGGGGAACACCACTAACTACCCTTCTCCATTCTGAGAATTTACCATTAATTGTATCTGTAAGAGGTGGACTGAGATTATACTGAAGTCTACCCAGAATTCTTCATTCTCATTGAAGTCAGATGCGTTACACCGGAGTAGGAGGTAATCCAGCATTGGAACAGCTTTGTAAAGGTCATGGTGGATTCTCCGTCTTTAAACCAAGATGGGCTGTCTCTCTAAATGACATGCTCTATTTCAGCCAAAAGATTGGCCCTGATGCAGGAATTGTTGGGTGAGGTTCTATGGCCTTTCTTATGCAGAAGGTAAAAATAGTCTCTTCTGACCTTAAAATCTAGGGGCCTGATTATCGTTTACACTAACAACAATTTACACCACTCTTGCAGTGTAAAGTCACCTTCAGGTGAGAGTACGTATCATTTACTCCTGTTTCAAGGCCCCTTTGCACAGCTAGAGCGGTGTAAAATGGCCTTCGCATAACAGTGAATCAAGCCCCAGGAAACTATGATGTGAGAGTGGGCTGATAAAGTTTGCGGATGATACGAAGGTGGGAGGAGTTGCAAACTCGGAGGAGGATAGGGATACTCTGCAGGGAGACTTGAATGAGCTTGTGAATTGGAGTATCAGAAATAGGATGAAATTTAATAGTAAAAAGTGTAAGGTGATGCACTTGGGGACGAATAATAACAATTTTAGTTACAAGATGGGGACGCATTGGTTAGAAGTAACGGAAGAGGAGAAGGACCTAGGGGTCCTTGTGGACCGCAGGATGACTATGAGTCGGCAATGTGACGTGGCGGTGAAAAAAGCCAATGCGGTCTTGGGATGTATTAGGCGAGGTATATCTAGTAGAGATAGGGAGGTCCTGCTTCCGTTGTATAAGGCGCTGGTGAGACCTCATTTGGAGTACTGTGTGCAGTTCTGGTCTCCTATGTTTAAAAAGGATGAACTCAAACTGGAACGGGTGCAGAGAAGGGCGACTAAGATGATCAGAGGAATGGAAAACCTGTCGTATGAAAAGAGATTAGAGGAGCTTGGGTTGTTTAGTCTGACAAAGCGAAGGCTGAGGGGGGATATGATTGCTATCTTTAAATATATCAGAGGGGTTAATACAAGGGAGGGAGAGGAATTATTCCAGTTTAGTACTAATGTGGACACGAGAACGAATGGATACAAACTGGCCGGGGGGAAGTTTAGGCTTGAAATTAGACGAAGGTTTCTGACCATCAGAGGGGTGAAATATTGGAACGGCCTTCCGAGGGAAACGGTGGGGGCGACGGACCTGTCTGGTTTTAAGATTAAGTTGGATAAGTTTATGGAGGGAATGGTTTAATGATAAAACATAGTAGCCAATGAAAACCAAGCAATGGTACATGAACAGCATAATGGCCAACAAGGGTCAGGCTAGAGACTCTTGCCTATATGCTCGGGGTATTACTGATCGCCATATTTGGGGTCGGGAAGGAATTTTCCTCCAGGGTAGATTGGCTGGGCCTCTGGAGGTTTTTCGCCTTCCTCCGCAGCATGGGGCAGGGATCACTAGCAGGAGGGTCTCAGCCGATTGAAGTCACTAAAACACAGGATTGGGGACTTCAACGGTAGAGTCCAGGGAAGGGTCTTGCGGCCTGCAGCATGCAGGGGGTCAGACCAGATGATCATAATGGTCCCTTCTGACCTTAATGTCTATGAGTCTATGAGTCTATGAGAGGAGACTCAAGCCCTTTTGTATTTGCCTCCTGGTGAAAAGCTTAATCACAATCTCGACTCAAAAGCATCTGAGTTTGAAGGGGTTCCGTGATCAGTAGCTACGTGGAAGAAAGTGAACAGGTGAGAATATCTGGGATGGAATAGGGGGACTAGGTGACAGGTGACAACTGATTCATGGAGGAAGGGGGAAATCAAAATAATGCTTGCTTCCCGATTATTCTGACACAACGTGAGACATGCTTTGATTGTTTTCTTAACAAGAAATAGCAAGGGAAGCACAATAGATTAATTAGGATGGCACTTCGAAACTGCAAGGCAATAGGGATGAGCACTGTAAAATCAGGCTCTGTGCCACAGTACAGTGCACCTATGGGTCAGGAGCCTGTGATCATGAGAGAAAGGTCTGAATAACAGATAACATTTAATAATGCCATGTAAAGAAAGGCCCTGGGCCAATCTCACATTAAGCTGGCATTTCTGACTGAAGCCTTGTGGGGTGTTCTCTAATTGCTGTTGACAGGCACATCTGGCAGAACCGCTTCTGTGGCATGGCGTAAAATGCCAGCGAGGCGTCCCAGAAGAAGTCAGATGACAGAATCCTCAGCTGTCAGTCGAAGGCAAGGAGCTCATTATTCCCCCCACCTCCAGTGCCGTAACGCCAATTCAAAGCCAGAGTTTACACTGAATAAATGCGCCACCCAACGAGTGATTCTCCTGTAGAACGTTACAGCCTCAAAACACCGGACAAACATTAAGGCCCCGATTCTGTACTCCAAAATCCCATTGACTTCCAGGGGGATTGATTTATCAATTTATTCATCAAGCTCCAAACTAGATGATTTCTCTAGGCACTACCACTGTATAAAAAATTGTCCCTATATGCTGTGTTCCACCACTTTCTCTCTGATCACTTTCTGTTCGGGCAAAGAATATAGAATATGGTCTTAATTCATGAATTCACTCAGCAGCCCTGAGTAGTAGGTTGACCCACATTTCATGGGAGACTGAGGCAGAGCAATTGAGCAATGCATCCAAGACCACCGGGGTCTTCCTGCACAGGGCTTACAACTAGAATTGGGTGCATTTTTTTTTCAATAAATAGTAAATTCGCCAAAAAATGCATTTGGGGGATGCGATGGGGCCAACCCTGCACTGGGCCAACAGGGATGGACCAATCACTGTGAGCCCAAGAAGCCACATCCCCTCACCCTTGTTGCACATGCTCCAGCTGGAAGGGACAAATAAAAGGAGGAAGCCCAGCTCAGTCTGGGCTGGTTGAGGAAGAGGAAGGATGTGTGTTGCAAGCTCCTAACAGTAGCGTAGCTGGGAGGAGCGGGGCAACGATGCCTAAGACCCCCATGTGCTGGGAACCATAGTCCTGGACTATGCTGCGGATAACCAAGTGACCACAGAGACTGACCGGGCCGCTGAGCTGCTGCCAGCTGGGGAGAGGCCTGAGATGCAACTTGTGTTAGGAAGTGACTGATGGAATATAGTAGAAATTGGTGCTTAAACCCTTAATGGGGAATCCCCCAGTTTCATAGGGTCCTGGGTCAGAATCCGGTGAAGCGAGCAAGGTGAGCCTGGGTTCCCCTACCCCACCCTACTTCCCACTAGGTGGGACAACTGTTTGTTTGCTTGCCTCAGCCAGGAGGCCCAGAGGCTACAGACTGCTTGTTCTACCCGGCCTGGGGGCCACAGGTTGACTATTTGATTGGCCCCACCAGGGCTTCTGAGGCCACCTTGTTGCAATTATTTGATCCCACAGGGAGTCCAGACGACTGTGTGATGGGGTGTACCAACCCTACATTAGGCCAAAGGGGGTGGCCCCAATCAACAAACAGGGCCCCCATCACAGAGGGATCCTGAAACTACTTACAAATTCAGGTCAAATTTGGCAAAGAGTTTCAGGCCAAAAAAACTGAAAACAAAAATTTTGGAAATGTCAAAATGGTTTGTTCTGGAAAATGTCAAAACGAACCCTCTCAGCATCTGGTTTTCCTTTCGTCTAGCAAAGCCATTCAGCCTCGGTGCAAAACTAACCTATTTTTAATCTGGATTTTTTTTGTTTTGGCCACCAAACCAAACCCCCCATTTTGTATCCAGTTCTATTTAGAACCCAGACGTTTGTAGTAGCTCTGCATCTTGGTCCAAACTGGAAGTTTTACCATTGACTTGAACTCAACCAGGATTTGGTCATCTGTGCATTAGACCCTTCTGTTTCCCTTGTTACAACTCTATTGCTTCTTATGTCTCGTGTTCTCTTTTAACACTGTGGTTGTTTGGCTTTCGTTGTGCGTTGAAAGCATCGGCGTAGAATTGTGTTTTAATTATGTCTGTGCGCCCCTGTAACTCCTGGGTGCCCCCACTGGGTTCAGATTCCTGGCCCCGCTCCCCAATGAGTCAGGACCACTTCAAGCTGGTGCGACATCTATGGGGCTGGAGTGGCAGGAGCTGGTTAGGGCTTTCCTTGCAGCGCCCTGCCACACACCTCCCCCCGTAATTAACCACTGGGGGGGCTTGGTTCGGCCCGTTCTCCCCCTACCTGGGAGATGATTTGGGGGCAGCCTACTGCCCTCCGCTGGGAGGTCCCCTGGATCCTCCTCGCGGGGTTTGTTGGTTCCCCACCCACAAAAGCCATAGAGGGACAGACCGCCTCATGGCTCTACTCCCACCCAGAGGTCCGCACACCAATCACAACTGGGCGGTTACCCTACCGGCTGCTCCCTGTTCTTGCCTGGCAGGGAGCCGGGTGGGTCTGGCCTCCGCGCCGGCTGTCCTGGGCCTCTGGTGCAGGTACTGAGCCCAAGGGGGCCTGGCCCTCATTGCTTGGAGGATCCCCCTGCAGGCCTTCCCCGAGGCCTTCCCCCTTTAAACCTTGGACCTCCTCTCCGGGGGTTTCCAAAGCGGGGCACCCCTTCGGTCGCTCACCCTCCCCTTCTTACCTGACTTCCCTCTGGCTTTGTTGTGTAGTACCTGCTTCTGTCTCCTTCGGACCTAGGTCCTCCTCCTCACCAGGGCTGAGGGGCATAAGAGTTCCCTCCATTTTCTGGGGGCTCCCCCCTCCTCCCACCCGAGGGTCTCCTCCCACAGCCGTTTTTCCTCCTTGGCACGGGGCCCCAATCTGTCCTGAGTACGATGGGGTACGGCAGCCCATCTACTACCCCCACCTGTTACCAGGCAAATCTGCCCCCAACTTCCAGGGGCACCTGCGCCATGGATGCATTCTAGCATCATTCTCCTCACAGGGATAAACCAGTGCGGTTTCACCAACCCGCGCTGAATGAGGAAGCGGTCCGAGGCTGTATCAACCAAACCCCTCTGGGGCTTCCTCCCCACCTGTACAGGGATGGTGGCCAGCTCTCGCACCTGTTTCTTCTCTCCCCCACTCGTCCAACCACAAAATTCGACAAGCCTGCACTCCATCACCGGGCAGTCCCGGGATTTGTGTCCTGGCTGCCCGCAACGCCAGCAGACCAGTTGACCCAGGCGACTGGGGGCCCCCTTAGCCTCCTCTCTTTTTTTCTACGGGTCTCTCCCTGGGGGAGGTTCTTGGGGCTTCTTCCCCCAGTCCAGGTCACAGCCTGTCCACTCCTCTCTCCAGGGAAAGTCCACCTTGGCATACTCCTCCATCATTTTGACGGTGGCCTCCACGGTCATCGGCTGGTACCTCTGGCCCCAGACCCGCATGTTCTCCGTGAGGCCCTGCACAAATTGCTTGAGAATCACACGGTCCATTATTTCTCCCACCGTCTAGGTGTCGGACCATAGCCACCGTGTAGCCCAATCGGTCAATTTTGGGGGAAAAGCTTGGAGCTGCAAAGCCCCTGTCCACTGGGTTGCCTGAAACTTTTGCCTGTACTTCTCGGCCAACAGTCCCTAGGACAGCCTCCTCCACCATCTCATAATCTCTGGTCATTGCTATAGGCCGCCTGCGCCTCACTGGCCAGATAAGGAGCTAGTCTTAGGGCCCACGTCACCCTATCCCAGCCAGCGCCCGTGGCTATCCATTCAAAAGTACATAGGAAGACGTCAGGGTCATTGGCAGGGCCCATTTTATAGAGACCCAGCCCTGTCGCGTGGTTTCCATCACCACGCAGGAGAGTCACCACCCGGTGCAGGAGCTGCTGCTGTATATTGGCCTGCTCCCGGTTGAAGTCCTGGAGGGTTTTTTGTTGTTCAGCCTGCCACGCGAGTAAGGCCTGCCTCTCAACCTGGTGGGACTGTTGGATGCCCTGCAGGGTCTTCTGCAGCTCCTCCTGCTGCTTATCCAGCCACTGCGCCATGCCTTCCATTCTCTCAGGTTGTCACTCCCTGGTGGTGGTTTTCGTCTCCCGGACAAGCCCCCAGGTGTAACAGGGTCCTCGGTGCCCGCACTGGGTTCAGCCTCCTGGCCCCGCTCCCAGTGAGTCAGGACCACTTCAACCTGTGCTCTTTATTTTTGTTTCCAGACCCCACCACCAAGCTCCATTTACAGGTTATTTACAGGTTTGGCCCAGCACAGGCCTCAGGGTAGTTGGCTCCTTCTGAGCCTTCTCTCCCCTCTGCTCCCCTCCGACTCACTTCCTCCCAAGCTTTTAGCCCCTGTTAATGAGGCTGGCAGGTGTGACCAGTTTCCAGGCCAGGTCCTAGCTAGTGGCCAAGCCCTGATTGGGGCTGGAGTGGCAGGAGCTGATTAGGGCTTCTCCTACAGCGCCCTGCCCCAACCCCCCAGTGGTGGGGTTGGGTTTTTGGAAAAGAAGGTGCTTTATAAACAATGCTATTATTATTATTTTGCTGATATATATTTTTTCTCCGTTGGATTGGGTGTCTTCCCCTGTTTCACTCCAGCTATATTTCTATGTAGTTGAAGGTTTCTTCTTCTTTTTTTTTTTTGCTTCTATTCTCTAGTTAAAAGCAAAGTCATCAATAATTTTAGATGAAATGTATTTGCTACAACACTCCAGGATAACATGTTTTGAATGTTCTGATTGATTTACGTCTATAAAAAACAAACTACATCAGACATGTGTCTGTAGAAGCCTTTGTTTCTTGTAAAGGTATGAGCCCTGTGCCTCATTAGTCTCCCAGTCTTTTCTTTTGGTACCCGTTGTGTTTCACACATTTTTATAAGCTGTCTGCCTCTAATAAATGAAATTATACTTCAGCTGTAAAGTGTTCCCATAAGCAATCAAAGAAATGTTACCTTGCAGTCTCTGAGCGTAAGCATCATCGGTACCATTGTCACATCATCAAGATGTAATGCAGGCTGGTTATTAGTTTTATGTTAGCCTGACAGCTTAGGTGGTGGAATATCACTAAAAGCCAAATGCTGTAGGAATCAAAGAATGGGACATCAGGACATGCCAGCCTTAAAAGCCCTGCACTCAATATTACATCTAGTTATTGTGATAATAGAGTGATTTACCCCAATGGAAATCCAAAGTGACTCCACTCAAGTGCTAGAAGCTGAAACTAGACACATTCAGACTAAGGGCTTGTCTACATTACTCGCTGGATCGACGGGCAGTGAGGACACTGCGGTAAATAGATCTAAGTACGTTGACTTCAGCTACGTTATTCACGTAGCTGAAGTTGCGTAACTTAGATCAATTCTCCCTCTCCCCCCCCCCCCCCCGGTGTAGACCAGGCATAAGAAATAAGAAGCAAGTGTTTAACAGTGAGGATAATTAACCATTGGAACAACTTACCTATTGATGTGGTAGATTGTCCATCACTTGAAGTCTTTAAATTCAGCCTGGATGTCTTTCTAAAAGAGATGCTGTAGTTCAACTAGACATTATGGGTTTGATGTTGGAATTACCTGGTGAAATTCTACTGCCTGTGTTATGCAGGAGGTCAGACTACATGATCATAGTGATCCCTTCTGGCTTTTGAATCTATGAAAGCTGCATTTCCATTTCCTGATTAGACAAGCTGACCTTTTATATGCTCTTTCCTGAAATAAATTTCTTTTCACCATGAAACAAAATTTCATATCCGGGTTAAACCAATGTCAGGGAGTGACCTGAAATTCACTTTCTATGGACAGTCACTTGACTAAAGCTTCAGTCAAAATGTTCGTGAAAAATAAGCCCAAAAGGCAAATGTGGTAGAATGGAAATGCAATTCAACATTTGCAAAAAATATTCATGCATACTTTCCCTCCGCTATGATCCAGAGCTCACAGAAGTCAATGGAAGGCTCCCACAATGCATCAAATCCAATTTTGATGTTGGCCTGACTCCCTCTGATCTTTAAGGGCACGAGTCAAGAAAGCATCTGTATGGAATTGCCTAACTTGAAGTACTTACTGAAGTCTCAACATCAGTGGCCTTTTAAGCATGTGCATTAATGATGGCCTGAAAATTTTTTGCATACAACTTTTTTTCAGCAAACAATGCAGATTTGGCCACCAAAACATTTTACAAATTCATGTCAATTTTGTTGAATTAATTTGGTCAGAAAAAAACAAAATCTGAAAAAAGCAAAATGTTTTGTTCAATCTGACACAATTTTGTTTTCAACTTTTCAATTCACTGAACAGTTTGAAGAATTTTGGTTCCCCCGAACCCATTCCCCGCAACCCCGATTTTCTGGCATTGCCGGTGAATTCAAAAATCCATTAGTTACCCAGCTCTGGTGCTGAATAGGGCTGGGCTTAAGCACATGCTTAAGTGTTTTCCTTACTGAGGACTAAATATCACATGGCACTTTTTCAAGAGCAGAGATTTCAGCCCTGTGGTCCTTGCCGAATTCTAGTGTGGGTAGCTATATTATGCCTACTTAAAACTCTCCTTGTAGTTTCAGTTGAAAACAGTATTCCTTGACAATTTTTGTCCTATACTGTTGGACGTTGTAGTTCTGCATTCTTGGGGGGAGGGGTAGCTCAGTGGTTTGAGTATTGGCCTGCTAAACCCAGGGTTGTGAGCTCAGTCCTTGAGGGGGGCACATAAGGATCTGGGGCAAAATCAGTACTTGGTCCTTCTAGTAAAGGCAGGGGTCAAAAGTCAATGATCTTTCAGAGTCCCTTCCAGTTCTATGAGATAGGTGTGTATCTCCATAAACATGTATTTTGTTTTTCCACAGAGCTGGCTGCAATTCAGTGAAGGCTGCAGTGATCCCTATATGCTACATGCATCAAATAATATTGGCTATTTTGGGGGGAAAAAGATGATTCATCATCTTTGTTTTTATACCTGCACTTTAATTATTGTAGCAAAGACAACTATTTCACCAAGCAACATTTTTTCTAGGTGTATTAATGGCTCCCAAGTTTCATCATTTCTCATTATAAAACAAGGGGATATGCAATGAAACAGAAAGATGGTCAATTCAAAACTGATCAAAAGGAATATTTTTGTTGCCTCAACCAATGAGCAAATTTCCTGTGGAACTTCTTGCCACAAGAAATTGAGATGAAGCACTTAGCAGGACTCAAAAAAGGATTAGACGTTTATATAGATAACACAAATAGCCAGAGGAGTTATAGTAAATATAGTTTTTAAAAAATAAACAGGAGCTTTGGGAATGATATAACCCCTCATGCTTTAGGGCATGAGTCAACTTCTAAATATTTGGGATGAGGAGGAAACTTTCCCTGGGAGCAGGTTATCCCATAACTGCCTACTGCAGGTGTGTGTGTGTGTGTAAGAGAGAGAGAGAGAGAGAGAGAGGTGCGAAGGGGGATCACCTTCTTCTTAAGCAGCTGGAGTTGCTCACAATTGGAGACAGGATACTGGACAAAATGAACTGCTGGTCTGGTCCAATCGGATTGTTCCTATGGTAATGGAAGGGATTAATGGTTCCAATCTAAGCTCAGAAATTACCAGCCTGCTGAATGGCCATTTGAAAGGAGTTTCTTAACTCAGTTCCCAGGCGACAGTAGCATACATCACAACTCCTCCCACCCGAAATGGTGTTTATTGACAGCCACGTTAGCCATTGGGACAAAGAGGCTGAGGGGTCGTGGAGGTTAAAATGCACTTTTGTGATCCCCAATGTTGCCTAGAGGTGGGAAGAGCTCTGACGAGCCTCAGCACCATTGCTGACAATCTTTTTACCAGCACCTTTCTGAGCCCTCCTGCGGGGTCTACAGAGAAGCAGAAACTCTCCATTCACTTTTGCCCTGGTGTAATGTTTCAAGGGGAGGAATTCAGCAGATTTTGCTTTTCCTGGGGCACCTTTTTGGCACTCTAAGTCTGATGAGAAAGTGAATGCGAGCTTTACCTATGCTCTTGTCCCCTCTTATCCAGTGCTAAGTAACCTGTGGGGATGAGATGGGCCAACACGTGACTGGCAGTATCATCCAGCAAGTGATGCAGGTGGTGTGCCGTTTGCCAGGTGACTGCCACCAAGATAGCACTGATTGACATCAGTTTGGATTCTCCGCATCTCGCTCAGGATTAGATGATGTTTGCAAACATTTGTGAATGTTGCAGTGCCACGAGAATGATTAAAGGATTAGAAAACATGCCCTGTAGTGATAGACTCAAGGCGCTCAATCTATTTAACCTAACAAAGAGAAGTTTAAGGGGTGATGTGTTTACAATGGATGTGTAAGAACCTACATGGGGAACAAGTATTTCCTCTTCAATCTAGCAAACAAAGGTCTAACATGATCCAATGGCTGGCAGTTGAAGATAGACAATTCAGACTAGAAGTAAGGCATAAGTTTTTTAACAGTGAGAGTAATTAACCATTAGAACAATTTACCAAGTGTTGTGGTGGATTCTATATCACTGGCAATTTTAAAATCAAGACTGGAATTCTTTTTAAAAAGATCTGCCCTAGGAATTATTTTGGGACAGTTCTCTGGCCTGTGTTATACAGAGGTCAGACTAGATGATCCCAGTGGTTCCTTCTGGCCTTGGAATCTACGAATTGGCAGTCAGTAGAATCTATCTCCATGAGCCTGCAGAGTGGTTCCCTGGGGCTGCGCCTTTCAGAGCTGTATCTTGTCTGTGTATAAAGTTTGATATTATTATTATTTATATTGCATCATAGAATCATAGAATATCAGGGTTGGAAGGGACCTCAGGAGGTCATCTAGTCCAATCCCCTGCTCAAAGCAGGACCTAATTCCCAACTAAATCATCCCAGTCAGGGCTTTGTCAAGCCTGACCTTAAAAACCTCAAAGGAAGGAGATTCCACCACCTCCCTAGGTAACCACCTTCCTAGTGAAAAAGTTTTTCTTAGTATCCAACCTAAACCTCCCCCACTGCAACTTGAGACCATTCCTCCTTGTTCTGTCATCTAGTACCACTGAGAACAGTCTAGATCCATCCTCTTTGGAACCCCCTTTCAGGTAGTTGAAAGCAGCTATCAAACCCTCATTCTTCTCTTCTGCAGACTAAACAATCCCAGTTCCCTCAGCCTCTCCTCGTAAGTCATGTGCTCCAGCTCCCTCATCATTTTTGTTGCCCTCTGCCAGACTCTTTCCAATTTTTCCACATCCTTCTTGTAGTGTGGGACCCAAAACTGGACACAGTACTCCAGATGAGGCCTCACCAATGTCGAATAGAGGGGAATGATCACGTCCCTCGATCTGCTGGCAATGCCCCTACTTATACAGCCCAAAATGTCGTTAGCCTTTTTTGGCAACAAGGGCACACTGTTGACTCATATCCAGCTTCTCATCCACTGTAACCCCTAGGTCCTTTTCTGCAGAACTGCTTCCTAGCCATTCGGTCCCTGGTCTGTAGCAGTGCATGGGATTCTTCCGTCATAAGTGCAGGACTCTGCACTTGTCCTTGTTGAACCTCATCAGATTTCTTTTGGCCCAATCCTCTAATTTGTCTAGGTCCCTCTTTATGCTATCCCTACCGTCCAGCATATCTACCACTCCTCCCAGTTTAGTGTCATCTGCAAACTTGCTGAGGGTGCAGTCCACACCATCCTCTGGATCATTGATGAAGATATTGAACAAAACCGGCCCCAGGACCGACCCCTGGGGCACTCTGCTTGATACCGGCTGCCAACTAGACATGGAGCCATTGATCACTACCCATTGAGACCAATGATCTAGCCAGCTTTCTATCCACCTTATAGTTCATTCATCCAGCCCATACTTCTTTAACTTGCTGGCAGTCCCAGCCAAGAATCCTAGGTGTTGTGAGAGGCAGCCTCCACCCCAGAGAGCCTACAGCTGAAAGAGACAAGACTCCTTCCTCCAGAATAGGAGGGGAAATTGCAACATAGAGGGGAAGTGACTTGCCTACGCTCACACGGCAGGTCAGTGGCAGAGTTGGACTAAATACAGGACTTAAATCCCTAGGGCAGTCCTAAGCACTTCTGTAAATTCACATCAGCATTCAAATGTGGGTTGTTGTTTTTTAAATCCAAATTCACTGATGACCCTTTATTACAAGGCACAGGTGAGCCCTGTTTCTGAGAAGATCATTTTGCTTTCCCCCCCTTGAAGATGGAGGGGGAAAAGGGCATTCCACAAGCAAATAAACAAACAAACCCAAAACAACCCACCTCCTCCCCCCCCACACTCCATTTTTATTAACATTTGATTGCTGAAATTAACTTAACATTTGCCTCTGAGTGGGATAAAAATTCTAGAGAGATGATTCAATGATCAAAAGTATGCCTGGGACACCAAGGTTCAAATCACACCAACTCTTTCTCACTCCACTGTAGCTCATCCCAGAGAGTTGTAAAACACCAGGCCATGTATTATATTTTTAAAAATGGATATCTATTATTTTTCTTTCTCCCGTGAAATACATTTATATGCAGATAGCAGAGATCCTATCTGAAACTGGAAATGGGACTCATTGTTCCAGAACACATAATAGCAGAGGAAAGCAGGAACTGTTTTATTGCAGTAATAATAGTTCTAGTTGTCCAAAGGAGAAAAAAGCCAATAATTTTCATAACCTACAGGCTGCAGGAAGCTATAAATTTCCATGCTCACGCTTTGTGAGGCCCTAGTTTGTTGAATATATAACGTCTTTGACATTCCACTGGGGATTGTCTCAGAGAGAGGAAGCCATCACTTGACTCCTCCAAACACAGCATTTGGCATATTTGGCAAGAGTCCCAAATGCAAAAGTATCAGTGGATTAGGCACCCATTCCTAATCCCACTGAATTCTATGTCAAAACTCCCATTGACTTCCATGGGAGTATTTTCAGGTCCTGTATGAGCCATGCACTGCTCTTGATCTGTGCAGGTGTGGAGCTCCTATTGCCATCAGCTAGGGTTGCATGCACAGGTTGTGGGCATCTTGTGGCTGAAGAACAACATAGGAGGTCTGGGTATTAGTCTCATCTTTTCCCTGGGCTTGCCCTGTGACCATGGGCAAGTCATTTCGGCCAACATTTTCCAAAAGTGCCCACTGGTTTGGGGAGCAACCAAGGACCCCAAGCGGGTGGCACCCACAACTCTTGGGCAGTTTTGAACATTTAGGTTTTACCCTCACGCTGATCCAGTTTTTATCACTTTGCCTCACAGGCATAATGGGCTTGATCCAGCACCCACCAAAGTCAATGGAAAGACTTCTACTTCAAGGAGCTGGTCTGGATTAGGTCCTTTATGTAGCTTGATTCGTGAATATCCTCAAGAGCATTTTGATGTTGAAGTGGAGGTGAAACATCATAAAGTATAAAATATAATGCCCTCTCCAACATATAATTAATAGAAAGTCAGTAGTGAAACAGCAACATTATTTTAAAATGCAACAGAATCACAGTTATAAAATAGTAGATTCTGTGTGGGGAGCTGGCAAGCACGCCATACTGTTCTGTTACACTTTTATTTATCAATTAAAAACAAGGAGGGTGGGAGAGGTTACATGTAATTCTCTCTGTGTTCCATTCCAGATGTTCCATCTAACGATGCTCTGGAGCCAAATTATTCAAGCGGATCAAAAACATATTTTGCATGAAAAATAATGTAAAAAATCATTTTTGTCAACATTTTTCACTGAATGTTGCGGGTTTTCTGTGTAAACCAACATTTTTTGGTTAGTTTTTGAGGACCAAAAATCGAAAATTCTTTGTTTTGTTTAATTTAATTTTATTTTTTTTGTCAAAAAGCCAGAAAAAGGTGGCAAAATCAAAAATGGACTCCTGAAAACTTTCATTTTGTCATCACCAAAAAAAGTTTCAATGTAAATTTGACCATCTTTATCAACTATACAAACTGCCTGCCTACATCGAACCAGTAAATGGGTCGTTCTGTGCCTACATCATGTGCCTCAGCATGCAAAGAGTTAATTGGATGTATCATTACCCATTTAATGTGTGCAAAGACAAATTTAATGCATGTACAGGCAAATGTTGTGGGTACTATCTTGGAGGGGGAAAAGCACATTTATAAATGAGCACTCTAAATAGTAAGAAAATTAGGCTTTGTAAGTCACTAAACATTGGAATAAGGCACTTTCTGCATCTACTGGAGAAGAATTTAAATGGAAACATTTTTATTTTCAGTGCACAAACCTTGAGTCACTCTGGGGCAGGGAGGAAAATGAAGCATGTTGCAAGCTGCAGAAATCAAAAGACAATGTAAGAATCTGTTTTTAAGCATTTTTGGGGGTGGGAACAAATTGCCATGGCAACCTCTAAATGGATATGTCTTCAAGGAAATCATGCTGTTCCCTTGAAAAGGGAAATGCATAATATAACAAGCACTTGAAAGTTATCTTTGAAAGGCATGTGTACGGGAAAAATCAGAAATGTTTTATAAATTCAAACTCATGAAACATTCATGCCGCCTCACTAGTGTTTCCCATTACAATTATCCTACCAAGGCTCAGGCAGGAGCTGAGGAAACTTGTGATGCAGCTGCATGTTTAGGGGTGCATTTGTGGTCAGACTGGCCTATGCTACCAACCTCCTTCTGTGGGTCCATAAGTGCTCATCTGTTGCCTAGTGCAGTCAATGTAAAGGCGACCGCTGATTTCGACAGCCATGCGCCCTAAAACAGTCAACTCTTCTCTGATATAGTGTTGTGGATTGGGCTCACATTGTTATGGGTCAAGGTACGGCTGCTGCCGTCCGTTCAGAATAAACGTAAATGGAACCGCGTGGCAGATACAATGACAGCAGTACTCACAAACACGGGCCCATGGAAATGGTGGGTATAAGCAGAATCTTGTAACTCAAGGGTTTTAAAAGGCAGGGGTTGGTGCTTGGATTGGTGGAATTGTTTTTGCATGTGTGCCAGAGAGACACTGGACACCCTGGGAGCAGGACAGACTGGGCGAGACAGAGGGACAGCTTGGCCAACCATGGTGTATGACCCTGGGACAAGCTAGACAGATGGCTTCTGGGTCTGGTGCTGGCTTAGGGCTGTAGGCCAGGGGTGGTCAACCTGAGCCCGAGAAGGAGCCAGAATTTACCAATGTACATTGCCAAAGAGTCACAGTAATACATCAGCATCCCCCCACCCATCAGCTCCCCCCCCTGCTTCCAGCATCTCCCACCCACCGGCAGCCCCGCTGATCAGCGCCTCCCCACACCTCATGATCAGCTTTTTCATGGCGTGCAGGAGGCTCTGGGGGGAAAGGGGGAGGAGCGAGGGCATGGCAGGCTCAGGGGAGGGGGTGTGAAAGGGGTGGAGTGGGGGCAGGGCCTATGGCAGAGCCAGGGGTTGAGCAGTGAGCACCCCCCGGCACATTGGAAAGTTGGCGCCTGTAGCTCCAGCCCCGGAGTCGGTGCCTATACAAGGAGCCTCAATGGCCACCCCTGCTGTAGGCAGAGGAGCTATCCCCTGTTTTTTGGTTCTGCCCATGTTCAGAGATGTGGGACTGTGTGTGTTCCATGTAAATAAACAAGATGGCATCACAGAAAACACCAGATTCCATCATAAATTTCTCCTCCTGGCTGGAAAATCCTACTAGGCCCTGAACTTTGACTAGCTACTCAGGGGTAACAATACTGTCTTCCTTTTTTTCTAATGGATCGATTCTTCTTCCCAGCAACACCAATCACTTCAGTGGAGTTACAGTGGTGTAATCTAGGGAAGAATTTGGTCTAATATCTTTAATGGCAGAATTATTCCTTTTAACTTGCCTATTTTTTTTTTAACCTGTGAACAGAATGTGGATGACAACTCTGGAACTATTTTCTGCTCTGAAAGGTGCTGGATAGATAGCCTTGATCTCCATTCCACTACACCCCAGTCAGCATCAATACATGGTTCCCCACTGATATCCCTTCACTCAGGGCTCAGAGGACATATCTTTAGAGCTGAAAGGGTATCTTATTTTCCAGTGTAACCCCTGTTTGCTCGGAGTGGCACTTTCCCCCCCTGTAGGGGTGGTGAGGCCTGCTAGAAATCGATGAGCCTGCTACAGCCGTGGCTAACAGAAATGCTGCTCTTAGCTCATGCAATAAGAACTCATGCATTTAGCTCCAGAGGTCCCAGGTTTGATCCCCACTCCCAATGCCCCTATGTGGGTTGGCATTACACTAATGTCGCTCAATCCTTGCCCCCTCTGTTGAATCTACTAATAAATGTGCCAATTAGAGCCAGGCAAATACTGCAAAATATTGTTCACGTTTTCTATATGGATTTGCTTTTTGCTGAGTTTATACCACTTTAAGGATTTGCTTTTTCCTAAATTTATACCACTTTAGTGGCTGCTTTCCACAAATGCAGGCCCTCGTCTACACAAAGAAGTTGAAATCAATTCAGTGCAAACGGCTGCGTGCAAACGGCTGCATGGACTAGAGCTAGGCAGCATTTGGGGGCAAAAAATGAGGATTCAGGGACACTAATACATTTCATGAATCTGTGTCAGTTTTGCCAAATTCTTTGTGTTGAACCCTTCACTTCAAAAATTCTGAAAAAAGTCGGACCATATCATTTTGACATTTTTGCAATGAAACATTTTGATTCAAAATAACTGTTTTGAAATGTCCTTCCATTTTATTTTAAAAAAATTTAAACATGCTCAAAATCAAAACAAAATTTTGATTTTGAAACATTTTGTTCAACCTGAAATTTATATATGTTTTTCTTTTCAATTTGCCAAAAATTTAAAAAAGGACTTGTTTGGGGGCCAATTTTTAAATTTTAATTGCCAGCAACCTGAAAAAATCAGTCATTTACACAGCTGTAATATAGACACTCCTATTTTGATTTTAACCAGCTTAGTACTAAAGTAATCCTTATATAAACTGAAATAGGAGTGTTCACACAGCCTTTTGCACTGGTTTGACTAAAAAGGTTTAAAAATCATATCTCACTGGTACAACTTTCTCAGGTAAACAAGCCCTTCAAAAATAATGTTACTGGCAGAAATATGCACAGAAAGAGAGAATTTTTAACCATATATCAGAGAATATTTATAGAAAGCATATATAAAATGCATAATCATGAAAATATTTGCACCAGAAACCTGATTCATAACCAGGATTATGTATATCCAATCAAAGGACAGAAACACAACAATCAAAACAGCTTGAGTATTGAATTATGACTACTGAATACTTGAAGCAATTTATGTGCTGAAATACTTCCGCATAAAATAGTCACCTGATATGTTTCTAACAATGAACAATTTTTGTGTAAATCATCTGCTCAAAGGCAATTTGCAAACAACTAAAAGTGCTAAATTTGACAGATAAATTGCTGCAAATAGTTTTGCTCAGCTCCAGTGCCATTTGGGGTAGTGATGTCTGTGGTAGAAAGAACTGCTAAGAAACTCATTTCACATAGGTCAACAAGGAGTCATTAAACGGTAAGCTTTTTGGGTCGGAGACTATATTTTACTGTAGATCTAGACTATATTCTACTGTAGATCTGTAGATCTGTACTGTGTAGTACAAGGGGGCCTAAAGGAGATACCATGTTAGCAATTGTTAATAATAATTAATAGACACAACAACAACAATAGTTACTAGAGAAAACAATTCCCAAACTTGGGGCAAGTTTAGATCCGGAACCAAACCTCACCGTTCAGGCTTGAAAATAAATATAACAGGCTCAAATTGAGATCAATGGGAGTTATGCACCTAAATGCCTTTGAGGATCTGACCCCCAGAATCTGAAAAGGGGAGGAGGTCTGATCCAGACCCAAACTTTGTGGGTGAGGCACACCTCATCCCAATACTGGGTGCTGTTCTTTGGCTTGTAATTCAGGTGGCCAGACTAAATAATCATAATTGTTCCTCCTGATTTTAAAATCTATTAATCTTTAATAATTACTGACTGAGGCTAGATTTGAGCCACCAATCTAGAAGCACCTTAGCTCACCATTACTGATGCACTGAGCCAGCGGGTGTCCTGTGGGACAGCTCCCGTCTTGGCTTGTCTCATGACTACAATTACAGAACGACAACACTGCCACGATTCAGATCTACAAACGAAGGAAATCACTCACGAAAGCCGCTGAACTACAACGTTTCAGTGGAAGATGCTAACACTGAAGTATTCCATCGAATGAATGCTTAAAGATATTTATAAGGCTTCAGAGAAGGCCAAATCACTGCTACCAGGACTGGGTGAGAAAGAGTGCTAGAAACTGTGTGAGTGTGCATGAGGGCCATGCCCCTGAAAAATGTTTGGATCAGAGAGGCAGAACTATTCAGTAAATTAGAACAAAGTAAAAAAAGAAAAAAAAAAGACTCTTCAGGTGCAGATGGGATTTAGCCTATCATATTAAGAAAACCGAGGCAGAAGTCTCCAGGCCAGAAGTGGGCTGTAGTCCACGAAAGCTTATGCTCTAATAAATTGTTAGTCTCTAAGGTGCCACAAGTACTCCTGTTCTTTTTGCAGGCCAGAACTAATGATCTCAAAGAGCTCATTAACTTTAAGTGAGTTTCCAGAAGATTGCAAGCATGTGAACCCCATTATCAAAACTCAGAAAGGGATTTGAGTCCAACCTGGGGTAGTGTAGGTATGCAGCTTGACATCTGCAGTATGTTAAATTGTTAAAACAAGGGTTGAGTTTGAAGAGGAAATGGAACATCTTCATTTATTAAAGGGGCGGGTGGAAGAAGTGTGAATCTCTGGGCATTTTTTTTTTCAACTAAGAACTGGCTTAGTGGCCAAAAGGTTAATCCAATACTTCAAAGGTGAAAGCCTTCAAAACAGTAGTAGATTCAGGGCCTGATCCAAAGCTCACGTGAGTCAATGGGAGTCTCCCCCTTGACTTCAGTGGGCTTTGGGGATCAGGCCCTCTTCACCCCAAATTTTCAAGCATTAATTAAGTTTCATAATGCCATGGTGAGATGGGTAAGCATAATAAACCCAAGTTTACAGCTGGAGAAACTAAGGCAGAGAGGTTAAGTGACTCACCTATGGTTCTACAAGTCCATGGCAGAGCAGAGCATGGGACAGACGAGTTCTGATGGCTCAGCCTCTGCTGTAACCTAGAGATGTCGTTTATATGCCTGAATTATGGAGACTGGTCTGAGTGGTCTGTCATATTTTAAAGAGTGATGGTCCTGCTTTGAAGAGGGGGTTAGACTAGATACCTCCTGAGGTCTCTTCCAACCCTAATATTCTATGATTCTATGTTTTTCTAATTGGTCAAAGTCTATGCTGGTGTAAAGTAGGCATGAATCCATGGAAGCTTCTGCTCCTACACCTGCTTATAACTGCTGGTTAAACTTCAAGGGCCAGCTGCTTTGCTTTTGTAAATCAGTTTAGGCCAGTGAATGATCTCACCCCCCATTGTGTTGAACAAGGCTAAAACCAGAAAGATTCGGCAAGAGATTTAATAGGGTTCTATAGAAAGTGTTCTAAAACACCTAGAGCATTTAATAGAGAATGAGCTCTTTGAACCCTCTTCTAGAATTCTATAGTTGGGATATAATTCCCTATTACATTCTATAAAATGGTTTAAAAGAAATGGATAGAAAGGTCCCTATTATATTCTATTGGATTCTCTGTAACACTAAGGAAAGGAGAATGGTGTGTCAATAATCCTTGACACAGGCACAGTATGGATAAAGGTGTTAAATGGCTAGAGAAGTTTCTCTATAACTCAACGGTGTTTCACATGATAAAAATATTATTTGATCTGACAGCTACAGGGATTGGGGTAGGACCTGGGAACTAGGCAAAAAATAAATAGCAGGAGGAAATGTACTGTACATAACATAGTACTGGAAATGTTAATTATGTTGCACAACCCTATTGGTCAATGCCTGACCCAAGCTATTACTAATCTTTTTTAATATTGCCAAGAGAGCACATCTGTCTAGTGCAAATACGATTCAGGTTGCCAGAGGCGGTGCATTGCAGGAAGCAGTGCGAATACACACACTCACAAGAGAACAAAAACATTTAGTTCTACTATTTATGGTAACTGAGCTGACACATGGCAAATTAAATTTAATGCTGACAATTTCTGACTTGTACATGCCGGTGGCGGGTTAAAAAAGGGTTCAAGGATGAGAAAAGTGACATATGCCAGTACATTATGAATGGGATTGAAACAGATCACAAGGGCCCTGGAGTAAATGGAGTTGTCTTCTCTAACAATGTTAAACAATGCAGGGAGAGGCCATTTAAATAGCCAACAGAATGCTAAAGAGAGACAACTGAAGCCATGGAATACAAGTAGAGGGGGAAACAGTGTGATGAGATAGTATGGCCCTTTGGTATTGCTCCTTGTATAGCATACTAAAGCGCAGAATACTATTGCACCACATGTCCTGGACAGGGAGGCGAGGATGCTAACACTGATAGGGTGGTGACATGTTGGTAAGACACCCAATCATGCAGAACTCATAGATTTCTTTGGAAGTGGAGGGGCACTCGGCTCTAAATGAAGGTGATATTGATAGAGGCCAAAGAAAAACGAACATCTAGAGGTTGGGTTCCAAGCCCTCTTGAAGAACCAAAGCCAAATGGGGTGTGTGATGGGCCCAAGGATTTTGGCCCTACAAAGAATACTTAATAAATATTAATAAAGAAGAAGGATGGTCTTATGTAAGGCACTGGACTGGGACTTCAGAGATGTGGGTCCAATTTCTGACAGGGCCAGAATTTTTCTTTGGGACATTAGAGAAGTCTCTTAATCCCATTGTGCCTCCGCTCAACATCTTGCATCCTCTCATCCTGTATCTGCCAAAGCTACTTAGATGATAAGCTCTTTAGTGCAGGGATTGTCTCCTACTTCTTGTTTAGACAGAGCCTAGTGCACGAGGACTCCAGTCTCAGCTGGGATCTCTAGCAGAGTTGGGCAGGAGTTTTCCACTGGAATGATTTTCTGGCAGAAAATGCCCTTTTCGCAAAATCAAAATTTTCCACAGGACAATTTTAATTTTGCCCACAAATTTTGATTTTCCCAATGGCTCCTGGGCTGTTTGCCAGGAAGACTGTCAGAGGGACAAAGCGGGTGAGGTAATATCTTTTATTGGACCAACTAAAAGACATTACCTTACCCACTTTGTCTCTCTAATATCTTGGGATCGACACGGCTACCACAACACTTCATGCAACAATGGAAGGCCCTCATCAATTTCACTTTTTGCCTGCCTCCAGGTGGGCAGCCAGCAATCCGGAAAATACCATTTTGGTTCTTCCAGATTTTAGTGATTTTTTTTTTTTACTTTTCATCCTGAGTAGGATAGGTTTTTTTCCAAAAGTGTGACTTTTTTAAGGGAAGAGATTTCCATTTTCTAGCCAGTTCTAGTTCCTAGGTGCTATTGTAATAAACTAATATTGCTATTGCAATAAATAGCATTCACCATTCACCTCTTCCATAGCACCTTTCATCATAGATCTCAAAGGACATTACAAAGGACGAGACATATCATTATCCCCATCATACAGCAGTACAGAGAGGTAACGTGACTTGTCCAGAGAATGAAGATGGGGTTGAAGTTTCCTTTAGAGTTGGTGTCTACACAAAAAATAATAATGATAAAAAAAATACCGAGGCCAGAGGAAATTCTGCTTTATTATATTCTCTGAAAAGTTTAAAACTTTGTTAATGTTTGTCTTTAATCAGTTTCTCTAGGCAAGGAAATGTGTGTAAAGTCTTAGAACACCAGTTAGAACAGAGTCTGAGCCAAATGCCATATGCAACAGAGAGTCCAACTGAAACTGAATGTCAAACAATAATGATATTTTGCCCTTTCTATAGGGCCAGATTCTGCGACCTACCCTGTTTCCCCGAAAATAAGACAGTGTCTTATATTAATTTTTTGCTCCCAAAGATGCGCTAGGTCTTATTTTCAGGGGATGTCTTATTTTTCAGAAATGAAAAATGCCTTATTATCGGTGGATGCCTTATTATCGGGGAGGTCTTATTATCGGGGGGATGCCTTATATTACAACGAGAGGCAAAACTGTAAGTAGGCCTTATTTTCGGAGGATGTCTTATTTTCGGGGAAACAGGGTAGTTCAATGTGACCATTAACCTTGAGTAACAAAGGTACAAAAAACTGGCCCCACCGCACAGCTCAAGTGGCTAAGATATGTGCTCAAGTAGGGCTGGAGTGAAAAGAAATTCCTCACCGGGTCTTTGCTGTTTAGCTGCAGTGTAGCCATTCTGGCTCGGGCTGGAGCTTGGGCTCTGGGACCCTGCAAGCTGGGAGGGTCCATGAATTCAGGCTGCAGTCCGATCCCAAATGTCTACAACACAATGAAACAGCACATTAGCCCGGGCCCCTTAGCCCGAGTCAGCTGGCATGGGTCAGCTGCAGATGTCTAATTGCAGTGTAGACATACCCCAAGTCTCATTTTGAAAAGTGACTTAGCTACTTAGGCTCCTAAGTCCTATTGACAGTCATTGAAATCTTGGTGCCTAACTGTCTAAATGCCTTTTGTAAATGAGACTAAAGTGCCAGAGTTTTAACGGCATTTCAATGGGAATTAGGCATCTAAATACCTTTAAAAATATACTCCTTAGGCGTGGCAATGCTGAGAAACACAATGCTGAAATACCTTTAAAAATCTGGGCCTTAGCATCTCTGTGCTTCAGTTTCCCATCTGTGCTAATGAGATAATACGTCCTTTCACCCATCCCATTGCATGTCTTGTCTATGTAGACTGAAAGCGCTTCATGGGAAGGGCTGTTTTTTATGATGTAAACACACAGTGCTTAGCACAATGGGGCCCTGATACAAACAACAATCACTTTCATGATAATAATGGAACCTCACAGATATTGTGCTCACGGGACTGGTGCTCATTTGGGAAGGGTGTCACTATTCAGTAAATACAGCACCATATGACAGACTAATAATATCATATTATAATATAATATAATTATTATACTAATGATTATTAGTAGTACAAACTTGTACAAACCCAGTACACTTTACACAGTTCAATAATAGTTGACAAGTTAAGTAACAAAGATCTGGGCCAATACCTCTGAAAAAATTCATTTGACAAACTTCACCTTTTTATGGTTTGTGAATAGCCGACAAGAAGATTGAGAAATTCCAAAATGTGTTTGTCAGTCAAAAATATTCAAAAAATTTTTCCGTGTGTTTTTGCTTGGCAGATTGTGAACATGCAAGTTCATCTGTGTCACTGTGAGTCTGATGTATGCACACTAGATTGGATTAAACTAGCATGCTAAGCATAGCAGTGAAGCTGTGATGGTGTGGGTGGTGGGAAAGGCTAATTGCCCAAGTACCATCCTGCCTGGGACCCTGGGTACATAATTGGGGTGGCTAGCTCATCCTGCCATGGTAACACTTCTATTTTTAGCTCACTAGCTTGATCAGAGATAGCAGGCCTACATCTACCCCAGCTGGAAATTACAGCCCAGCTTAAGTTTGTTTCTAGGCTCTGATTGGATGACTTATGTAGCCAACCACCACAAAGTGAATTTTGGACTCTCCATTTGATTGTACAATTTGCAGTTCACACTGGGAACCATGTTGGTGAGTTTTTCATAGCCAGGTAACCAGCCTTGAAACAGAAACAATGCCATGTGATTTAGTGAGCAACCCAGAAGTGAGAATTTCAAAGCATGGACTATATCACTGAAAGGTTCTTTTGGGACTACTTGAGGTAAAGTTCCCCTTTCTGTGAGTATCTGCACTAGCACAGCTTGGTTTCTTGAAGGTTCATGGAAATCAAATCGGTAAGGGCCATGAACAAGTTATAATATAAACTTGCTTTTGAACATATATTCATGAGCAAACTCTTCCACCGTCCACTCAGCTCCAGTAATGAATAATAGCAGAGGTGCAGGCAAGGGGCCAGATGGGTCTCTGGAATGGAGATGGAGAAACAATGAAGCAGAGAGATACAGGAGAGGCCATTCCAAAGGGCAGCAGCTGCAGCGGCAAAGGCTCTCTCACAGCAGTGATATTGGGTGTGTGGGACTAGAGGGATGGCGGGAGGATGAGACTGGTACTAGATGAGCGGAGGGAGACGGGGAGCAGGAAACAGAATAAGAGATGCTGTAATACACAAAACAATTGCAAAGCCAGATAGCAAAGGGTGTGTCTACCAGATTTAAGGGTCAGAGCATGGTCAGCAAATGTGCAGCTGGGGGCCCAATGGTCATGTTGCCTTAGGCTTTATTAAAGGTAGAAAATTAAAAAAAAAATAAAACAAAAATCACAAGCCTAAAGAAAAGTGGAATCTCACCCAAATTGTGTTGGCTTGTGTAGTTCCAGTTGTTGGAACCTCGCACCACAGCGACACTTTTCCTTGAACAATTGTTCTGTGACGCTGTCCAGCTCCAACCTTGCTGTCTTGTCATTTTCAGTTTCCAGGAGAACAAGGTCATTCAGCTGTGTCTGTGATAGTGTTGAAGGCATGTAGTTTTGCATACAACTTCATGAGTTCGTTGCATGTTCAACACTCCAATTAGAATAGTGAGAAAGTTTCCCTTTCTGGTAAAACGTCATCAAGGAACTTAACTCTCTGAAATTCAAACAGTGACCAAATGAACCCATCTGTGTCCTTTGTAAAATAATACATTTTGACAGACATAATCTCGGGAATGAAGACTTTAGAAAAAATAAGAGAAGTTACACAACATCCTTCTTTGACTCTTCTGAAATTATATTTTGAAGTTGCCTAGGATGGACGAAATAGAGAAGCTGCCTCATGAAATCCCTCACACTGAGATTTTAGTTCACTGATCATATCGTCTAAGACCTCACAATATTTCTTTCGGTGATTATCCTTTGCTTCTAACACAGAATCAGCTGCAAATTTATCATCCATGCAGCATACACATCTCTTCCTGTGGCTTGGCTACTTTGCATTTTCAAAACCCATTACTTCCCACCTCTTCTGAGATTCTTTTATGATGTCCTCATACTTTTCTTCAGATCTGAGTTTGCTGAGCTCATTCACTGTGCTCTCAATTGCCCGGTAGACGTGGAACAGATCAATTTTCTTTGACTGAAGGATTCCAGAAGCTGCAGTCATGAAAACTAAGATCCTATGCTATCATAACAGACTGAGGAAGAACATCCAAGCCATCAGAGACAGGTTGCTTTTTGCTTGACGTATGTCCTCACTATTCCTGTGTTCAGCGACAGTTTCATCTTCTAGACATTTAATTATACTCTGAAAATTTACTATCATTGCCTTAGTGGCTTTCATTAGAGCTGCCCGTCTAGTCTTGCAGACTGCCTTTAGATGGAAAGGTCTCCTTCGTTCTTCAGAAGTCTGTTCAATTTCATCTGCTGCATCATCCTGTCAAAGTCTTCAGGGACCTGAAGTGCATCATAAGGTTCCTCTTCCCTTTGCAAAGTTGTACTCTCTCGAGCAAGAGTTTGAAGATAAAGATTATTTTTAGACTTAATCATTAGTTTCTCCTAGGGCTTAAATTCAGCTGGAGCTGTCCGGAGCAGAGCTCTGGTAAATCTTTTCAAACCTGTGGGAGTACCCTCCCACGAGGCTGAAGCCCGAAGCTCTGGGGCTCCAGGAAATACTCAATAACAATTTAAGCCCTGTTTTTTCCCACCGATGGAAGATTCTGTAAAACAGTTATATATCTCCTGCAAAGTGTGAAGAAAACTTTCAGGTCTGGACTGGATTTATCATCAGCAGCATGCCCCAAAGCTAGGTTTGAGGTGCTGGGCAAACACTTTGTTGCCTGACAGATGCATTTTGCTTGCAATTCTCCATGAGGTCTGGCCATAAGACTTCCCCCCTCATATCCTTGTCTATACATTTGGGGTCTAATTCATATTTGTAGAATAAAACATTAGTTAACAGGTCACACAAGGAGGCAGCATCTGTCTCACTTACTGCCACAAAGTTTACAAAATGATCTTT
This sequence comes from Malaclemys terrapin pileata, assembly GCF_027887155.1. NCBI lineage: Eukaryota > Metazoa > Chordata > Testudines > Emydidae > Malaclemys > Malaclemys terrapin. The sequence continues at coordinate 11,035,291 of NC_071505.1, read as the reverse complement.
CATACCTACTTTTCCTTCGATACAATCAATATTAAAATGAAGCAAAATGGCCATTTGATCAACATGGCTAACATCCGAGGATGCATCTGCCATGACAGTTAGCTTCTTTGAAGCCAGTAAGTATTCACCTCCTGGTTTATGATGCTAAAAGACTTGTAAACTCCTCAATAATTGTCTTGCTCAAGTGTTTGATTCCCTTGGTGTGACTGATATTTTGGGCAAACATTGTATTATGTCTAGCAAGTAGCTTACTGATGCTCAAGTACGTATCACAATCATTGTTCTCCAGCACCTTATGGTGACCAGGGAAGAGGAAACCTAACCAGCTAAAGTTTTGACTGTATCAAGCAATATTTTTAGTATTTCTTGCCATTTCCTAATATTTTCAGATGCTTGTTTATCAAAACCTTCATTAATACTCCGACTTGGTGAACTATAGACCTGCCACATGTGGTTTGCTCCTCCCGGGAATGGATACTGACTTTAGTACATTCCTCCATCACTGTTAACTATGCTGATTTCAAGTTTCTACATCTCTGAAGAACCCACAAATGAGACAGCATGCGTGGTCGGAGAGATATGAGTATGCTAACCACTTGACACGCAAATCTTTGTGCGGTGCATTTTTCATTCTATAAAATGAAGATGGAAAAATGGCCGTTTGTAGGAGAAAAAGGAACGTGTCCATCTGGCATATTACTTTCAGTGGGATGGCAAAGATCAATCTGTACAAAAATACACAATTGCTCAGGTAATAAAAGTTTAAACTGAATCTTGAAAGTGACTTATCAGACGAGACTGTCAACCCAACGTCAGCAGGAAGACTGCTTTGACCTGCTTCATTGTTGACCTGCTCATCTACAAGCCCTTTGGTTTTGCTCTTTTCAAGTTTATCTATAGAGTCTTTGGGATTTTTTGGTTTATCTATAGAGTCTATGGGATCTTTGGCTTTGTTGATTTGTAGCTGTGCTGGCTTCAAGAAAAAATTCGGTGGAAGTACCATACACTACATGCAACTTCAGTGATTCTGCACAAATTGTTTTCCCGACTCAAACCGTGGCATAATGCCAGATTCATGCTTGCTGAACTGAGAGGCAGTTCTTGCCTTTCTACTTCAGACTGCAGGAGTTGATCAGGAAGGTTCTGCTGCTTAGGGTCTTTGGAGGCAGTTTGTAATAACAAAATCTCATTTTCCTTTTGTTTTCTAAACCCAGGCTTGTGTCTGCATGTATGGTTTTCAGTTTCAGCTATCTTCCAGTATGAGAATACCTAATTTGGAAGTATAGGACTAAATAAAGTGTATTTTTGTGCTGCTTCAGTTGTGGGAGTCATGCTAAAAATATGATGATTTTTCTGTGAAGAATGTAGCAGAGATTGGCAGGACTAGAGTTGGGCTGGTGGGGGAGGGGAGGAGTGCTGTGGGGCTGGGGAGAGGCCAGAGGAAGCAGACACATCCCCTCAGTGTCCCACAGCAAGAGGAGGCTATGGAAACCAATTACATTTCCCAACAGCAGCAATGGAGCATGCCCAGTGGCTATGACCCCTGCAGGCTGGGGTAGGAAACTTCTGCTACTACCAGCTGCTGGTGGCCATGTTCAAATGCTGTGGGATTTTGGAAAGGCATGGAAAGACAGGTTGATGTGGGTCCCCTGGGCCCTGGATAAAAATAGGGGCTGATGGCCAGGAGCAGTGTTAGACACATGCAACCCATGTAATTGCATTAGCCCTGAGGCAGCAAGGGGGGCCGTTGCCATGGTGACAGGGGTGGGGCCCCAGGATCAAGTGGGGGCAGGCAGATGGCACTGGTAGGGGAATAGATGGTGCAGCTGCTCAGCAGCCCACATTTGAATTTGCCTGGGGAGGGGGCCTCCGAAACAGTGGCTCTACCATGAATTCTGATGAATGGACCCCAAATGGCAGAACCTCCATTTTGGTCAGACGTCTCTTCTTCCCTCCCATTTCCTGGGCAAATTCAAATGCGGGCAGCAGGAACCGGCGGGCAGCTCTCCTCTAGCTCTGGTGGCAGCAGCGGTGGCGGGTCATGGCTCCGGCTCCCGTGACAGCAGTTTGACGGGAGCAGTGGTGATGGCTGTAGCGGCAGCAGCCATGGTGCAGGGCCCGGGCCAGCGGGAGCAGGCGGCACATCATGGGGCTGGGTGGGGGGGAGCGGGAGAGCAGAGCGGAGGTGCAGAGGCAGGGATGAGGGTGGGCGAGGTGAGGGTTTATTCGATGGTGGGGCATGTGGGGGCCCACAATAGAAACCTGCACCAGTGCCCATCAGTTTGCTCCTCTGCCACTGGTAGCTAAGAGAAGGAGATGAGGAAGCCTGGACCACTTGGGGCCCGATCAGCATTTGCTGATGTTGCTGACTGTGAAATCTGCCTTGATGTCTGTACCACAAAACAAGACCCACGACAGTGAGTCTCAGAGCCTGACTCGGGCTCACAGGGCTTGTGCTGCAGAGCTAAACATAGCAGCATAGATGGTCAGGCTTGGGCTGGAGCCCAGGATCTGAGACGTACCCCTCTCCTCCTCCGGGTTTCAGAGCCCAGACTCTAGCTCAAGAGGGACTATCTATGCGGCTGTCTTTAGCCCTATAGCATGAGCCCTGCTAGCCAATTTCAGCTGACTCGGGCTCTCAGACTCGCTGCAGTGGGTCTTTTTTTGCAGTGTCGACACACCCAAAGTCTCATTTTAGCACCTTCCTCTTTCGGAGAGCACAAGGCGAAGCTTTAGGAAGCTCTGTGGACCTGATTCAAAGTCCTGTGAAGCCAACCCGGGTCTTTCCACCGATTTGAAGGGGCTTCGGATCAGGCGGATAGTCCCAAGCAATCCTCTCTTCCTGGTCTCTACATGAAAATACTTGTTCTGCCTTCTACGTTGCTCAAGTCAATAGATCTTCCTGGTCTACATTTTTCCCTGGCAGGTGTAAGCATGTCCTGATGTGAGAAGCTGTGTTTCCCCTTATGCCCCATTAGAACTCATCGCCTGCAGAGCTATTCAGAGAGAAGCAAAAAAATTCAATGCAAAGACAGGCTTTTATAGCACTGCTCTCAGCTATTTTTCTTGTGGAAGACCATCTTTTGGTGCTATATTATTGAACCTTTCCATTTAATGACCCCTATAATGCACTGCTATCAGGCAGTGCCATCTGTATTTGGGCAAATGTGCTCACTCCTCTGTTAACTCAGCATAAATTATCTTTTATTTAAGGTGTAATGGAAGCTACATCTATTTGGGCGTCTGTACTTAACTGATTACCGACCACAGTGGGCTGCCTGGTGGTTCTGCTGTACTCGCCAGCTGCTGTGAAATGATAAGAGCTGAACATATGTTAAGAGCAAGCAACAACCACAGGCAGGGAGTACAACTCATTTTTGTTTTTTTTTAGTATTTCTGAGCCAGCCGATAATGCCAGAATAAATCAATCCAAACACCCCTCCCCAACCATCACCGCTACGCCGAGCTGCGACTCTGTTGTCAATCCAAAAGTTTGCTGAAAAGCATCAAAAGCCCCAAATGTGAGTGAACTTTTTGTTCCCGCCAGTAACAAGTATGGACAGCAATAAAGCACTGCTGCCCATGAGAATGTGGAAGAGACCGGGCCTTTAAACTGGCATCTGCAATTGAGTCAGAAAGTTGCTGCCACCTATAGGTGGGAATTGGCATTTGCATGCACACGTTGAGAGCTAGAGGAACAATCCGGAGATAATAAAGGGGGAGGGGATGAATGAGAAAAAGTGGAGAAAGAGAGATGCTAGGGTCTGTCTGAGTCATTGTCCCACTGGATCCACCATCCCATTTCCATCAGTGCCCGATAGCAGATGAAGGTGCAAGAAATCCTGCAATTGGCAGTTTTGGGAGAAAGTTTCTTCCTGGTCCCAGTCAATTCATCAAGCAGGAGGGTTTATTTTACTTCCCAAATGCTTGTTTTTCTAAAAGAAGAAGAATCCTAACTATGGGATTGGGGATGTTCTTATTTTTCCTTTTCCCTCTAATCCAAAGGAGCCTCTCTCATTTACATCTGTTGTCTTTGTTACTCAGGGCAGCTGACATAACTGTGGAAGTTTAAGCAAGATGGGCAGGTGCCCAAATTCATCTAGACATTTGCCTAGTTTTACAACAGGCTACATAAAAAGCACGAGACAAGCCAGTACAAACTCAAATTTCATACAGACAATGACTTGTTTCTACTGCTCTAGATACTATGCACTGAACTGTAAATACAATATTTATATTCCAATTGATTTATTTTATAATTTTACAGTAAAAATGAGAAAGTCGGCAATTTTTCAGTAACTGGGCTGGGACACTTTTGTATTTTTATGTCTGATTTTGTAAGCAAGTAGTTTTTTAAGTGAGGTGAAACTTGGGGTACGCAGGACAAATCAGACTCCTGAAAGGAGTACAGTAATCTGGAAAGGTTGAGAGCCACTGACCTACATGACTGACTAGTGAGAGGCCAGTCCAGGTCTCAGGTACTCTCCAGTGTAGTAACTATACAGTCCACTTTTGACACGCTGGGGCTCCTAATCTATATAGAGAAATCTATCCTGGCTCCTGTTCAAAGAACAGAATTTATTGGTGCCATCCTGGACTGGATAAAGGCCCGGACTGGACAAAGGCCAGGGCTTTCCTGCTGGAGCTGAGGTTCCAAACACTGCAGGTAATTGCTCTAGATCTAAAGGTGCACCCCTATCACTAAGATTCAAAGCTGCATCAAACTTCTAGGACATATAGCAGCATGCATTTATGTAGTGCAGCATGTCAGACTTCACTTCAGAGAACTACAGGGTTGGCTACCCTCGGTGTATTAACCAGCCCAGCATCTTGTGGAGATGGTGGTTTGAGTATCTACTCAGGTCTGGTCCTCTTTGGACTGGTGGGTTAAACCTGAAAATGTTTGTAAGGAAATTCCCTTTGCCCCTCCACAACAGACACTCACTCTAGTCATGGATGCATCGGATCTATGTTGGGGAGCTCACTTATGTCCCCTTCAAACTCAGGGCCTTTGGGCTCCCCAGCATGTAAGTCTCTATATCAGGGGTAGGCAACCTATGGCACATGTGCCGAAGGCGGCACGCGAGCTGATTTTCAGTGGGCACTCACACTGCCCGGGTCCTGGACACCGGTCCAGGGAGCGCTGCATTTTAATTTAATTTTAAATGAAGCTTCTTAAACATTTTAAAAACCTTATTTACTTTACATACAACAATAGTTTAGTTATATATTATAGACTTATAAAAGACATTCTAAAAAATGTTAAAATGTATTACTGGCACGCGAAACCTTAAATTAGAGTGAATAAATGAAGACTCGGCACACCACTTCTGAAAGGTTGCCGACCCCTGCTCTATATAAATATCAGGGTACTTCAGGCCATCCATTTGGCTTGCCTGTCATTCCTTCTACATATCAAGGAGTGGAATTCGCTGGTGCTCACAGACAACATAACAGCCATCTTCTAGGGCCTTGTCTACACTAAAGGAAAAAGTCAATCTAAGCTACGTAATTTGAGTTATGTGAATAGCGTAACTCAAATCGATGTAGTTTAAATCTACTTACCACGGGGTCCACACTACGCGATGTTGACAGGAGATGCTCTCCCATTGACTCCCCTTACTCTTCTTGATCACGTGGAGTATAGGAGTCGATGAGAGAGCGATCGGCGGTCAATTTAGCAGGTCACTAGACCCGGTAAATCGACCGCTGATGCATCAATCGCTACAGCGTCGATCCTCCGGTAAGTGTAGACAAGCCCTATGTAAAGAAACAAGGGGGGGTGGGGTTTGGTAGATGAAGTTATGCCAGGAGGTGATCCTCCTTTGAAATTTCTGCATCGCCAGTTCCACCACCTGAAAGCGGCTTACCCTTCCTGGAAATCAAAACACTCTGGCAGACCACCTGAGCAGGTCGTTCACAGGTTACCATGAGTGGTCTCTTCGCTCAGCTGTGTCCAGGTTCATTTTCAAGTCATGGGGGACTTCCCAAATGAACCTGTTTGCAAAAAGAGCAAAGAAAAATACATCATTTTTTTGTTCCCGAACAGGTTGTTAGTCCAGGTTTGCTGACAGATGCTTTCCTCCTACCCTGGTCACAAGTCTTGTCCAAAATCAAGCAAGATTGCAATCACCTTATTCTAATAGCCCCAGCATGGCCCCATCCACACTGGTTTTTGACTCTAGTAGACCTGTCGGTCAGACTTCCGCTGTCGCTGCGGAGACATTTAGATGTGATCTCCCAGGACCATGGTTGCCTCCTTCATTCCAACCTTCAGGCCCTCCACCAGATGCTTCGTGGTTGCCAATCTCGGAATGAGATTGCTCTAAGGAAGTGCAGGAAGTTCTGCTAAATAGCAGAAAGCCTTCAGCTAGGTCTACTTACTTTGCTAAATGAAAAATATTCTCTATTTCATTCACCCAGAGAGGTGTCCCTCCAACTCAAGCTCTGATTTGCCATATTTTAGACTATCTCTTGTTTCTGAAACAACACGGGTTAGGTCTCATTTCCATCAGAGTCCATCTGGCAGCCATCTCAGCTTTCCATCCTCCCATGGATAATTTTATTCAAACCCTATGTCCATCAGATTTCTGAAGTGTTTGCTCAGATTATAACCACAGGTTCACAGTCTGGTTCCTCAGTGGAGCTTAAATTTAGTTCTAGCAAAGTCAATGGGCTCCTAGCTGCCAGTGACTTATTCTCGGTTACAACTGTCTATGAAGGTAGCTTTCTTGATTACTATAACCTCGGCCAGAAGAGTAGGGGGTCTTCATTTCAGCTCTTTCCTACGGTTTTCAAAAAAGGTCCACCCAGTATCCACCCAGAGGATCTCTTCCTGGATTTCTGGATGTATTCATTTATGCTACCAGTTGGATGATATTGAACCTCGAAGTAAAATGGCAGGTCACTCAGCCAGGTTGCAGGCAGCTTCTGCGGCTTTTCTGGCTAGTACCCATTCTGGACATTTGTAAGGTGGCAACCTGGTCATCTGTCCATATCTTTGCCTCTCACTGTGCCATCGTTCATCAATCTAGAGATGATGCCAGATTTGGACAAGTGGTCCTACAGTCCCTGTTCAAGTGGACTCCATGCCCACCTCCAGCTTGGACTGGTGGGAGTCACCTGCAGTGGAATGGACACATGCAATCACTCAGAGAAGAAAAACTGGTTTCCTATCTTCCCATAACTGTTGTGCTTCGAGATGTGTTGCACGTGTCAATTCCACAACCCACCCTCCTTCCTCTCCCTATCAGTGTCTTTCTGGGAGGAAGGAACTGAGGGAGGTCAGGGGCAGCACTGTATTTTATACCAGTTTGCAGAGGTGTGAAGCACCGGGGCGGGAGGGGGAATCTGACGATTGTGCAAGAGGGGAACACACTACAGTGGAATGGACTTGTGCAACACCTCTGGAAGAACAACAGTTATGGAAAGGCAGATAACCATTTCTTTCCCAGAGACCAACAGAGAAAGAAAGGGTTTTTGACATACCTGGGGGCCTTTTTTCTGTCTAGTAAACAGACAGGACCTTCTGTCCAAGGGAGGACCCCAATCCTTGTGGAAGGGTTGGATAGACTGTGGCCTGCTAGGGCCCCATAAGACTGATGTGTGACCTCTGGTAAGCTGTTAACATGCATAAAGGAACTTGTATTGTTTATATGTTTTCCCTGGAATGCTTTTACCTTAAGAATAAATGTGCTTACTGAGAACTTGTGCTTACTTGTAACTGCTGGCAATAACACTGTTCATAGCCCTTGGAAAGAAAGCAAAGCACATGTGCTGGCCTTTAGGAAAACTGGCTTGTTGGGGATATTGTAGTGTACGGGGTGGGGCTGGTCAGAAGGGAATGGGTCAAGGGTCTTTGCCCAGGGACAGGCAATGGCTAGAGACCTGAGACTTGACTGGGTACTTCTGGTCTGAACCATAGAGGGGAATACAGCACTGTTACCCTGAAACTGTAACAGACATTATTATTAACTTAATTGTACTACAGTAGCGCCTAAAGGCCCCACCCAAAAGAGTGATCATATTGTGCTAGGCACTGTACATACCTGTGCTGAGAGATAGACAGCCCCTGCCCTGAAGAGTTTATAATCTCTATGGGTGAAATATTCAAAAGCTGCAAACGTGTTTTAGGAGCCTAACAATGTTGACTTTCAACAGTGGACTTTTCTGGGTATCTATTGTGAAATAACTTTAGTCATCTCAGTCTAGTTCCCAGTGGACATCTCAGACAACAATGGCATTAACTGGCATACTTGGCAACTGGATGTCTCTCTAAAAGAGATGCTACAGCTTAAACAGAAGTGAGGGGCTTGATGCAGAAATTACTGGGTGAAGTTCTACGCCCTATGTTATACAGGAGAGCAGTCTCACTCTAGATGATCACAATGGACCCTTCTGGCCTAAAAATCTATTAATCTTGGTAGCTTCTAAGAAGAGAAGACATAGAGCCTGAACTGTCCCCCAACCCCAGATCAGCATGAAGCACTGCCACTGCATGCGCTGTAACTGGTCGGTGGACAGAGGGATTCAATTTCTATGACTCTCAACGTGGCAAACACAAGCATAAAATTCTCACACATGCTTATTATTTACGACACACGACAGACTACCTCAAAAGAATGTTATTAAGGTTGCAAAGCCAAGCATTCAAGTTAAGAAATGTCAGCATTAAGGTTACCTGACTAACACTCACCACTCAGTAGTATTAAAACTAGACTGGACAGAATGCTAGTAAATGTACAGCTGGGAACAATTCTGGATGATCTTTTCAATCGCTAGATGGGAATGAAAACTTTTCAACTTACAACCAGGAAAATCAAAATGAAACATTTCATTTCAGGTCAGATCAACATTAATCTGCATCCAGCTGAGCTACCTCAGTGACGAATTGGAGTTTTTCATTGGGTGCCCCCTCCACCCACCCCCCCATTATCCCTTATGGGCCAGGTTCCGAACTGAACTACCTCTCCCATGATACACTGCAGTTTGTGCTCCGGCTATGCAGACGCAGTGCCTCGTGGGAGATGTAGTCTAGCTGGGGGATGCACGGAATGGAAATTCCTATTTTCAATCAGCTTTACTAAGCAGTTTATAGGTGGGGCCAGATCCTTAGCTGATATAAATTGGCATAGCCTATTGCAGACAATGGGGCTACACTGATTTACACCAGTTTAGGATCTGTCTCCTGAGGTGTAACTTTTACTACTGTACATTGCTGCTGAATTTGGCCCTGTGGTTCTATGAAAGGATAGTTTTACTTGCTTTTACTTGCTTGTAGGACAATAGCAGTCCTGTAGATTTACCTATACCTTTAAGCCACAATCCCATGATCCTGAGGTTAATGTAGCGGTACAGATTGTGCTAAATTTGGCTTTCTATAGTGCACTGTATGATTTATCATTTCCTTTGGATCACGCTGTGTGTCCCAGCACTGCTATTCCATTTTTGCATATGTTACATAATTAAAGAGAAGATTTTTGCTTCTGTAACGCACAACACTGTGCTGGTTCAATTAGGGCAAAATTATGTTAATACAGACTCAGCAATTTGATCTGTTTTATGTAACATCTAACTCCCAGGGAAAATGAATCCCAAAGAAAACCATATCACCAGACTGGCTAGGCTGAAGAGGCAAACCATTTTAATACAAAATAATTAATCTATATCCAGGAATGGTGTGTGAATTTTACCTTCATTTAAAGAAGATGTTTTGCTGGACAGTTTAAGATATACATGGACAGTTTAATGTAATTAGGTAAAATTTCCTAATGAGAGAACCTCTATTATATATGAACAACTGACATTTTGCAAGTGACTTCTATATTTTCTTTTAGGTTTTCATTGATCCTTTAATAGCTTTATACATAGAGAATTTCTCTCAAGACTATCTTATTATTTCCTGCTTAGTTGCTTATGAGGTTTCAACTCTGTGGTCCAAATTAAGCCCTAGTGTAAACAGCAGCAATTCCATTGAATTCAGACTTGCACCAGATCTGAATTTGATTCAATGGCTGACTTTTATTTAGGCTCCAATTCTACTCCTATTGAAGCCAGAGGCAAAACTCCCATTGATTAACATGGAAGCAGGATCAGTCCCACGCATTTTAATGAGGCCAAGATTTTCAAAACTGGGTGCCGGCAGCTTGCTCCAAAATCTACATTAAGGCACCTAAATACAAAGCCTGATTTCAAGTGGTTGCTGAATATTCAGCACTTTTGAAAATCATGTCTCTTATTTAGAGGCTTAGTTAATATGGATGTCGGAATCTAACTTCAGGCACCCCGTTTTGAATTTCTTGAGTGGGATTTTTCAAAAGCACCAAAGAGACTTAGGCTACATCTACACTACGGGGAGGGGGGGGGGGTCGATTTAAGATACGCAAATTCAGTTATGCGAATACCGTAGCTGAATTCGACGTATCGCAGCCGACTTACCCCGCTGTGAGGACGGCGGCAAAATCGACCTCTGCGGCTTCCCGTTGACGGCACTTACTCCCACCTCTGCTGGTGGAGTAAGAGCGTCGATTTGGGGATCGATTGTCGCATCCCAACGGGACGCGATAAATCGATCCCGAGAGGTCGATTTCTACCCGCCGATTCAGGCAGGTAGTGTAGACCCAGCCTTAGAAGCACAAGACGCATTGAAAGTCAACAGGATTTGTGCTCCTAAGTTGCTTTGGCACTTCTGAAACTCTATCGCATCCCCTGTCCTGAACATTTGTATTTTATGAGAAGGAATTTAGATCTTATATAGCCCTGGTCTACACTGACGGGGAGGGGGGAAATTGATCTAAGTTACACAACTTCAGCTACGTGAATAACGTAGCTGAAGTCCACATACTTAGATCGCCTTACTGTGGTGTCTTCACCGAGGTGAGTCGACTGCTGCCACTCCCCCCGTTGACTCTGCCTGTGCCTCTCGTGGTGCCGGAGTATAGGAGTCGATGGGAGCGCGCCCGGGGGTCGATTTATCGTGTCTAGACTAGACGTGATAAATCGATCCCCGCTGGATCGATTGCTGCCCGCCGATCCGGCAGGTAGTGTAGACATACCCATAGATAGCAAGAATGTCAAAGGTTGTAACATTAAGGAAAAAAATATAACCAAACATTTTAAGAAGGATATAAGCCCTCATATTCCAGGGCTTAAGCCAACCTCTAATTATTAGGGGTCCAGAAGAAACTTTCCCTAGTATCAGGTTATCCCATAACTGTCAACTGCGGGATTCCTTGTACCTCATCTGAAACAACGGATACTGGCCAGGACGACAAGATACTGGAGTAGATGGATGGCTGATTTAATCTAGCATGGCAATTCCTCTAGTCCTCTGTTTATACAGAATTTATCTTTGTTTAGTGCCATTATTATTTTACCACATTTATGATGTTCTCTTCATATGGTTTAATTCAGTAGTAGATATTCTTGCATAAAGAAATGTGGATGTGTATTAATTTAACTTCTATTCTTTATTTGTAATTATTAAATTTATGTCTATATTTTTCTTATCCTCACTCTATCGTCATGATAGAATAGAGGCAATACATGCACAACGAGCTCTGTCAGATACGAAAAATGCTAAATAGCTTTTGAAAGAAGAGATAATTAAGTAGGGCCCAATTCTGCTCTTGCTTACAGCAGCGTAAATCCAAAGTAACACTGCTGAAATCTATGGAGTTACATCAGTGTAAAACAAGTATAAGTAAAATCAGAATCAAGCCAAGGGAAACTCCTATGGTAGATTTAACCATTTTTGAATATTTTTTTTTCTTACTGCTGCTTAATTCCTTAGCAACATGGGAATGAAAACTTACTTTCCTGAACATTGTTTTTCTTTATCGGGCACATTGGTTTAGGCTTGTAGAGTTACTCACAGGTGTTGGGCTGTGGATACTGGTTTGTTATTGTAGGCTTGCTTATGGAAGTTGAACTTCGCACACGCTGGGAAAGATCCTCATTTAGTGTAAATTGATGTAGTTCCTATTGACATCAATGGAGCTGTGCTAAGTTACATCAGCTGAAGTTTTGGGCCTTTGTTGTAAGATTGCGTTAGGATGTTCTGCTGACCACATTGATGGCTAAAATGCATTGGGTGGAACCGCTGGTTTGTTACAGGCGTACTGTACTGGACTACTGGCAATGATTCGGTTGGAGGAGGGTGGGAGGCTTTGTTTTTGTTTTTAATAAAAGCAATGAAACATCTGGTGTTTTATAACCAAATATAGGGAATTAAATTAGCAACAGATCCAAATCTAAACCGCTTATCCAGCCGCTTCCCTTGGTTTTAGTCTTTCAGACAAAATGGCACTTGGTTCTTAATCAGCCCTGATTGAGGACTTCATTTTGCCACCCAAATCAGCCTTTTTTCCAATACAAAAATTAAAAGATGACCTGTTCTGTCCATCACTAAATTGCACAGCGGGCAATTTGGAGCCTTCACTACAATGAAATCTGCCCTTTAAATCGGAAACGTGTGCCTGTGAGACAGCCATTCTGCAAGCAAAGGAGGAAATTCCGTATTACCAACTGTAAGCGTTCAGAAATCCTGCGTTACAACCCAAAAATCATGTGACTGGTTTAAAACTCAGGAGTTTTGTTTTGTGTTTTTATAATAAATATGGGTTCTTTTTATTTGTCCTTGATGAGACCTTGGGGTTCATGTTTTTAAGCTTTTCTCTGCAACCATGAGGGCTAGAAACTTGCTCTTTCTGAAATGAAAGCTGAGATGCTCACCCAATCACCTGAATTCAAGAGATGGAGCTTTAAGAAAAACACCAGGGGTGCAATCCTGGATTCGCTGAGTTCAATGGGAGTCTTGCCATTCACTTCAGTGGGGCCAGGACGTCCTTAACAAACATCACAAGACCTTTGATGTTATCTGGAGATCTGGCAACCCAAGAATTGAACAGAGCCATCAAACACTCGTGGCGTTTATGTCCTGATAATGCATTACAACACTTGCCTCGCAATGTTGCATTGCCACAATGTATCACGGTCACATGCTGATGCAATTACCTGCCACTCACCCCACAGGGCAATTCCAGATGTCACTTGGATATACCATGGCGTGCTCTGAATCCATGTAACCCTTTCATCCCACCACTCGCTCATGAGTGGGGCAGGAAGGGCTCCTGCCTGCTCCAGCCCATTTGCTCAATGGGCTGCTTTGTTTGTATCAAGCAGAGCAAGAAGAGCTCTAATCAAACATCTAGAAATGTCATGCAGGGCTCCAGAGAGCTTCACATGATTAGAGCCACCAGTTTGATGTTACTGCTTTAAACAGCTATCGCTAACAGGCCTGATCTTCAGTCCGTTTGCAGGGGTGCACATGAAATAATGGATCAAGCCCAGTATCTGAATTATTTTTGGCTATGGAGAAAAAATAAAGTCGACCAGGTAGGTAATGTGTCATTAAATTTGAGACCCATTAGCTATAGCATTGATGTGCTCAAATTCATATTAGGTGAAGTCTTGGGCCCACTGAAGTCACTTGACAAAACTTCCATTGACACCAATGGAGCTGCGTTGATTTACACCGGCTGAGGATCTGGCCCCATATGTTTACATTTTTTAAGGCTCTGTAACGTGTAACGCACTGAATTGAAACACCGAGTTATACCAGAGATGGGTTTGTCCCAGAAGGATTCAGATCAGACAGATAAATAGGGAACTGCTGTTTTTCCCTTATGGAATATTTGAGCGTAGGGAGATATCCTTGGATGAGAAGATTATAGGCTCAAAGGGGTTTAGTAGTCAGTGCTGGAAAAGATCTATTAGATCATCCAGTTCATTGCCCTGCAAAGACAAGATGCAGTGCCCCAACAGGGAGCGTATCAGACATTAAAACAACACTCAAGTGTTCGTTACACACTGAAACGAATATATCACTCTTTTGCTAGTTCTATGTGAAATTTCAGAAAATACCCGAACTCTATGAGGTTAAACAGCATGGTCCAAAGGATAGGGTATTGGCCTGGAAGTCAGGAGATCTGAGTTCTGCATCTGCCACTGACTGCTCTGTGACTTGGGCAAGTCACTCCATCACTCTGTGTCAATCTGTAATGTGGGAATAATGATACAAACCTTCCTGTGTAAAGTGCCTCGAGATCTATGGAGAAAAATATGTTATCTATGAGCATTGCTGCAGGTTAGGCTAACCTGGAAATCAAAATCCCACCACTTAATTATTAGTATAAAACAAAATGATCAGATACATAGAAAAACACAGCATCTTGGGGAAGAATCAACATGGCTTTTGTAAAGGGAAAACGTGCCTCACCAATCTATACTGGCACTAGAAAAGGTTCAGAGAAGGGCAACTAAAATGATTAGGGGTTTGGAACGGGTCCCATATGCAGGGCCAGCTCCAGGCACCAGCTGAGGAAGCTGGTGCTTGGGGCGGCAGATTGTTGGAGGCGGCATTCTGCCCAATCCCCCAATCCTAGGGTGGCCCGGCCGCTTGGTTTTTTTTTTTGTTCTTGTTCCACTCCGGCCGCCCTATAGGGGGTGGCGGAGCAGAGAACCAGAGCGCCCTGCAGGGCAGTCCTCTTCCTTCCCTCCCCGCCGACCGGAGCGGAGCCCTCGCGGCAGGCGGCAGGAGGCGGCGCAGCGGGAGGGGCCGCGTGGCAGCGCCCCTGCTGTAGCCCTGGCCGCCCCCTTCTCTCTCTCTCCTGCCCTCCTCCCCCCCCACCCCCCAGACGGTCCCCCTGCACCCGCGCTCCGGCCGCGCTGCAGGTTTTTGTTTTTTTTTTGCTTTGCTGTTCTGGCCGCCTCGTTTTTTTTTTTTTTTTTTTGCTTGGGGCCAAAAAGCCAGAGCCGGCCCTGCCCATATGAGGAGAGATTAAAGAGGCTAGGACTTTTCAGCTTGGAAAAGAGGAGAATAAGGGGGGATATGATAGAGGTATATAAAATCATGAGTGATGTGGAGAAAATAGATAAGGAAAAGTTATTTACTTGTTCCCATAATACAAGAACTAGGGGCCACCAAATGAAATTAATGGGCAGCAGGTTTAAAACAAATAAAAGAAAGTTCTTCACACAGCGCACAGTCAACTTGTGGAACTCCTTGCCTGAGGAGGTTGTGAAGGCTAGGACTAACAGCGTTTAAAAGAGAACTGGATAAATTCATGGAGGTTAAGTCCATTAATGGCTATTAGCCAGGATGAGTAAGGAATGGTGTCCCTAGCCTCTGGTTGTCAGAGGGTGGAGATGGATGGCAGGAGAGAGATCACTTGATCATTACCTGTTAGGTCCACTCCCTCTGGGACACCTGGCATTGGCCACTGTCGGAAGACAGGATACTGGGCTAGATGGACCTTTGGTCTGACACAGTACGGCTGTTCTTATGTTCTGTAATCGATTGGAATTCTCCAAGGCAGTCAACAAGCATGTGGACAAGAATGATCCAGTTGATGCAGTGGACTTGGACTTTCAGAAAGCTTTTGACAAAGCCTCTTAAGCAAACTATCTATATCTGCAAAAGCTCTGTACTGGGACGTATGCTGTTCAACATATTCATAAACCATCTGGAAAAGGGGGTGAGCAGTGAGGTGGCAACATTTGCAGATGATTCAAAATTACTCAAGATAGTTAAGCCCAAAGCTGACTGTGATGAGTTACAAAGGAATCTCACTAAACTGGGTGACTGGTCCAGAAAATGGCAGATGAAATTCATTGTTGATAAATGCAAATTAATGCACATTGGAAAAAATAATCCCAACTATACATACAAAATGATGGGGTCTAAATTAGATGTTGCCATTCAAGAAAGATTTTGGAGTCACCATGGCTCGTTCCCTGCTCAATGTGCAGTGGCAGTCAAAAAAGCTAATAATATTAGGAACCATTAGGAAAGGGATAGACAATAAAACAGAAAATATATTAATGCCACTATATCAATCCACGGTATGCCCACTCCTTGAATACTGCAATTCTGGTTGCATCATCTCTCAAAAGGTATATTAGAATTGGAAAATGTACCGAGAAGGTGCAGAAAATAATTAGGGGCATGGAACAGCTTCCATACAAGGAAAGATTAAAGACTGGGACTGTTCAGTTTAGAAAAGAGATGACTAAGAGGGGATATGATAGAGGTCTATAAAATGATGAACGGTGTGGAGAAAGTGACTAAGGAAGTGTTATTTACCCCTTCACATAGCACAAGAGCTAGGGGTCACTGAATAAATTAATAGGCAGCAGGTTTAAAACAAACATAAGGAAGTACTTTTTCACACAACACACAGGCACCCTGTGGAACTCATTGCCAGGGGATGTTGTGAAGGCCAAAAGTATAACTGGGTTCAAAGAAGAGTTAGATAAGTACATGGAGAATAGGTCCATCAATGGCTATTAGCCAAAATGGTCAGGGACACAACCCCATGCTCTGGGTTTCCCTAAACCTCCAACTGCCGGAAGCTGGGAATGGACAACAGGGGATGGATGACTCAGAATTGCCCTGTTCTGTTCATTCACTATGAAGCATCTGGCACTGGCCACTGTCGGAAGACAAGGAACTGGGCTAGATGGACCATTGGTCTGACCCAGTATGACTGTTCTTATGTTCTTATCATTATTATTTGAACTGTGTTATTGTCGAAAGGCTGCAATCAGAACTGGGGCCCCACTGCATTAAGCACTGAACAAATACATACGGAGACAAGATCTCTTCTCTACGGAGCTATTTTCCCCTCTTATTCCCTTTTCCTGTCACTCCTGCATAGATACCTACCACAAGAGTGAATCAAATCCGAAACAAGATGCAACAAGCATGGGAGGGAATGAGGAAGGAAGACAAGAGCAAGGAAGTAAAGATCACATGGCTGCATTGGGTAGCTATTGCACAGCAAAATGGTTCCCAATCCTGTGAAAGAGCCTGCACATATCAATGAATACATAAAATTAGTGACACACTCAATTTCCACAGGCTGAGTAGCGAAGTCTCAGATTTTAGCAACTAAATTCCCCAAAGATTCCATCTGCACTGAGCATGCTCCAGCCCAAAGCTAAATAGGACTTTACTTGCATTTGCAGGTCTGGGTTGCTGTGGGTTGCTCCAGGTCCAGGTCTGGGCATTTGAGCAGGGAGACTGTCTCTCCTGTGCCCTCTCTGAGCCCAGGCAGAGTGGGGGAAGAAGTTGCCTGATTTCCATGCAGAAGGTAATAAAGCTGGACCTGGTGGCAGGCAGAGGGAGTAAGTTGGGGAAAGGAGCCTGTTGGAGGGGAAGAAACTGGGACTGGAGGCTGGCAGTGGGGAGGGTAACTGTAACAGGGGTTTGGGATGGAGCGAAAACCAAGCCTGGGAGCTAAGGCAGAGACTGGGACTCCCTGTGAGATTGGGACTGGCTGGGTAAGGAGACTGGGACCGGGCATTTGGGAAGGAGACTGGGACTGGATGAACAAAGTGCCTGGAACTGGGATCTGGAGAGGGAAACAGGGGTGAACAGAATTGTGAGCCAGTCTATTGGGGGAGGAACTGAGTCTGGATGAGGAGCTGGGGGATACTTGGACTGAGAACCAGGGGGCGAGGGAAGGAGGTGGGGAGAGGAGACAGATGGGGCAAGAAGCTGAAGTATGAGGGGAGAAGTGGGACGGGCTGGGCAGAGACTGAGACAAGGTGCCAGGGAATGGGGACCCTGAGACTGGCTGAGGAGCCTGGGGAAGGAGATTAAGACTGGGAGCTAGTGGGGATGATAGGAATGGTGGGTGACTGGAGGCCAGGGTTGGGGAGACAATGCATAAGAAGTGTGTAACAGGGCAGCCTACCCCTTTAAGGGCCAGGAGGCCTGGGTCAGTCAGCCCTGTTCAGTCAGCCCCTCCCCACTACACCAGCACTGGGTGCTGAGCTTTCAGAGGAGGACTGCCTGGGGAGGACAGCAGCCAGTGCCCTGTGAGACACTCTGATGTGTGGCTCTCTCCGTCTCTCCTGGGGGAGCTGCTCCACTGTGGTTAAATAATGAAATCTGCATGGGGCCCGCGAGCGAGAGACAGCATGACTCTATAGCCCAATGGTTAGGGGCACTCACCTGAGAAGTGGGAAACCCAAGCTCACATCCCTTCTTCTCATCGGGTTGCGGGGGATTGAGCCAGGGATTCCCAAATCCCAGCTGAGAGTCCTAATCACTGGACTAAAGGTTATAAAGGAGGTTTCTCCCTCCCAGCCAGCGGTTTGGCACTAGGCATTCACTGCCACTGTTCTCACAGGAAAGGGCTTAGGCCAGTGAGGGGGCCTGGCCCGTCCACTTTTCACCGGGGCGGACCCTGCCCCTTTCCCCAGGTGCCTCCCTGCAGACCACACTGAGGTATCTAATTCCCTGAGAGGGCTGAGCTTAGCATACACCCTTCTCCTCAGCATCTGCTAGTGGCTAGCTTAGGCGGTTCCCCGCCTAGCGTGCTGACCCGTGTGGATCCCTTTCTTAGGTGCCCATCTCTTCCCGTTCATGGTCTAGCCCAAGATCTGAGCATTCCATTGGGTGGCTGGGCAGCTGAAAGTGAGACCTGAGTTCCTTTGTGAATTTGGGCCTGAATGCTTTCCAGGAGTGCCGAGCGCCCTCAACTCCCATTGACTTTAATGGGCACGGAGGGTGCTCAGCACGTCTTGGAAGCGCTCAGCACCTTGCAGGTTCAGGCCCTCATGAGTTAAACAAGCATCAGTCTCATGGAGATAGGCCCTACTGAAGAGTTGACAATCTAAGGGCAGAGTCTGATCTCCTTTACCAGTCGGAGCCAGTGGAATTTTTCCTGATTTGCTTCAGTCTAAGCTATTATTATTTATATTGCAGGAGTGCCTAGAGGCAGGGCCAGATTTACACCTTATGCACCCCTAGGCACAACATCTTCAGCACCCGCCCCTGCCCACAGCTGACCTTCTAGTTTTCTGTAAAAAATGAAAAGAAATATAAACACAGCCTCCCTGGGAAGGCACGAGACCCTCCACCACGCATGGGGCTCCCAGCCCGAGCTGGGGAGCAGCCCACCTGCCCAAGGTGAGGTGCAAGGTGGGAACTGTACCTCTCCCTGATGGGTGTCTTCCATCCGTTGCAGCCCGGCGTGGCAGCTGCTCTCCAGCTCTGCCTGTGCAAGTGAATGGGGCGCTGGCCACGCCCCTCCTTCTCTCTCCCCGGCATGGGGTGGAAGCAGTGAGGCGGCCGAGATTGGGAAAGGGCTGGGACACTCCCAGCATGTTCAGTAGCTGCTCCACCTGGCAGCACCACACCACCCCAGGCAGGCTGACTAGGACACTCAGCCAGCTCCAGCCCCACACATGCCAGGAGCCCAACCGCCCGCAGGGGAGCTGTATGTATTAACTTTTTAATTTTTAATCCACTTTAAACTTTTAGGTTCCCCTAGAACGCCGGCGGCCCACCGGCATATGCCTACTGTGCCTAATTGGAAATCTGTCTCTGCCTGGAGGTCAGAACTGATCAGGGACCCATTATGTTAGGCGCTGTACAAACACAGGCCTTACATTCTAAATAGACAATGGGCATCATTGTCCCCAGTTTACAAATGGAAAACTGCGAGATTAAGTGACTTGCCCTTGGCCACACAGGAAGTCCTTGGCAGAGCTAGGAACTGACCAAGATTTCTTGTGTCCCAGTCCAGTACCTCACCCACAAGAGCATCCTTCCTCTCTAAGGCCCTGACTCAGTGAAGACTTAAACGCACCACTGAGTTCTCAAATGCACAGAGCTAACCGTGTGCATATGCCTTTGCAGGATACATCCCGACGTGACATAAGAATCTGGCTTTAGTTATAATAGCCGCGGATTAGTTCACAGGAGCACTGCAAGGTTTAACTAGAGTTTGCCAAGTGCTTCTCAGATGAGACGTGCTCTAGCCAGTGGAAGGTATGATTATTATATCACACTGCAGAAAGGAACGACAGAGCACTCTAGTAAGACGCAGAATTTACAAGAAAATAGACATCAGAGCCTTGACAACGTAACCAAAACTGAATTTGTTGACAACCCCCAGGCAGGGAGGGAGATTATAAACAAATAAAAATGTCTAAATCACTGTAGTGCACTAATTTATTGTCAGTGGCCTCTTTGAGAAGGAACATTGCCAAACAATTCAGTTGCAGTGTAAATTATGCAGAGTGCAACACTGGGGAAACTGGCAGCTGCTCACCCAGCTAATAGAAATATTGAAAAATCTCTGCCTGATAATTTATTGGACTCTTCGAAGACTACAAGAGCAAGTAGCGAGCCCGGAATGTTAACTTGCTAACAAGACTTTATGCAGTTTACCTGTCATATAAATAATGGAACGCTTCCCTTTGCACGGCTTTTTACGTTGATTAGCTGTTTCTGTCAGACAACAGTTGTATTCTCGGGATGGGGCGGGATTTGCCTCTAATAACTAACACTGGGCTTGATCCACTGAAATCTTGGCTTTGATCCTGCTCCCACTTAAATCAAGATTCTGAGCCATTCCTGTGTCTCCTTGTTCTAGCCCCTTTGTGCCATTCAGGTGGCATGGAGCCAGGACCTGGCCTTAACTGAGAATTCCCATATGAGGGCTCTCAGCTAGTGTAAAACTGGCCTCTGTGCCAACTGCCACCAAACTCAGCATAAGGGGCATGCTAAGGGAAAGAGAAGATCTCTCGGGGAGGTCAGGGCATGCCGGGGCAGGGCAGAATGCAGCTGCATGTTACCAGTTCTCAGCTGGCAAGTTGGGGACCCTAGCCAGCTAGTGTAACATAAAGCAGCCTCTAGGCTGCTCTAAGATTCACCAAGGTAGTGATTTGGGTTGGAACAGATGCATGCAGGCAGGTCCTGAATGTCTCCACTGGTCTCCTGGACCAAGTGGATCTCATTGAGAGGGAGTCTGGCCTTTCAACAGGAACAGGATTGGGCCCTTGCTTCTTTAACAGTAAAGATCCCAATGGCTCCTTCGTCTTTATGGTGAGGATTTAGTGAACTAAAGATTCATGAGACGAAAACCAGGCCATTCAGGGTTTCTGGCTAGAGTGACATTGTCACCAGGGGAAAAGAACTGGGCCCCAAACTTGCTTCTGGGGATGGAGATGAAAACAAATTGCAAGGATGTGAGTGAGATTGAAGGATGCTGGCAAATTACATGCTGCAAAGGCAGGGGGATGTTTTGCCTCCAGGTACTGTCCTACTGTCCACTCATAGAATATCAGGGTTAGAAGGGAGCTCAGGGGGTTATCTAGTCCAACCCCCTGCTCAAAGCAGGACCAATCCCCAGAAAGATTTTTGCCCCAGATCCCTAAATGGCCCCCCTCAGGGATTGAACTGGCAAGCCTGGGTTTGGCAGGCCAATGTGCAAACCACTAAGCTATCCCTCCCTCCTCATAGTCCCTATTCTGGTCACTCCACCATGGACAAACCCTAATGGGAATGTTCACTGGGACCAGAGAAAAATTCCTGGGGCAAGATCTTTGAAATCCATGGAACTACATCTTTTTACACTGGCTGAGAATCTGGCCCCTGACTTAAATTCCAAGCATCTCTTATTTCAGGGTGGTGTTCCAACCATCTTCAATTAGAATTCAATATATTTAAACACACTTTAGGAAACCAATGTAGCTTATAAACCACTAGCAATCGCCATAAACCACAGCTATAAACCTTTGTGCTGAAACTAGGATGTCTTCCAGGGCCACATGCTAGTTGGAACGGGGAGAGCGCTGTCCATCTCTGCAGAGGGATGGCCATAATCAGAGCCATTAGACACAAACAATATGTTACACTGCCTAGGAACTGAAGAGCTGTCCTTTGTTTTAAATTAATGGCTGCAGCTACAGTTAAAAGCCTGCCATTTGCGTGGCACAGGAACAATTGCCTTGCAAGGGAGTGATGGGAAAATGGAACCTTTGGCTGGGTGTCAACAATTTACCACTAATCCTCTCTTATCCACTCAATGGGCTTTAAAGCATGACCCCTTCTTGTCTCTGCCTCACCCCTCCCATTCTGGTACAAAATTGTAGCATGCAAGAGGTACTTACATACACACTAACTCATCATCCAGTTGATCTCTCCACGCCTATCCCTTGGCCAGGGTGACAGTCCTCCAGGCGCTGTCATCCGTTGGACCGTCACATAGATCTTTGCTTCCCTGGGGTTGAAATGAGCAGGGTGGAGCAGAGTTGAAGAGCAGAGTCCACTATGGACAACTCCACACAAATCGTAATGATTGTGGTTAGCACCCAGGTCCTACGTTAATGGAAGCTCAACAAATATGACAGATCAGAGAGACAGAGAGAAGACAGGAAGGATGACCTTGTGCCTACGGCACTGGATTGGGACTCAGGAGGTTCCATTCTCATATCTGCCACTGTCTTACTCTGTGACAAGTAAGTAATGATCTCTCTGGGGGTAGGTTTCCCATCTGTAAAACGGGGATGATAATAAGGTATCCAATCTGCCACCCTGTGTCTGTCTTACCTATTTAGATTGTGGGCTCATTGGAGCAGGGACCATATATTTCTCTGTTTATGTACAGTGCCTAGCAGATCTTGGTCAGGGTCCCTGGGTAATAGCATAATACAAAATAAGTAATAACAATAATTCTAATTAGGACTATCAAGCGATTAAAAAATTAATTGTGATTAATTGTGCAATTAATCGTGCTGTTAAACAATAATAGAATATCATTTAATTAAATATTTTTGGATGTTTTCTACATTTTCAAATATATTGATTTCAATTAAAACACAGAATACAACGTGGACAGTGCTCACTATCTTTTTTATTACAAATATTTGCACTGTAAAAAACAAAAGAAATTGTATTTTTCAATTCACCTAATACAAGTACTGTAATGCAATCTCTGTATTATGAAAGTTAAACTTACAAATGTAGAATTATGTACAAAAAAAACCTGCATTCAAAAACAAAACAATGTAAATCTTTAGAGCCTACAAGTCCAGTCAGTCCTACTTCTTGTTCAGCCAGATGCTCAGACAAATACGTTTGTTTACATTTGCAGGAGATAATGCTGGCCTCTTCTTATTTATAATGTCACCTGAAAGTAAGAGCAAGTGTTCACATGGCACTATTGTAGCCGGCGTCGCAAGATATTTATATGCCACATGTGCTAAAGAGTCATATGTCCCTTCATGCTTCAACCACTATTCCAGGGGACATGCGTCCATGCTGATGACAGGTTCTGCTCGATAATGATCTAAAGCAGTGCGGACTGATGTATGTTCATTTTCATCCTCTGAGTCAGATGCCACAGCAGAAGGTTGAAGGTTCTGTAGTTTCTGCATTGGAGTGTTGCTCTTTTAAGATTTCTGAAAGCATGCTTGTAGCACGGAGGTTACCCCGCTCCTGCCCTCAAGGGCTTAAAATAGCCCTGGGGGAAGGTTGTGGCTGGGAACGACTACACTGGGCTGATTGGGAAGCAGCTGCAGCTGGACTACACCCCAATCAGGCCTCAGCTGGCCCTATATAAAAAGGCTGTGAGCCAGAGGCCAAGCAGTCTCTCTCTGCATTCAGAGAGAGAAGGGCCTGGCTGTAGGGAGCTAGAGACAGGGTACCTGAGTGGAGCAGGGCTGGGGAGCACCAGCCTGGAAAGCCCCAGGCTGTGGCCTAGCAGAAGGCCAAGAGGTACTAGGGGTTGCACAGGGCAACCCAGGGGTAGGCCAAGGCAGCAGGTCCAAACCCAACCTTGCCAGTGATGAGTAGGCTGATACTGCAATCTGCCCCAGGGCATGGGGCTAGATGATGACTGGCAGAAGCCTTATACTGAGGGGAGGTGGGGATAGTGGGTGAGGGTTCCCTGAGGTGGGGAGACCCTAGAACTGAGGGTTTACTGCTAGGGGGTAGCACCCCAGGTACAAGGGCACTGGGGTCCGGGAGGGACACGGGGGCCGAAGGACAGGCGGACCACTGGCCTGCAGGGGGCGCTCCAACGCTGAAATGAGCTAATTCCCAGAGACTACCTGCAGGAGGTGCTGCAGGGGTGAGTCCGCTCCTCTACAATGCTCCACACCTCGTCCCTCTCAGATTTTGGAAGGCACTTCAGATTCTTAAACCTTGGGTCGAGTGCTGTAACTATCTTTAGAAATCTCATATTGGTATCTTCTTTGCGTTTTATCAGATCTGCAGTGAAAGTTTTCTTAAAACGAACAACATATGCTTGGTCATCATCCAAGACAGCTATAACATGAAATATATGGCAGAATGTGGGTAAAACAGAGCAGGAGACATACAATTCTCCCCCCCAGGAGTTCAGTCACAGATTTAATTAACGCATTATTTTTTTAAACAAGCGTCATCAGCATGGAAGCACGTCCTCTGGAATGATGGCCGAAACATGAAGGGGCATCTGAATGTTTAGCATATCTGGCACATAAATCCTTGCAATGCCAGCTACAAACATGCCATGCGAACGCCTGTTCTCACTTTCAGGTGACATTGTAAATAGGAAGAGGGCAGCATTATCTCCTGTAAATGTAAACAAACTTGTTTGTCTTAGCGACTGGCTGAACAAAAAGTAGGACTGAGTGGATTTGTAGGCTCTTAAATTTTACATTGTTTTGTTTTTGAGTGCAGTTATGTAACAAACAAAAATCTACATTTGTAATTTGCACTTTCACGATAAAGAGATCGCACTACAGGACTTGTGTGAGGTGAATTGAAAAATACTATTTCTTTTGTTTATCATTTTTACAGTACAAATATTTATAATAAAAAATAAAGTGTGCACTGTACATTCTGTATTCTGTGTTGTAATTGAAATCAATATATTTGAAAATGTAAAAAAAACATCCAAAAGTATTTAATACATTTCAACTGGTATTCTGTTGTTTAACAGTGCGATTAAGCGAGAGTAATTTTTTAAATCACGATTAATTTTTTTGAGTCAATCGCGTGAGTTAATGGCGATTAATCGACAGCTTTAATAAATAAATATAATAATAAGTAAGGATGGGCAGAACACATTATTTCACAACTCTGAGCTGAAAGGAACATCTTTGAGGAGCTGATGGCAGTTGAATAGCAGATGGACCATTCAATTCTGGGTCTCAGCTGACAAAATGCCTGATGTGATGGTGATTTTTTTAATGATGTGGACAGCCTGTGCAGAAGGAACGGGACCAACACCACCTAGGTCATTGAACATAGGCCACGAGGCAGCCATAGACATTAGCAACCTTTGGGCACCACTGAAGTACTCATCCAAAGCCCTCTGAACTAAATGGACAGATTCCCATTGCCATCGGTGAGCTATGGTTCAGGCCCAAAGAGATTACATGACTTGCTCAAAGACACCCAGGACGTTTGTGGCAGAGCCAGGAATTTCACTTCGAGCTGAGTCCCAGCCCAGTGCCTTAACCACAAGAAACAGCCATTCTCAGGGACAGTTAAGGTGTCATCCACATTACGACTGTTAACTGTGTTGTATCCAACTCGGGAGACCATCATGCTGTAATCAATTTCCCCGGTATAGCTGTATTTTTAGTGCAGATGGAACCTAAAAGGAAACCAGGAACTGAGACAGGTCTAAACCACTCAGGATTACATTTGCCCATGTGCAGCAGACCAAAACAAGGCCTATGTCCTTTTCAAGATCTCAATGCTTGAGGTAACCCTTCAGGCCATTAGTGTCATAGAGGCCTGTGCTGATTTTCTGCATCCACAAAGGATAGGTAACAGGGAATCTCGCACCACGGGCTGCAGAGTCTGGGGCTGAGACAACCTGATTACAGAATGAGCCCCACCCGGAGGAGAATCAGGCAGTTCCCCATCAAAGCACAGAAGATGGCATCGCTAAAGTCTAGAGATCTGCAGCTAGGTCTGTAGACGCTGCAGGGAGCAAGAAGATGCCTATAAGGACCTAAGTCAGTGGAGAAAAGCTGAAGAAGCGGGAGAAAGTGGGGAAAGCCTGTAAAGGCCAGCTGGGATGAAGACTATGTGTGTGTTAATCAGAAGAGAGATACTGACCTGCTTGGGGCCGAGAGGGCTCAGTATGTAAGGGCACGTCTTCACTACCCGCCAGATTGGCGGGTAGCGATCGATCTATCGGGGATCGATTTATCGCATCTAGTATAGACGCGATAAAATCAATCCCCGATCGCTCTGCCGTCGACTCCGGAACTCCACTGCAGCGAGAGGCGGAAGCGAAGTCGACGGGGGAGCGGCAGCGGTCGACTCGCCGCCATCCTCGCAGCCAGGTAAGTCGACCTAAAATACGCAACTTCAGCTACGCTATTCGTGTAGCTGAAGTTGCGTATCTTAGGTCGACCCCGACCCGTAGTGTAGACCTAGCCTAAGAGGACTAAACAAATTGGACCCCTTGTGGGGGTTGTTTGAGCCGCCTTTGAACTATGAGCCCTTAAAGGGCCCCAAAGAGGGAGTAACAAAGGCAGGGTGCCACCAGGTGACCTTTGGCCACCTCGAGATGCTTGTGTGGTGGCTGCATGATATTACAGGGTAACATATAGAATAAGGTACTGGAGTGAAAAAAGTATTGCTTCAGTACATATGGCCCCCATTACCATAGTAACAGTGCCTCACGGCCTTCAATATATTGATCCTCTCAGCACCCTTGGGGACAGGGCAGGGCTATGATTCTCACTCAGGCATCAGGGCCCAGATTCTCAAGGTGCTTCAGTACCTTGGAGGAGCTAAGCCTAAGTATCAGAGGGGTAGCCGTGTTAGTCTGGATCTGTAAAAAGCGACAAAGAGTCCTGTGGCACCTTATAGACTAACAGAAGTATCGGAGCATAAGCTTTCGTGGGTGAATACCCACTTCGTCAGACGCATGGCCTAAGTAAACACCCCAAAGTCACCAAAGGAGTCTAGGACAGAGCAGGGCCAAGAACCCAAGTTTCCCAAGGCCTAGAGTAGCACCTTAGCCACTGAACCAGCCTTCCTCTCATGTCATAATTTTAAATCCTCAACACTGTTTATTTCTTCAGCCGGAGGGCAACTAACGAAAGGGCTTGAAAAGAGGCGGAAGACCAACCAAACGCTGAGCATGCACAAGGGCCTCATCTGACTCCTACAGCATTGTTCCCCCCATGATCGGTCTTGAAACTAGCACAGTACATTTATGAAAGCGAGGAAGGGGAATCGCAGAAGGCACTGGGATGTAACCTCCTGCTTAAGGAACCTATAAATCATTTAGAAACCTACTACTGAGCTTATTATAAGGCAATAGAACAAATTAGAACTAATAGTGTTACAAAAATCTTGTTATTAAGCAACAACATATTATAACCATATACATCATTCTGATGCTGTTTAGCTAGCCACAATGAGAATATGTAAAAATGATGGATTAGCTCTCTTCCCCCCCTTCTGATTATAAAGCACATTAGCTTAGACTCAGAATATTAAACTGCACTATAAAATACATTATTAATACGTACAGCAACCCTCTTTTATAGCCTTATGACGGTTTATGTCAACGGTATCCTTCAGAATGTGACATTAATAAAACTGCTGCAATAACATAACCTCTAAATTGGCTGTTACTGGTAATGAGGGAACAATTTGGTAGGGGAGTTCTTTGGCAGAACTGAAGGCCCATTATTAGTGTGATGGAGGATTAATTAATAATTATTCACTATCTAATGTAAGCGTGTGATGGTCTGGGTCTCGGCTCCCCTGTTGTTTTTTCTCTAGTCTCATCATAAATATGCTGCTGTGTCATTGCATGTGGTTTTTGGCTAATAATTTAAGAGTGTTGGGGGATTTTAAAATGAGATCTAGGGCCTGATCCTGCACCCTCAATACCCTCTGAAGTCAGGATCGGGCCCACAATGTTCCCCCCACCCCCGCCAGCGATTTGCTGTTGTAAAATAAACGCGCCTGGTTTTTTATACCTTGAACCTGGCTTTAGCGGGAGCGTTAGCTCCTTGCAGGATGGAGCCCGCAAAGACTTGATCCCGCAAAGACTTGATTAAGCAAGTAACTTTATGCCAGTGAACAGGGCTGGCTCCAGGCACCAGCTGAGCAAGCAGGTGCTTGGGGCGGCCAAGGGGAAAGGGCGGCACGTCGGGCTCTTCGGCGGCAATTTGGCAGAGGGTCCCTCTCAGAGGGAAGGACCTGCCACCGAATTGCCACCGAAGAAGAAAGCAGTGCGGTGGAGCGGCTTTTTTTTTTTCTTTTTTTTTTTTTTCGCCACTTGGGGCGGCAAAAACCCTGGAGCCGGCCCTGCCAGTGAAGACCCCCATGGAGCTCCATGTATGGCGCTGATTGTTCTATGGGACTCCTCCTTTGCGTAAGTCTTTAGGGGGCGGAGTGCTCATGCATGATACAGTGATGCTTTAGTGTGATGCTGGGGAACAGCCAGAGAGAGCGCGAGAGAGCAAATGACTCCATAACCTGGAGGGGCAGATCACTCATGTGAGATTGGGGAGGGGTGGCACCTGGGTTCCAGTCTGCTCCAATGACAATTTAATTATTTATACAAACTGGCGTAGATTCAACAGGAGACTGCGACAGTTTTACCCTAGAAAATCCAATAGGCTGGTAGTTAGGGCATTTACTTAGAAAAAAGGGAGACTTTTCACATCTTTGCTGCAAAATGAGGGTTCAAACCTGTGTCTCCTATATCTACGGTTTATGTCCTAACCACTGAGCTGTGGGTAAAAGTGAGCCACTGCCTCTGTTATGCACCTCCAATCCCCTTGGGAATCTAGCCCTTTGTTTCCAAACCTCCTTGGCTTTATTTTTTTTAGAATGGTTAAAAGCACACAGAAACCACAGGAAACGTTTTGTTTGACCTGAAACAATCCCCCCCCCCCTCCAACTTTTTGACTTGCCAAAAACTCTGAAATAAAATACAGTTTCATGATGACCCCAAACTAAATATTTTTTCAATTTTTTTTGGTGAAGTCAATGAATTGAAAAATGCTATTCACACATCTCTAGTGCTGAAAGCCTCCTGAAATAACAGCCTTATATAGAATCATAGGATTTCAGGGCTGGAAGTGACCTCAGGAGGTCACCTAGTCCAACCCCCTGCTCAAAGCAGGACCAATCCCCAGACAGATTTTTGCCCCAGATCCCTAAATGGCCCCCTTAAGGATTGAACTCAACCCTGGGTTTAGCAGGCCAATGCTCAAACCAGTGAGCTATCCCTCAATCCCTGAATTTGCATTAGGGTGATGTTTATAGGGGAGATTTTTCCAAGTGTCTAAGGGGTTTAGGTGTACGAGTCCATAGGCCTTCTACATATAAACCCCTTAGGTGCTCTTGAAAATCTCCCCTTACAGCATTGATACCAGGGAAAAAACTTTTGGCTACCCAGGCTAGCTAATAGCTGTACTTCACTTGTATACAGTGGGTCCAGGACAAAGCCTAGAGCAGGCTTATGTCCCCAGATCCCACAAGCACTTTCACTTAACTTACGTGAGCATGCCCTAGAGTTGTATTTTATTGCATTTTTAAAAAATCCTTCCAGCAGTGGTTCTTGGTTCATACGAAAAGCCAGGGCCAGCTCCAGGCACCAGCCAACCAAGCACATGCTTGGGGCGGCACCTGGTAAGGGGCGGCCAGTCTTGGGGTGGCGGGGGGCACGGTGCTCGGCGGGGGAGGGGTTCGGCAGCGTGGCGCTCCGTGGGAGGCGGGGGGTGTTCGGCAGCGCACTGCTCCGTGGGGGTTTCGGCTGTGCAGCGCTCGGGGATGTTCGGCGGCACGACACTCAGTGGGGAGGGGTTCGGCGGCGCTCCACGCAGGGGGGGTTTGGCAGCGCGGCGCTCCGCGGGGGTTTCGGCGGCGTTTGGCGGGGGGTGTTTGGCAGCGTGGCGGGGGCTGTTCGGCGGCACAGCGCTCGGTGGGGGGTGTTCAGCGGCACGGCACTCAGTGGGGCAGGGGTTTCGGCAGGGCGGGGCGGCGCTGGGGGTGGGGTGTTACGGCGGGACGGCACTTTTTTTTGCTGCTTGGGGCAGCAAAAAAGTTAGAGCCGGCCCTGCGAAAAGCGGAAACATTTTTTCTGGATGTGGAGCTCTTTGCAAGCTATTTGTTCTGCTAATGCTATAAAGCATCTTCCTACTCTACCAGCTAATAGAGCACTGTTAACTAATGCCATTTAATCACAAACAGCTAGTTCTGAATAGACTGATCTTGTCAAATCTGTTAGGCTTGAAATAGCAGAACAGGATTAACATGGAAGCTTTTTAGATTATTTTTGGTACTCAGTAATAAAGTTGTTGGCCAACAGAAGGGGAACCGCGGCCAATGGGAGCTTCGGGGGAGGTACCCGCAGGTGAGGGCAGCCCATGGAGCCCTCTGCCCCCCCGCTCCAGGGGCCGCAGGGATGTGGTGCTGGCCGCTTCCTGGAGTGGCGTGGGGCCAGGGCAGAACCCACTGACAGGAATTCCAGGCCCCAGGGCAGAACAGTCAATGGGTCCCCACGCACGTGCGCACAAGCCGCGCCCACACAGACACAGTCTGCCCGACATTTGAGCGGTACTGCGCCTGCGCTGGCTGGTGCCCAGGGGTCTGCTGGCTGCACTGCTGGGCGCGCTCTTCTGGCATGGCCAAGGCTTTCACATGCCCGCTCGGTAGGGTTACCAACTGTCTAACCGCGCAACCCAAAGACCCATGCCCTGCCCCTGCCCTACCCCTTCCCTGAGACCACGCCCCTGTCCAGCCCCTTCTCTGAGGCCCCGCCCCTTCTCACTCCATCCACCCTCCCTCCATCACCCACTCTCCCCCACCCTCACTCACTTTCACCAGGCTGTGGCAGGGGATTGGTGTGCGGGAGAGGGTGCGTGGTACAGGCTCTGGGAGGGAGTTTGGGTGCAGGAGGGGATGCGGGACATGGACTCTGGGAGGGAGTTTGTGTGTGGGATGGGGTGCGGGCTCTGGGAAAGAGTTTGGGTGCGGGGGGTAAGGGATGTGGGCTCTGGGAGGGAGCTTCGGTGCGGGCTCTGGAAGGGAGTTTGGGTGTGGGGAGGTGTGGGGGGGCTCTGGGAGAGAGTTTGGGTGCGGGGTGAAGACTCTAGGCTGGGGCACGGGGTTGGGGTTCAGGAGAGGATCAGGGGGTCAGCGCTTACCTTGGGCGGCTCCCAAAAGCAACCGGCACACCCCTCTGGCAGCGGCTCCTAGGCGGGGGGAATCCAGGGGGTCTTCACACACCGCTGTCCATAGGCACCTCATTCTCAGTTCCCTTTGGCCACAATTCCTGGTCAATGGGAGCTGCAGAGTTGGTGCTTGGGGCGGGAGCAGCGTGCAGAGACCCCCACCCTAGAGGCCACAGGGATGTGCCAGCTGCTTCCAGGAGCAACGAGGAGCGAGGGCGGGCAGGGAGCCTGCCTTAGCCCTGCTGTGCTGCCAGAGGTGGCGACGGTGGCTGGGGGTCCCCAGACCCTTTTAATTTGCCCAGGCCCCTGGGCAATTGCCCCCTTTGCCCCTCCCCCCACCCTCCCCCGTTGGCGGGCCTGCTTCCAGGTACGCTAAAAGGAAGCCTTTCTATGCCTAAGCAAGCAGCCCCTCTTGTGGAAGCTGGTCTTTATATATTTTATGGACCACAAAGGGATATAGCTGGGTTAGATTTCCTAGAAATTGCATTAATCTCCTCTGTGACATTGTGCAGGCCAGCTATGGAGTTAAGGACTTGAGTTTGTTTTCTAAACTAGATTTTTCTTTTCGACAGGAAAGGATTGATAGATAGATCTACTGTGTCCCCGTGCTGCTGGAATGGTAGATAGATCTCATCATGTCTGATTTAGCTAGAGGTGTTGTATTCATCCCCACTACTACAGTAGTTCAGCATTTCCCACATTAATTTGATTAGCAACACTGAGGTCCTGAATGGACTTCAGGGAGTCTTCAGTTCTTCTCCACCTCTCACGTTGGAAACTCTGCTTGGGGGTTTTTATGGGTTATTCTGCTCCCATGGAGGTCCAATGATCAATACCATGACTGGCAGCACCACGGTTAACAGCCCTGCAACACTGGGCCAGCAGCTTCGTGGTGTCATTTAGCTGCATTCTTTTGCAGCTCCTACAAGATCCCGCTAGTATCTCAGTGCAACTTAATACTATATCTGTTACATTGAGCAACACCCAGGATCAATTTACCTGTAGCACGTGCAGCATTGAAACAGTTAATTACAGAGGGGCATAATTTGCTGATGAATCACAGATGCTGCAATTGCAGATGTGGAATTTATAAGATCTAAGGAGGAGAAAGTTTCCCTGAATACAGGGTTGCACATGCCACCTGTTCAGGAGATGACCCACAGACAGTACAATGCAAGCAAGTACTTAAGGATCTGTAAAATAAACCAAAGGTGCTACTATTATTCTGTCCTCTAGCTAAATCATAAACATCCATCTTTTTCAGTTCTCTATCCAAAGTGTGTCACACATGGCTACAGGAGAGAGAAGGAATCAAGCCAAATTTCAGAGAGCTTGTGAATCATTTTACTTGGCATCATTTAACTTAGGTCCTGTTGTTAATAAAATAGTTTTATTTTTACTGTAAACCCACTCAGTGCTGTGTTTGCAGGGAAGTGGGTATTTACCCCAGTTGCGTTAATAAGCTGCAATGTGCTTTTGTGGCTTTGACGGAGCAAGAAACCTTACTATTTCTCTGAGCTGTCCAATAGAGGGCTGGACACTTCAGGGCACACGGTTTGGGGGAAATTCGGGACTGGGAGTGTGTTGGGGTCCTCTGGCTGTCTGTAACTAAGGCTGGTGGAAGACAGAGTGGGGTTGTAGACAGGTTGCTGGGATCAAAGCTTCTGAACCAGGTCTGGCTGCATAGCACACAGACGTTCAGGGTATAACCTGCATGCTTGAGAGCTGGCTGTGAGCATTCCGGGCGACAACTACAGTAGCAAAGCACCGTAAGACACCCCGGGTTGAACGGCAAAGGTGACACAACCCTTATTGGTCTGAATTGCACCACAGAATGTGACATCTGGTTTTTTTAGATTGTCTTCTAAAGACTTCAATAGCTGGTGATGTGTTAAAAAAAAATAGCCGGCTCTGATTTTGAAACTTGAGTTCAAAAGGATATAGAGAGAAGTTCAAAGTGATACGATACCATCCTCTATTTATAGCTTTGGCTGTATCAATCACAGCAATAACACATTCTGTCAGCGTGTCTTTCATGTGATCAGCAAAATGAAAAAAGATTTAGTTGAATCAGAGCCCAGGTTAGATCTGTCACTGCTCGATTTTAAGTCTGTTTTCCTTTTCCTGAAAGTCATATATTTTTTCATTGACATATTCTCTTTTCTTCCTTTAACTCTCTTCATTATTATTTATTAAGGCTTCAGTCCAGCAAGGCACTTTAGCACATGTTTAGCTTAGCAAACAACTAGTTCCACTGAAGGCAGTTGAAATCAATGGGATTTTAAGTTAAGCATGTGGTTAAGTGCTTTGGCTCAGGGCCTCAGTCAGTGGTCTGGATAAACATTTCAGCTAACCTTGCCTTCTTGATAGGGAATATCTGAGAAATCATTTCCTTCGCTGAAACATACGAAATAGTCCAGACAAAATGTCAGTTACAGGAGCTGTCAGGTAAATTGTTGTTGCCGTATTCAATTATGCTTTATGATGTTCAATCTCATTAGTACAGCTAGTAAAAAAGTGGGCTTTCCATCCCATGGGAAATTCTGAGGTATCGAAATTTGGTTTAGTCCCAGTTCGAAACCCAAAGTCAAAATCTCTGGATTTTTTGCAAAACAAAATATTTTGTTTCAACCTTATTGAAACATTTCATTTCGATCAAGTTGAAATGTTTCATTTTGACATTATCATTTCAATGTTTTTGCTAGATCCAATTATAATTTACAATGTGAAAGTCGGCTTTTATACTGTGTACTATGTACAATTATAATTTAACAAGAATCAAAATGAAACATTTTGATAATTGCCATAGAAAAAAATGACTAAATTGATACAATCCCACAAAACGTTTTGATTTCACTGAATCAGCATTTTCTGACAGGAAAATGATTCCATCCAGAATTTTTCTACCAGTTCTATTTCTAGGCTATACAGAAGAAGAAAAAAGGAATTACAGCTTATGCCTAATCAAAAATACAGTTCTCCCTAGTGCCTTTTTTAATGCCTGGAGTAATACCCATGCCAGCAAATCAC
The DNA here is from genome assembly GCF_027887155.1 of Malaclemys terrapin pileata. Taxonomy (NCBI): domain Eukaryota; kingdom Metazoa; phylum Chordata; order Testudines; family Emydidae; genus Malaclemys; species Malaclemys terrapin. The sequence continues at coordinate 11,001,253 of NC_071505.1, read as the reverse complement.
TGAAGCACATGTCTAAACCTCATCCCTTTTTGGCAAAACCCTTAAACACATGCCTAGCTTTAAAGCATGTGCCTATGTCCCATTGAAGTTAAGGGCTTTGCTGAACAGGGGGGAGGAGGTTGTTCCTGGAAAGAGATTTATTTAAAAAAAACCCACGCATTTGTATCAGTCTGAAAGCGTGAATAGAAATTAACCTCTCACAGACTTTTCATAAGCCGGTGCAGGACTGGGAAGTCCAAGCCTTTGCCATTCAGAGAAGACTTTTTCCAAACTTCCACTGCAGGCCTGTGGCACACCTGTGCACTCCCACTCAGTAACTGCAGTAGGTGTCTGCTTCTACGGATAAGACAGGACTTTATAGGCCCTTGGCTTCACAGGTGTTCCACCTGCGACGGATCCCTGCTATAAAACGGTCATGGGAGGTAGGAGTGAAGGAAAAACTGGCTGATTCTGCAAAGCAAATGGTGGTGGCTTTCAACCCAGACCATCCTCTCTGTCTGTCCCTTTACTGTTCTCCTCCTCCCTGCCTTCCCCATGCACCCCTGCCATCTCCTTTTTGGGTAGGGAGTGCCATTCCTAGAGCACTGGCCCATGCAGACATGTCTCCCTTGCAGCCACGCTCTGAGATAACTCTGAACCACTCCCAGGGCACCACTGGCTACTGTAGAAAAAAAGGAGGAGGAGGAGGAGGAGGGAGTGTGGTGGACTAACTGCCAGCCTTGATGGGACCTCTTGTAAGGGGAGCAACAACTGAGATGTTTGACCGTATGTAGGTGGGGCAGCCATGTTTGGCATAGGGGGTGTGGGACAATAGGTCAAAATTGGCTAACTTGAAGCACCTTGCTTCTATGACGGAGATGCGCCTCTCTTCCAGTCAATGACATGACAACAGAATAAATCACCGACAATGGTGTGTGCAGCTTTTGAGGTTTTTTAAGGTCAGGCTTGACAAAGCCCTGGCTGGGATGATTTAGTTGGGGATTGGCCCTGCTTTGAGCAGGGGGTTGGACTAGATGACCTCCTGAGGTCCCTTCCAACCCTGATATTCTATCATTCTATGTATCTATGATTCTATGGCTATACTGATGCAGTGTCTCAGCATGGTCATGGTGGAAAGGTACTCTATTCCAGACAGGTCCTAAAACCAAGGTCCTAAAATCTATGTGGCTCAAAAAGATCTGATGGCATTTTTGACAAAAGAAGGTTTATTCATGTCAGTTCCCTGGCCAAACTCCTATGTGAGTAATTACATTGTGCCTCCATAAACTGCCCCAGCAGTTTCAAGTGGATGCAGTGTTTTTCTTCATGTCACAAAGTGATTGTGCAGAACTGACATGTCTTGTTCAACAGCTGTCACGGTCAGGGGTGTCTGGATTCCAGCGGTGGGTGAAATGATTTTTGTAGTAAGGTGAGGCCCTGAAACAAACTCTTGTGTCAGAGGCCCAGTCTGAGGCCTGAGGCCTGAATCAAAGAACTTCCAGGCGTTGCTAAGCAAAAGCTGGGCTGTAAGCCAGAGGCAGGCCCCACTCACAGAAATTGGAGAGAAGAGGGCTGCTAGAAGCAGGTGCATTCACATATAAGTGCTAATAAGAGGAACTTGTGCCAAGATGACATCAGGACACGCCACAGACATAACAAGGAACAGGCAGGTGCATCTTAAAGACAGGGTCAAAAGGACAGCATGATGGATAGATCTGTTTGAAACAACATGATCAAAGGAGGAGACAGCACCCTAATGAGTCAAGGGGCTGTACCTCAATACGTCAGTAGGGATGAGTAATCTGTCCTGTAACTGTATAAAAGTAGGTCCCGGAGTGCGCATCTTTGTCTGGCCTAGGGGGCAGTGGATAGTCCCGCCACTGACTGAACCAGGGGCTCAAATTCGTAGTATGTCTTGTAGGGTCTATGGGAAACTATCACTGTGCTTCGTTTGACAATAAACCTGGCTTGGGTTCCTTCGTACCTTACTCGAGTCTGTGGTCTTTGGAGGTTCTCTTGGGTCTGCTGTGTCAGCGATGTGCGCAGAGCCGGGGCAGCACACAGAGGGAACACGCACGCAGCCGACTGTTATCATCATCGAACAAGAGCAGAGCACCACCCCGGTAGCTAGTGACAACAATTTTTTTCATGGAATACCTTCATATAGGAATCGCTTCACCCACCTCTGGACCATGGCAGCAGTTGAGTAACACACGGCGTGATCATATTACGCCTCAGTTGTCTATAGCAGAAGTCACGTTCGGATTCTTCGGAATGAAATGCAGTAGATAAATTGGAAGATATTATCTGCATGATTTTATTTACATCCAGGCAGGAAACTCTCATTCATCCACATAATCTAATTCAAACACCAGCATCACTCCTCACCCAGGGGGAATGGCTGAGGAAGAGTACGGCTTACTCATCACCACCACCAAACACACGGTCCATCAGTTGAGGCTGTCACTAGGGACCAGCCCTTCAACGGGTGTAAACTGGCCTAGTTCTACTGACGTCATCAGGGCTCTGTGCTTTACACCCGTTGCCCCTGATTTGCAAGTCTGGAAACTGAGCAGGGAGGATGTTCACTGACGAGCAAAGAGGGTGAATGTTTTCACTGCGGGGAGCAAGGTCTAGTGGTTAAAGCCCAATTCAAGGAGAAAGGAGATCTGAGTTATCTTGCAGCGATCTGCTGTGACACCTTCTGCAAATCACTTTACCATGCTATGGCTCTATTGCCTGTCTCTAAAAGGGGATAATAACACCTATTAAGACTTTGAGACCCTCAGATGAAAATCACTCCAGTGGGTTATTATTATTCACTGGGATTCAGACGGCTGCAGCCAGACAGCCATGCACATCCAGTGCAATCAGATCTGCTTGAGACTTAAGCAGTTTTGCAAACTTCCTCTCGGTTTGGATTAAAAGACGCTCTCAGAATTCATGAGGCTGGCTACCCTTTAAATCCTTAGATGCAGCAAACAGACAGCCACTTCAACCACGCGTGGATCAGACGGGTTTGCTTTTCCTCATCCGACACAAGTAGGGGTGGCTGGGTTATTTTTATCCCCACCCCTTCTAACACAAGAGGGATTGAATTGTCTCTGGAATGGATCCTGGAGCGCAAGGGAGTGGGATTGCCATGAGATTCATCGGGGCAGATTCTCAGTTACACAAAGGCCCCTTTACACCCCTCTGGCAGCATAGAGGAGCCTTAAAGTGTGTGGCGGTAGCTCCCTGTGCAGAGAGTGTAAAGGGGTCACTCAGTGCACAAGAAACACACTCTACTTTAGTTACAGCAGGCTGGGAACGTGCTGCTTTATTCAGTTACAGTTGGTGGACCCACACTAACAGGAAGTATGGGAGGAGTGAAGCAAGGCTCCAACTCATAATACTCTGAGTATCTCAGTTAAACCCTTGATGACCACTTTACTACAGAGACCATCCCCAGCTGGTGTAGAGATCGTGGTAAAGGACTGGCCCTACTCCCAGCCCCTGGGTGCAGGGGGACAGATCAGGGGTGCAACCAAAATGCGCAGCACTATGGCTGTTCTCTGCTTCCCAGGGACTATAGGGGCAGAATGAACCAAAATTCAATAAAATATTTGATTAACTTTCCCTCCCTCCTCCTCGTTATTTTTCATTTTCATTCATTCTTCGTCTCCAGGTGAGCTGCCAGAAGGGGAAGTGCCATGAAGAAAGTGGCTTTCATGGCATTTCTAGTCCCAACCTAAACAGGAATTCTAAAGAGAAAGCATTGTTGACCTATGATCCTATCATGCCTTTGTAATAACACTATCGGGGTATACTACTGATTGGTTATAATGCTTAGTAGATCAAAATACACTGGGGAAGTAGAAAACACAAATAACAGGGGGTGTTAGTCCTATATTATTTAGTTTGAGGCCTTGTGTGCCAGGCTTGATTTTTAATTAGTCAAAGTAGGCCTAAGATTTTAACCCCAGGTCATAAACTGTGTTATCTTATTCTGTGTAACATACATGCTGACCACAAAAGAACAGGTACGCGACAAGCTTGCAAAAGTAATCCTGAAATAGGAGCACTTGGGGAGGGGGCTTTTGCAATATAGTAATTAGGCAGTTGAACCTCAGTAATGTCTCTGATTTATTAAGAAATTGATTGAAGCAAATTGCTTCAGTCAGTGAGTGGAAGTATGACTGTGGTGACGGTCACCTTGGAAAGTTACGTATGGACAGTGGGCAGGAATAGTTTATTACGATCATAGAAAGAGTCAAATGTGCCATGTGTCCCATAGAAGATGGGTATAAAAGATCTGACTTCGTTCTCCTAACATTTGGGTACATCAAGTTCCTGAAATGCTATCCATTGGTTCTTGGTCTACTATCTTATGTGCTCCACTGACACATTTTCTCTAGCTTTGTTTTCCCTGACTCTAAAGAGTATGCCTGTAGTTCTAAGAGCTATCTCTCTGTTTGTAGCTTTATGTTGTTTGGTTATATTAATGACTGGACTTATTTGGGTGTTAAGTAAAACCTGTGTCTGTATTTATCATCTCTGTCATTTGTCACATCAGCCTCATAACGAACAAGAATCTTCTGTGTAGCCACCTAAAGGGGAAGAATCTATGCTAAAATAGTAATAATAATCATCCTAGTATACACACTTGCAATAACTGGTCCTGCTACAACATCTAACATTAAGGTCTATTGTCCTTTTTATTGGTTACCTTTATCAAATGATCTGGGTTCCTTGGATGGAAAATGCCAAGTACAATGTTATTATACATTAGAACAAGGCAAATACTTTTTAAAGTACTTGTTCTGCATTTTCCACCCTTTTTGTTGTTTAATTCAGAAGGTCTGCGGGGTTTTGTACCTGGTTACGAAAAGGAGCTTTTCTTCCAAATCAAAATATTTAAAAAACAAATCTGAGTTGGAGAAGCACAAAAAAGTACATTTCTAAAATGTTGATTTTTTTTTTCATTTTCCTACTATACAATTTAAAAAAAAAAAATCCTAATATTAAAAGCTTTTTAAAATACCGGTATATTTCTTCCAGGCTAAAAAGTACTAGCAATTTAATTTATTATTTAGAGTTTTTCTATACCATGCATTTACTATTAGAGAGACAAGGTGGGACCTTGTCCTGGGACTGACACAGCTACACCCATTTACTCTTATTATTTAGCACATATATTGCAGTGATAGAGTCCACAGCCAGGTCGGCCCTATCTCTCTATGGTCTGAGCACATTGCAGACATTAATGGAATTATGCCAACAATGTCTTGATAAGGTTGGAAATTGTGATTATCCCCATTTTACAGGTGGGAAATGGAGGCACCGATTTTTTAAAAGCCTGATATTCAGATGAGGTACCGAATGCCAGGAGTGGCAGAACTGGGGGGCAAGAGTGGCTAGTGGAAATATTGTGGAGACTCTACCCCCAGGTAAACTCACACATGCCTGGCAAGAGTGGGACCGAGAGGGGCAGCAGCTGCTGTGGGGCCAGGGAGAAGGGAATAGGAATCAGAGGAGCTGAAATGGCTCCAGAAGCAGGTAGGAATCCCCATGGCTTTGGGAACTGGTAAGTCCGGGAAGACAAGGGGAACCAGTAGGAGGAAGCAGCCCAGATATAGAGCAGTAAGGCCAGAGAGAGAAGGCCCAGACTACTGAGCTGAAAGTCTCTGGACTGGAACCCAGAGAAAAGGGTGGGCCCGGGTTTCCCTAACAGCCACTGGGCGAGTGGCACAGAGGCAGTGAGCGAGGAGACTGCCTAGGACTATTGAGGAGCTAAACCTCCCCTGAAAGGGGGGAACGTGGACAGGACAGTGACATGGCAGGAGGGCTGAGCCACAAAGAGGATGCTGTGGTTCCTGAGGCTGCAAGAGGGGCTGCAGGCAGACAGCAGATACAGAGTGATGGTGTGCAAACCCCGGATGGGGTCATTGGCCACGAGCTAAACCCCAGAGTACTAGGAGGAGGCACCAGTCAGACTGTCAATGATGCATCCCGTGCAGGGCCGGCTCCAGGCACCAGCTTGCCAAGCAGGTGCTTGGGGTGGCCACTCTGGAGAGGTGCGGCACGTCCAGCTATTCGGCGGCAATTCGGCGGACGGTCCCTCACTCCCGCTTGGAGCAAAGGACCTCCCGCCGAATTGCCGCCGCAGATCACGATCGCGGCCTTTTTTTTCTTTTTGCGCCGCTTGGGGCGACAAAAACCCTGGAGCCAGCCCTGACCTCATGACACATAGAACTTCCCCCCAAAAGAATTCCTAGAGCAGATCTTTTAGAAAAACATCTAATCTTGATTTTAAAATTGTCAATGATGGAGAATCCACCAGGCCCCTGGGTAAATTCCAAGGATTAATTACTCTCACTGTTAAAAATACATGATTTATTTCCAGTCTGAATTTGTCTAACTTCAAATTCCAGCCATCGGATTATGTTCTATCTTTCTCTACTAGATTGAAGAGCCCATAATTAACTATTTGTTCCACATGCATTTCCGCTTAATAGACTGGAATCAAGTCATCCCTTAACCTCTTTGTTAAGCTAAATAGACTTAGTTCCTTAAGTCTATTATTATAAGGCAGGTTTTCTAATCCTTTAATCATTCTCATGGCTCTTTTCCGAATCCTCTCAAATTTATCAACATCCTTCTTGAATTGAGGGCACCAGAACTGGACACGGTATTCCAGCAGTGCTCATACCAGTGTCAAATACAGAGGTAAAATAACTTCTCTACACCTACTCAAGATTCCCCTGTTTATGCATCCCAAGATCACATTAGCTCTTTTGAACAGTGTCACACTGGGAGTTCATGTTCAACTGATTATCCACCATGACATCCAAATCTTTTTCAGAGTCACTACTTCCTGGGCTAGAGTTCTCCAGCATGTAAGTCTGGCCTACATTCTTTGTTCCTTGAGGTCTACATTTACATTTAGCCATATTAAAATGCATATTGGTTGCTTGCACCTAGTTTACTGAGCAATACAGATCACTCTGAATCAGTGACCTATCCTCTTGATTATTTACTACTCCCACGATTTTTGTGTCATCTGCAGTTTTTTTCAGTGAGGATTTTATGTTTTCTTCCAGGTCATTGATCAAAGTGTAAAATAGAGTAGGGCTGAGAACTGATCCCTGTGGGACTCCATGGGAAACAAACCCACTCGATGATGATTCCTGATCTACAGTTACACTTTGAAACATGTGTGCCATGTTAATTTTATATCGTTCTAGTTTATTAATCAAAAGGTCATCTGGTACCAATTCCAGGACCTCACAGAAATCTAAGTATATTACATCAACGCTATTACCTTTATCAACCAAACTTGTAATCTCATTAAAAAAATCAAGTTTGTCAGGATATATTTTCCATAAACTCATGTTGATTTGCATTAATTACATTATCCTCCTTTAATTCTTTATTAATTGAGTTCTGAATCAGCTGCTCCATTATCTTGCCCTGGATCAATGTCAGGCTGACAAACCGATAATTATGTGACCCTTCTGCCCGTCAGAGTTGGCAGCAACAAGGGCCAGGTTCAGTATCTAGGGGTTCTGTTTCAATAAAGCAATGCAAAACCGGCTCGAGCCCCCACCCAGTGACCTGGGACAATTACATACCACCCCCCTGGGTGCCTCTAAGAGGCAATACTTCCCCTCTCACAAGCACAGAGTCTGAGTGTAGCAAAATCCTTTTAATAAAGGAGGGAAACAATGCGGCATTATGTTGGGGAAACACCACAAACAGGATTCATAACACAAACCATGAGGAAAAGACCCTCCCCCAAGTAAGTTTGGTAGTATCCTTTTGCCCTCAGGGTCTTAAGTCTGGCAACCCAACAGTCACCCCCACCCACAGTTTCTGAGCTTGGTCAGTGCAGCCCCCAGAGTTCAGAAGTTCCTCTGCAGAGTTTACCTCCCAGCCTGGGTGGAAGGTGGGGGGGAGGTATGGGGAGGCATCTTACATGCTCCACTGCTTGGGTTGATGGCCGATTGCCACGCCTCTCCGTGGGGTTCTGCTGCAGTCTTCACCGCCAGCCGCCCTGCTATCCACTCCTCTCTGTCCGCTCTGCTCGCCACACCTCTCCGCTAGCCGCTCCTCTCCATCCGCTCTGCTCGCCACGCCCCTCCGCTCCTCTCTGTCTGCTCTGCTCACCACGCCTCTCCGCTATCCCCTCCTCTCTGCTAGCCATCCTGCTAGCCACTCACCAACTTGTCTTCAGGCCCCCCCTCCACTTAACACAGCTCTCAGCAACTTCAGCTCTTTAGTGACTTCTGTTCTCAGTGATTTTAGCTGGTAGTAGGGGAACCTCAGTACTAGTGCACCACTAGCCCAAAGTAGATCTAATGCTTAGACCCAGGTATCAGTGATTTCAGCTCTGTAGCATATAACAAGATTCCAAATGGAGTCAAAATTAGCTCTGTTATTGCACAGTGGAGAGAGGAGGAGTAAAGGTAGGGTTTAAGGCCCTCCAGAGGGGCCCACACTACCAGGTACAAATACTTGTCCCCAGCCTCTCTCAAGTCACTGAGGTTTGGAACCCATGTCCCTTGCCTAGCAAGGGCTACTTAGTTGAGGGTGAGTCCCTCCATCATAAAATGTCAAGTACAGTTCTACTGTCCTTGTTTCAGATAACCAGGATAACAACCCTTTATTACTCCTGCCCCAATAACAAAGAGACTGGGGATAGCACAGCAGCCAAAGTGACCATTTGGGCAAGCAGTCCATGATGCTAGGCAGGGTGGGTGTGTCCATGCACACGAGATCAGCCCCTGAAGTCCCTTTCCACAGCTCACCTACAGATGTCGGGGGAGAGCTCGTTCTGACTCTGCTTACAATCACATGATAATACTATAATACAGAACAGAAATATGTATTGAACACTTCTGCTTTTTCTGCATTATTATTGATAATTTTGTCATTTCCATCTAATAATGGACCAATACCATAGTTAGGATTCTTTTTGTTCCTAATATATTTAGGAAACTCGTTCTTATTGTCCTTAACTTTGCTGGCCATAGAAATCTCCTTGTATCCTTTGGCTTCCCTTATTAATTTTCTACAATTCCTGATTTCTGAATTATAGTCATTACTATCAACTTCCCCTTTCTTTCATTTGTTATATATACTATTTTTACAGCGTCCTTCACTTCCCCTCTAAACTAGGTGTCAGAAGATGGCAGAGCCTCAATAAAACCTTGTTTCTAGGCTCTCCCTATGCCTTAACCATAAAGCTGTCCCTGCTCACTGGATGGATAGAGCAAACATTCAGGTACATGGCAATCCTGGAAGGACAGGAGATCTAGAGGGACATGGATTGCCTAACTTCTGCACATAAAAGTGATTAGAAATTTAAATCATACTTGTAGGGATTGAGGAAAAAAAATCCCTCTCAAAATACTCTTGATCTCAAAATGCTTGCTTAAGTGGTAGCAGCTGACTGAAAGGCAGTGTGTAGAGGAGGCTACAGAGTAAGGCAAGTGAGAACATGTAATAGTGTGGAGGCTGCTAACCATCAAGTACTCCTCCTTCTCTGTCAGTACACTCAAGGAAGGAAGATCTGTTAGAGACCAGAGAAAGGGCCAGTCTGGTCAGAGTTTGCATTCACAGGGTAAGCTCAAATCAGCAAGTGGCCCAGATGGTTCAAATCAGGAAACAGATCTGGAAACCCTCAGGGAGAGTTTAATATTCAGAACCTCCCTTGTGTTCACACCACTCTATGTGAGAGAGAAGAGCTCAACCCACAGGGGCCATGTGTTCAGTCTTGGCGTCGCTGTTGATAGTCTGGATAACATGGGGACAGGTTCCAAGAGCCATTAGTTTGAAATCAATGAAATAACTCCACATTGTGTGTGTTTGAATGGAGTTACTGTATCTTAAGTTCGCCATCTAGTGGCATACAAGAATAGCACCTGCTGTATGGTTTATAAATTCAATAAAGGTGTTCTTATGCTCTGCAAATGGCTTCCTCTTACCACCTCCATAGCAACGGTAATCAGAAGCCAAGTTCAGTCAGTGGGGCTGTGAAAGCATTAGCCCAATAAAACTCATTTCACAGAGACTGCCGTGCAGCCATCAGAATTAGACTGCAAACACCTGTTTTTTGATTTCTTAACCCTGCTAGCTAAGGGACAATGGTACATCCAAGGTATTTGCTAGCCATGTGGTGAATTTTAAAAGAGTTTCATGTGAGGAAGCATATTTCATGAATCCCTGACACGCAGCAAATGCTTTCCATAAAAATTAGACATGGGATTTTCCTATCAGCTGGCTGGCTCACCCCATAGATTCTTTCCTGACATATGCACCCAGACTTTGGCTTGGTTATACCCTCCTCTGCCATGCACAAAGAAGAACTAAATTATAAGCATCCAGTGCAGAGCTGTCAAAGGGGAGTGCTGGCTCCATGATAAGCTTCCCCCTCCTTGAGGCCCCACTGAAATCCTTCCATTAGCGTCAGGAGTGGAGCTAGGCTGGAGCCCCTGTCCATGAAATTCTTCCCCCTGGAGGCTACATATACCCAAAGTGGGCATCCAGGCCTAAATGCGATGTCACCGCCTGCACCCCAGTCAAATAGAAAGCATTTCACCCAGGTAGGGGATGGCTGGTCAATGCCAGCTCAGTTCCTGCATGAGTCATGGTGATAAGAGAAGTTGAAGAGTAGCCAAAGAGCAACCATTGCCTGAGCACCCTTGTATCAACAGGGCCAGAGTGGAGATCAGCGGGATATAGGGTGACCAGATGTCCCAATTTTATAGGGACAGTCCTGATTTTGGGGTCTTTTTCTTATATAAGCTCCTATTACCCCCCACCTCCGTCCCGATTTTTCACACTTGCTGTCTGGTCACCCTAGCGGGATAGGAAGGCGCTAACCCCATTTAGCTGGACAGAGTCCACGGAGCTTCCTCTGATGTTTGTCCATCAGTCCTTTGCTGAAAAACATTTCCCTTTAAGGTCGTCACTTTAGCAGCACTTTGTAAAATATATATAGAAAGTGAGAGGAGACTCAGCTCTTTTCATGTGACTGCAATTTTTTTTTCATAGACAAGCAGCAGAAGTGCCCATGAAGACATCATTGTGAAATCAGTTTGGATAATACATAATTCAGTGCCTCCGATTTGGCCCCCGAGGCAATGATGGTATTTTGTATAATGGCTTTTACTCACAAGGGGGAAATTAATTGCCTCTTCCCAGCGAGTTGCTCAGAGCTAAAACTTCATCTGCGAGAGGCAGAATTCCCTGTAGGAGTCCTGATTTTTATTCAGATTTCTCCCCGTCTTTTATTATTGCAACAACAAGACTAAAGCCTCCTAAACAAAATAGAACGCTTTTACGTTTCAAACGCTATGTATGACTTTGGCTATAGAGTTCCAAACCACACATTTTAACTGAAGATGTTAAAGGAAAGAGCAGATTCAGCTGGATTGTCATTTTTGATCGGTACCTGTGGTGCAGCTTTCAACATATTTTGAAATAAACAGTAGAGTCTTTGAGGATCGCAGCACAGAGATAAAATAGCTAAGCAGTGTCCGTGGCAACATTGGGCACCTTGCCACAGATAGTCCCTCATTTAGCTTTCACTTGGCCCTCAGGGCTCATACTGAAGTTAAAATGGCAGATCAAGCAAGTTACCGAGTCACGGGCAACAAACAAAAATTCATGGAAGCTGTGACCGGTCTGTGACTTTTGCTCCATGGTTTCCCCTGCCACTGTGGTTTCTGGGAGCTGTGGGGCCAGTTCTCCCTCTACCCATGGCAGCTGGGAGCTGCAGGATGACCATGTTTCCCAAAGAGAAAACGGGACACCCCCAGCCGCTTGCCTGAGGTGTTTCCCCCTCCCCCTGCGAGACTGTCTCCCATCGCTGGAACCCTGAGGAGGGCCCCCTCAGGAGACTGTCACCTGTCCCTGGAACATTGCAAGGGCCCCCTGTCACTGCTGTCGCAGGAACCCTGCCAGGGCCCCTCTGGCTGCCAGCTCCAGAGTCCCACAGCCCCTGGGGCTGAAGCAGAGAATGTCATGGAGGTCTCTGGAAGTCACGGATTCCAACCTCCTGACATAAACATAGCCTTACTTATGTGTAAACAACTGATGAGGATGTAATAGAGATCCTCCTCTGTGTGCCTAACCCATAGAGGATATGAGTTATCACGCCCAGCTACAAGGAATTGGCTCTTTAGTTCAAGCTATAGCAGCTCATGCTTTTAGCTCTGGAAGTCCCTGGTGTGCCAGTCTAACGGTTGGCCATCATGTATCTTTCTTTATCCTCCTGCACCCTCAGGTGCATAGGGCGTCCACCAGTTTCTGCCATTTATTTCAGTCTTGTGTTGGTCTTTTCAGGCTTCTGAATGTCATGCTGATGAATTTGGCTTCTTTCTCCCTTGTTCTGTGAATGTTTCTCTAAGTGGCCCATCACACATGCACCACTTAAATACCACCTAAGAACAGATAGTGTACACGCATGGCAGAGCCAGCTTCCTCGCTCGTGCTTCCAATGGGTTCCTACCTACAGCTGGTCAAAATTTTTCACATGAAACATTTTTCCATCAAGAAGTGTCCTTTTTCCAAAGGGGAAACGTTTGTGTGAATGGGATTGAAATGTTCCATTTTTTGTGAAATTTCCACAACATTTTTATCAAGATTGTGATAGAAATGTTATCAAAATGTTTCTCAAAATAAATTTTTAAGTATTTTAAACCAAAACCTGGGTTTTCAATAAGAGAACAGAGGGAGGAGGGGTTGGTAAACAAGAAATAACCATTTCCAGAGCCAATTTGATTTAAAATATTGCAAAACATCACCAACTGATGGCAAATGGGTCCATTTCAGGATGGAAACAACTTCAAAATGTCAGCATTTTTCACAAAACCTTTTCCCCGTTGTTTTTTTTTGAAAGATGCTCTCAAAAAGTGAGTGATGTTATAATTTCCATGTCGATTCAGTTCATGACATCACTTCTTAGGCTGACAACGGTTATGCTGGTGGCTTTTGTGATGGTGACATTATTGTTATTATGTCCTGTTTAGATCACCACAGAGTCTGGGAGCCCCTTGTCATGGATCAGGACCCCACTGTGCTGGCCACTGTACAAACACGCAACAAAAAGATGGTACCGGTCCCAAACAGCTTACAATCCAAGTATAAGACAAAAGAGAACAGGTGAATACAGATGAGGAGTACAAGGAAACAATGAAACAGTATTGATCAGCCTGATCGTCTCTGGTCTCAGCACACCAGCAGCCTAAAGGCAAGTATTTTGTAGGCAACAGGTCAAAGGAGAGTTTTAAATAGGGTTTGGACGGTGGATAAATCAGTAGCTCTGTAGATATTTACTGGGAGCTCCTCCCAGGCATGGCAGACAGCATGGGAGAAATCTCCAAGGTGCTTGTTTGAAAATATAATGAGTGGGTGATGGAAGCTGGCATCATGGGAACATGCTCTTGGAACTGAACTGAGACCATGAAACTCGTTTCACGTAAGCCGCCAACCAGCTACCAAATGCGATAATAAAGACACTGCTGCCTCGGGATGGTTGGATTTGCCACAAATTTACCAAGCGGTGAAAAGCTTTGTATCCCATTACTGATGCATTCCCATTTGTGCTGTAGATTACCCTACCCAAAGAAAGAACTTAACGTTTAAAAATCCCCACTCAGGCCAAGAAAATGGACTTTGAGCTGAATTTCAATAACTGCTTTCACAAGGAGGCTGGATTTGAGTGGAGCATGTGAATATGACCTAGATCATTGGAGCACCTCATCGAAGCACTGTCCAATAAATTGCATTACAAATTGCACTCATCTAACAAATAATGATAAAAATGTCATCTTCACATTACTGCCAATTACCAAATCACACCATGTCACCACTGCTCGTGAACAATAAAATAACATTAAAATGTGAAATAGTCTAAGAGCCGGGAGAACTCTAGGATTTCAGCCCCTCAAGAAACAGTCATTGGGACCATTTGAGATGCTGATAAGTGTCATAAAGAGGGGAATAGATAGCAAAGTGCTTGTGACAAAAAAATGTTACTGCCTGCTATTTCCCAAGGTGAATGACCTCCATTCTTCCTCTATCCTATCATGTGCTTACCTAGAACAACTGCAGCATAATTGTATGCCTTAGCCGAAGAGATGTACAGAAAGGAATTGCTCTCTCTCTCTCTCTCTCTCTCTCTCTCACACACACACACACACACACCCCTATTATTAGAAAACCCACATTTTGTATTGACTTACATCCCAGGGACCTACTCAGCTCTAGAGTTGGGTGAATGCAACATTCCGAACGACTTACTTAATTTCCTCTCTCTCCCTTTCCATTTGTGAATTGAACAGCAATGAGATACGAAAACATCTGCAAATGTCTTTGTTGTCATTATTTATCATTTGTGTAACAGTAGCATCTAGAGACTCCAACCATGATCTTGGCCCCATGGAGCTGGGTGCTGCTGTACAAACTCATAGTAAGAGATAGCAGCTACCCTAAAAAGCTTACAGTCCAAATAGACAAGACGAAGGGCGGGAAAAGAAACCAAGATACAGAGCGAGGAAGTGATTTGTCCAAGGTCCCACAGCAGGTCAGTGGCACCACTTGAAATAGGACACCGGAAAAGTTGCAAATCATGCATGATTCGTTTACAAATCCGCAATCACCCAAAGAACCAATAATGAACAGGAAATAAATAATGACCAATGAAAAATGAGCGTTCTTGTGCACACATGGACACGTCACATCTGAATGTAACACACTGTTGTGGTGAATGTGACCATGAATCCGCTACGGGCTGGTCAGTCACTACACAACCTGCTAACTAACACAGCCAGGGGAATTATCTTTTAGCTTGAGTGGTAGAGGCCTGTACTAATGGTGCTGAGGGTCTGATGCTTGCTGGTGATCGTGACAGTTGTCATGGCTTGTTACGCAAATATGAAAAATAGCCAACTCCCAAACTTGCATGCCAACAAAACCTGTGTGCCACAGACTCCCCATGTGAACTTGGGGAAACCAGTTAGGCAGTGTCTTCACTGCAAAGGGGGTGTGTTTGCATATTGAGTTAACAAATTTGAGATAGCTGGTAAACCCAAGGTTGGGGTATAGGTTTGACCTTGACTAACTACTTGGAGGTAAAAGCTACCTGTGCCCGGTCTCCACTCATCCACTCGGATCTTACACTGAGATAGCTACTGTGTTATAAAAATATATCTATTTCTACAGCGAGGATAAAGCCTTAATCTTTGTGGCTTAGTTTCCCCGCTGTAAACGTCACGATGATAATACATCCTTTCTCCACACTTTGCCTTGCCTATTTAGGTCATTACCTCCTTGGAGCAAAGACTGTCTCTCACTATGTGTCTGTACAACACCTAACAAGATGGAGTTCTGATCTCAGCTGGAGCCTGTAGTTGCTACAGTCATAACAACAAGGAGTGGGACCAAAAGTAGCCAGTCCAGAAAATTCTAAAGGGTTTTTATGGAGGACTTTTATGTAAGGCTTCCAAAAGAGGAATAGGGGTGGGGGGTGCTATAAAGAAAGCAGCATTTCCTGTCATGGTTCGGCAATGGAAGCACCTTCATGAAACATTCATGACCATTTTGAATATTATATAAGAACTGTTAGCAAAGGATCCATGCTGTGTATCAGTTTCCCACCCAGTGCACAGATTGTTTCTAAATATGCTATAGTCTATCTTTGGAAATATAAATGACTGTAATGAAAGACTCCTGTTCTTAAGGCTGACGAAGTGACGTTAACTGTGGCATGGCAGTTATTGATTCTGCTGTTTAGAGCAAGATATGAATGGCTTTTAGATAGTCACGGCTAGGTTGCTAATGCGTTGCTGTAGGGTATTCCAATTCGCTTCTCCAGTTATTACCAAGGTACGCCTTTCCTCAGTGTCTTGGCAAAATTCCAGTCTGGGTAATTAATTTTTGCCTACTGGATTCCACCCTGCTGTTTCAATTGGATACAGTGGGCCAATTCCTCCGTTGATGGAAATCGGTGTAGTTCTAGTAACTTCAAAGCACTGCCGTCAATGGAGCTGTGCCAATTTACACCAAGTGAGGATCAAATATTCCTATTTCCAGTCTTAATCTGCTAGGTAGTTGTTGTGGCGTGCTGTTCAGCAGCTGCCGTGTTCCCACCCCAGAGGTGGCTGCACTTCAGCCATGGATGAACTGATCCCGGTGCATCGTTGATATAGGAGCTAGAGTTGGACGAAAACTGCAAAACAAAATCTTCAGCTTAATTCATGGAAGTTTTACATGAAGTTACTCCATTTTAGTTCATAGCCCATTAGCATTCACTTTCCATGGAATAATTAAACTAACCAGTGTCATGGACGACAAATGTACACAGAAGGTGAATTTCAAGGTCAGTTGGGAGAGTGTTGGAAGTCAACGGGAGACTCATGGGTGCTCAGCACTTCTGAACATTGGGACATTTATTTCGGTACCTAAGGCCCTGATTTAGCAAAGCATAAGAGCTTTGCTGACTAGAGGTAAATATAAGCATGTATTTAAGTGTGTTGCTAAATAGGGACATAAATAAAGATTTAAGAACCTGACTTTAGGCACCCAGTTTTGAGAATCTTGGCCAAGATGATTTGAGAAACCCTGAAAGTTAGGTTCTGAAAGGTCTGAAAAATTAACAAATAAGGTACTATGCTTAATGACAGTTTACTATTCCCTGCCTATTTCTCAGTTAACTGCCTATTCCCTTATCTTTTCATAAAGTTTCTTCTGTCAGCCTCAAACATGAACCACATAGCAAATGTTTCCATTAGCTGTACCACTGCTTCAATGAGGCAACTGCATTTTTATGTAGATCACATCAATTTGTCCTTTCGCTGATAAGAGCAACATTTTCTATGCTCATCATGACCTGCCTGTCCATCTCCAGCTTATGCATTGGCATAAGGTCAAGCACTCTGTCACTATTGTAATGAACATGATGTTGTGTCTGTAAGAGGCCCCATTCCAGAGCCTGTGATGGGACAAGGACAGTGCCTGAAAGGTTGAGAATTTATCGTTCATAGCAGCGGGATAAGAAACTACAAAGTATGGGATCATAAAGACTGTCCAGAAACTTGTGGAGGGGAGCAGCAGCTCATCAAATCTTGGTCTTTGCAAATGTCAGAGTGTTTGCTCTAATCAGGTCAGCAGATTTGTTTCTTGGTTCATTAGCAGAGCCATCTGGCAACAGAGGACTCATTGTTCCAAATTAGAGCGTCTAATCTCCATGCAATGACTGCGGATTTTGCTTTGGATCCAATATGTCAGAGTCATTAGGAGTAGCACTGTGTTTTTAATTCTATCAGAGTTGGGAGACAACAAGAACTCTTTAAATCTTCATTCCAAACTCAAGCCAGTCCTTAATAGTTCAAAAAAGAACCCTCAGTTACCTTTTCTCCCAATGCTTTCACTTCTGGAGACTCTGAAACTAGAACTACAAGAGTCTCCTGTTACTAGCCAGTCTGGAAGCAGACAGCACTTCCAATTATGAAAGGAAGCTAAATCTCCTGAAATTACCAACTCAGTTTTGCAGAATCAGGAGTTCTATGTAGACCGAACAGCAGAGACAAAGAGTTACGGTTCCCTAAAGTTTTCCATTATAGCCGCCCGTTTTCAGTTGCTAATAATTTTGACAGATGTTAGCCACTTGAGCTGAAGTTTTCCATGTTTGGTCTCTGCTTCAGATTAGTTATTTTGGAAAGTTTGAAGTACACTGGTTTAGCTTTTTTCGAGAAAGTGAAAAACAGATTGACAAAACTGCTAAAAACATTTTCCCAGACACATTTGAACAGTTCTAATGCCTTAGGGGTTAAAAGTGGGAACCTGAAATTTGGCAGAGGGATAGTTCTGGGGTCAGAGATTTGCCTTTCGCTGTTCCCGTGAAAAGCTATCCAGATTTGGTTGAGTTAAAAATCACAGACCATCACCATTAACAGGTGCACACTAGAATTTGTTCTACACTTGTCCTTTGATTTTCTGGACATTCCATCTACACTGAGCATGCTTCTGGGTCCCATGGCCTCTCCTGAAGTGTGTGCATACAAACCACAGAGAGACTGAGCTCCAGACAAGACACTGGCCAAACATATTAATCTATTCCTCCTACTGTTGCTTTCTTCCATCAAGACACCCTTTGGCCTTAGTGCAGAGAAAAGGAAAACCATGCATTCTGATCACACCTATTCCACTTGCTAGTGTTAATAATTCTGTGCACTTCACAATTCTTATTATTGATCAAGATCTTCTACTCCTACTATTCCTCCATGACACAGACGAGGTAGTTGAAGATCTGAAAGGCCTCACATGGCCATTTCTGCACGAATCTTGAATAGAACCTACGTTTAGAATATGTCTCATCCTCCTAGTCACATTGCCTTTCAGAATCAATATGTCAAACCTATGTGCTTAGCTATGATGTCTGTCAAAATGGGGCAACATCTTTTCAGGACCTACAGATGAATGAGCACTATGAAAATACAAAGTATCTTTAACAAATAAATAGCACTCAAGATTCTAACACAGCCCTCTGTTCTAACCACTAGACAAAACTCCCCTTCCAAAGCCAAAAAGAGAGCCCAGGAATTCTAATTTCCAGCCTCTAGTAATGACTAGCAAATAGCTGGCAGGCAAAATGTATATCACATGCCCTCTTGTGGTGAGTATACATTGTGAATAACAGTCTACTACTGGTACCACGTAAAGGAGATGCTCTTTTAGCTCAAGTGGTCAAGGTATGTGGTATGGATCTGAACATGTTGGATTCAGACACTGATGACTCATGTAGGCAGCTGTTACAGTTGCAGATAACAGAATTGCTTTGTTTCTTCAGTTTTCTTTTTTAAAAAACAAACTAGAAAACTCTGTACGAAAAAATATATTAAAAGAACATTGGTATGGTGTCAAAGTCAAACACGAAAAGTTAGAAAATGCCAGAATTACAATCATTCATGCTACTTTATTTCGGCCATCTTATGCTTATGCATTCTGAGTGTCCGTTCTAATTTAAGATAAGACACAAAAGCAAGTTTAATAGACAGACAGATGGACTGGGGGAGAGAAGATGAGTGATAGGAAGATGTGGTCACAATTAGCATGTTGAATAAACCAAGTAAAATATATTTATAGCCTCCATCTCCACTGACCACCTGGCAAGCTATTATCAGACAGCAATTTAACTTGGTAGAAGACAGGACAGTGGAGAACTTTAAGGAGGACAGAGCAGTGGGGTGGGTTGTCTTTGGGGCATCAGGAGCAGGTCTCATTCACCTTTCCCCAGAATGTCCACCTCCCACCTATATCCTTAGATACTTTGACAGACAAATGACTTGAGGAAAATCTGTGTGTGGTACTTCTAAGGTGTATGTTGCCATAGTCACAGGGCCCCTTTTGAATTGGGCAACTGATTTGTGCCACTGGAGTGGAGAATATGATGTGAGATAGCAATCAGTCAAAGAGACGCGATTTCAATTTAATTTCAATGGAACCTTTCACCTCAGCTGTTAACGTTTGGGAAAGGCTTTTAATAGAATGGGGCAAATTGTGATCTCATTTGCTGTAACTAACACTATCTTTACAGCTGCGCTTTCTGATTCCAGACACAGAGGAAGAGAAGATTATTGGATTAATTCTAATCTCATAATTGATTCACTCTAGGCTAGTCCGCTTGTAATGGGAGATAAGATCTTAACGCTGTGCATTCAGCACAACTGCTTGCCTTTCAGAGCAGCCTGTCGTTTCTCTGAGAGATTGGCCCATACAATATTCCCAATTTGGAACAGCCCCAAACTTTGAGGTATTTCTGGTTAGCACCTGACCTTTGCAGCCTGGATACCATCATTAGTTTTTTATCCTTTATAGTGTGATAATCCTTAACAATCTCTACCAGGTCTCGGCCTCATTGTGCTGGCTGTTGACAAACGTATAATAAATGATCGTCACAACCCAAAGAGTTTATAACCTAAAAGATAACAGGTGGTTGAGACAAAGGGGTGGTGAGGTGGAATGGGTGGCAGGGGGAGAGAAGAAATAGAATGTTGTAGCACTGATGAGCGGTGTGCACAGCTCCTAGCCAGTCTGCCACAATTATCAACCCACACCACCTGTAACCTCAGGTCGGATCCCCTCTAAGCTTTGGATGCAAATTTGGGCCTCAGACGTGTCTCGAAGTTCCATTCCAACCAACCAAAGGGATACACAAATATCCCCAAATGAGCAGACCTAGTGCCGGTGGCTTCCTCCAATTCTGCTTAAATGAATAACAATAATAACTAGAGCTGGGGGAAGACATTGAGAGACATTTCCATGTGACATTTGCTGCCATCTTTTACAAATGCTGAGGCCGGAAGAGAGAGACCACCGTGATCACACGATCAGACTTCTGTGTTTTGCCTGCTTTTTGAATCCCCAATGTTTCGGTTTTTTCAGGAGTCTGGACGGTTTTTCTCTTTGAAGCGTGTGTCTGGGAGGGAGTGGGGAGTCCTGCTTGTGAATTTCTTCCTAAAGGCGGCCTGGTCTAGTGAGCTGTGTACAGGGCTGGGAGCCAGGAATTCAGATTCTATTCATTCCCCAGTCCTGCAACCTAAGAATGTTACGTGCAGGAAAAGAGTGGTATACTTTAAACCAGAAATTCTTCGATTGAATTCACCGTGCAGTGTAGGAAATCCCTCCACACCAGTAGGATTTTAAGGCTTTACCTTGTCAAGCATTGAAATAATAACAGCGATACTTCCTAACACTAAATAATATTTAAAGCCTACACATAGATTTCCAGGACCAATGACTGTGTCCTAAGTATCAATATTGTCTCACTGTTTCCTCATGTTCCCCCATCTGTCTGTATCCACCTGTCCTCTCTTGTTTTATATTTGGATTGTCAGCTCTTTGGGGCTTTTTGTTTTATGTTTGTGCAGCACCGAGCACAAAGGAGGCCTAGTCCAGGGCCAGGACACCTAGACACTACTGCAACACAAATAATAAATACTCACCTCACTAATGCTGGCGATATCTTACCTAGGCTAAATCCTTCCACCTTTATGTTAGGTTCAATTTACCCGAACGAAGAACTCAGGATTTGCCCTTTACTGGTCTGTATCAGCCTAAAGATGGTAGAGTCCAACTGTTCATTTCTCCATGGATTCACACACTCTGGTCCTGGTCCTGTAAAAGGCAGAGTAAGTCTAACACCCTTTATATTATTGTTATTATTATTACTATTATTGTGCTCAAGAACATGCTACGCACCTTGCAAAGAGCTCTGTGCCCAAGGGAGCAGATGGTCGAAATTCAGCCTGACAACAAAGGAGACCAAAAATAAGTGCCCTGGGAAAAAGACAAGAGGAGTGCTAGCATGACGATATTGAGATTATAATTTTTTTATGGTAGCGCCTGGAGACTCCACATGGGATCCGGGCCCGGCTGTGCTAGCTGCTGGACACACATAGGGCAAGAGCTTGTCGCTGCCCCAGAGATCTTACAAGCTAAGGCCTCAATTCAGCAGTCAATTCCCATTCAGCAAAGCATTTACGCACGTACATACATTTAAGCCGCTGCATCAGTTTCAATGGGATTTAGTAAATATTTAAGTCTGTTATGGCCTAGGAATGGGTTTAAGCATGTGCTTAAATGCTTCACTGATTTTGGGCCTAATCAGACAAGACTGGCAAAGGGTGAGAGAAAAGAAGGGCTTTTATGCCCATTTTGCAGATGGGGAAACTGAGGCTCAGACTAATTAAGTCACTTGCTCAAGATCACACAAGCTATCTACAGCACAGGCCAGTCCCATGTCTTAACCACCAGACTACCCTATACTTACAAACCAAGAAACAAATCAAGCGATTGAAAGCTGATCTCCAAGGTGACAATGACGCTACATTTCCAAAAGGTCCTTCACAAAGGCTCTTCAAGGTCAGCAGTGCTGGAATACATGCATATTTCCCTGCAATAAACCTATTATACCGGTGCATACAGTCCAATCTCTGCCTGGCACAAGGGTTTGCCGTGCTGGAGAGCTGCTTTACTTTTAGTTGTACTTGTTGCCGTGGCAAGAAGAAAAACCAGAGGTGAGACAAGGTGTGTTTTGACTCCTATGATTACACTTTAACTATAATGTTACCCTGTGTCAGTGTTAACTGCAAGCAGTATCTCCATCCTTGTAGTAATAATCACAACAGAAAGAGGAGAAATACAGCCCTTTTTTTCAACCGTTATTTACAATAAACCATCCACTTTACTTAGGCTCAGCAGAATTCGGTTTTTATTATTATTACAATTTTGATAGATAATATAAATGTTTATTTGTAAGCATTTTATAAACATTTATTGATTTAAATTTTCCCAAATTGCGCAAAACGGGCTTTCCGCATTTTTTCCCTATTTTTAGCTATTGAAATTTTCACGGTTGTGGCAAATGATGGAGTCAGACAAGAGGGGGTGTCAGGCGCTAATTATTTAATGACAGTAAACACAGAGATTCAAAAAGTTAAAACTTTATAACCGTTCAAACAAATTGTCAGCAAGTCAAAATACACAAAGTAAATCTCCTTAAATCAAAAGCTAATAACTTCTCAAGCAGCATTTTTCTTACTTTGTCTATCTGAGTATGGATGGAAATATTTTTTCGCTGGTTTGTGTGTATGGCAAAATCAACGTTTGCTGACATTACCGATAAGACTCTAATCCTTCCAAGGTTATCTATATTGGGCCAGATATAGCACAGCTTCTCCTATACAGCCCTCATCACTCTAATATCTGAGCAGTTCATAATCTTTTTAATGCATTGATTTTCACAGCCCCACGATGAGGTTGGGATGCACTTATCATTCAGGTTTCAGAGTAGCAGCCGTGTTAGTCTGTATCCGCAAAAAGAAGAACAGGAGTACTTGTGGCACCTTAGAGACTAACAAATTTATTAGAGCATAAGCTTTCGTGGACTACAGCCCACTTCTTCGGATGCGAAGAAGTGGGCTGTAGTCCACGAAAGCTTATGCTCTAATAAATTTGTTAGTCTCTAAGGTGCCACAAGTACTCCTGTTCTTCTTTTTACTTATCATTCAGGCTCTGTTTTTTTAGCAGAACGTTGCAATGCATTTCGCAGCAGACGTGCGGGAGAACAAGGATGGTGCAGAATGGGGGAAGGAGCTGGAGGGCAAGCTCATTCTGCTCTCATCTCACATTGGTGGATCAGGTGGACCTAGGGGTTACAGTGGACGAGAAGCTGGATATGAGTCGACAGCGTGCCCTTGCTGCTAGGAAGGCTAACGGCATTTTAGGCTGTATAAGTAGAGGCATTGCCAGCAGATCGAGGGACGTGATCATTCCCCTCTATTCAGCATTCGTGAGGCCTCATCTGGAGTACTGTGTCCAGTTTTGGGCCCCACAAGAAGGATGTGGAAAAATTGGAAAGAGTCCAGCGGAGGGCAACAAAAATGATTAGTGGGCTGGAGCACATGACTTATGAGGAGAGGCTGAGGGAACTGGGATTGTTTAGTCTGCAGAAGAGAAGAATGAGGGGGGATTTGATAGCAGCCTTCAACAACCTGAAAGGGGACTCCAAAGAGGAGGGATTTAGACTGTTCTCAGTGGGTACCAGATGACAGAACAAGGAGTAATGGTCTCAAATTGCAGTAAGGGAGGTTAAGGTTGGATATTAGGAAAAACTTTTTCACTAGCAGGGTGGTGAAGCACTGGAATGGGTTATCTAGGAAGGTGGTGGAATCTCCTTCCTTAGAGGTTTTTAAGGTCAGACTTGACAAAGCCCTGGCTGGGATGATTTAGTTGGGGATTGGTCTTGTTTTGAGCAGGGGGTTGGACTAGATGACCTCCTGAGGTCCCTTCCAACCCTGAGCCCTGGTCTACTATGTGTGTGTGTGGGGGAGCGAATTGATCTAAGTAACGCAACTTCAGCTACGTGAATGACATAGTTGAAGTCGATGTACTTAGATCCACTTACCGTGGTGTCTTCACCGCGGTGACTCGACTGCTGCCACTTCCCCGTCGACTCCGCCTGCGCCTCTTGCGGCGCTGGAGTACAGGAGTCGACAGGAGAGGGCTCGGGGGTCAATTTATCACGTCTAGACTATCCCCGTTAGATCAATCACTGCCCACCGATCTGGCGGGTAGTGTAGACATGCCCCGAGAGTCTATGATTCTATGTCCCACGGGGTTGGGCCCAGCTCCCCACTCCCGGTGTTGTGACTTGGCCCCTGTAATTGCAGCTTCACACAGGTCTAGCACATCTTCCTCTCTCTCTCCATCTACAGAGGGGAAGATGCATGAAATGAACGATTACTGTGAACACCAGGCCAGAATCATAGCCTTAGCTATCATCACCTTTTTCTAGATGGAGAACTGAGGCCTGGAGACAACTTGCCCAGCATCACAGAGGATGCTGAATAGGGAATTGAACCTGGGCGTCCCAAAACCCGGGCTCATCCTCTAGCCACTGGACCATCCTTTCTCTCTGTTCTCCCCTGAGACACACTGATGTCCAGAAACAATATGCCTGATCTATGTGCTCAGCTATGCTAGCCGTAAAATGGGGCAACTCCTGTATGCCAACCTGGAGCTATGCAGATGTCCAGCCAGATGATGATCTGGCCCATTATTGAGTCTGGCACTCCATGCTTCAAAACGTATTTCTAGAACTGGATGAAATTTTTTGAACAAATACTTGTTCAGTGAATAATGCAAGTTTGGTGACACCAAAATATTTCGTGAATTCATGTTGATTTTGCCAAATTGTTTGTTGAAGGGGGGGAAAAATCAAAACGTTGCAAAAAAAAAAAAAAAGTCTAAACATTTCCTTTCAATGTTTTCAAGATTGGAGTTTGGAGATTTTGATTCCAAATGACTTTTTTATTGCAAAATGTCCTCTTTTTTTCATTTAAAATATTAAATGCTTAAAAATGAAAATGAAACATTTCAGTTTGGGTCAAATGAAATGTTTCATTCGATCAAAAATGATTCTTTTTTAAAAACTTTTCAGTTTAAAAAAAAATTGCTTTGGGCTTTACCTGAAACTATTTTAATTTTATTTTATTTTATTTTATTTTTCAGAATTGCCAGAGAACCAACAAATCCATTATTTACCCAGCTCTCCATAGGTCCCCGTGTTTGAGGTGTTCTACATGGGGGATGCTCCATTAGAGACACGGGCTGGTTGTGAAATTAGAATCTAGGTCTGGACTTTGTACTCCTGCCAAACTTCGGGGTTCGAACCTATGGTTTTGATTTGGGCCAATCCACTCGTTATGTACTAAAATTCCATCTTCTTTGGCAACAGATTGTTGGTTTGTTTAATATTTTTGTTCCCGACGCATTTGGGGAGCATGCGCAGAAGAGCACATTTGAGATCTAGCAGCACCAAGATGCAGCTCCTCTCTTGAGATAGCTGTTTATATGGGAGGCAAAAATCGAGGGCACCCTGCCTATACCCTACCGAGGGCTCAAGCCGTGACCCAATCAATTTAGGCATCCCCACCCTTTCCCTTCCAAAGGCTCAGCGGGTAAGGCACCTATCCTTACCTACAGGGCTCAGGAAGAAACCTGGTCAATTTAAGTACCCGCCCTTTCCCTCAGGGCTCTACAGGTCTGCAGAACCTTTTCCCAGTGAAAGAACCTTAAAGAGCCGTGCTCTAAACATCTGATTATTAGCAACACACAGAGAATACATATACCAAGCAAATCTCTTATGGTCCCCGCTTCCAATATACAGACAAATTTCACCCGATGGCCAGTCAGGATCCATTCATCTGAGGGTTCCCGGTGATGCCTCTGCACCTCACGGTCATGCGGAGGGGTCCGAGTTCCAGCAACTTGCTATTGAACTGCCGTCCAGAAATAGTTCCCAAAGTACAGTGGTTTTCATGTACATTATAGAGGTAAAACTAGCTCCCTCCTTCAAATGTACTAAACCAATCACATTATCCACACTCCTAAATAACAAAAATGTAACCAGTTACACACTGGCACCTATGGGTCCTCCTTCCTGCCCAAGTTTTTACATTTGATCCTTCATGTCCAAATTGTAACTTAGTTGTGACCTTCTCTGTTTATACAGAGGGTCAGCATAAAAACGCTGGTCAGAGCTTATCTTCCCATTTACTGAGTTTCTTTCTGTATCGTTCCTAATTTCCCAGCGCCTTTACAACCTTGGTGGTTATAACTCTCCTTAGGGACATTCCTGAGGTGGGAGTGCTTTATCAGCAGCAGAACATTCTTTCCCTCCCCCCCCCCCCAATTTTAGTGGTGAACTCCCTGAGTTTCACCCAAGGTTGGTTTAATATGGGGGGGGGAGGAGGTCGATCAGGTCTCAGGCCTACAATGGGCCTAATCCAACTCCCACAGAAGTCAATGGAAAGACTCCCAGTGATTTTAATATAAGCTGGATCAGACTTCAATAGCTGTGCCTTCCTGAGAGGACTGGGATTGCTTTTAAATAGCAGAGCATCACAAAGGGCATTAGGGCTGCTACTTATTATTATTATTACTTTATGAAGTGCTAACGGCACGTTTGCAACTGTACCAAACACAAAGGGCCACATCCTCAGCTGGTGTGAATCAGCAGGGCTCCGTCGTAGTGATTTACACCACTAGAGGATCTAGCCCAACATTATAAAGACAGTCCCCTGCCTCAGAGACCTTACAGTCTAAGCTAAATAAAGCATAGGGAGGATCCACTGGGAAGTCTAAGGCCTGGTCTACACTGGGGGGAGCGAAAGGGGAGGCGAGCTAAGTCGGTCTAAGTTACGCAACTTCAGCTACGAAAATAGCATAGCCGAAGTCAACGTACTTAGAGCTCCTTACCGCGGTGTCTTCACTGCGGTAGGTCGACTGCGGATGCTCCCCCGTTGACTCCGCCTGTGCCTCTCGCTCCGGTGGAGTACCAGAGTCGACAAGAGAGCACTTGGCGGTCTATTTATCATGTCTTCACTAGACGTGATAAATCGATCCCAGCTGGACCGATCGCTGCAGAGGTAAGTGTAGACATGCCCTAACTATGGTACATCCATCACCCGAAGAACGAGCAACTGTGTCTGTCCAATATCACATCCTGTTCCCATCAACATACATGTTTTGAAGGGCACATCAGAATGTCTGCTCACCTCTGCTGGGTTGGGCAATAGACTCCTGGATAAAGAAGGAGACTTTTCTAAATTTCTCAATCTGTTTGCTACTCATAAGGTGTTTTCCCCCACATCTCTCCTGCATCTCTTTATCTGGCTCCTCCTTTGAAACTGAATTGTGTTTGTTCTGCTCATGTTGGCACAAAAATTGCCTGAACTTAGTTTAATACCACCACTCACAAAAACAATTTCCTCAAGCATTGCAATTATAGGGCTGATAATTAGAAACCTTAGTGAGTACATACTGAATTAGATTAAATATAGGCCCAGGAAACACCCTCCCCCCCATTCCATTTTAATCACACCTGAAATCCTAAAGAGATTAGCAAAACACCAATATGTAGTGTCTGATCAAAGTGAAATAGCTTTGTAGAAAGTGTCAGTGTGATACATCTGCGTGAAGGCACACAACTGTTTTCCCCTACATTGTGGGAGCAGATCATCTCAATGTGGTGTTTAACACAGCTGTTTGGAAATTTTCCAATGGAACCTTTTGGTCAGAAAATGCCATTTTGTTGAAATCAAAATTTTCCACAGGAATGTGTTGATTTTGACACAGGTTTCATGTAGAAAAAAAAATCAGAATGAAGCATTTTGATAAGATCCTGATTGGAAAGGAACATTTTGGGGTTTTTGATTTTGAAGCAACTTTTCATTTCAAAATGTGATATTATATTCAGTATATACATAGATATAAAATTATGTTATAATATAAAAAAAGAGTCAAAATCAGAAGAGAACACTTCAACTGATCCAAAACAATGTTTTTTTCAAAACTTTTGTTTTGTGGGAAAATTCCAATTTTTGGGGGGGTGGGCGTGGGTTTGCTCCAATTCAGAATGAAAACAAATGTCAGAATTGCCTGGAAAACACAAATTCATGTTCTTGTCCAGCTTTAAGGACATTCTGGTCTGACCATCTTTCCAAAGATATTTGTCGGAATGTAGGCCTGGCCTTTTAACAACTGTGGTTATGTAACACTGACAGACTGTGGTTGTTGGGTGGGATTGAACCTGTGACCTCTGGAGTTTAGTGCATGAGTCTCTACAGCATGAGTTAAAAGCCAGCTGGCGCTTAGCTAAGGTTGTAGTGCAGACTCATTTTATCTCTCTTTCTAAGTCAGTGGTTCTCAAACTTTTGTACTGGTGACCCCTTTCACACAGCAAGCCTCTGAGTGAGACGCCCCTTATAAATTAAAAACACGTTTTTATATATTTAACACTATTATAAATGCTGGAGGCGAAGCGGGGTTTGAGGTGGAGGCCGACAGCTCACAACCGGCCATGTAATAACCTCGTGACCCCCTGAGGGGTCCTGACCCCCAGTTTGAGAACCCCTGCTCTAAGTGATCTTGGTGCCACAAGATGGGACAGAGCACCACACCCACATGGTGTGTGGGTTACAATTACACCTGCAAGTAAACTCTGGGCTGCTGCACAAGCCCTGGAACCACAGAAGAGGCACAAATGACCTATTCTTTCAGACAGTCCATCCACCTCCCAGTGGAGGTTTATTTCTTACTGTCCCTTTAGACTCAGGGCTTGTCTAAACATCAAATTTACAGTGGCACAGCTGCACTGTGGTAGCACTTAAGTGAAGACGCTCCTATGCCGACAAGAAAGAGGGCTCTTGTTGGCGTAGTTAATCCACCTCCCTGAGAGGTGGTAGCTATGTGAACAGGTGAAGCTCTCCTGTCACCATAGCTCTGTCTACACAGGGGGGTTAGGTCGGTATAATTATGTGGTTCACAGGTGTGGATTTTTCACACCCCTGAGCGACACGGTTATACTGACATAGGCCTGTAGTGTAGGCCAGGCCTCAGACTCTCAAAGAGGGCTAAGGAATTCAGTCTCTCAGACTTTGCATTTTATCCAGTTTTTTAAAACATCCCATGTGATAAGGTGTAGCGGGAAGGTCCGATGACCAGCGGGCCAAGTGATCGGCTTGTGGCCTTACAGTTTCTGCTGGCCTAGTCATCCCAGAGGGGACCCTAGCTGTGGTCTCAATCACCCCCGCGTGCTCTTGTTGCTCCTCCAGAGGTTCTGTCCTGACCAAGAAGTGGGCAGAGTGGGGGTGGGTTGATAGGTAACGAGGCAGGGGGACCCACCCTCTGCACCAGGTCCTAACCCAAGTCCCAACAGGTTTATCAGAGTGCCCAGCCCAGGTACTGAACTACCCCAAATTATGGTACCCGCTGGGTCATTCCTACCAGTCTAATGCACCTCAGTTTGGGGCCTGGTCACTGGCTTAGCAGACTCTGCTCAGTCTCTTACTGTCCTGTTCAGTCAACCTTTCTCAGGGCTTCCAGCTCCCAAAGAGGAAAGGGACCCAAGTCTCTGGTGCTAGTGCAGTTTTCCCAAAGCTAGTGCCACTCCTCTTACAGCTCTCAGCATCAGCCTTGCTTCCCGGCGCCACATCCAGCTCATTTCCAGCCTATCCTGGGCTACCAGTGTCCTTTTAAATGGTTCCTCCACTAGGAACGTGCTTTGCACCTGTTGAGGGACGGGGCCTCCCTAGCCCAGTTGCTCTACTCCCAACCTGGGTTCAAGGTGGGGCCTGAAGACCCCATCACATGGAGTTTCCTCCACTTCCTTTAGGAAACTATTTTGCAGCCTAATAGAACATACATTATGTAAGTCCCTCCATTATTCTTAATTATACCCCCATATGCCCACCATAAATAACCACTCTCCCTCCTTGGTGTTTACACCCTCGTACATGGTTCTGTTCCCTACCTTATTTGCTTCTTATGCAAGTTATACATATATAGCCAGATCCTGCCCATGGCAAGCAGTCCTCCTCCTAAATCCCTCCCCCCCTCCACCTTTCTGTTGCTCTTCACTGTACTCCTTCCCATTTGTCAAGATCTTTCTGGTAGTGAGGTGCCCATTGCATTATTTCAGATGTATTCACACCAGAGCCTAAGGGGAGGGACTATGAAGTCCTTGCTCTGGGATGTGATGTTTCTATATACTCAGGAATTGCATTGACCTCTTCTACTGCCACAGGGCCTGATCCAAAACCCATTGAAGTCAGTGGGAGTTTTGCCATTGGCTTCTGCTGGAGTCTTCGGACCAGGCCTGTGTCGCACTAGTTTACTGACCTACATCTCCCTAAATCTCCTTCATCAGTATTGCTTCCCAGAATTTTTTCTCCCATTGAATGTTTGTGTGGATTATTTCCCTCCCTTCTGTCCCTCTATTAGCAGCATTTTCCCAAGTGTAATCTCTTTTTTTAGTTTCTGGTCATGCTTCTAACCTGTCTAGGTCGCCATGAATTTCTCCTCTTTCATTGATAGTTGGGAGGCCTCAAAAATTGAAGTTCTGTGTTGTCTTCATGACCATGAAAGGTCCCCTGGGTTATTTTGGTAGGAATACCATAAATATGTGTTTGTGTGTGTTGTTCCAGCACTTCACCCACATTTCCTTTCCTGTCTGTAGTGGCTGGTTGCTGCTTTCCCCCATGAGGTGACTGCATTTCAGGCTATGGCATTCTGTATATATAGCTCGGGAAGCATTCTGAGATCCTGTGAGATGGTATTACCATTGGGTGCTCGATAACCACAGTCAGGGGGATCTGTATAAAATCCTAAAATAAAAGCCTAGATAGATAGATAAAGTGAAGCTAAGCAGCCAATGTTTGGACTAAGGAGCGAGGCGCGTCTCCTCCTGCTATCTGTAGTGTTAACCATGTTCAAACAAAATAGCCTCTCACAGTTTACTCTGAGACTGTCTCTTTCTTCTATTTATTGTATTCCACTGAAATAGAAATCCCACTCAGAGAAGTCTATCACACTGTACCTCCTTCTCTTGCTTTGGTAGCAGAACATTACATTATGCACTGTTCTAAGAATTTATGAAATTCTCAGGGGTTGGGTCTGTGATTTCTCTTTTGCCATTTGCAGCTTCTTGTCTGTCCGAGGTGTATTGCATACAGTGGAGCTTTATAACTGTTCCCTAACTGATGTGATCGATAACATTGCTTTTGCTAGAGCTGGGCTGATTTGATGAACGTGGGTCTTCTCCCGGTGAACACTGCACCTAGAAGCTGCAGCAGGGTAACAGAGAGTAAATAGAGTACTGGAGTTCCACATAGAATGCCCACTTCGCTGGGAACAATGAGTCTGATTCTCCATTGTCTTGCACCCTGTATTGTCATTTACAGCTGTGCCAAGTGCCTATACAGCCTCAGCACTGGAGAAGTCTGATTTGAAAACATTTTACACCGCTCACTTTACACTGGTGTAAAGCAGTAGAGAATGAAGCCTAATGTCTTAGAGCCAAATCCTGGCTTTATTGAAAGCAAAGGGAATGTTGCCAGGGCCTAGAGTGCAGGTAACTTTGTATCAGAGAGGAGAATTTTGCCCTAAAAGACTCCTATATGGGTCTAAATGGAAATAGTATGCAAAGAAAGCAATGGTGGGGATTTTCCTTAATTGTGTCTGCAGGCTCATGCACCCAACACTAGTTTGCTAAAAGATGGATCATCTTAACCTTTTAAGGTATAAAGTGGAATCTCCATCTGCTTTACGATAGACCCAACTTAGCCTAGGGTTACATATGCACCTCAATCTTGTGCCCGTGCCCTTTTCTTTCTGAATCAAGTACCCCCAGAACAACATAAATGGCAGAACGTGTGTCATGTCTGTGTCTCTGTTTCTGAACAGAGACGAAACTGTTTCTTATGCACTGATGATACCATTTGTTATGAATATACAAGGCGGCAGAAGGCAGACCTGGCAGTTACAGATTCATTTTTCCATCGGCAATGGAATAATGGAGAGGAGCCTTTAAGATTTATGGCTTTTTGGAAGCTGACGTGCCCAGCACAATGTTATTTGGATCAGGGTCTAAGTTAACCTCAATTGATACAACATTGATGCTTTCATATTCCAGATAGCAGGGTTCCATAAGGGTTGGGATTTCATCTCTCTTTTCTCTCTCTCTCACACACACACACGTACGTAACAGTAAAAACCTGCAATTCATCTTTATTTCAAAGCTCTAGAATCCTCTAGGTGTTGGATTGTACTGGCAAAAATTGCCTTGGACTGCCTGGCACTTGGCCACTTATGCCTCAGTTCAAAGTGCTTTTGAAGACTGTGACCCTTTGTTCTTTCAGACTCTGACCCTTTATTCTTTAAAGTCCACCATGAATACAACAAGAAAATGGCCAATAAAAACCAACCGGCCAACACTGTTCATAATTCAGCCAAGCTGCACTTCACCTGAGTACTAGTATTTCAGTGCATGGGTTGGGGTTTTCTCCTAAACAGACTTGCAATATACAACAGCGTAGCAACTGAGAGGCGTCACCATATTCAAATCCATGCGCGTGTGCGAGAGGACAGTTGTGAGGTAACATAACTGGGATGGATAGTTGCTAAGGGTTAAATTCACCCTGTCCAAGGTACTTAGATGGAATTGATGCTCAGAAAGACTGATCAGCTTGTCCTAGGTCATCAGGGAAGCCTGTGGCAGGAATTGAACCCAGGGCACATATGTGCCCTAACCATTGGACCTGACGTTCTCTTACTCCTACTTCAAATCCCTTAAGTGGGATTTAAATAGAATCTAGGCCTTGTGCTAACCATCTGCACCAGGGTAAATTTCATGCTGTGAAACCAAGCCTACTGCCACTGACTTCAATAGGAGCAGGATTGGGAGCCCTGAATTAAAGATCATTAATGGATATTTCTCTTGTTAAAGGCTGCAGAATCTGCCTCTCTCCATTTCTGCCCTCCTGTCTGCCACGCCTTTGTGTCTCTCACGAAACGCTGAGCAACCTCCTGGCAGATCCTATGTGCCTTCAGATTCTGCTGGAGCTCAGCACCTCTCAGGATCAGGTCCTTTGTGGGTAGTGGATTCCAGGATTTAATTCCTGATTTGAAACTCTGGCAGGCAATAAGCAGAGATGTGTCAACTGGTCTGTCTAAAGGAGACATCATGGGCTAAATTCTGCCGTGACATATAGCCTGTGAGGTCCCATTGACTTCAGTGAGTTTCCACTGGGGACTAATCAGGGCAAGATTTAGCACCATGGATTTAAAAACAGAATTACTTTTCCAACTCTGCTACTATGGCCCACTGGAATAAAAAGGACTTTGGCACCTGTATGACTTCAGGGGAACATAAGCATGTGTTTGAATGCTCAGCCCTTTCAGGGCCCTAAGCCTGAGATTACTACAACTGCATTTTGAGGCCCATATTTTCAGAAGTTCGCACTAATTTAAGGTGCCAAGGTGGAGATAATTAGGTTTGATACCTAGAAGGGCAGACACCTTTTGGATTCAACAGTCAGGCCTCCAGGCCCTGATTCTCACAAGGGGCGAGCACCCACAATGCCCGTTGAGCCCAAAAGGGGGCTCTGGTGCAATCCCTGAAAAATCAGGGTTTTAGACCCAGATCCTCAGAAGTATTTAGGCTCCTGACTTCCACTGAAATCAATCCCCCTTAACAGGCACTATTTAGGCACAGGGTTCCACCCACATGGAGTCAATTGGAGGATCAGGGCCTTACAGGGCACATATGAGTGTTTGGGCCTGAAATCCAACTTTTCCCCTTGGATGCTGTGTATTTCCCCCTTTGCTTAGTCTGGCTTGGAGGAGCACATTGGTGTTCAGGGATCCACAAGTCCAACGAGTTATGTTCTCTTCAACTTTCACAGAATTCTTGAGCTCATGACCCTAGCTTCCTTTGGAGGATATAGCCATTCCTCCACCCCTGCCTGCAAAAGGAGAATTCAACTTGAATTATTATTTTTCAATCTCCAGGTGGATGTTTGAAGGTGTTGGCTTTGACCTATTGTAAATGGTTTGACACCTGCCTCTGAGAAGTCACTTCCCTCCTCAAGCCAGCC
Organism: Malaclemys terrapin pileata; assembly: GCF_027887155.1. Classification (NCBI taxonomy): domain Eukaryota; kingdom Metazoa; phylum Chordata; order Testudines; family Emydidae; genus Malaclemys; species Malaclemys terrapin. The sequence continues at coordinate 10,967,288 of NC_071505.1, read as the reverse complement.
TGCTCTAGTTGCAGTCAGTGGAGAGACTCAAGGAGAGTTAGCAGGGCTCTCTCCACAAGGAACTTTTGACTTTGGAAGTTACTTCTGCTCTTGGTCCATATTAGGCCATTTCAGTTCAGACCATGCTTCAAAACTCTTCTGTGTAAGAGGAATTTGATGTGGAAGCTGAGGGTTTGGATGGTGTTTCACTGAGGGGGAGCAGAGGGATTTTATTTAATTAAATCTAACTTTCAGATCTGAAACTACTTCAGATACCTGTTAAACTAAGGAGTGCTCTAGGGCCAGATTCTCAGCTGATGCAAGTCAGTACAGCCCTATTGACTCAGTGTTATATCAGTGAACTACACACCAGGAATATAGTTTTATGTCAATAGGGTTCTGCCCTATACAGCTCTCTTTTATCATTACTGGGCCTATTACATAACTGAATTTTAATCACATGAACACCCCATTGTCTTACCACCACCTTCACCAGCCACCTTACTTATATTGGGGAATTGGTGTCATGTCTTGCTTTTAGAAAGGACCAAAGATAGAAAGATACCTCTGTAACCGGGGTTGGGGTGGGGCACGCTGAGGTTACTCAATTAGGGCAAACTGCAAAGAATGGAGCAGACAATCCCCAAAGCTGGTGGTTATTCCAATACTTCGATCCACCACGCTAGCCACAGAACAGCTTCTACAATACCTTACTGGTTACACAGAAGCCAAAACACAGTTTCCTTAAAACACAGCTTCCTCCCAGACAGCCAAGTCAAATATGAACATTCTACCACTGCCAAAGGATTGGACACATTACCTCCCAAGTTAATGAATATTTCAGATCTTACCCAAATACACACTTACAGCCAATTCTTATTAACTAAACTAAAATTTATTTTAAAAGGTAAGAGAGAGTGTACTGGTTAAAAGATCAGTATATATACACAGATATGAGTACAGTTCTGAGATCAGTTACATAGTAGAGATGGTGAGCTTTGGAGTTGCATATTGTTCTATCAGAATTAGTCCATAGGTTATAGTCCAATGTTCATATCCAGGGTGATCCAGATGGGATTGAAGGTAGTTTTAGGACTCAAGCTCTCCCTGAATAAAGCTCAAGCAGATCTGAGATGAAAGGATCAGGTTCCAAGAGTTCTTTAATCAGTTCCTGGTTAGCACAGAGTTCTTGGATGAACAATAGGCTTTTGAAGTAACCTTCCATTTCCTAAACACCACTGGTAATTAACTCATGGATTAACATAAGGTAATTAATTATCCATGACAGTTTACCACAAACTTTAAAGAGACACACGACATTATTTCACTCAAGTTTCATATAAATGTTAATATTTCCTTTTGATCTCTGAAAGAAAGGAATAAAGCGCTAGACTAAAGCCATTTGGTTACATTGTTAAGCTCTAACAAGCTATAGGTAAACAGACTACTACAATCACTATCTTCTTCCAGTTCTTTAACAATACAAGTACACATTTCAAACCTCTAACATTGCTCTGCTAGCTACTCATAAGGAATAGCCCTAATTACCATTTACATACTTCCCTAATAGGTCTTTAAAGGTAGAATTTGGGTTATTTACCCTGCTAGTTGCTTACCACTTTCTGGCCCAGCGTCACCACCTCATATTACAGGTACATTAAAAAACTGTTTATAAAGGGTTAATAAATGGGTAAATGATGCTTTAATAAATAAATAGTTACTCAATTATTGGGGTCCAACAGGTCAATAGTAGGGCTGGTCAAAAATTGGCCATCAAAACTGTTTTGGCCAAAAATTGGCTTTTCAAATATATGACCCCCCTCTCCCCCAAAGCGTCTGCTTCCTGTGGAAAGTTTCAGTTTTTAAATTAAAAACTGAATGCCCCAAACCCAACACATTTTGATTTGGATATGCTGCCACAGGGAGCTGCAGTTTGGTTGCCTCCTGTCTCTGTTCTCACCTATGGGCTAGGCTCCCCAGGTGGACTGCATCTCCCATGATGAACCATGGCCAGAGACTCCAAAGACGCACCTCCCCTATCCAAGGAAGGGAGACCATGGTGCAGCATGGGAGATGTAGTCCAAGCAGGGAGCCCAGCTTATAGAAGCGAGTGGGGACCAAAGGCACCTGAACTACAACAACCATGAGGCACTGCTATGGCACATGTGAACTGAAATTTCTCATTTTTTAGTTAATGTTTTTTCATAGTTTAATTTTCACTGAAAAAAATCATTTTCTAACCAGCTTTAGTCACTAGGAAGTCTATAACCATGGCAATAACCACCTCTAACTTCTCCTACAGAGGTGCTTGTAGCCATCTATAAGACATACTACTTGTCTGTAATATACTTATCACCTTTATTATTTATTAACCCTGTAGAGGAGCAGACTCACCCTGCGGCACCTCCAGCTGGTGACTCTGGGAATCAGCTCATCCAGCATCTGGAGCACCCTCTACAGGCCAGTGATCCACCTTGTGCCTCACACTGCCCCCCCCATGTCCCTCCCAGGACCTCAGTGCCCCTTGCTCTGGGTGCTGCCCCCTGGCAGTACCCCACAGATCTGGGTCTCCCCACCCTGGGGGACACCCACCCACTATCCCCACCTTGCCTCAGTACTAGGCCACTGCCAGTCACCAACTAGCTCCCACTCCCTGGGGCAGACTGCAGTATAGGCCACTCATCACTGGCAAGGGGGGTTTGGACCTGCTGCCTTGGCCTAGCCCTGAGCTGCCCTCTACAACCCCCAGTACTTGTTGGGGTTATGCTAGGCCACAGCCTGGGGCTTTCTAGGCTGGAGCTCCTCAGCCTTTCCCCAGCCCTGCTCCACTCAAGTACCCCGCCTCTAGATCCCTACAGCCAGGCCCTTCTCTCTCTGAATACAGAGAGAGACTGCTTGGCTTCTGGCTCACAGCCTTTTTATATAGGGCCAGCTGTGGCCTGATTGGGGTGTGGCCCAGCTGCGGCTGCTTCCCCAATCAGCCCAGCTTTTAGAGCTGCGGCCCTTCCACAGCCCTCCTCCAGGGCAGTTTTAAACTCTTCAGGGCAGGAGTGGGTAACCACCCCACTACAAACCCCTTATAACTTATTTATAAATGGAACCTTAATATAAAGAGGTATGATTAAAAAAACAGTGCAGATTTCAGTCCAGGGGATCCCTGGATCTGAACTGTGCATAATTTGACTAGGCACTGGCCTTTGTGAGCCACTTGCAGTAGGATGCGAGATTCTGCAGCACAATGCTCAATGGGATTAGTGGGCTTCCTCACTGAACTGTACTAGTTTTCCCCACTGTGGCTTAATCTAATTTCTTAATGCTGGTGTAATCTGCACAGATCCTTGGGTTAAGAAGCTGCAATCGTGTTTCATGGCTTGTTAATATAAAAATGGACAAATTGAGGCTACTTTGTGGCATGTTAAATGAGGGATATTACAGTGGTTGATTAGATTTCCTGGGCACTTCACAGATTGACACAATCCCTGACTGATTCCCTTTTTCATTAAAGTGAGGGTGGATGAGGGGAAAGTAGTTTAATCATCTTTCCCCAAATTTGTCTTCACTAGCCAGAGGATTTTACAGATAGGAGACAATAAATCCCTAGCAACACAGACCCCTGACAGATGGTGGTAGACAGTTTTGAGAATATTTCAAAATCTGCCCTACTTTTCATTCCCCAAATGTTTCTCCTTCTCAGCTTTTTTTTTTTTTTTTTAAATACAGCATTTTCCTACATTGTCTCGTACAGTCTTATTTCTGTTGTACTTTATGCTGCCGTGTGCTCCAGGATAGACTCCAAATGCCCATTAAAAAAAAAAGAGAGAGAAACAACTTGCTGAATTTTAAAGCAGGTTTCTTCCCTCCCATTGGGCTGAATATCCAATCAAAGAGGAAAAAAGGGAATATATTTCTGATCTCTATTTGCTTTCCACTCTCCAGAGAGAAACTGCTTGTGTATGTGCACCCCTATGGCAGGGTGTGAAGGTCCTAGATTCGTCCTTCACAGAGGTTGGGACAAATTTGTCCCTGGTGCATGGATGTCTATTCATGTAATGTCTGTGGAACAGAACATTGTCGTAATATAGGAATCCACCACACTTAAACAAGAGCTGTTTATTTTTTTAAAGGAATAACCAACTATGAACTCTTCACAGCTTGAGTTCCAGCTTTGTCTCCCTTGTTTACCAGAGAACACACCCTGCCTAGACCTCTATACAGCACTGAGGACATCTAATGATGGAATAATGTACTGCAAGTAAACATGTCAGTACAGGATACAAAAGGGTGCATGAAGGGGAGGGGGTTCATTTTTTACAGCTTGTTTTAAAGGAATGGTGCTTAGAATTGTGTGTTTTATGTGGCTTGAGGGAGTGTCGCAAACATTAAACTCACCTGGGTTCAGGTTCAAATACAAACCCATGCTTGCAAATCTAGGCCCTCAAAAATTTCAAAAGGATTTTGCTTTGAGACCCCACACCAGTGCTTTAGGTCAAATTTTTCAGAGTGGCACTGTACTCTTCTTACTTTCAGCCATGCTTGTTAGGGCCTGATCCTGCACCAGAGCCAATGGGAGTGAGAGCCAAGCCCTTTTGAAAGTAATTTTTACTCCTTGTTTACCCTGGAGATTTGTTCTGATTGCAACCATCCATGCAGTTGCACTGTTCCTACCCCGAGTATAGAAAGGCAAAGGTAGAGTTTCCCCTTGTTTCAGCCATGGCTGCTGGGCTGTTCAATGAAGGCCTACATTCTGATGCCCCCTAGTGGAATGTACACCTCTAAGTAGTACAGTCTGTACCATCAGAATGTGAATATGAGGCAAATTTATATTACTCTGATTTTTACTTACCCTGATGTACTACCAGTGAATAATAACAATAATACAGGGATCTTATGCAGCACTCTCATCAGTAGATCAAGTGCTTCACAAAGGGAGTCAGTATCATTTTACAAATGGGGAAACTGAGGCACAGAGGAGTACAGTGACCTGCCCAAGTTCACTCAGCAGCAGAGTGACACTTGTGTAGTACGGTACAGAATTTGCACCTTAAAACCTCCACATTTCTACATACAGGTACTCAAGCAGCTGAATTAGAGATTTTGATTGAATTAATTATTTTAGCATGACGCCGCCAAGCCATCATCAGTCTAAAATGACTACCCTTCACGAGACGAGCGCCGAACATTTATTGATCTCTGAAGTGGAAGTGTCAAATCACTCCAAGCTGCCAGAATTTTAAGATCATACCTCTACCAGATAACTCTCTATTTTTCCTTTCATTAACTTACTGGAATACCTATTAATAGGCAACAGTAAAATATACATCCACATCGTCTGTAAAGATAATTATTATTTAATATTGACAGGAAAGAAGCACCTAGAGGCCCCAATCAGGGTAAGGTCCCCTTCAGGCAAGTTACTGTATATACACATGCCCCTAACAGAAAAGCTTACATGGTCCCTAACAGGAAACCCTACAAGCTCAAGTCCTGATCCTGTCATGTCTCCACCTGCCATTCCCATATCAAGTGTCTGCTCAAGCAGTGCTCATTGCAGGACAGGATTCTAAGTGGATATAATGTTAATATATTGGCCAGGTCCTCATCTGGTACAAATCAGCATTTGCCATTGAAACCAACTGAACTATGTTGATTTACACCAGCTCAGGATTTGGCCTACAATAGTGTATTTTTGTAAATGAATATAGCTTATGTTTTGCTCTCTAACCCCCTTCGCACAGAGTCACAACCAGGAATCAACCTGGTTTTTTTTTATATATTTATACAATGCTCACCCTTAAAACTTTCCAGCAGAGCCTTGGATAACCAGACAAAGCTAACTCAGCGTGTGTAGCATTCCCTATACTACATCCCAGAAAGCTCTTGAAGCACTGAGCTAATGTTATTTAGGTATGTAGGCACCATGGGAAAGTTTGTCCCTGTTTCAGTGCACTGGATGTTGTAAGGAAAGTGAAAGAAGAGATCATGGGCAGAAGCTGAGCGGTACAGAAACGGACGTGGTGTAATTTACAATACTGTATTGGGGACAGTATAAAGCCTTGTCTTTTGTCCCCAAACATATGCCTGGAATATCATTTGCAGGAAGCTGGAGTTTCCAAGCAGCCATCTCCCAAACTTACCTTTTTATTTATTTTGCTCCATGAGGATTTGTTGGTTTATTTATTTGTGGCCTGGTGAACTGTCATGAAAAGGCATTTCTGCTTCTAAGCCAGGCATCTCTGATGGGCTTTTGGAGAACAAAGTATTGATTTTTTGACATCTCTCCGGAGGTTTTTAAATTAAAATGTCCACATCTCACGCTGAAACAAGGCCAGCCTCAGATAGGAGTTTCAATCTTGCCAGGAGCAGAGCGCTTTTCATTAAAGACTCCTGTCCGGCGCTGAACAAATTGGGAATGAGCATACCCATCGCTTGACAAAAGGAAAATAGAGCATTGCTGAAGACACATGCCAGTTTGGAATTGGCTTTCTAGAGCCAGACATGAAAAAATACTGGGTTGGCTGGGGTTCTCGCCCAGGGGGTCACAAACAGGTGTCAGGGATCCACACTGCTATTTTTAGCACTCTAGCACTTCCCAGCTGCAGTGTAGACATACCCCCAGAATCTGGTGCGCTAACTCTTAGACCACATGGCCTCGCACACTGTATTACATAAAACGGATGCATGGTTCCGAGCTACAGCTAAGTTTTGAGCTGTGGAAGCAGCACACACTAAACCCAGGAATGCCACCGGTTTTTGGGTTTCTTTTCTTTTTTTTTTTGCTCTCTTTGATTTTTCAATGGCATGCAGCTGTGTTTCTGTGAAAACAAATCGCAAGAAAGGGGAATAAAACTACTGTTTATAAGAGCCCTCTAGATTGGTGAGTCACAGCATTTCAATAGCCCTGAGATAGACACATCTGAGTACTTATGCAAATGCCAAGCACTGGGTTTGAACAAAAGGTTATAGAGTGACATAACCTGAAGCTTTTATTGCTAATGAAGCATTTATTTCCATTTGATTATGGTACTGTGTGGACTTTCCCTTTGAGTGCAACTCACAATTGAGCTAACAGTATGAAAATGATGATTCTCTTCATCTCTCTCCATCTGAGACACACATTTCATGGAATTTCTAATTGCCAGGAAAACACGAAACACTTACTGATTTTCCACTCGTTCCCTGGGACAGACTGAAGACAATGTCAGCCTCAGTTGTGTATTTGAAATAAGAAATCTGTCTGGTTCTGCCTGTGTTACAAACACTCTGGGCCAAATCCTAGCTGGTGTAAATCAACGTCGCTCCTTTGACATCCAGGTGGCTGTGCTGGTGTAAACCAGCTAAGGATCTGGCCCCCTGCCAGTTATTTAAGGCATGTTTTTTACATAGGTCTTTTTTAAAAAGTTACCACCAAGTAGAGTTGAATTATTGTTATTATTCGTACGATGGAGGTGGCTAGAGCGCGCAGCCATGGGTCAGAATGCACAGGACACATGTAACAGAGATGGTCCTACTTCAGAAGAACTCACAATCTAAGTAACTGATCAGGACGGCCCTTCTTTTGGGTCCTGCTCCAAAGCCCATAAAAATTGATGAAAAAACATCAATGGGATGTCTCCCAGTGGGATCAAGTCCTTTCATCAACAGAAAGAGGGGAAATCTAGACAGCACCCAGCACAAAGTCTTGGCTCTTAGGCACTAAAGTAAGAATAAGCAGTAATCACTGGGATGGCCCAGTGGTGCAAAGGAACTATTGTAGTACCTCCAGTTCTGTGGTTAGGACTAATAGGCAGGCAGGAGAACTCTGTCAGGCACAGAGCACCTCTATAAAGTAATTGTTTCATTGTCATTTGGTGCAGAAGCAAAGGAGATCACCAGTGGATTCTCCATCACTTGAAGTCTTTAAGGCAAGACTGGATGTCTTGCTAACGCTACATCTACACTGCACTTGGAAGTGAGATTGCAACACGTGTAGACATACCCGAGCTAGCTTTGATCCAGCTAGCTCAAAGCTAGCTCAAGAAACAATGGGAGTGAAGCTACATCATCACAGGTAGCAGCACAGGCTGGCTGCTTGAGTATGCACCAAGGGTCATGGATGGGGCTGACTCGTGCCATCCTGGATTCACTGCTATTGTTACTCCAGGTAGCTTTGACCTAGCTAGATCAAAGTTAGTTTGGGTATGTCTACACATGCTGCTATCCCATCTCCCAATTTCAGTGCAGACGTACCCCAAAAGAGATGATCTAGCTCAAACAAAAGTTATCGGTTTGATGCGGAAATTATCGGGCAAGCTTCTGTGACTCTATGCTCCGTTCTTCATAGAAATATTGTTATCATATGATTTTGGCATAATTAAGATGTGTTTATGCAAGATGGGTCATGTGAGGTATCATCGGAAAGGTTATGATTTACTGAATATGATTATCCTATTTGTAGGCATGTATCATTTCTGTATCTGAAGTTAGGAATATTGACTATGTAACAATTACAAGTGGGTTTACACCTGGGGAATGCCCACCAGACAGAATGCAATCAGTCTGGATAGGCCATTAGGGAAAACAATAGGACTTTGAAGATGCTAATTTCCCACCTTCCTAGGAAGTCTTCCTGGGGATTTATGGCTGCTTTGACACAGTGGGGTCAAGTGATCGTGTCACCTGGTACTGCACTCCATCTTGGACTGCTAGTATTTTTCCACTAGTAGGGTGTGGGGATCAAACTGGGAAACATAGGATTCATGCCATATGTAAATCCTATTAAAGGCTGGGGAATGAGTTGATCAGGGTCGGTTCTTCACTGAATCCCCGCCCAAGATGACTGCTGAAAACACCTAAGACTGATCTTGGGATGGAAGGACTGGACCCAGGCTAGAAGCTGTCTGGCCTGTGAAAGGAATAGCTGGAGTTCTAAGCTGCAAGCAAGACTTGTTGGTCTTCAAGAAATTCTGAAACCTGCTTAAAACAACATTTAGGGTGAGAAAGTACTACTTGTAGCCAGCTTCTTTAGTGTATTAAGCTTAGTTTGTGCATTTGCTTTATTTGCTCAGTAATCTGCTTTGATCTGTTTGCTATCTCTTATAATCACTTCAAATCTATCCTTTGTAGTTGTTAAACTTGTTTTGTTTTCTCTATTCATAACTGGGGGGCAAAAAGCTTTGCATATCTTCCTCCACATCGAGTGAGGGGGCGATTTTGATGAGCTTACATTGTACAGTGCTCTGTGCAGCGCAAGACAATACAATTTTGGATTTGCATCTCAAAGGGGGTGTTCATTTGAGGGCTGAGCAATCCCCTAGCTGATTCTTCTCATGCAGAGCTGATTTCAGTTTCTGTGACTTTCTGCAGCTGGGTGGATCCCTATCTGTGTGTTTGCTAGAGGAGGCTTGAGGGCCTGGCTCAGCAGGACAGTGGTGAGGGAGCCCCGGCTGGTGGAATGGGTGGGCTCAGTGGGACCACAGTACATCAGGTGGCACCCCCGTGGGGGGTAACCCGTCACAGCTTCTTTTGCTCTGTATTATGCAGGAGTTTCAGGGGAGTCGATAGATGGACCACGGGCCAAAGCCGGACTGCCAGACGCTTGCGAACACACCATGAAATCTTTATATTTACTTATTATCATTATTGTTAATATTTTTGTATTATTTTTTTCTGGAGTCTGGGGCTTGACTATACCTGGAGCAAGAAATTTGGACCTTGACAAAAAAAAATTGATTACCCCTGAGGAGGTTAGATTAAATGATCATAAAAATCTCCTCTGGCCTTAAAATCTATGGATCCATGGAAGACAGAGAAAGTCAGATTATTGCATCTTCCGTTTTGTGGCCACAGTCTGGATCCATCCAGCTGACTTGCTGAACTCTTAAATCCAAGTTTTCAAGCTGCTGGATGGCTTGGGGTGTGCAATAATGTCTCTCTCTAGTGGCCAGCCTCAGTGTCTGTAATAATCTGCTACTTATTCACACCTAACAACGTTGCTTTGTTGGTTAAAGTGGTGGGGGCCGGTGAATTTGGTAAAGTATTTGCCTCAGCAGAAAGGACAGATTCAATGGGCATGTTGGCAACTCTAATCTAAAACCTAACACTTCATATTTTATAAGTATGGTACAAATGTTGCCCCTTGATAGCAGATACTTTTAGCTTTGAATTTCCCAGCATTTGTGAATTTTTGGTTAGATCTTTAGTGCTGTTTCACACTACATTATCATTTCTTGACAGGTAAATAAATAGTGGTTTGAGGAGAGAGAAGAATATGGAGTGGGGAGAAATTACTGTGATCATCTTCATAAATAATTTTTAACGGTCTTCAAAAAACCATTTGTTCTCATCTGAAGGCCTGGGGAGGAGATAAAGCTACTGGATATTCTTTAAGTGTGGTAACAAACATGGTTCCCTGGAGACTGTTTAAGGTACATCTCAGTGCTCTTAATAAAAAAATCACAGCCCAGAATTTATCCTTTCAGATATTACAGACTTATATGAAACTTACAAATATCCAAATAGAGATGCAGCTAAAAATTTCCCAGTGTTCGCTTGGATCCAGGTCAAGACAGAGCAAGTTTGGATGAAGAATTGAATTTCCGCAAAGTTCTTTATATTTAATCCAATAGTTTAAACATCATTTTGGGTGGAAAATATCTAGAGTCTGATTCCTCTCTCACTTACTTGGACTTTACGGGTGTGTAAAACCCCTGAATTCTGTGGAGTTATTCCTGATTCACACTGTTGGGAGAGAAAAAGTAGGTCCATAGTTTCCACTTCATGTAGCAGGTGCCCATTACTCTTTTGGGTCTCAACAAACCTCTCCAAAAATTGAGCTGCCAAGGACGTAGTCTCCAGAAATGGGGGGAAGGTGAGTTGGTTTAATACTACTTGTCATGTGGAGCTCTGACATCAGATGCCAAGGCTTGATCTACACTACCAACCTGTGTCGGTATAACAACATCGCTCAGGGGTATAGAAAATCTACCCCCGAGTGATGTAGTTATACCAACCTAACCCCCAGGGTAGACAGCGCTGTGTCGATGGGAGGGCTTCTCCCATCAACATAGCTACTGCCTCTCAGTACCTACACCAATGGAAGAAGCTCTTCTGTTGGCATAGGTAGCATCTTCACTAAGTGCTACAGTGGCGCTGTAAGTGTAGACAAGACCTAAGAGTTAAACTCCGCCTTCAGAGGCACATATGTGGATCCTGTTGCTAAACTGTGACCCGATGGGAGCTCTTCAAGGAAAATAGAGGATGCAGCGGGACGTGGAGTTAGTGATTCAGTAGGGGGCACTCTTCTTTCTAAATCAGTACTCCAGTATCATTTTATGAGGCACAGTGCTGCTGGAGGTGCCATCTTTTAGGATGAATTGTAAAACCAACATCCTGGCCATTTGTTATGAAAGCTCCCATGGCACATTTTGCATGAGTCAGCCCAATATGTAAACCAAATTCCAGTCTGGGCGATTATGGTACATCCAGGGCTGGATTTACGTGCCCCTAGGCACAGCATCTTCAGTGTCCCCCTCCTCCCCCACCTACAGCTGACCTTTGTGTTTTCCATAAAAAATGAAACAAAAAGAAATATAAACACAGTCTCCCTGGGAAGGCATGAGACCCTCCGCCACGCACGGTGCTCCCAGCCCGAGCCGGGGGCAGCCCACCCGCCCCAGATGAGATGCAAGGGGGCAAGGGGGACTGTACCTCTCCCTGGGGTGAGCGGTCCCCGGGTGTCTTCTGTCCCTCCCGCAGCCCGGCACAGCAGCTGTGCTCTGGCTCTGCCCGTGCAAGTGAATGGGGCGCCAGCCACGTCCCTCCCTCTTCTTTCTTGGCCCAGGGTGGAGGCAGCAGGGTGGCTGAGATTGGGAAGGGGCTGGGACGCTCCCAGCACCTTCAGCAGCCGCGGCTCCCAGCAGCCCCAGGTGGGCTGACTCGGACGCTCACCCTTCTCCAGCCCCACACACTGGGCGGCCAGCAACCTGTGCCAAGAGCCCGCCCACCCGCCTGCAGGGGAGCTGTGTGTATTAACTTTTTAACTTTTAACTCACTTTTAACTTTTAGGTGCCCCTAGAATGCCGGCACCTCACACACGTGCCAACTGTGCCTAATTGGAAATCCAGGCCTGGGTACATCTTACTTAATTGAAATCCCACTGTAATGTCGATTGAAAACAATATCCTTCACTTCCTGTCCTAGACTGTTGTGCAGGGGAAACCAAACACTACTTATGTTTCAAGATATGTAGCAAAACAACTACAACAAAAACTGAAGATTTCAGGCAGACCATGAGATCACTATTTTAGACCTCTGAGCCTTATCCATCAGACGCAACTGCTGAGAACCTGAACACCTCTGAGAGTACAAACTGCATTTATTCCCTGCAAGCCAAACATAGAAACCTAGAGGCTATGACAGACCCAGACACTATATCAGAGTCTTTGCCTGCATGCCTGAGCACCATGGAAGGGGGAATAGACATTGTGGCCCACTCTGCTATTCAGACAGATACACCAGCCAAGGAGCATAAAAATAAAACTGAAGAGTCTATGTATTGTGGGTAGGGTTGCCAACCCACCATGATTGTCCTGGAGTCTCCAGGAATTAAAGATTAATCTTTAATGAAAAATTATCTCATGTGATGAAACCTCCAGGAATACGTCCAACCAAAATTGGCGACCCTAACTGTGGGCTGTGGAACCCATAAAAGACGACAGGAGCCCCAGTTCTTGAGGAGAGCAGACAGAGCGCCAGGTATGAGCCCACAACTTACAAATTCTTATACAATTCCCACAGAAACTTGCTTTGGGAAGAGCATCCACCCGGAGTGGAAGACTCACTCAGGAGAACTGGACACTGGTGAATAAGTAGGGCATTGTGGCCCAGGGCCGCCCAGATGGGGGGGCAAATGGGGCAATTTGCCCCAGGCCCTGGGCCCCGCGGGGGCCCCCACGAGAATATAGTATTCTATAGTATTGCAACTTCTTTTTATGGAAGGGGCCCCCAAAATTGCTTTGCCCCAGGCCCCCGAATCCTCTGGGTGGCCCTGTTGTGGCCTGGTTCCCAAGCTGTGTGAGCTGGCCAATCTGGGAAGACAATCCCAAGCCTTAAGAGAGAGGGGGAATATCCTTTAAGGAGACACAGGCCAGATCCTCAGCTGGTGTAAATCAGCCAACTGTATTGAAGTCAACAGAGCTAGGCCAATTTCCCGTAGCTGAGGATCTGGCCTTTTGGACCACAGTGTTAAAGCCGTGTGACTGATGTGGTCTGGAGTAGTCTGTACTGCACATTTCTACCGTGGATTTTGTTGTTGTTGTGCAAGCTATAGGTAGTTGTTACATACTTTGTGGTTTTTATATATTATTTCTGACCTTCTGTATCCTCCAACATGCTCAGAGATATACTTTAGTTCAAGCCGTAGAGCGTCGTGCTCTTGGTACTGAAGGCCTGGGCTTCAATCCCTGCTGATCAGCTCCATTCTGACCCATTAACACCATTGCTATGGCACCACGGGGCTGAAAAGCAATCCGATTTCCGCAGTCCTGATTGGTTCCCTGGCTGATGCAAGTGCAGGTGCGGGGGAGGGGTGTGTCTGGATCACTCTGTGCTCAAGCTGTCCTGGGTGGTTCGCGAAATAATTTCCAAAAGTAACTCTAAGGGTGGGCTGTGCAGAGGATTGTCTGAGAGTCCATATTACAATCACCCACCAACAAACAGCAATAATGAAGTCTTGACGTCCTTCCTCGGGCAAAGCTCCCATTAAATCCAATGGGAGCTTTTCCTGAGTATAAACTGGAGGGTCAAGTTCCATAAGATCAATAAGGGCCAGTGTTGAGAGTCACAGATGCTCAGCACATTGTAGGATCCAACCTAACATACGCTGTGTCTACACTAGCACTTTTGTCAGTATAACTTATATCCCTCAGGGGTCTGGAAAAAACCCTGAGCGACACACGTTACACCGACAGCAGCACTGGTGTGGACAGCAACAAAAAAAAGATGAAAGGTCTAGAAAATATGACTTATGGGGGAAGATTGAAAAAATTGGGTTTGTTTAGTCTGGAAAATAGAAGACTGAGAGGAGACAGGATAACAGTTTTCAAGTACATAGAAGGTTGTTACAAGGAGGAGGGAGGAAAAATTGTTCTTCTTAACCTCTGAGGACAGGACAAGAAGCAATGGGCTTAAATTGCAGCAAGGGCAGTTTGGGTTGGGCATTAAGAAAAATTTCCTAACTGTCAGGGTGGCGAAGCACTGGAATAAATTGCCTAGGGAGGTTGTGGAATCTCCATCATTGGAAATTTTTAAGAGCAGGTTAGACAAACCCCTCTCAGGGATGGTCTAGATCAGTGGTTTTCAAACTGCGGGTTGTGACCCAGTACTGCGTCGCGGAATGTAAGGCACTGGATCACGGCAGCTCTGATCAGCACCAATGACCAGGCTGTTAAAATTCCCGTCGGCGGTGCTGCCCGGCTAAGGCAGGCTAATCCCTACCTGTTCTGACACCGCGCCGTGCCCTGGAAGCAGCCAGAAGCAAGTCCGGCTCCTAGGTGGGGGGGGCCACAGGGCTCCATGCGCTGCCCCCGCCCCGAGCACCAGCTCCACACTCCCATTGGCCTGTTCCTGGCCAATGGGAGCTGGAGGGGGGCAGTGCCTATGGGCGAGAGCCGTGCAGCGCAGCTTGTGCACCTCTACCTAGGAGCCGGACCTGCTGCTGGCCACTTCCAGGGCTCAGCGTGGTCTGCGGCACCAGGACGGGCAGGAAGCCTGCCTTAGCACCCCTGCTGCGCTGCTGACAGGGAGCCACCTGAGGTAAGTCTGCGCCCCAACCCTGCATCCCAATCCCGTGCCCCAGCCCTAAGCCCCCCCAAAGTTGGAGCCCCTTCCTGCACTCCAAACCCCCCATCCCCGGCCCCACCCCAGAGCCTGCACCCCCAGCCCAGAGCCCTGACCCCCTCCACACCCCAACCCCCTGCCCCAGCCCAAAGCCCCCTCCCATACCCTGAACCCCTCATTCCTGGCCCCACCCCGCACCCCCACCCTCTGCCCCGAACCCCTAATCCCCAGCTTTGTTGGGTCATGGGCATCAACAATTTTATACAACTGGGTCACCAGAAAAAAAGTTTGAAAACCACTGGTCTAGATAATACTATAATAGCCATGAGTGCAGGGGACTGTACTAGACAACTTCTCAAGGTCCCTTCCAGTCCTATGATTCTATGTTGGCAGGAGACGCTCTCCCACTGACATAGCTACTGCCGCTGGTTGCAGGTAGTTTAATTATGTCAACAGGAGAGCTCTTTCCTGTTGGCATAGAGTGGCTAAACGGGAGATCTTACAGCGGTGCAGCTTTATGGGTAGACAGTGTAGACACGGCCATAGATGCTGGTCACAATCAGAGGTAGTAGAGCAAACTTGATGGACTCCTGGTTTGATCCATTTTTCAAATCCTGTGTTCTGGAATAACATTTTTCCCCGTTTATTAAGGGCTCTAATGTATTCTACCAGATGCCGATTCCTAGCGTGGAGCAATCATTTTCCACTTGCACTGTCAGAGGACTGATTGAGCCATATTGTAGCAGTACTTAAGCAGAAGGACTCCCTGTCACATATGAGATGTTGCTGGTCACCACTAACCCTGAGTTAATGTATACTCCAGCAGGGAGTGAAACTGTCATGCATGGAAGACTTTCATCAGTGTAAAAGAAAACTGCTGAGATAAATGCACCCAGTCACAAATCCTGTTAGTTCAAGAGAAATCAATGGCGAAAGGTTTCTGTACCCTTAATTAAAAAAAGAAATACATGCACAGCCACATTAATGAAATCACTTATTGGTACAGAATAACCCAGGCTTTAGCACACAGTATTTATAACGTAGAAACTGGAGACCCCAGTCTTCTGTCACCCCATTCTTGGAGTTGATCCTTATTTACATGGGTGAAAATGCGGGGAGAATCGAGCCAGGTGTCCACAGCTGCCAACATATTGAGGGTCAGATCCAGAGCACTACTGAGCACTTGACTCCCCGGCATCTCTGAGTTTTGGGTCCAGATCCAATGAGCATTGAAAACAATGGAAGGACTTCTGTTGACATCACTGGGCATTGGATTGGGCCCTTAGCTCTGAATTAGCCTAGTTAGAAACCCAATTAACAATCTTAGTATTTTCCCCTTCATTAATGGTCTGGAGAGAGAAGTCTATAAACAATTAGTTCAACATTTATATCTATCAATATCCAAAGCCATCATCTAAATAGTACCATCATTGGGAGACAGACGGGTCTTGTGGCTGGAGCATGGAAAAGGTTATCAAGAGACGTTCCCTTCAATAAGCTTATCTTACATAGAATAACACCAAGGGCAGGTCTACACTACAAATTTACATGGGCGCAGCAGCACCGATGCAGCTTCGCCACTGTAGTGCGTCTGGTGAAGACGCTCTAAGCCAATGGGAGACAGCTTTCTCGTCAGGTCACTAACTCCACCTCCCCGAGAGGCAGTAGCTATGTCAATAGGAGAAGCTCTCCCACCAACATAGC
Source organism: Malaclemys terrapin pileata (assembly GCF_027887155.1). Classification (NCBI taxonomy): domain Eukaryota; kingdom Metazoa; phylum Chordata; order Testudines; family Emydidae; genus Malaclemys; species Malaclemys terrapin. Next base: position 10,950,791 of record NC_071505.1, on the reverse strand, counting down.
ACTGTCTACACGGGGGGTTAAGGTTGGTAGATCTACGTCGCTCAGGAGTATGGAAAATCAACACCCCTGAGTGACAGAGTTATACCAAAGTAAGTATGTACAGTAGAACTGCAGAGATACGAAAACTCAGGAATGGAGGTTGTTTGTAAATCTGAAATGTTCGTAACTCTGAACAAAATGTTCTGGTTGTTCTTTCAAAAGTTTACAACTGAACATTGACTTAATACAGCTTTGAAACTTTACTATGCAGAAAAAAATGCTGCTTTCCCTTTATTTTTTTTTTTAGTAATTTACATTTAACACAGTACTGTGCTGTATTGTCCTTTTTTTTTTTTTTTTCGTCTCTGCTACAGCCTGATTGTGGAACTACAGTTCCGAATGAGGTGTGTGGTTGACTGGTCAATTCATAACTCTGGTGTTCATAATTCTGAGGTTCTATTGTTGTGTAGACCAAGCCCAAGACACATTTCCTAGTTGTCTCCAAGACCCTTATAATTCTGACAATGCACTGACTGGTGGACGGTTGACCCATGCAAACTTGCTTTGGCCCAGCTGGTTTCAGCTAATCCTTTTTAATATTTTCACATGCAAACAAACCATACAAATGGAACTGCCAATAATCACACCACATCACACTCCCCTCTAGGAGATCCGGAGGTTGGGCCATGGGGCAAAAAGTCTGAAGACTTCTAGTTCTTTTTTGGCTCTGACACCAGTTTAGTATGCATCAACTATAGATAAATCACTTAAGCTCACTGTGCCTCCACTTATAGTATGGAATGATGATAACTTAGCCTACTGTGTAATGCTCAGATCCTTTGCTAAACCTTAGTCTAAGTACTAAGTAGAGCTAAGTAGAACGGGCCAAAAATGGTAAGTATATTTTGCAAAAAATGTTGACAAAAAACATTTTCATTTTGTTAAAAAAACCCTGACATACTTAGGGGGGTTTATCTGAAGTTTCTAAAAAAAATTTTTTTAATATACTTCATTTTGGAAGGAAAAAACCCAACACACATGATCACTTTTTTTCTTTTTTTCCACTGGAAAAAAAGGAGGGGTATGAAAGTGTTTTTTCCCTCCAATTTGTCTGTCTTTGCTGTAAACCTTTCCCCATCTCCTCTCCCTTTTTCCAGTGGGGGGAAAAAGTACAAAAGTGAGAGAAAGAGGACTTTCCCCCCCAAAAACCATTTTTGTTTCAGAATTATAGTGATAGACTCAAGGAGCTCAGTCTATTCATCTTAACAAAGAGAAGGTTACAGGGTGACTTGATTACAGTCTATAAGTACCTTCATGGGGAACAAATATTTAAGAATAGACTCTTCAGTCTAGCAGAGAAAGGTATAATATAATCCAATGACTGGAAGCTGAAGGTAGACAAATTCAGACTGGACATAAGGTGTACATTTTTAAACTGTGGGGGTAATTAACCATTGGAAAAATTTACCAATGGTTGTAGCGGATTCTCCATCACTAACAATTTTTAAATCAAGCTTGGCTGTTTTTTCTAAAAGATCTGCTTGAGGAATTATTTTGGGGAAGTCCTCTGGCCTTTGTTCTACAGGATGATCAAAGTGGTCCTGTCTGGCCTTGGAATTTATAACCTGCTGTAGACACACATTTGTTTCTGTAGTAAAATCCATCAGTTACCCTGTGTTCTGTGAAGCTGAAGAATCTCTTCTGCTCAGGCATGGTGTGCATCTCATTAGTGATTTTTGCTGAAGAGAATACTCTAGCCTGTATTAATTAGCATGCACTAGAACCTAATCTTCTGGGAGCTAGGTTCAAATACAGTCCAAGCAGTTTTCATTAACATCCTTTTTTTCACCCTCTTTCTTTTAGTGACTCTTCGTCATTGCACGTTTTCTGAAAGGGCCTGATCCTGTGCTCTTTGAAGTACTCCCACTGACTCTAGTAGACATTAGCTCAGCCTTTATGTTGTTCTTGTAATTATTCTGCCTCCAGTGTCGTCTATTTTCCTTGCGGATGAGGTGGCCGTGACTTGCTAACACAGGGTGCCATTCTATTCTATATAGTTTTTTAGACCGTGCTTATCACCATAGTAACTGAGCGCCTTCCAGTAATGCATTAAGCAACGTGACCACACGTTTGCCACATGTTTGGTCTCTCTGCTTCTCCCCAAACAGAGAAGCGAGTGGAGTGAAGGGTCTTGTTTTGGTTGAGATTTTTTTCTTTGTTTTTTGTTTTTAATTTGCTAAACACACCTGTTGCTCTGTGTTTATAGTAGAGAAGGCAGGTCACTTGGAGCAGAAGTGGTGAGGTTTGTGATGGTCCTTGGTTCCTGGGGGAGTTCATTCCACAAGCTCAGACCAGCTCTGGAGTGAGTAGCTCTGTCTCCCACACAGATGAGCTTTACTCTTATTGAAGGTCCCTTTGTGTCAGAGGAGCAAAACTCTCAAACACGGCCTTTTGTCCTGGAACATGAAATGGTCTTTTAAGTATCCTGGGTCCAGGTCATGGAGTGCTTTGAAAATAAGAACCCCGAGACATTGAACTTGATTAGAAATTCCATGGGAAGGAGGTGTAGAGAGTGCTGCACAGGTGTGATGTGCTCACAATAACCCCGTGTTGCTGAGGCGATGCCCTGCAGCATTCTGTACTAGCTGGACTTTCCTAAGTCATGAAGGCCTCATGCCCAGGTATATCGCATTTCTGTAGTCAGCCGAGATGTGATGAAGGCATGAATAACTGAGACCAGATCTCCACCCACCAGGATGGGATGGAGTCTCCTAGCCAACTGGAGACGATGGCCCATGTTTAGGGTGGGTGTCCTGTTTAAAATCATGTTACTTAAACCTAACGTTTTAAAACACAACTATTTATCCTAGTCCAGATATGTCCTCACTGTGGCAAACAACCACCCTCACCCCTTTCAGATGCCCTCCCAGGACTTCTGAGAAGCTCTTAAGGGCCAAGCTACCTCCTGTCCGTGATGTATACAGCTATGTAACTGTCGGGGAGATGTTAGGTGGTATGCCTTCGGGAGCCTGCAACTTAGGAAAGCCAGCTTCAGTTCCCCACTGTGCCACAGACTTTTCTGTCTGACCTTGAGCTAGTCTCTTTGGCACCTCAGTTCCCCATGGAGATAATAACACTCTCCTGCCTCACAGAAGTTAAAGATTGTGAGATGCTCAGATAAATATTATGGCAGTACAGAGATATACATAAGTACCATACGTAAGAACAGCCATACTGGGTCAGACCAATGGTGCATCTAACCCAGTATCCTGTCTTCTGACAGTGGCCAATGCCAGATATTTCAGAGGGAATGAACAGAATTAGGCAAATATCAAGATCCATCCCCCGTCATCGAGTCCCAGCTTCTGGCAATTTCAGCAATATCCAGAGCATAGGGTTGTGCCCTGACCATCTTGGCTAATACCCATTGATGGACCCATCCTCCGTAAACTTCTCTAATTCTTTTTGAACCCAGTTATACTTTTGGCCTTCACAACATCCCCTGGCAAGGAGTTCCACAGGTTGACTGTGTGTGGTGTAACGAAATACTTCCACATCTTTGTTTTAAACCTGCTGCCTAGTAATTTCATTGCATGACCAGTGGTGCTTGTGTTATCTATCTAGTCAGATATGTGAAATCAGTCCAAGATGGCTGTTAGAGTAACACACATTGTGCACTGTCTTTTATGGAGACGTTACATTGGTTCTTTCTTTTTTTTTTTTTTTCTTTGTCTGAATTAAAGCCAACTAGACTTAGGGCTCATCTACATGGGGAAACTAACAGAATTACAGCAGTATAATTATACCACTAGAGCTCCTCTACAGATATAATTATAGTTCTGCCACTATAGTTTTGCTGATCAATTTCCTCATGTAGACATGCAGAAAAGTGCTGAGAAATATACAATTTGCAATTGGAGCGTGGAAGGCATAACACTGAGGAAGTGCTAATTATTTGAATAAAACATGTTTAAAACCTTGCAGGAAACACCTGCACAATTCTGCAATTAATCCAGCCCCTGGATAGCGAGTGCTTAATGTATCAGAACTATCGTCTGTACGGTTTATCTTTGAAGCTGTAAACTCTTAGGTGGTGGGACTGTGTTTCCTCCAAGTTCTCTCTAGCACCAAGCACTCATCAAATAATAATGTCAAATGCACGTTCACTTGCAAGGAAGAAAAATACTCCCCATCATGTACCTCCTGGAAAGCATTAAAGGCCTGATCCAAAGCTCATTGAAGTTAATGGAAAGAGCCCCACTGACTTTGATCAGGCTTAACTGATTTAGTGGCTAGGGTGAATGGCAATTGTGTGAAGCAGAGCATATTATCTGCTTTTTAGAAGTACATTTCATGGACCCCTTCTCTCAGTGGTGTTTTCAGCACTGATCTGAGGACTCAGCGTTTATAAAAGCAAACATCAGAATGCTGGGTAACTAGAGCCCACGACTGCTAAGGATTCATAAGAAGCAATCTACTGTTCTCCCTCTCAATTTTATTCATCAGGACTCCCCTTTACAACGGCTGAATACCATTGTTACGGTGGCAGTGGGGTGGTTTTTATCTGGGATGAAGCTCAGCCGCCTTTGAAAAAGTCATCATGATTTCAAGAAATAACAAAAATTGGAAGCCCGAGATTACACTGAGTTTGTTGCATGCACAGACATGGGCAGAAGTTTAAAGAGGAGAATGGGAGAGAGAGAGAGAGAGAGAGAGAGAGTTTTGAAAGACTCCTGCCATATTGGATGATTTATTTATAACGCATCTGTCTCATTTGTGACATGTTGACCATGCTGCGACTTCTGCTATGGAAGTGATGTGTAGAAGGACAGTGTGCCAATGGCCAGAGGATTTATTATTTATATTACATAAGGGCCTGGGACAATCCCTGCCCCAACAGGCAAAGGAAGTATTATTAGCCCCATTTTACAGATAGATGAGGACCTTCGAGATTAAGGCCTGATTTATTGTTGTCCTAGGTTAGGGAAGAGGCTTCTCCAGGACTGAGGCCTCTCACCACTTCCACAACAGCCTCAGACACAGGGTGCCTTCTAGCGATGACCTGCAACCTGGTGAGTTTTGTTAGGATTCCTTTCGAGACCTTTGTCACTCAGTTTGTCCAGGTTTAGCGTCTAAAGCAGATTATCAGTAATTTCAGCTCTTGTGATCCGTAACAAAAGACTTCACGTTGAGTCTATTCAGCTCTGGTATTAAACAGTAAAGCAGGGAAGAGTCAAATCAAATGGCACCTAGGAGCACTGTAGGGGCAGAGCCCACATCACCACATAGGAGCACCAGGCCCCACCCACCATTATCTCCACTGGCTTTAGGCACACCTACCCCCTGCTTAGTGAGTGCAGTTCAGCTGAGGGTGACTGCCCTCAAGCAGGGCATGCCAAGCGCAGTTTAGACGCCCTTTACTCACACAACAAGGGTAAAAACCATTTGTTACCCTGGCACTCAATACCAAAGTGATTTGCAAGCCAACACCAGCCAAGAGTGATCGTTTGGGCAGAGCAGCTCCATCATGCTGTGTACGAGGTAGAGCAGGCGTGTCTATGCAAACAAGGTTGGGTCCTGAAGTCTTTTTTCCCGAGCTCATCACTAGAGAGAGCTCATTCAGACCGTGCTTACAACGGGCATGTACCAGCTCTATGCCCACACTGGCCTGGCCCAGACCCAAGGGGGTTAGGTACAGGGTGATACAATTCCAAATCATGTCACACTCTACACAGTTTATATACATTTCCCCCAGCTACTAACATCTATACTTCTGGAATTGAATTGGTTTGGACATTGTACGGCTCATGTAAGGACCAATCGCTTTGTATATTGTGTAAGGACCAATCAATTATGTCCTAACCTTATTTACGTTTCAAGTTTATCAGTTCAGGGTGTTCCCACTTATCTCAATCTCCAGTATACAGCTTATCCCACCCTTGTTTACAGTTTAACCTTGCACTCATATTTACCCATGTCCAGTAAGATCTATGTCTACAGTTCTAGAGTCTTGCAAAGCCCAATAATCACCTTGAGGGGAGGGTGCAGCCCAGCCTGTGCCAATGGTCACAGAGGAACCAAGGAGACACAAGCTGCCTCCCCCTCTATTCCCACACTGACCACTGTGGAGGGTTTGCCCACATGTACATCAAAAATCTATGGCAGAGCCAGGAAACAAACCCAGATCTCCTGAGTCCAGGTCCAGGCCAGTCCCATCACTGCAAGTCCAGCCGTTCTGCTTGCAGAAGACAGAGGCAAACAGAATGCCTTGGTGCTGGAAGACAGCGCATTTCAGAACAGCAGCTACATCCCTTTACATACATAAAGCATTTGCTCCAACAGTGCTCTACTAGGACCACCAGGCTGGGTATGCTTGGGCACACATCTCACTAACACCAGCCAGGTGCTTAGGGTATACAGCACAGCTGGCATAATGATATCAAATGTGTGTTCATTTGTAAAGAAGAAGGAGCCAGTCCCCACCATGTACCTCCTGAGAAAGAATTAAGGACCTGACCCAAAGCCCTTTAAAGCTAAAGAAAACAGACCCATAGCAGTGACAGCTCATTTTGTGGTCAAGAGCCAGTATCATCTTCCATGTTCTCAGCCTTTTGGTGCACCTCTAATGACACCCCTAAACAGACTTCAAGCAGGGATTGAACCCAGGACTTCTAGCTATACGAACACAAGATGCCACTGCTTGAGCAGAAAGGCATCAGCAGGCTGGCACTCATCTGCCTGTGATCTAGCCACTAAAGGGCAACAATGAGCCACCCTATGTGATGGTGGGAGACAGGGTCAGCCTCGTTCTGGCCTATGAAATCAGATGATTTTAAATCCTCTTCAAGAAAGAACAGACTTCTTCTGTCCCATTGGCCTTATATGCTGCCGCTTGGGTGCCCGGCACAGCCACAGAAGTTCTGGATCATTTTTATCCATTGCCCACATAAACTTATTCTGAGGAATAATATTGTTTCAACTAGATGGGCGCAGAGGAAATGTCACCAAGTGGATAGTTGGGTTTGATTTGAAGGGGAGGAGCTCCTCTGTCTCTGTCCCCTCTCAAGAGGACAATTCATTCAGTACTACAGGGAAAGGCTGATGTTCGTTATAGCTACTCAGGGCCGGAGCTGATGCCATTCACATGCCCAAGCCAGGGAGTGCAGCTTTGCCGTAAGCCCCCTGGTACCGTCATGCACTCAGACTGCCTCACCAGAGCACTGCCGGACCGAAGCAGGGACGCTGTTAATTGCATCGAATGGGGGGAACATGAAGGAAGGGAATTCAGACAGTTTCAACAGCTCACACTGATTGACACATGTCATTGATCTCCGTGGGGTTCACCTGGGCACAGGGGGCCACAGTAGTGGATCTGATTGCAGGAGTGGGGCCACTGGGCTAGTTAGTGACCTTTGGCACAGCCCAGAACAAGCAGTGCTGTAAAAGCTGCACCACACCGGGATGCACTGATTTGGAGACATCCCTCTGAAATACAGCTGGGCCCCTGCTCCCTCCTTATTGGCTGGGGACAGTAATTTGCTGCTGGCCTGTATCAATAGCAAATTACTAGCCCACATGATGCTGGCCCAGCCATTCTAGCCGGCAAGCGAAGGAGGCGAGGCCAGGCTCATCCCCAGTCCCCATCCCTCCCTGCCTACCAGCTCATAAAAAGACAGCATGTGCCTCAGAGAGGTTACAACCAAAGAGCTAGGTTGGGACTTGAGTTTACACAGGAGTAAGAACATCGCAACTCAAGCCAGCTGCACCTGGAGCCCTCAGAGTCTAGCCCACGTTGCAATCTAGCCGTTAGGACTGAGATCGCTGAGGTCTGGGCTCTGACTCCGTGGATTCAGTGAAATTCTTAGCATTCTCGGGGTGCCGTACAAATAACATATCTGCTAGGAATAACATCTCACCCCGTGACTGTCTTTGTGGGCCGGTGGCCATTAGATGTCAGAGCGTCCTCCTCTAACCAGCCGTTCCAGAGAAATAGCGCTCCAGACGCATTTTCAGGTCTCCCCTGCTCCTAACGTGCTACAAATCCATTCGCCACCGCCATCTGAAATCCCGACGGATACCTGTTCCTCTGACTGCACATCGTTTGTTTAGTTATTGCTATTTAACCCTGGCGTCGATATGCCTCCCCTCCCTATTTCGGCGCGTGTTGGTCATTCATTTCACCTGTTTCCAGACGTTAATGGCTTGAATAGTCCTTCAAGATGGCAAAGGCTCAAGAAACAGGAATACTTATCAGCCTAACTATGGGTATGTCTACACTGAAATAAAAGACCTACAGCACAGCCACGGATGGCTTCAATCAGCTGAGCTGCAGGGCAGGTTTACCCTATGGTAACTATCCTCTCCCATTACAACACAGAAACGTCTCTGAACAGCCCTCCCTAGAAACCAAACATCAAGAGGACAGCAATAGCATTTGGTCTTCGTAGGTAGCGAACTTGAACAGCTTGTCAAAAAAAATGAAACCACATAACAAAGATCTGGCAGATGAAATAAACAAGTCTGTGAGTTCATCATTCAGCTGATACAAACTCAGAGACATTGAAGGTCTGTCTACACGACAGCAGCACTGCTATGACACTGCAGCTGGGCCACTATCGTGTAGATGCTTCCTACATTGACAGAAAGGTTTTTCCCATGGATGTAGTTAATACGCCTCACCAAGAGGTGGTAGCTAATTCTTCTTCTGCATCTGGCAGGAGAGGGGGGTGTTGGTTGACCTAACAAAGTCGCGCAGGGCATGAAATTTTTCACAGCCTTGAGCAATGTAGTGAAGCTGATCTAATTTTTAGGCGAAGACAAGGCCTTAGGATACGTCTTCACTACCCGCCGTATCGGCAGGTAGCAATCGATTTATCCGGGATCGATATATTGCGTCTCATTAAGACGCGATATATCGATCCCCGAACGCGCTCACCATCGACTCCGGAACTCCACCAGAGCGAGTGGCGGTAGCACAGTCGACGGGGGAGCCACGGCCGTCGGTCCCGCGCCGTGTGGACCCCAGGTAATTCGATCCAAGATACTTCGACTTCAGCTACGTTATTCGCGTAGCTGAAGTTGCGTATCTTGGATCGATCCCCCACCAGTGTAGACCAGCCCTAAGGGAAGAGCTGTCTTAAACCTATGGACTCAATGACATCCATTTTATGAAAGGACTTTAGGGACCTGGGTTCAATTCCTGGTCCACCACCGACTTCCTGTGTGACCTTGGGCAAGTCACTTAGCCTCTCTGGGCCTCAGTCCCCCATCTGTAAAATGGGAATAACCACACTGCCCTGCCTCCTGGGGGTGTTGTGAGGATAAAGACATTAAAGATGGTGAAGCACTTTTGAGATCTACTGATGAAAAGCACTGCAAGAGCAAGGGATTGTTATTAATATGAAAATTCAGACAATACAAATTATTAGCATTAGTCTCATAGTATTTTCATTACAGATTATTTATTTTTATGATGATCATTTTATTATGCTATTTATTATTAGTTTAGCACCGAGTGCTGTACAACACATAGGAATAAAATCAGAAAATTGTTCAGGTCAGGCACTATCTAGAAAGCAGGGAGAGGGAAGAGATGGCAAACTGGGAAATTCAGAGGGCCAGACTCCGATACCCTAGCAGATGTGAGGTAGGGCCTTCATCCTGCAGAGACTTATGCACACGCGCTAGGAATATTCCCGTTAAGGTCAATGGCACTACTCAAAATATGGAAATTTAAACAAACGCATAAGGGCTTTGCAGGATCGGGCCTAGCACTTTACTCCACAAGTGGTCCCATTGAATCAGATCATCAGCTGGTCTAAATTAATGTAGCTTCAGTGTAGCCACGTCAATTCACACGAGCCGAGGATCTCGCCCACCGACTGCAATGGGACTGCTTCTGAAATACGGTACTATTCCGCTGGAGTAAAGCTACCAACCTCTGGCCCAGAGGTGGGGAAAACTGACAACACATACGTTGGCAGATCCAGACAACCATACATTTCCCTTTCACCTCCCTTAAAAAATAGTTGCCATACCTAATAAATTCCTGTCTCCCGTAGACAGCATCTGTTTGCTTTATGTAGATGGCAAATGCTTGAGAGTTGTTGGAAATCAAACAATTAATTATCTGCTGTTTCCGATGATCCATAGACAATTTAAATACCTGTTTTATCAAATACTTGATACAAAAGCTACTTTAAAACATAGAATATCAGGGTTGGAAGGGACCTCAGGCGGGTCATCTAGTCCAAGCCCCTGCTCAAAGCAGGGCCAAGCCCCAGATAGATTTTTATCCACATTCCCTAAATGGCCCCTTCAAGGATCAAACTCACAAATGTGGGTTTAGCAGGCCAATGCTTAACCCACTGAGCTATCCCTCCCAGCAACTGCCATTTGCATTTTACATCCTTGCCTCAAATCCATATTGCAGTGTCAGCAAACATATCACGTGAGCCAAGTCGTGTATTGTAAAGTAAGTATCATTGTTACAGTGAGGCCAGTGCTTAATTTGTGCCAGGGCTTGTCAGGGCTGAGCCCCGGCATCTAGGCTTGGCAGTTCATAGCCCTGGCACATTCTGGACTTGCCACAACCGTTATAAAAGTAAAAAAATTGCTTGAGCCCGGGCACCTCATTCATTACAAATTAAGCACCGAGTGAGGCGTAAATGACTGAAGAACACTGAGATTAGTGTTGGAAGGAATGGTCTTTTCAAAGCAGTATATGGCAGCTTGTCATGTCATCTGACGGTAGCTGAAATCATTATAGTCAATAGAATTACAGCCCGATTTTCTTTGGCATCCTTGAACAATTCTTTAAGTATGAAGAGCATTGGCAAGAAAACCTGCTTTGCAAAAGCACAGCGGTGCTTAAGGAAGGCATAATTCTCGCTGTAGTGTAATTATCGCAACACACTGAAAGAGAAGAACGGATGTACTGAAAATGCTCCAATAGAATCTACTGTATCGGTGTCAGCTTTCGTTCGTGATATGCATTTGGGGCTAGATCTTGCTTGCCTTATTCACGTGAGTCCACTTTAAAGGGGCCCGTGTGAACGGGATAAAGAGGATGGGAGCCATTGCTTGCAATCTTTTTCACTCTCTTCTATGAAAATACTGCTGTGGCAAACCAACAAATGCACTCCCATCCTCATTTCCCTTGCATACTCTGTGCAAACCTAAGGTCCAGAGGAAATCGCTCTTTGGCCCTATGCGGAGATAGAAGCTAATCTTGTTCCCATGAAAGTCAATGGAACTTGTCATTAACTTCAGTGGATCAGCCTCGGAGTGTAAGAAAAGAAAAACAATTCAACTACCACGAGGGCCGGAATCTAGCAATTCATTCAAGACACCCCATTTAAGGTAATGGGACTAAACGTATAATTTAAAGGCTGTGTCTACACCAGACATTCCCCACCCCGGACTTCTCACTGTTGCTACCACTGGGTCAATCCATGGAGGTAGCAGTGGCAAGAGCATGGAAGAGAAGGAGAGAGGAGCGTGCTTAGCATCACCCAGGAAGTGCTTCTCTAAATAGCCTCATTTTTCTCATCATAAAAATATTGACACTATTGGTCCAAAAGGTTAAGGGGCTGATTCTGATCTCGCTTTCACTAGCCTAAATCAGGAGCAACTCCGCTGAAACCAATGGGTCATTCTTCACTGCCTGGCCCCTTGCACAATTATTCACCCCTGTTCAAAGAGGGCGTAAAATAATCCCCCCGGTGTAAGGGCCTGCACAGGGGTCAATGACAACACAAGGCACCAGAGAATCAGTTCTGATGCACTTCCACTGGTCTCAGACTCAGGTTCAGACCCTCGAGTTTAAAATGTGGTGCATCAGGCACCCTTAGATCTATTACAACTGTCATCTCAACACCATTTAAACTGCCAGGCCGGCAGCAATACCCCCACTGCGTCTTTTCACATACAGCGCAAACAGGGACTGTGCCATTTTCTGGATAGGGAGCTGACAGAAGTCACATTTTCATTGCCGATTTTACACTGCCGCTCCTTGTTTAATCAAATCGACACAGATCTGGCTGATTACATTGACAAAAAGCAACAGCGCAAACACGTTTGTTCAGGAGTAACTGAGCGTACGGTGGATTATGTAATGTTGCGGTAAGTAACTGCATAGCTTAACATTATGGTTTCCATGGAAACTATCAAAGTGAAAGAAAGGTAAAGGAGTTCAGAATTCTTGGCTCTGAGAAGCAAATATCTTCATTTTGACATGTATTTTGGGCCCGGAGATTTTGTTTGTCTTACCTGATTGCAGAATGAAGGAAACCTTTGCTAATAACGAAGGAGCAGGAGCTGGACTTTAAGAAGATTGTGCTGTGCAGCTCTGAGCGTACAGGGTATAAACTCCTGGCACACGGATAAAGCCACATGAATTTTACATGTGACAAAGCAAGTTACAAAGCCCAGCTGCGCTCACATGGATGATCAACGTGACTCTAGGATTTTCTTTTTTCTAAAGAAAGTTCTCGCTACCAGAAGAAAAATCTCAGCTCATGTATTTTGCAGAAGAGCGGCAAGAAGGTTAATTACAGAAGGTAAAAAAAAATTGGCTTTGGTCATTTTTGTTTGCTGTATTAAAGGTCTAGGGTCTGTTTGCTGCTATGCCACTGACTTACTTTTGACCTAATCCAAGACCCATTGAAGGTAGTGATAGCTTCCCATTAACTTCTATGAGCGTTGGATCAGGCATCATGTCACTTTGGGCAAGTCACTTTACTCTCTGAGTCCCAATTTCCCCATCTGTAAAATGGCCACAATAATACACACTTCAGAGAGGTGGCCACACACAAAAAAATCAGAATTTTTTTAATGAAAAACCCATCTTTTTTTTAGGCCAGAATTGAAACCTTGAAGCAGCCCTACAAACTAGATGAAAAACGGGATGCAAATTTCTGCAAGAAATGTCATCCCCTTTTTGTTGAAATTAAATGTTGATAACAAATGTCATTAAAATAATCAAAAGGCAGCAAATGTTGATGAGCTCGAATCATCATTCAGGCTATGTTTCACTGTGACCCCCCTCCCCAATTTTATGTGGAATTCCAAAAATACGAAGAAAATGCGACACACCCAGACAGTCAGAGCAGAATCATGGCATTTGTGGGGCAGTTGGGGAAATGTTATAGGGAAAAGAATGCAACCTGTGGGCCAGACTGACTCCCTTGCTCACGTTAGTGAATGGTTCAGTAGTTCCACTGACTACTTGTGTAACTGCTCACCAGGGCAAACAAGGTTGTGTCTATACTGCAATCACGGGGTGTACTGCAGCTCAAACTCCCATGCCCAACCTAGCTTAAGCTAGTTAGCTTGAGTGCTGGAGCATGGCAGAGCAATTACCCAGGGTTCTGGGCAGGCTTGGATAGCCTGCACTGCTGAGGTTTCATGGCTCCAGTACCCGAGCGATGTAGATTAAAGCTAGGTTGGGTACGTCTACTTGAGCTGCAATCACAGTGGCCTGTAGTGACGGTAGTGCAGTCAGACCCAAAGAGGGTTACAATCTGGCCCTATGACACGTGCTTCGCATCACAAGAGCAGGCTCCTTTTAGTCAGAGAGACGGGCAGCAACGACGGGTCCATCTCAGCAGAAGCGCCGCCAGCTTTTTTGCTGCTCTAGGCGGCGGAAGGTCCCGCCCCCGAAATGCCACCCCCGACAGAGGCGGCCGAAGATCCCGCCCCCGAAATGCCACCCCCGACAGAAGCGGCGGAAGGTCCCGCCCCCAAAATGCCGCCGCCGACCAGGGCGGCTGAAGATCCTGCCGCCGCGGTCGCTGCCCCCCAAATGTTAGCGCCCTAGGCGACCGCCTAGGTCGCCTAATGGGTTGCGCCGGCCCTGCATCTCAGACAGGGATCCTCGGTTCTATTTAAATATTTGCAGAGTGCAATACACTTTTAAAGATCTTTCCTCAGTGCGAGAGTTGCCTACTCAGTGTGTGATGCTTTTGATCTATTCTGAGCCAGGTCTATATGAGACTGGAAGCACCTGGCCAGATCTTAGCACTTGGGCAGCATGTTAGTCTGAAGGAGATATAAAACACAAACCAGGGCTTAAAATTCTGAGAGATTATTTCCCGGAGCCCCCCATGTCCCTCCTCATTCGGGGCTCCCCTTGGGGAGGTGCCGGGACTCGGGGCTTCAGCCCCACAAGGCTGGGAGGGGCACTGGGTCTCAGGCTATTAGTCCTATGGGGTGGGGAGGGGCACTGGCGCTTGGGGCTTTAGCTCTGTGGAGTGGGGGCATGCCACAGTTCGGGGCTTTAGCCCCACGGGGGGGGCACCAGGGCTCGCAGCTTCAGCCCCGTGGAGCACGCCGGGGCTCAGGGCTTCTACACCATTAGGCGCGCTGGAGCTTGGGCCTTCAGCCCCACAGGAGATGTAAACACACCCTTTGTGCTTCAGCAGAGGCCTAGGATGCTGAGCTAGCTGGAGTTAGGACCAGTAAAAACAGCATCGGAGCAGGAACAAATACTTTTCATCAACAGCCATCCCTGCTCCTTCAAACAGAAGGTTCCTTCTTGGAACATGGAGGATGAAGCGTTCTCTCAGGGTATTCCAGTGAAATACATATTAACTACTTATAATGGAGATATCCTATCTCCTTGAACTGGAAAGGACCTTGAAAGGTCATCGACTCCAGCCCCCTGCCTTCACTAGCAGGACCAAGTACTGATTTTGCCCCAGATCCCTAAGTGGCCCCCTCAAGGATTGAACTCACAACCCTGGGTTTAGCAGGCCAATGCTCAAGTCTTGTGATTAGCTGTGACAGTCTGAGTACATCTCCCAGGCCCGAAGAAGAGCTCTGTGTAAGCTGGAAAGCTTGTCTCTCTGACCAACAGAGTGGGGAGGTGCAATTCCTAGCTCATGCGGACAGACACGCACTAGCTCTGGCTAAAAAAAGCCACATGGATGCTGTGGCACCGGTGGGGGTTCAGACTAGCTATCCAAGTTCAAGCCTGCCCCCCGTCTTTGGGTTTGAGCTCGGGTTGCTAGCCTGAGCCACTGCTCGTGCCGCAATTTCCACGCTGCTACTTCTAGCATCCTAGCTTCAGCAAACCAAGCGTCTGCCCGCGCTCCCAGCCGCAGTGTAGACATCCCCAGAGTGTCTATTCTCTCTCATCCTACAGCAGGGCATGCCAGTGCCCAACCGAGGAGACCAGTGGGGTTACAGCAAGAGAAAATTGGATCTGATCTGTGCTGGTTAATTCCCTTCCCCCTGCATTGCTCTCATTCTGTATCACTCCCCACATTCATTCCACCCTGTTCAACTGCAACCATGCCAGAGCAGAAACAAAGTCTGTAAACCGCTTCCCCCCCGATCCCTGCTCCTTTGAACACCAACTCGGCAGCGTCGCCTTGAGCCACCAGCTGCAGTTTCACTTAAGCTACCGGTGAGATTATTTTTATCACTTTAAAACTGTGGGTACTCAAACTTCCTCTCTTGTTCCTGGCAAAACCAGCGTGTCGTTCGCAGCCCGTGGCTTGGAGCTTAGCAGCAAATCTGCGGAGCCTGGTGCTAGGCGCCGAGCGGCTGACACAAGCTCGGGCGGCACCTCTGTGCTTCAAGAACAGGAACTGCTTTCAGAAGTAACGGTTGCATGGGAGCGTGGGCCTCATCCAGATCCCGCTGAAGCCTAGGAGAGATTTTCCATTCTGGGAAGACTCTAACTAAGGGATTGGAATGGGTGACAGAACCACCCAGTGGTGCTTCTAGGTATTGCAAGTTACAGGAGATTCTTTTCGTGTTAGTCCAGGACTAACTCTCTCTGTGCAACTCCTATGCAGGGCCGGCACTTCCATTTAGGCGACCTAGGTGGCCGCCTAGGGCATCAGGATTGGGGGGGGGCGGCATTTTGCCGCCCGTGGCGGCAATTCGGCGGCGGGGGGTCCTTCCGCGCTCCGGGTCTTCGGCGGCAATTCTGCAGTGGGTCCTTCACTCGCTCCGGGACCCGCCGCCAAAGTGCCCCGAAGACCGGGAGCGCGGAAGGACCTCCCCGCCGCAGAATTGCTGACAGTGACTGGGAGTGCAAAAGGACCCCCGCCTAGGGCGCCAAAAACCCTGGCGCCGCTCCTGCTCCTAGGGTAGCTTGACCTTAAAGGAACATATGGGCCTGACAAAAAAGCGTGCAAAGATTTAACATACCTGTTCCATTGGCGGGTGAAATATTCACCCCTGCACAGAGGACCAGCACAGAACCTATGCCCTGCTTAAAGCCTATTTTGAGGAGTTACGTAGTGCACATTCCTCATGCTGGCCCTCTGCATGGGGTTTTTCACCTGCGAGAGTTGCTCCAAACTCCAGCACCTTAGCTATACCCTGATTAGAGCTGGGCGAGCCCTACAGAAACAGAGCTCATGCACATTCATTCTAAATCCAAACCAATATTGGCCATATTTGCAGCCCTGATTTCCACATGTAGGCCATGAGGTCAGTGTGTTACAAAGCCCCCTCTGCAGCTCATCTGTACATGATGGGGGTGAGTTCAGCATCAGGTCATGTTGCGAGGGACGTGTTTTTTAGCTCAGCTGTAGCGACTCTTGCATTTAGCGCAAACAGTCCCAGGTTCAGTCCTCCGTGTGTCCACCAAGATGGTGGCTGTTATACAACATTCATAGAAATGGGCTACTGTTCACATGAACGGCTGAAGATTGGATGTTCGTCATGCCATGACCCCAATTGCATATTAACTAGGGTATCTGCACTTGACAAGGGGGGGGCTTGATGCTCACTCCTCACTGTTTATCATTTATTATTCCTTATTCCCCTGCCATTCAGCCACTCAGAGAGCAGGAAATATACCCTGTGACGTACCTGACCAATGGCTAATAATGGATAGTGAGAAGCAAATGGTTGAAGTGAGTAGTCTGCAAAGTGGCATATACGATGAAAATGGTCTGCAGGCACCAACTTTCCAGTGTGCTGGGGGGTGCTCAATCCCTGGCTCTGTCCCAGGCCTTGTCCCCCACTCCACCCCTTCCTCCAAGGCCCTGCCCCAATCTGCCTCTTCCTTTCCCTGCTCTACCCCCACCTTGCCTCTTCCCGCCCTGTTTTGCCCCTTTCTCCCAGCGCGCTGCCCCGTTGCTCCTCCCCCTCCCTCCCAAAGCCTCCTGCACACTGCGAAACAGCTGATCGCGGCAGGCGGGACGTGTGGGGAGGGAGGGTGAGGCATTGATCATGGGGGCCTGCCAGTGGGTGGCAAACATTGGGGGGCAGGGGGCAGCTAACAGGGGGGCTTCCACCCACCATTTTTTCCCCGTGGGTGCTCCAGCCCCAGAGCACCCACATAATCAGCGCCTATGAACTGGTCCACATTTAGCAAGTATCTGTGACTACCCAAGTTATTTGCAGTCAGGATTGGCTTATGAGTCACTCATGTCAAATGACTAAGTCTGGGACACTCAAAGGAGCCTAAGGGTGCTGACCCATAAGCACCCAATGGGATTTGGGTACCAATTCCCTTGGACTCTTGAAAATCCCTGTCTAAACGCATTGAGTAATTTATTCACCATGAATAATTAGATTGTCTCAAACATTCAGACATTTAAAATAAGAATGCTATTGTCACGCTGTCTGGAGTGGCTCACGACCTTCATGGCAGACTATCAAAAGCAGGGTAGACCTTCCAAACTGGTGGTTTGCTCGATAGTCAGATTTCACCAACCCAGTACCAAATGTCAACTCCCAAAGTACTACAATAGTCTTATAATGGAGTCACACATAGTCCCCTTAGAGACTTCAGTACAGCTTTCCACCCAGGCAAGCTAGACTATGGCTAGGTCTACACTGGGAGAAGGAGGATCAATTTAAGATACGCAAATTCAGCTATGCGAATAGCGTAGCTGAATTTGATGTATCCTATTCAACTTACCCCGCTGTGAGGACGGCGGCAAATCGACCACTGCGGCTCCCCCGTCGACAGCGCTTACTCCTCCTGACGAGGTGGGAGTACATGCATCAATTCGGGGATCGTTTTATCCGTCTAGATGAGACGCAATAAATCGATCCCCGAGAGATCGATTTCTACCTGCCGATCCGGGCGGGTAGTGTAGACTAGCCCTATGTGATACAGGGCCACTTACAACAAAATGCACAAAATATTCCAGGTTACACACAGTCCCAAGAGAACAGTCACTCACCCAGGTTGATTTGCATCCCAGATCTCACACCAAAGACAACCCTCATAGCCAATTCTATAGAAAACTAACTAAAGGTTTATTAGCTAGAAAAAAGGAATGAGAGATATTGAGAGGTTAAAGCAGGTAGAATACATGTACAGGTGAGTCGCAGTCTATACTTTCAACAGGTAGCAGAGATATAGTAATCTGCCAGTTTTGGTTGAAAAAAAAAAATCAAGAGTCAAAACATTTTGTTCTGATTTGGATTCAAAACAGTATTTGAAACTGAGATTTGGTTAATTTAATACCAAAAAAAAAAAAAACCCATCAAAAAAGGGTTTTCACCCCCAAAATAGCCAATTCAAGATTTAAAAAAATTGCTTTAAGTGAACTCAACCTGAATAAAAATTTCCCAAAATTTTGGTTTTGAGTCAACATGAAGCAACATTTTTGGGGTGGTGGGGAGCAAGTTGTTTCAATAAAAACTTTGGGGGAAAACGATTTCAAACAAGAATTTTTTTGGCTTTTTTGAGTCTGTCTCCTGAGCCAAAAAATCATTTGTTCTCTCAGCCCTAATGCTGAGCCTGCAGGCGGGGAGAAGCAATCTGTGCCTGATAAAGGGAAGATGTGGATTATTTCCCCCCCGGAGCAATGTGGGGAATCAGAGAAGGAATTGTGCCAAAGCACAAGAAATAACACATCTGCTTATGGAGGACATGTCTGTGGGTGGCTCAGCAAAACCACCTCAAAAGACAACTGGAGAAAGAATGGAGATGCGTGACCTCCTCAGGCAATGGCTGGTGCCTGTTGTGGTGTCACGCCCTACACATTTCTGAACACAAACTACGGGAAAATAGCCATCTCTAATACCTTTGTAACACCAGCCATGGTAATGTCTAGGCCCTGTGGGCAGCTGTATTGTGGTGGAACTCAGGAAGCAATTCCTGACTCCACCACAAATTTCCTGTGTGACCTTTGTCAAGTCACTTAGGGTACGTCTACACGGCAGAACAAAGCCGAACAAATAATCCCATGGCAGCGAGTCTCAGAGCCTGGGTTAACTGACTCGGACTCACACTATGGAATTAAAAATAGCAGCATGGATGTACCTGCTTGGCCTGGAACCCGGCCAGTGGGTAGGATCTCAGAACCCGGGCTCCAGCCTCAGCGGGAACATTTACACTGCTCTGTTTAGCCCTGTAGCCGCAGGGCCGTTTTTGCAATGTAGATGTACCCTTTAGTCTATTCTGTGCCTCTGGTCTCCATCTGTAAAACAGGGATAATACCCTCCCTGCCTCATAGGTGTGCTGAGGGGAAAAAACGCCACTGATGATTGAGAGGCAGCCAAATGCTACAGAAAGGAGAGATGTCACTACCAAGAAAGATACGCAGAAGTTGCTTTCTACATTACATCACAGATTCAGTTGTTGCTCATTTCATAAAACCCAGGTTTAAGCCACAGCTGGTATTTGTGGACCTGCGCGTGTTTGTGTGTATACCCAATCTTGTTTCACTCGCAGACTTGATTTCGTTGAGGGAAAGGCATGATTGTTTTCTATGAAAAGTTCATAAACATGATGGATGCTTTGCCAGGAATAATTAGATCTAATGCTCATACGATCCTCCATGAAATACGTGCTCCTGTTGATCAACATTTGCTGCCTGACGGCGCTGTTAGAGACTATTTTGAGTCAGTAGCATTATTAAACAGAGCAGGGGAGGGTTCTGCATACAGAATCACCTTAATATTCATTATAAGTTCATATGAACAGATGTTCCCTTGCTTCCTGTGTGGTGTGTTGTCCGATCATGGAATTGACAGTAACACCTCTAGGCAGTAGCATCTTTGTATTAAATAGGAGCTTCTAGAGTTCCCAGTTGAGATCAGAGCCCCCCTAGTCTGGGGCATTGCACATAGTGAGCAGACATGCCAAACCCACGAAAAAAATGCAGACATTGGGCTTGTTTTTGGCTTAATTGGCTTGTGAGTTGCTTGTTGGCTAGTTTTTGGCTTGTAGCTTGTTGCTTGTTGTAGCTTGTTGCTTCTCTTTTTTGATTGGCTCCCGGCAAGCAGGGGCTAGGGGCAAGCAGGGGCAAGGGGGGGAGAGAGTCAGGGGCGCACAATGGGCCCACCACAGTCCCAGCCTGCACGCCGAGGGGGATCTAGTCACATAGAGTGTTGGGGTTCTTAGGGATTGACTTGTTTTGGCCTCGTTTTGAAATGGGATTCGCTTGATTTTTGGCTTATTGTGAAAGTTGGGTGCTTATTTACTGCGTGAAAGTTGGCAACTGTGATAGTGAGAGATGGCCTTTGGTTCAAAAAGTTTGCAACTGAAATTGACAAAGGCAGTGTTAGCCCCATTTTACAGCTGGGAACTGAGACACAGAAAGTCTGTTGCAGAGCTGGGAATCGAACTGAAATTTCTCAAATCCTACTCCAATGCCTTAACCTCAGAGAGGCTTCTGGACCCTCAGGAAAGCATCTGTTCTTAGAAGTGGCATAAAACACCTGGCTCTGTTTCCAGCTCTTCACAATGGAGAGTACTGGAGCGAGGCATAGATACCCAGATCTCTATTTGAGGAACAGAAGGTAGATTGATCAGTTTCGGCTTTGCCATCTGTATAATGGTAAGCTCTTGACGAGTTTAACAACACCCACAAGCACAGCAACCCAAATGTATTGTATGTTTATTTCAAATGTGTCAACATTAGTATAATCTGTATCTTGCAGTATTTGGCACCAGAGGGAAAACTTTGGACTGAGACCTAGCAGTTTTTAGAATTTTTGATATTTTTCTTTGCCATTTGGTCCGCATTGCATTACAGTTCTACAAAGAAACTTTTTTGTGCTGTATTTGCATATAATATTTTTTTTAACATTACATAAAAATTCTCCCTGTGTATAATATGTACAGAATCTACGCCAGACTCACAGTGTGAGATACCAATCCCTGGTAAACTTGTTACGTACTATCAAAGGGATAGTCGTGTTAGTCTGGATCTGTAAAAGCAGCAAAGAGTCCTGTGGCACCTTATAGACTTACAGACGTATAGAAGTCCCCAGCTAAAACCTCTCCAACGTATCATCAGTGATCTACAACCCATCCTGGACAATGATCCCTCAATTTCACAGGCCTTGGGTGGCAGGCCAGTCCTCGCCCACAGACAACCCGCCAACCTGAAGCATATTCTCACCAGTAACTACACACCGCACCATAGTAACTAACTCAGGAACCAATCCATGCAACAAACTTCGATGCCAACTCTGCCCACATATCTACACCAGCAACACCATCACAGGACCTAACCAGGTCAGCCACACTATCACCGGTTCATTCACCTGCACGTCCACCAATGTAATATACGCCATCATATGCCAGCAATGCCCATCTGCTATGTACATCGGCCAAACTGGACAGTCCCTACATAAAAGGATAAATGGACACAAATCAGATATTAGGAATATACAAAAACCTGTAGGAGAACACTTCAGCCTCCCTGGACACACTATAGCAGATGTAAAGGTAGCCATCTTACAGCAAAAAAACTTCAGGACCAGACTCCAAAGAGAAACTGCTGAGCTTCAGTTCATCTGCAAATTTGACACCATCAGCTCAGGATTAAACAAAGACTGTGAATGGCTAGCCAACTACAAAAGCAGTTTCTCCTCCCTTGGTGTTCACACCTCAACTGCTAGAAGAGGGCCTCATCCTCCCTGATTGAACTAACCTCGTTATCTCTAGCCTTACTCACTCTTGCTTGCATATTTATACCTGACCCTGGAAATTTCCACTACATGCATCCGACGAAGTGGGCATTCACCCACCAAAGCTCATGCTCCAATACGTCTATTAGTCTATAAGGTGCCACAGGACTCTTTGCTGATGTTACTTACTGTTTATCATTTCGGTTATATCACTTTGTCAGGTACGTGGTTTTTATTTCTTTTTGATGAGCAGCCCAGGTAGCGAAGAGGAACAGCTGTTTAGCAATGAGAAAGGCAGTGTGGTAAGTTAGCTCTAGGAAGAAGCAATTTTTGAAAAGCACCAGGCAACATTTTCAGAAGAACTCACTTCCATTTAGAGACCTAAGTCAGGTCTGATTTCAAATATACACACGTGGGGCCAATCTTTCAGAAGTTCTCAGCACCCAGCATCTCTCACCAGTTTAGTAATAATGGCAGGATTTTCAAAGGTGCTCAGCACATTGGTGATCTAGATTCTTATTTAAGGGCCTAAATGGGTGCACAGCTTTATTGAAAATCGGGCCCAGTCTTATGTAGTATTGGAGAACCTTCCAGTAGCGCATTAAGCAACGTGACTCCACATCCGTTGTGTGTCGTTTGTTTGCTCCTTTGGCCTCTCCCCAGCAGGAGAACTGTGTGTGCAGTGGGTGTTTTGTTTTGCTAGGGATTTTTGTTTTGTTTAAATGTACATGCTGGTCGGTGTTTATGGCAGAGAAGTCAGGTCAAAGAAGTGCATTTTGGGATGGTTGTTAGTTCCATGGGGAGTTTATTTCACAGGGTAAGGCCAGCCAACTAGAAAGCTCCATCTCTTACCCAGATGAGCTTTACACTGATGGTAGGGAATTCCATTGTGCCAGAAGAATGAAATTGACCAGGGTCTTCATCCCACATCATTAATCAACCTTTTAGAGGACATGCTGGGCTCAGCCATTGAGCGCCTTGAAGATAAGGACCAAGACTTTGAACGTGACTTGTTATTCAGTGGCGAGCCAGCTTGGAGATGGGTTTGATGTGCTCACAGTAGCCTGTGTTGTTGAAGAGAGGGGCTGCAGTGTTCTGTACTAGTCGGTGTTTTCTCAGGGCTGATGATTTCATGTCCTGCTTTGGATTGGTAACATTATTAGTTATTTGTCCAGGGTCACACACAGAATGTCTGGCACAGCTAGGACTTGAACTCAGCTCTCCTGAGTCCCAGTCCAGTGCCCTAACCACAAGTCCTACCTCTTTCTCCATTTATGAAAGGTCATCCTAGCGCCAATTATTACTCAACCCCCCAACTCCATTCTCACACTGAAAATTCTTTGGCCGATGTTAAGATTCAGGTTCTTGCTTTGGCCAGGAGTTTGTTTGGAAGAATTTCAGCACTTATCTTAAAGAACGTCCAGGGTTTTTTCCAAGCTGGTTTTTCTTACTGTAACCCAATCCTCCATTAACCAAGATAGTTCAAGAACAAATCAGCTGGCCTATTCTAAACAACCGTGGAAAAAGTCAGTGACGCCCACTTAAAGACTTTCCCAGAGACTTTTCAACTAAACATTGGTGTGCATTAACCTGTTCCAATGCCCTAAGTGTATAAACGAGATCAGACGCCAGAGAAGTATATCAAGCAGTTATAACTTCTTCACACCCCTTGTTATTGAGGAGGAGGAGTGGGAGAGCTTATAAAACACAGCATCATTTCCTGTCATCCTAGGACTAGTGTTCTACAATATTTAATACATAAGGCCCTTATCCTGCAAGGTGCTGAGCATCCTTTGAAAAGTACTGAATGATTTTAGCCACTACCCAACCAATGAGCGTTGAGGAGCAAAGCTCCCTGGCTGGATCAGACCCTCTGTTTCCAGGGCAACTGTTCAGATGAGAAGTTTAATGAGAATGGGAGGATTCCCACGAAGAGAGAGAGCCCTTTGAAACGAACAAGAGAATTGAGAGTTTACAGAAACAATCATTCCATTTAGGGGAAAGGATGGGAGATTTTGGTGAATGTACAATACATTATTTCAAGTTTTAATGGGTTAACATGATATTGTGGAAATGGCTTGAATAAAATGGTCTGATTCCCATTGAGGAAAAAAAATGGAAAGAAGAGTATAAAGGACTAAAATGTAGGTTTAACTCAGATGGATCGGAAAGATGTGAAAGGAGCACGTTACGTCTTTGTTACAACCCTTTAACAGCAGTCGGTCTCAGAATGAATAGGGAAAATGTCTGTGACAACCTGACATAGAAAAGCCGGCTTGGTAAGCTCTATAGAGCAAAGCTTTTATATGAGAACAGCTAACGAGAGAAAGTCATATGGTGTGTTACAAAATAAGCAACGGGTGCCTCTTGTTCAAACGTTGGACCGTGTAATGCATTGTGAGGAAAACAGAATTACAGCATGTCTCAAATCATCTGTAGGCCTTAGTTCTGGAATTTTCAAGGGTTTTAGTAAAATAAATGTATTTGTAGCAACAGGAGGTTGTGACCAGAGCTCCATTGTGTTAGGTCCTGTACAGCAGAACCAAGCAAAAAGGGGAATTTCTGCCTTGCAGGAACGTCTAATAGTTTGACATGTGTTTTCATCCCGCATTAGGGTGAAAAGTCAAACGATCACATTTTTTGCAGAATGAAAAGTGCAAAAAATTTCAATCTGGAAATGGCAAAACTCCTCATTTCAAGTCAGTTCAATATTAAACTGCATCCACTTACAATGTCCTGGGGTGCTCCATGGAAGCTGTAGTTTGGGTGCCTTATGCCTTTATTCTTCCCTATATGTGAGGCTCCTGGGCCAAGCTACATTTTCCATGATGCACTGCAATCATGCAACTCCCACGATGCATGAAGTGGCTCAGTCAGATGGAGTCCACACTGTATGATGGGAGATGCAGTCTGGCCAAAGATCCTGGCCCATAGGAAAGAATGGAATCAAAAACTGAACTATAAGACTCCACAATACCTTAAGCAGATGCAGTTTAATGTTGAACTCACTCAGTTCAACATTAAACTGCATCTGCATCAGGTATTTAGTTCAACTGACTCAAAACGTAAGTTTTGTTTCAGTTCAGCAAACCAAAATGCTTTGATATGGGTCAAACCAACCCAAAATGAACTATTTCATTTAGATTTTCGCAATGGAAAATCAGAAAACTGTCTAAATTGAAATTTTTCTGCAGAAAAATTTGATTTTTGCAGAAACTACTTTTCCATCAAGAAATAATTGATGGAACATTCCCAACCAGCTGCTCTGTACATACACACAATAAAATCATCTCTGCTTAAAAGAACTTGCTGTTTAAATGGACAAACGTAGTATATTTATCCCCATTTTACAGACAAGGAACTGAGGCACAGAGATTAAATTCCTTAGCCAATGTTATACAAAAAGTCTTATGCACAAATAGAAATTGAACTCAGCTCTCTTGAATTCCATTCCGGAGCTTCAGCCACAAAATTATTTGTCCTTTCAGTGGTGTTTTAATGTATACCAGTTGCAATCTGGTATAAACAAAGCCATTGTAGTTTAACCATTACTAATCAAAGGCCGAGGTGTAAATCAAAAACTCTTCTCCCTCCCAACATGATAAAGGCACCACTCCTCATTCAGGGTGATTCTTAGGATATGTCTACAGTGGCAAGTTATACCAC
Organism: Malaclemys terrapin pileata; assembly: GCF_027887155.1. Taxonomy (NCBI): domain Eukaryota; kingdom Metazoa; phylum Chordata; order Testudines; family Emydidae; genus Malaclemys; species Malaclemys terrapin. Next base: position 10,925,306 of record NC_071505.1, on the reverse strand, counting down.
TTTTATTAAAACGCTGGAATAAAACTGCTGTTGCGTATCCACACTGCTCCTTGTGACACTGGAGCACTTCCACATTAGCAGCTCTTGCAACGGCAAAGACAGCAGTGCATTGTGGTAGCTATCCCACTGTGCCACTGGCTGCAGGGTTCTTTGGGAAGGGTTTGCAATGCCTCATGAGGCAGGCACAGCATCACATGATGCAGGTTTCCCAATCCCACTGTTCCATGGGCATCCTGCTACATTGCCAGCTGCTTTTCAACTGAAGTGGGGGAGAGAGTGAGTGTGTGTGTGTGTGTGTATATGGAAGGGGGAGAGAGACAGTGTGTTTTGGGGGACAAAGAGTGTGTCAGCATGTTGTCTTGTAAGTTCAGACAGCGGCAGGAAGCAACCAGTCCTGAGGCGGGGCAGGGGGGGGAACCCCAACATCAGCCCCCGCCTCCCTCCCTGGGCTCTCTGCATAGCAATCTCTCCCTCACACACACACACACACACACACACACACACACACACACACACACACCTCTATGTTCAACAGCACCAGCATTCCACATTAATAGTTTGCTTTGTGTCCCGGAGCAGATCAGCACAGCACGCAAGGGCTGTCAGAAACGGTGCTTTGAAAGGGGAGGGGCGCATGTCTCCAGGGCAGCTGAGTTCAAAACAGTGAGCAGCGTGGTCACTCGAGGCATTATGGGACAGCTCTGGAGGCCAATTACAGCGCAGAAAGCAAGCAAGTGTTTAGACTGGCAATGGAGCGCTGGAGCTTCTGTGCAAATAGCCTGACGATGCTCGTTGAGGTGGGGTTTTTTTGCAGCGCTGCAACTGAGGAGTTTCTCCTCACAAAGTGGCTTGGCAGTGTGTGCACGCTGCAGTTTGAGCGCAAAAGGCTGCTTTACTGCACAGAAATTTGCCAGTGGAGACAAGCCCTTAGCGAAAGTCTTATAGATTTAATAGAGAATGTAATAGATGACCCCAATATAAGGGTCTCCAATAACTCCTTATGCTCCTACTGACTTGGACCGAAAAGATTTACCCTTTCAATTCACCTGATAACATTGCAGCTTTTAGAGACAAAGTGCCCCAGTTCTAGTCCCAGCTGCCTTCATATGTAGGGACTACAGAAATTTCAGACATGGATGGGGGCCTCCTATTGCTTAAATCAACTATTAATGTCTAGGGACAGGTCAGCAGACAACAATGGACCGTGACAACTTCACTTTTAACCCCTGCAAAGCAATGGTTTTCTTCAGATCATGGGAGGCCAGCCTGTTGTGGAATACTGTTGTTGTACAGAGCAGGTATTTGGCCTACATTTTCAAGAGTGACTGGCGATTTTGAGTGCCCCAATTTGAGGCACTTTAAAGGGGTTTGTTCTTTTTCCGAAAATGCCAAGAACCCCCCATCCCCTCGTGAATCAGGCTTCTTTAAGGTGTCTCAGGTTGAGCACCCAAAAAATTCAGGTATCCATGACCACTAGTTACTATTTAAAAGGTAGTTGGAACAAGTACAGTGGTTCCAGTGAGAACTTCAAGTCTTGCGGCTTCCATCTTGTGGTGAGGTTCTGTTTGTGTGTGGTCCTAAAGGCTGCCCATTCTGTTGCCCTGACACCATCTGACTGGCTCAACGGGCCCATTTCCTGAGTCGCTATTGCAACAAACGGCTTGGGTGGGTCATCTACAGGGATCAAATCCACAACTTCTAGATCTAGACACATGAGCTTGGACCACTTGAGCTAAAGGAGTAGGGCTGTTAACTGGGCGGCAGACTGAACTTCTATATGTGGTGTAGCAAATTGGAAGCTGATGGGGTACCCAGAACTACAGCCATCACATGGGTTATACACGCCTCGTGGCTGGGGAAGTACATCCTGACCTTCAGAAGTTCCCAGCCATTTAAATCCCTGTACCGCTTTGGTTGTGTTGAGTGGTTTCCAGGGGCCTTGGCTCAGTCATGTGCAGGGTGTGCTGACTAGCGCTGCCAAGGGGAAACGAGGGCTTCCGCAGCAGACGCAGAGTTGTGAGCATAGGCACTGACTCCGTGGGTGCTCTGGGGCTGGAGCACCCGTGGGGAAAAAAATAGTGGGTGCTCAGCACCCACCAGCCACCTGACGATGAGCTGTTCAGGTACGGTCAGTGGAGCAGGGGCGGGAATAGGCAGAGTGAGGGCAGGATGTGCTTGGGGGAGGGGGCGGGGCAGGAGCAGGAAGAGGCAGAGCGAGGGCGGAGACTCGGGGGAGGGGCGGGGCAGAAGCGGGAAGAGGTGGAGTGAGAGTGGGGCCCAGGGGGGAGGGGCAGAGTGGGGGCGGAGCAGAGCAGGGGTGGAGCACCCACCTGGAAAAATGAAAGTCGCCACTTGGGGTGGTGAGAATGACCTCCTTACATTGTGGATCGCCCCTGTGCCATTGATCACAAGTGGGGAGCTTAGTGTCTTGTAACTTAGACAGGACCCTATATACCTGAAGATTGAGGCAGGCTTTGGACGCTATGCCTTTCTGGTTGAAGGTCAGGTTTTATCTCCTTGTTTTTAATCTGGCACCACTTGGAAGGCCTTTTGTTCGGGAATTTTTGCTTTAATATGATGCGGAGGGAGAGGAGAAATAAGTGAACAATTATTTCTTCTAATATAACATCTAAGGTCAAAATTTTAGCAACCGTGAAATGTCTCAGCCTTATCAGCACTTTTTTGCTCATGCACCTTTATGGCTGATTTTAAAGCAGTATCTTCATCCATAAAGTTCTCCCAGCCTTTAATCTTGTCGACCCTGTTTTCTTGAATGTTATAGCCAAGATCACTTGACTAATTCAGCTTACAAAGTACTACTGGGAAAGTATATTTATGGTAGTCAAGACAAGGACAACCAAATTAACTGTAGCAAGCAGCGAGCTTGAAGAGGAAATGAAAGAGGGAGTGACATAATTTGGAACAAAAAGTACAAGAAGCGCAAATCATTTAATAAAGCTTTTCCTAGGGAAAACTTCCCAGGTAGTTGAACTTTAGGACAGCTAAGGGGCTGTTGTCAACTTAGTTGAGACATAACATGTAGGGTTTATTTTAAAAAATAGTAATGTATAAACATTGTATGGGCCCCATTCGTTTCTCAGTTTAAGCAAGAGCAGAATTTAACCCTGTAAAATAGGAATGTTTTCAGCTCCATTGAAAGTTTATTATTTGTTTTCTGGAAGCACCTCAAAGCCCCAACTGAGACTGGGTCCCCACTGAACAGGTGCTGTACAAACACTCAGCAATAGTCCCCAGCCCAGAGAGGTTACAGTCTAAGCTGCCATCCTGCAAACATGTTTCATTTTACATACTGAGAGGTCCCATTGATTTCACTGGGACTCCTCAATGCATCAAGTTAAGCATGTGTGTTTGTGGGATTAGCATCTAAGTAGACAGGAGAAAGGAAGGATCATGATGCCCATTTTAGAGATGGGGATTTAGATATACAGAGATTAAAATGACTTGCCCATGGTCACATAGGGTATGTCTACACAGCAAACAAACCCCCAAACAGTAAAACCACAGCTGTGAGTCTCTGAGCCCAGGTCAACTGACTCGGGCTCTTGACGCTCCTGCGACAGGGTTAGAAATAGCAATGTAGACGTTCCCACTCTGGCTGGAGTCCGGGCTCTGAAGTCTGGTGAGAGGGGAGGGTCTCAGAGCCCACGCTCCACCCTGAGCCCAAATGTCTACATTTGCTATTTCTAGCCCCGCAATCAGATACAACCCGTGCCTGCCAACAGTGGGGGGGTGGGGGGGGAAGTGAGGGCAGCTGGCCTCAGCCGTGTTACTGAGCATGCTCAATACAAGCCAAACAGCAAATCTGGGAGGAGGGCACATGACCCCGCACGCCCCCACTACACGTCGTCTCTCTCTACAGTCAGTTGATCCAGGCTCTGAGACTCGCTGCCATGAGGATCTTCTTCTTTTGCTGTGTAGAAGCACCCATTGTGAGTCTGTGGCAGAACTGAACACTGAACCCATTCCCTCTGACTCCCTGGCCGGTGCCTTAACCCAGAGGCCACCCTTCCTTTCCACGTATAGCTGCTACAGCACTTATCTTTCCCTACCCCCAGGCAGGGCCAGTGGTAGCCTGCATGACAGGACACTTTATGGCAGAAGTTACAGAAAACTGTGGGGCAAAGACGTTCTGGGCTGACTCCATGAAACAACTGAGTCATAAGAGCGACAGAGAGAGGATTAGAGTCCACAGGACAAGGCGTAAAGAAATGCTTTTAGAATGAGCTTTGAAAAAAAGACACGGAGACAGCAGCAGCGTGGATGACATACTAAGAAGCTGTGGCGGTCCAGGAAGACGCTCAGCAGCAAAGAACACATCTCCCTCCCGCCATCATCCTTCCTGCCAATCATCCATCTCATTACCAGACACTGTACTTACATTTCACCCGCCCTATTTACTGAGAGGTCAGTGGTCGTCTAGTCACAAAGGCATGCAGCATACATCTCCTATTGTCTCTCCTCATTAAAGGAAACAATTGGAAAGAATAACTGGCATTGCCTAACTTCACTCTCACACTACTGTTATTGGACCAGATCCTCAGCTAGGGTAAATGAAGTCAGAGAAGGGCCACAGTTTTATAACAATTGATGATCTGCCCTCCCTTCCTCTCCCCCCACCCCCGGACCCCTTTTTTTCAAATGAAAGAAGTCATGGATGTTTCAGTTACATCAAAGATCCTTTTTTCCAGGTCACCAGAATATTCACCCTTTTCTTCATATGTTGCGCTCATACTTAAATAACTCAATAATAAATAATAACTCTTCAGTTTCCAAGGATGCAGAAATGACAAAACGTGAGCAAAAGAGTTCCGTCGTTCCTACAGAAGATGAGAAAATGTGGCCTAACCGTTGAATCATAGACTCATAGAACTGGAAGGGACCTCGAGAGGTCAACTAGTCCAGTCCACTGCACTCATGGCAGGACTAAGTATTATCTAGACCATTCCTGACAGGTGTTTGTCCAACCTGCTCTTAAACATCTCCAACGATGGAGATTCCACAACTTCCCTAGGCAATTTATTCCAGTGCTTAACCACCCTGACAGGAAGTTTTTCCTAATGACCAACCTTAACCTCCCTTGCTGCAATTTAAGCCTATTGCTTGTTGTTCTTCTTAACCTCTGAGGATAGGACAATTTTTCTTCCTCCTCCTTGTAACAACATTTTATGTACTTGAAAACTGTTATGTCCCCTCTCAGTCTTCTATTTCCAGACTAAACAAACCCAATTTTTTTCAATCTTCCCTCATAGGTCATGTTTTCTAGACTTTAATCATTTTTGTTGCTCTTCTCTGGATTTCTCCAATTTGTCCACATCTTTCCTGAAATGTGGCGCCCAGAACTGGACACAATACTCCAGTTAAGACCTAATCAGCGTGAAGTAGAGTGGAAGAATTACTTCTTGTGTCTTGCTTACAACACTCCTGCTAGTACATCCCAGAATAATGTTTGCTTTTTTTTTTTTTTTTTTTTGCACAACAGTGTTGCACTGTTGACTCATATTCAGCTTGTGATCCACTATGACCCCCAGATCCCTTTCCGCAGTACTCCTTCCTAGACAGTCATTTCCCATTTTGCATGTCTGCAACTGATTGTTCCTTTCTAAATGGAGTACTTTGTATTTGTCCTTATTGAATTTCATCCTATTTACTTCAGACCATTTCTCCAGTTTGTCCAGATCATTCTGAGTTTTAATCCTATTCTCCAAAGCACTTACAACCCCTCTCAGCTTTGTATCATCCGCAAACTTTATAAGTGTACTCTCTCTGCCATTATCGAAATCATTGATGAAGATATTGAACAGAACCAGACCCAGAACTGATCCCTGTGGGACCTTACTCATTATTCCCTTCCAGCTTGATTGTGTTAATCACTGATAACTGCTCTTGGGAAAACAGTTTTCCAACCAGTTATGCACCCACCCAGGGCCGGTGCTTCCATTTAGGCGACCTAGGTGGTCGCCTAGGGCACCAGGATTTGGGGGGGCAGCATTTTGCCGCCCTCGGCAGCAATTCGGTGGCGGGTCTTTGGCAGCAATTCTGCGGCGGGTCCTTCACTTGCTCCGGGACCCGCCGCCAAAGTGCCCCAAAGACTGGGAGCGCGGAAGGACCCCCCCCCCGCCGCAGAATTGCCGCCAACGATCGGGAGCACGGAAGGACCCCCGCCTAGGGCGCCAAAAACCCTGTCGCCGCTCCTGCACCCACCGTATAATAGCTCCATCTAGGTTGTATTTCCCTAGTTTGTTTATAAGAAGGTCATGCAAGACAGTATCAAAAGCCTTACTAAAGTCAAAATATACCACGTCTACCACTTCCCCCCATCCACAAGGCTTGTTACCCTGTCAAAGAAAGCTATTAAGTTGGTTTGACATGATCTGTTCTTGACAAATCCATGCTGACTGTTACTTATCAGCTTACTATCTGCAAATTGATTGCTTAATTATTTGCTCCATTATCTTTCCAGGTACTGAAGTTAAGCTGACCGGTCTGTAATTCCCTGGGTTGTCCTTATTTCCTTTTTTTTATAAATTGACACTATTTGCCCTTTTCCAGTCCTCTGGAATCTCTCCCATCTTCCATAACTTTTCAAAGATAATCTCGAATGGCTCAGATATCTCCTCAGCCAGCTTGCTGAGTATTGTGGGATTTATTTCATCAGGCCCTGGTGACTTGAAGACATCTAACTTGTCTGAGTAATTTTTAACTTGTTCTTTCCTTATTTTAGCCTCTGATCCTACCTCATTTTCACAGACATTCACTATGTTAGATGTCCAATCACTACTAATCTTTTCGGCAAAAACTGAAACAAAAGAGTTATTTAGCACTTCTGCCATTTCCACATTTTCTATTATTGTTTTTCTTCCCTCATGGAGTAACAGGCCTACCTTGTCCTTGGTCTTCCTCTTGCTGAAGCATAGGACTACGAGTTAGGATATGTGCGTTCGCGTCCCAACTCTGCCACAAAGTTACAGCTTACCCTTGGGCAAGTCATTTAACTCCTGCCTTAGTTTCCATATCAGCAAAATAGAAATAAACCAACTTAATCTCTGCATTTAACTCAGATCTTGCTTCCGGCACCTCCATCCATATCTCTGCTGTGACCTGCCATGATGTATTGCAATCAGTTCTGGGAAGTTCACTACCAGAAAGATATTGATAAACGGAATGGATTTTGGAGAAGAACATCTGAAGTGATCAGAGGACTGGGGAGATTAATGGATTCTTTAATCATGCTTCAGCTAAAAGTGCTTTGGAAAGAGCCAAGGAAGGAATGCAAAGCCAAAAACAGAGTGAGAAATAATTTAGTTGTACAAGTATCTAATCTATTTTGGATATTTATAGGGCACTGATAATGGAGGTATCTAGGCATGAAGAATGGGCTGAAATTAATAAAGGGAAAATATTGTGCTGCATATAGCAGGCAAAACTTGCTGAGTGTGAGCTGTATCGGGCTGTGATGTTATATCCTGAAGAAAACAGTGGCAGCCCCAACACTTGAGACTTTTAAAAACTAGTCTCAACAAAACACTAGCGAAAGGACAGTAGGAAACAATCCTGCATTGGCAGGGAATGGACTGGGGGACTTAATAGGTCTTTTACCATCTCTTACAACTCTGATTCTATAACTCACATGTGACTTTGTTTTTACTGCCAAAAAGGTGCATTTCTTACCACAGGATAATTATATGCAGTGGTGTAGCCGTGTGGGTCCCAGGATACTAGAGAGACAAGGTGGGTGAGGTAATATCTTTTATTGCACCAACTTCTGTTAGTGAGAGAGACAAGCTTTCGAGCTGACACAGAGCTCAGTAATGAACACATATGAGCTATCTGGACATAAAAACATGGTTGAAGACTAGGCGCTTTAGTTTTACTGTGAGGTAAATTTGCCAAGGTCAAAGGGGAATAGGGCTGGTCACCTCTCAATAAAACTCAAGTGTCTGGTCTTCACTGTGTTTTTACCTCGGTATAGCCCACGCCTGTTACTTACCCCAAGGTAAAAACGCGCCCTTTTTTAGCAGTGAAGAAAGGCCTGTCAGGAGCCATGTGCGGACTGGTTGCGCAGTATTCTGACTGCTAGGAAAACGTGACGCCGTTCTCAGTATTCGGAGTCAGATGACTATGAAAAGGCAGCACCAATGTGTACAGATGCCCTCAGAGCCAATTTACAGCGGCAAGTAAAGATCGTCCTTCAGGGGGCCTCACTTCAGGAAACCTTGAGGAGCATTGGCTGGTCTGAGTCTGTTAAGATGCCCAGGGTTGCAAATGAGGCTGACACTTTGTGTGAACAGCACTGTGTACAAGCACACAAAATTTGGGGCAACTTCCTGCAAGAGGTGGAGCACCTTCTGGGAGGGCTCATTGCCTTCAACTTCCATTTAAGTGGTAGGAGAAGAGGGGTGCCGAGCGCCTCCCAAGAGAGGCTCAGCACCTTGCATTATGGGCCCTGTGCGCTAGAGCATGTCTAGAGAGACAACATGGGTGAGGTTCTATCTTTTATGAGACCAACTTCTGTTGGCGCGAGAGACGAGCTTTGGGGCTTACCTCTCTGACCAAGAGAAGTTGGTCCAATAAGAGGTATTGCCTCGCCCACCTTGTCCGTCGAATATCCTGAGACTGACACAGCTACAACAACACGGCCAGAGCAAGCCTGACAGAACCAGGCATCAAACGGTGAAGGACTGAATCCTGCACTCCTGCTCAGAGAAGTCCCCGTTGGACCCATTCAAGATAATGCAGCTCCTTCCACTTTTTAAGTCAATGGGGCTACTTGCATGAGTAAACGCTCACCAACATGAGCCAGGGTTGCCCCATTGGGCTTAATTGTGTTTTCCTCTCTGGGTGGAACGCGTGGCCATCTGTATGGACATGAGTGGGAGGGAGTGTCCAAGGAATGGGTTAGTCCCCTGAACGGTTCATCCTGATTGACAATCCATATGCAGAAAGGCAAATGCTGGGAATCCCATTCAAGGGGCTCAAGTCAAAGCCAAACTCAACGTGCGCCTCAGCCCTCATTTGCCATTAGCATTGGGCATCTCGCGAAGAGCTTGGGTGGGGGAACGGCTTCTCCTGGCAGGATTAGCACCAACATAACCTGGCTTTAAAACAGCTTCCCATGGAAATAATCTTTTAAAGAATGGGCCAGATCCTTGGTTGGTGTAAACTGATTTCCATGGAGCTATGCTGTTTGACACCAGCCGCGGATCCAGCCCAATATTTATTTTCTGCCCAGTTTATAACGTGACCAATCTGTCATTTGGCTACAGTCTAAATTTAGCTTTGCTTTTGATTGGAAAGGTGATCAGCGCAGGAGGCCAAGATTCAGGCCAGCACTTGAGCACATGCTTAACTTTAAGCACATGCTTGACTCTCAGGGGGTCTTAAGAACATACTTCAGTGTGTTCTTGAATAGGGATGCTTTCCTGAATCGTAGCAAAGGTTACCGTTTAGGCGTTTGATTCGTGCCAATTATAGAAATCGGTGCAAACTCTCCCATACAGATTTGGACCCTGTAAGGGAGTGGAACTCACCGCTGCGGCGCCTCCTGCTGGTCTCTCAGGGAAGTAGCTCGATTTCCAGACCGGAGCGCCCTCTGCAGGCCGGTGATCCACTACCACTTGGCCCCCATGTCCCTCCCTGGACTCCGGTGCCCCGTTATCTGGGGTGCTGCCCCCGGCAGTAACCCCTTTCTCTCAGGGTCTCCCCTCCCCGGGAAACCCCCACCCACTATCCCCACCTCGCCTCAGTATAAGGCTACTGCCAGTCCTTGTCTAGCCCCCACGCCCTGGGGCAGACTGCAGTATCAGCCTACTCATCACTGGCAAGGTTGGGTTTGGACCTGCTGTCTTGGCCTACCCCTGGGCTGCCCTCTGCAACCCCCAGTACCTTTTAGCCCAATGCTAGGCCGTAGCCTGGGGCTTTCCAGGCTGGAGCTCCCCAGCTCCTCTGCCTTTCCCCAGCCCTGCTCCACTCAGGTACCCTGTCTCTAGCTCCCTACAGCCAGGCCCTTCTCTCTCTGAATGCAGAGAGAGATTGTGTCTGCCCCTGGCTTCCCTGCCTTTATAGGGCCAGCTGAGGCCTGATTAGGATGTGGCCCAGCTGCGGCTGCTTCCCCAATCAGCCTAGTAGCTTTTCCCCTCCCCAGCCCTAGCCCTCTCCCAGAGCTGTCTTTAAACCCTCTGGGCAGGCGCGGGTAACCACCCCACTACAGGCCCATTGTATACTGGGGATTTCTGCCAAAGGCCAGCCATGGGGGTAGACAGGCGAAATCGCTCTCAGCTGTATTTCGCATGGCTTGTGCACCACTGCTGGGTGCTGAGGTGAGCACCCCCAGTGTGAATTGCAGCTTCTCTTATCTACTCTTGTACAGCCGCAGCAATGGCTTGCAATTGATGGCTGGCCTGAGTGCAAAATCCCATGTTTTTTCACGCCTCAAGGGGAAAGCAAACAGTGCAGGTACAAAGAAAACTCTGTGTTATGCTCACGTCCCGTCTCCCCCACCCCCTTCTCTTGGGTGTTTTTATCCTTTAACTGAGTAATAGATGTCACAGGATGCACTGCTCACACAGAGGCAATGTTCAATCCTTTGAACTTTTAATGAGTTTGAGGGTTTTTTTTATTTTCTTCTCTCCACCTCTCGACAAACATCTCCGGGTGTGTCGGCTTTCCCATGCGGTTCTGGTGAATAACGATCCCCCAGAGACCAAGCAATGAAAGCAAAACAATCTATACAGCTTCAGCTCTAACCCTACAATAGTTGCTGAGACGCAGCCGCTTAACTATGCTTCCCCCCCCCCCCCCCCCCATTGACAAACCTCTGCATCTTTTGATCTTTGCAGGGCATGTTTATCCGACATTGTTCTTTGCAGCGATAATGCTTCTGGTTACAAATTGTGAGAGTCATGTTGCATTTGAACGAAACAATGGAGTTTAATTATTAGCCGTCTTCAAAGACAAGTGCAGGGCTAACCATCTCGTCTGAGGACAAGGTCAGAGCTGAAAATCCCTAGCTAAAACGCTCTGGAGTTGAATAATGCTGTTGACATTGGTCAGGGAGAAACGTGTAAGACTTCAATTTTTAATTCTATTCTTTCCCCCAAAAAGTTTTATTTTTCAAAGTAGAACAGTCACCATGTGATTTGAGCCCCAAGTGATCTCTCTTCCAATCCAGCCCTTAAGCGCGTGTGTAAATATAAGCATGGGAGGAAACCCATTGACTACCTTGAAGGAATGAGTCCTAAATCACTCTATGGGAACAAAAGGAGAGAGAAAATCCCTAGCAGTTCAAAGTCAGGATTGAAAGGTCACATTGTGTTTTGCTATATAAAGCAACAGACAAACAAGTAATCAGTTTGCCACCAAATATGTCAGCGAGTCATATTCTGATGAAGAATTATGCAAAAACATTTTTATCCGGACTCACATCACCATCCTTTTTCAAATGAGCTTCCTTTTAGCCTAAAATGACATTATAAAAAGGGATGTAGTTTTTCAAACCTTTTATGTTTCGGTTAGCGAGAAAGTTGAAGGAGGGCCCAGTCATTGTCTCATGATTGTGAGCAATGATACGAATACCAGGAAATACAAAGATCTTTTTTTATCTCATAACTGCAAGTTTCCCTTCCTTCTCCACACTAGAGATAGAATACATTCCGCGTCCCTTGGCAACGATTGTCATTGTATCCCTTTTAGCTGAGATACATGACATAGAGGATGCAGTCTCCTGCTTCAAGGAAGCACTTAAGCATGTGCTTAATTCCATCCCTATACAGGAAACATGGGAATTAAGCACATATGAGATGGGACGCGCAGGGGGCACTGGCAGGGAAAGTGTTAATCCTGCTGCCAAGAAAGAGCCACCTCGGCCTGAAATCCAGTCAGAGATCAGTGGAGTTAGACTGGGGTAAATCTGGTGCAATCAGGATCAGGCCCAATCTCTGAAAACATCAGGGGAAAGAATAGGTTAGATAAATCCCTGATGCAACGCCAGCAACTTCAAAGGTGTTACACCAGAGATTGATTTCACTCGGTATGACTGTCGCCACGTGCCATGGGCACAAGGAGCAGTAAAATGTGAATAGGTCTAACATGGAAGGGGAGTGATTAAAATTAAGCAGTCTGTATGATTAACCCAAATACTGGTCACCTTACTAAGGGCCAGGGGTCCTTATGCCGTTATTGATGTTGAGTAGTATCTCACCCCATGAGTAGTCCCATTGTGTCTAATATCTGGGGAATCGGGTACTATTTAACGTGATAAGGAATATCAAAGCCTCTCCGTATGCCCATAGCTGTCTCTGCCTATAACAGCTGCATAGTCCATACTGTAAGAGTCCAGTAACTTCAATTTAATATTACCACTCAACCGAAGCAGTAAACAATGCCCTAGATTGGATTTTACCCGATTGTGTCTGATCCTGCATTCCATGCAGACCCCAAACTCACGTCTATTCCAGCCTGAGTTCTCTGTACATCAGGAACACAAGTTTGGGACCATTATGCTATGGCCAAAGGAAAGTATTAAGCCCAGCAGATAAGCAAATTCCCCCGTGATATCTGTTGCCATAAAACAAACAACAAGACAAAATCTGGGTCTGCCTGGTCAGACTTTTGTCTTGTTGTGAAGTTTGTTTTATCAGATTTCTGTGACAATACAGCCACATTTCACACAGCATCTCTTATCATCTGTGCCCCAAATGCACAACAGTATTAAGGATTATAACACAGGCGGCAGCACGTCTTCAGTTATATTATTCCATACTGGTTTCTGACTGCTTTCGTTTGTGATTTAAAGCATGTGCAAAGTGAGCATTTTTTTTCTTGTGTGTCATGTTAAATCTCACACAGAAGCAAAATAGTCTTAAGGGCCTTGACGAGGACTAAGGAAATGAGGGTTCTGTTCTTTTTCTCTGCCACAGACTGCCCGTGTGACCTTGGGAAAATCACATAATCTCTCTCAACCTCAGTTTTCCATCTGTAAAACCAGGATGATACTTTCCTGCTCCTACCTGTGATATGATGAGTCATCCTTGAACCAGAGCCTGATTAAGCCACATGGGAGTATGACCCTACACCCCATATTCTTCATAGAGATATGCTTATGATGTGAATATGGCATAACTAAGATATGTTTTATGCAAGATGGGTCATGTGAAGTATCACTGGAAAGGTTATGATTTACTGAAAATGATTATCTATTTTCTACACATGTATTTTTTCTGTATCTGAAGTTAGGAATATGGACTATGTATCAATTGCAGAAGTGCTGGCACCTGGGGAATGCCCACTGGAGGCAATCAGCCTGGATGGGCCATTAGGAAGGACAATAGGACTTTGAAGATACTAATCTCCCTCCTTCCTGAGAAGTTTTTTGAGATGCTGCTTTAACACTGTAGGGTCGGGTGATCATGTCACCTGGTACTGAACACCATCTTGGAGTGCTAGTGTTTTTCCATTAAGAGGGGGCAAGAGTCAAACTAGGAGACAAAGGATTCCTGCCATATGTAAATCCTATTTAAGGCTGGGGAGTGAGTTAATCTAGGCTCTTCTCCACTGCCTCCCCGCCCAAGAAGGAAGACTGCTGAAAACACCTAAAGAAACAAAGGAACTAAGCTGGAGGGACCAGAGGCTGAGCCCAGGTGAGAAAGATCTAGACTGTGAAAGGAATACCTGGAGATGTGCTGCAAGCCGTGCAGTTTACCCCACAAGAAACTCTGCAACCTGCATAAAGCAACATTTAGGGTGAGAACTTGCTACTATTAACCAGTTAATTTAGTGTAATAAGATGAGTTTGCATGTTTTGTTTTATTTGCTCAGTAATCTGCTTTGTTCTGTTTATTATCCCTTAAAATTTACCTTTTATAGTTAATAAACTTGTTTTTTGATTAGTCTATAACTAGCTTGTGTAATTCATAAATGGGGAGACAAAAAGCGGTGCATATCTTCCTGCACATTGAGGGAAGGAGGGAGCGATCTCTATACAGCTCAAGACAATATCATTTTGGGCTTACAGAGTGCTGGGCAATTCCCGAGCTGAGTCTTCCTAAACAGAGCTGATCTCGGTGTCTGTTTGAAGCTGAGTGTGTCCCTCCCTGTGTGTGTATGTGCAGAAGGACAGGGTCAGGGAGCCCAGGCTTGTGGAACGGGTAGGCTCAGTGGAACCCCAGTACATCAGGTAACACCCCAGAAGGGGGTGCAACCTGTCACAGGGGGATGAGTCATTCCTGTGCTAGGCTCCAGCCAATCCACAAGCCAGGAGCTGGTCTGGTGACTCTCAGGGCAGGTATATAAGCCTCACAGGAGAATCAGCCGCTGAGCGTTATGTTGTGGCTTGGCACTCTCCTCTGCCTGGTAGTGGTGAGAGACTCCACAGGCCTCAGCCTGTTCCTGCCTCACTCCCAGCCCTACTCTTGCTTTGTTCCAGCCCTGTTCTTGACTCCTGATCCCAGCTCTGACCACTAGACCTGACCCTCCTTGCCTCAGTTTCTGACACCACTGTTTTTCTATCTTGTCCACCAACACTGTAAGTATCTTCATGTTTGTGTGGTGCCCAGCACAATAGGATCCCAGTTAGGGCCTCTGAGGCTGTATCCTTCCTGTGCCATCCACCATCACCACGAACAAGGCTCTATCATCCCAGTCTATCATGCTGTGTGCTGGAATAACGACCCCGTTGTGGTTCTAAAACTTCTTTACGAGGATCAGTTACAGGCCTCTTGCGCTTATCCCCCAACCTGCAGGACCAGTGGCCTGCTTTCTATCGGGTCCTGATCCCTTGATCTGTCCGGCTTGTGGGGGCTCTACAAGGAGTTAAAACTGCCCCCTGCCTAGCGCTCGGGGCCATTGGAACATGCAAGCTTCCCAATGCATCAAGGGGCACTGCCCTGAGGAGATGATGCTTCCCTGTGATACCATAATGCAAATAAACATGTTGACTCACTAGTTTCACAGTAGTAAGCCCTCAATCATGTGACTACTCCCTACCCAGCTGAGCAGTTCCACTGGGAGTACTCAAATGAGTAACAGGTTTCAGAGCGGTAACTGTGTTAGTCTGTATCAGCAAAAACAACGAGGAGTTCTTGTGGCACCTTAGAGACTAACAAATTTATTTGGGCATAAGCTTTCGTGGGCTAAAACCCACTTCATCAGATGCATGGAGTGGAAAATACAGTAGGCAGGTATAAAAACACAGCACATGAAAAGATGGGAGTTGCCTTACCAAGTGGGGGGGCAGTGCTAATGAGCCAATTCAATTAAGGTGGAAGTGGCCTATTCTCAACAGTTGACAAGAAGGGGTGAATACCAAGGGAGGGAAAATCACTTTTGTAGTGCTAATGAGGCCAATGTAATCAAGGTGGCCTATTTCAAACAGTTGACAAGAAGATGATCCCTCTGCTGATACTCATACCTGACTCCTGTATTTTCCACTCCATGCATCTGATGAAGTGGGTTTTAGCCTATGAAGGCTTATGCCCAAATAAATTTGTTAGTCTTTAAGGTGCCACTAGGACTCCTCGTTGTTTTTTCAAATGAGTAAGAATCACTCCTGTTAATAATGGTTTGCAGGCTGGGCCAAAGTCTTTTGCTTCTCATTGGCTTTGGGTCTGAGATGCTGAGTGCCTCTTGGGAAGGGTCGGGCTCCTTCAATTCCTGTTGCTAGTGAGAATAGAGGTTTTGAAAGTTCAGGTTCCTTTAGGGCTTGTAACATAGTATCAGTTTGATATTGGGACATCCAGTATCAGAGAACCATATCCTGTAGGTCCAGAGGGATGGACTCTGTAATCTAAAGGTCATATCTAGCTCTTATCAGCTATGATATCTTATGGAATCTTCCTCTCTTCCCTGCTGCCCCCACTTTAATCTACTTTGCATCTTGGCAGAATTTAAGGACAAAGAAGAAGTACTTTCTTCTAACCAAATATGCTGCAATTACTTTACTTTTATGCACCCTAGTAAGAAGAGCAATGTTAAACAAATGGCACGTTTTAGAGCCCTCTTCTGCAAAATGATTTACGTAATTTAAAATTAGTCCTTTAGGACCCAGTCCTGCAAACCTTCCTCACCTGGGAGCTAATTCTTATCTCTTGTATAACGAGAAACTAAAAGTTACCCTAGTGGTAAAGCTGGCATGATATGGGAATAAGTTCCATGGTAGTAAAGGGGGCTGCTGTCCAGGGATGTAAAGGGACTGCTGTCTACATCTATATTGAAATAGATCTGAACAATGGGTTATATTTATGGATGGATAAAGTTCCAGTTTGTTTTTATTATTATTATTATTTATTTATTTGGGGGGGGAGGAACAGGGGGCTGCGGCTAAAGATTTTTTTTGTTAAATTATCCCCTAAAATGTCACCAAATCTCTCACTCCCAGAACTTTGCTTAAAAAAACGGAATCATGATTTTTGTATTCACTGAAAACCTGCCGAGGAGGAAATTAGAGAAAATAATGGCTAGGCACACACACATAACGTGCACACACTCTCGCAGAAATAAGGGAGCAGAGATGTTTGAGAACACTACATCAGCACCTTGATGAGAGGCATAAAAGTGTAATTTCCCTTGAGACTAGAAATGCTGCAAGAACAGCAATGCCCTGTAAAAACTGAACTAACAATGCAATATCCAGAGACAATGGTGGGGGTGGGGCATTGAAAGCGCCTGAGCAGAAATCTAAGTCAATCTTTGTCTTTGTCATAACTGCTGAAATTGTGCACTCCATCTAATTATAGTTACTTTTTTATTGGACTATTTAACAGGCATCCACATGAGATGACTGGCGGTTTATGTTATCCAAACGGGGTCTATTTATGGCAGAGGTTGGAAAGAGAGGAGAAGCAAAAACTGGATTAAGTTTTGCTGCCCCCTTGTGTCATACTTCATAATGGCAGATAATCAATGCGTTAGCCTCTCTCACTCTACTTGGTGGAAGGATTTCTGTTGACTGTTATATGTTTAGCTCCTGGTTTTAGTTAGTGAATATTTGTGTGCTGATCCTGATTTCTGCTAATGGATCTTTTCACTCATCTTATTCTCCCATCATCTGTTGGTTGTCTCCGTCTCTTCTATAGAAAGAGATGAAGTAGATGAGGTAATATCTTTTATTGGCCCAACTTCTTTTGGCAGAAGGCACAAGCTTTCGCACGTCAAAGAGGCTTGGGGAAGGTAACCAGCGTGTAACTTAAATTGTCAGCTCTTTGGAGCAGGGCCATCTTTTCATTACATGTGTGTACAGTGCCTAGAATAATGGGACCATGATCCTTGATTGCACCCTCTACTGCAATACAAATGGGTTTTTGAACAATACTTGTCGGTCCATGGGGTTGTCTGAATTATTCACTTTAACTAGTCCTGATTTGTGACTGGTCATCTAAGTAACATGGCCTTGTTTCTGCTCCTTGGTTATAAGAATGATCATTACTACCAGGAAGTTAATAAATAAGAAATCACTTTTGGGGTACCAATCACATGCTAAAATTCATGCAGACTTTGCGATCTGCAAACATTTGACCCACTACACTATGGTAGTCTGTAAATACAATGAGTAAATGACTTGAGCTCATGAATTAGAGAGAACTGAACTTGCTTGCTTTTACTCATTACCCATCTCTCTTCCTGGGCAGGGGGGCAATTCAGCTTTGAAAAGTTTGTAATGCTCAGGGTTTAATTAGCAGGCAAAAGAATGGACCAAATTCTGGGCTCCAGTTCATTAGGGGGAAAGAATTGTATCCAGGAGGAAGAATTGCCAAACTCAATTGTTCAAAATCATCCCTCAAAATTTTCTTTAAAACCACAATTTTAAAATAATACATTCGAGGTCCTTTTTATTTGCCTTCTGGTCATTGAGCCTTTGGGGTTCACCACTTACAAACTTCTCGCTGGAGCCACAAGTGCTAGAAACTTAAATGAAAGCAAAGATTCTCATATGCTCACATGACTCCAGGAGCTGGGACATTACAAAAAATAGCAAGTATGTGGCACTTGCAATAAACTAGGTAGGACTGGCACTCTGGCCTGTTAATTTTCATAAACAAAACTTGTGACAGAAAATCAGATTTCAATGCATTACACAATTAGATCAGCATAATACAATGTGATACTACCGTTTGCACATCGTACTTTGAAGTGCTGGGCTGGTGGAGCATCAAGCTGTTGGCACGTGTTTGGCTGTATGTTGATGCCAAAGGATTTGGTAATCCAGAGGTCAAGTAAGGAACACTGAGCCAAAGTCTGCAGTCAGGGATTCCCATGCAACTCTAAGCCAGAGGATCTACCTTCCTGCAAAGAAGATTTAAATATATGGAGATAAACTATCTCATAGAGCTGGAAGGAACCCTGAAAAGTTATCAAGCCCCCTGCCTTCACTAGCAGGACTAAGTACTGATTTTGCCCTAGGTGACCCCCTCAAGGATTGAGCTCATAACCCTGGGTTTAGGAGGCCAATGCACAAGCCACTGAGCTATCGCTCCCCCAGTTATACCTTGGAGAAGTGAGCATAGAGGGAATGGGTGAATCTCCTTGTGACCATATGGCAAGATGGAAGTACCAGCCTTACTTCTTCCCTTGACCATAGAGAGGGCTTCATAGACTTAGGGAACATGAGGAGACCTGTTAGTGTCCCTGTTTTTCTCCCCACCCTCAAGACTGCAGACCACCGCAGCGTAAGCTATTGCAGATTCTGTATTACTTGGGAAATAGTATGTGATCATGTAATGAAAGACTCTACCCTAGTGCATGAGCACAATGGGGCAGAGCTAAAGTTGCGGGAAGAAGAGGTCAAAAATTTTCCAGTGGATTATTTTTCCTCTCAGCAAATGCCATTTCCTCAACATCTAAACTTGTCACAGGAATGCATTGACTGACATAATTACAGTTTGGAAAAAAATGTTTTGATTTGCTGGTTTGAAATATTCTGATGTCATAAAGTAAGATGAGTCAACATCAGAATGAAACATTTCATTGTTATTGACACAGAATGTGTTTATTGATCCCTATTTTTCTGAACATTCCATTGGGCAGGAAACTTAGAAATTTAATTTTTGTTCTGAATTGGAATGAAAAGAAACATCAAAAGGCTGGAATTTCCTGTGAAACGTACACTGTGAATTTCAACCAGCTTTAACTGTGGGTGCTCCCACAACCGAGACATTTCCTGTCTGAAATGTGCTGAACTATGCAACTTCAAATTCTCAACAAGATTTTCTGGATGCAAAGCATTGTGGGTACAGCCATAGTCTTAGAAACCCAACTGACCTAATTTATTGTCCAAAACCGCCCAGTTTCACCTGCAATTTTGTGCCAATACCAATAATGACCCTATGAAGGCTGGGCAAAACACATTAGACTCATTACATGCATAAGTAGAATTTATACCCTATTTAAATGTAGTCTGCCTACCGCCTCCTCTATTACAGTGATTCTGAATAAGTGCAAAGGCAATCCCCAGTGACTTTCTTTCTAGCTACAATACATACTGGACAAGTTGTAGCATTTTCAGGGATCCTTTGTTTGAAGCATAGACTGAAAATGACGGACCAGATCATCAGCTGGTATAAAAGAGCATATTCCCATGGAAGTCAATGGCGCTAGTGCCCATTTATACCAGCTGAGGATCTAGCCCCATGTTTCAGTTGTGTTGTTTGATTCCTGTTTGGAATTACCTATACATTCAAATATTGCAAACGCTCTTTTTGAAGAATACAGCAGCCATCAGCAGACAGATGGTGATCCCTGTGTTTAAACTGCTGGTGGATACTAATTTAAGGCTGTAGCATATACAGTAGGGTGACCAGATGTCCTGATTTTATAGGGACAGTCCCGATTTTTGGGTCTTTTTCTCAGATAGGCTCCTATTATCTCCCCCACCCAAGTCCCGATTTTTCACACTTGCTGACTGGTCACCCTAATATATACTGTGATATATACAGAGGAGAGGCAGCATGACAGTGGGTAGGCTACTAGTCTGGGAGGCTCTAGTCCTGGTTCTGCCATTGACTTACTTTGTAACCTTGAGCAAGTCACTTCTCTGTGCTGCCATTTCCCCTGCCTCCCTGTTTCTTTAGCCTGCCTATTTTGATGATCATTTCTTTGTTGGAGGGGCCTGTCTCTCTCTCTGTATTTGCACAGCACCTACCACAATGGGATCCCCTGTTGTGTCTATTTAGATGATAGGCTCGTTGGGGTAGGGACTATGTTAGTACAGAACACCCCCCCCCCCCCCCCCCGGGTTACACAAACCTGACTTCCGCACTTATGGAAAAAGTTCCGTAAGCTAGAAATAGGTGTGTGTTTGTTTGTTTGTTTGCGTCATTGTCGGGTATACGTTCCCGACTTATGCAAAATTCGAGTTATGCAAGGCATTCCGGAACGGAACGCTTGCATAAGTCGGGGAGCGTCTGTATGGGATTGTGCATGGTTTAACATAACGGTGCTTATCTCTTGTTGGGGAGCCCTAGGCTCCACCATTAGATCAATTAATGAGAATACAGAACAAAGAACCACCTTTGCAGAAGTGGAATATTATCTCCTGGCTCAGTCCCGCAGCGGGAGAAACTCAAATGGCAGACCTCAGAGCGGCAAGTCATCCAGAGGGATGTTCTGCTTATTTGTGCAAAAATTCTGTCAACGTGATTTGGCTGACTGTTTCGCTCCCCTTTGTAAACTATTTACATAACACATTACAGACCCACTCCCTGTCTTGAGGACTAATTTCCCCTGGGCTTTCTCTGCAAGGTACCGGTGTTTTCTCTTCTGTGTTAAGAGTTCTCTTTGGGGTCTGGCATCTTCAGTGGTTTCTGCCATTAAAACCTGCTCATAGTGAACTCTGGGTGAAATACTAGTGGAGCAGGGTTGAAAACCCCAGTTTGTTTTAACACACTGCTGCGTTCACATGGCAATTATGCTGAGAGGAAAACTGTTCTGTAGCTGATCCATGGAGCTGCCCAGGGATGAATTCAGCCCCCTAGGTTCAGTCTCCATACAACAAAATATTTATGGTAACTCCTGGGAGGGTAATAGCAGCCAATTAACGCCAGCTCTGTAAGTACTGCAGTTAATATACCGGCACATGCAGGGAAAATTGGGTTTTTCATCATGATGTGAGAATTAGCGATGGGTCCAAACCCTGCATTCCTAATCCAAACCCCATTGGATTCGGGGATAACCTCTGCATGGGAATCAGGGGAGCCCAGGCGGTCGGTTGTTACATAAACTTAACATGGCAATGTGGGCCAATGAATAGGGTGGAAGGCAGGAGACTGACCTTTTTCTACCACTGACCTGGGTAATATGCTTCACCTCTGTTTCCCCTCCCATTCTTTATCCTGTCTAGTTTGATGATCATCTCTTTGTTGGTGGGGCCTGTCTCTTGCTATGTGTTTGTACAGCACCTAGCATTAATCGGATCCCCTTCTTCCTCATCAAAAAAAGCCTTTCCCCTGTCAGAATGACCCTCAACACTGACACCCCTGCAACCCTAGCCCCCGCTAAAGTATTTAAATACACACCTATCCCAAGCAGAGCGTTAATCCCCAAAAGGGGAAAGTACCAGAAACCCCATGAAGTCTACTAGGGACATGGCTATTGGTATTTCTTGGAAGATGCTCAGATACTATGGTGATGGGCTGCAGTATAAAACCCTTAGGCAGATTTTGGTCTGTAGGTGGCACTGTAATCTAATAACTCTGCCCACCTAAATTCCCCGGGTTTCACTTTCCTCACTTCCTGTCCTAAACTGAGCACAGCAGGAGGCTGACTGCCAGTACTAGGAAGTGGAATGTTCCCTATAAGTGGAAAGGGACCCAAGATCCTTTGCAACAAACGGTGCGGTAGAAACACAAAGCTGTTACACATCCTACAGACTGTCGCAAATATATTTTATTGCCCATTGACCGGGATCAAGTAGACATTTAGCAGGCTTTAATTCTTCAAACTTCAGGCTTCCCATAGCGGAAATGTTCCTCTTCCACCCCTCCCCTTTTCTTTGTTAAACATGGGACATCACAGTGGGCGAGATGATTCCTGTTGTAAATGGAAAGATCTACCACGCGCTGGAGTATGAATAAATTATTAAAGTTCTTTCCCACTGTTCTGGGTAATACATTCTGTACTTAAAGAGGTTTTGCAGTTGGCTTAAAGCAGCATACATACTAGATGGTTATTCAAATAAGCTTGAGCTGACACTTGCTAATACAGGCTACCCAGGGGTTGGCAGCATTGACGTGGGTGGGCTTTGGAGCGGTCCACTGGCACCAGAGGGGTGAGAGCTAAAAAGACAAGGAGATGGCAGTGTTTCAATAGTCAGTATAACTATCCAAACATGCTTCTCCCCAAAGACATACTTTGTGCTTCTATAGAAGCTTTTTACAAATACTAATTCTCACACTACCCAGATGGGGGAAGTCTTACTGTATCCATTTTACCAGCACAGCTTGCTTGGATGACTTGCCACGGTAACAAAGTGAATCAGTGACCTACCCCGGACCGGAACCCAGGAGTCCTGACCCTCACACCCCCTAGTCAGACACCTCGACAATCCCACCGCCTGCAGCAAGGGGGTGCTTTAATAAATAGCCCTTCATTCGTTACAGTGGATGTAAAGCTGGATATGAGACAGCAGTGTGCTCTTGTTGCCAAGAAGGCTAACGGCATATTGGGCTGTATTAGTAGGAGCATTGCCAGCAGATCGAGGGAAGGGATTATTCCCCTCTATTCGGCATTGGTGAGGCCACATCTGGAGTATTGCGTCCAGTTTGGGCCCCCTACTACAGAAAGGATGTGGACAAATTGGAGAGTCCAATAGAGGGCAAGGAAAATTATTAGGGGGCTGGGGCACATGACTTACGTGGAGAGGCTGAGGGAATTGGGCTTATTTAGTCTGCAGAAGCAAAGAGTGAGGGGGGATTTGATAGCAGCCTTCAACTACCTGAAGGGGGGTTCCAAAGAGGATGGAGCTTGGCTGTTCTCAGTGGCGGCAGATGACAGAACAAGGAGCAATGGTCTCAAGTTGCAGTGGGGGAGGTCTAGGTTGGATATTAGGAAAAACTATTTCACTAGGAGGGTGGTGAAGCACTGGAATGGGTTACCTAGGGAGGTGGTGGAATCTCCATCCTTAGAGGTTTTCAAGACCCAGCTTGACAAAGCCCTGGCTGGGATGATTTAGTTGGGGATTGGTCCTGCTTTGAGCAGGGGGTTGGACTAGATGACCTCCTGAGGTCCCTTCCAACCCTGATCTTCTATGATACTGTGTGGATCAGAGGCTGCTGCAAAAATTGGGTGGCGCAGGATCAGGCCGTGTCAGCCTCCCTCCCCTCCCCCCCCCCGGCAGGATCGGGGCCAGAAGCATTGGCAGGAGGCCAGGGTGCTCAGTGCCCCTCCCCCACAGCCCACCATGCAGTCTCACGGGTCCAGTGACCCCGGGTGGAGCAGGCTCCCCTGCACTAGGACTGCAGTTGCAGGCAGGCAGGGCAGGCTGAGCTACCTGAAGCCAAACTAGGAGACCAGTGGGTGCGGGGAGCGGGGGTGCAGCTGGTGCATGGGAGACAGACTCTAGGTGTGGAGACCAGTGGCTGGGGGCAGTCCCTGGATGGGGGGATAGATGCTGGGGCACAGTCCCTGGATGGGGGGTTGAGTGCTGGGAGGGAAGTCCTTGGGGGTGGGGCTTGGGTGCAGTTGCTGGGGGATGTTGGAGGGCAGTCCCTGGGTGGGGGACCGGATGTTGGAGGGGGCAGTCCCTCGGGGAGCTGTTCTGCCCTGAACAGGGCACCGGGTCTCTGCAGGGAAGGCACGTGTGCCAGCCCAGCGTTAGGGGTTCTGGATGCTGGGGGGACAGTCCCGGGGGGGTTGGATGATAGGGGCATTCCCTGGCTGGGGGGGGGGAGGGACAGTCTGGGGAGGGGCTAAGGGGCAGTCCCTGGGTGCGGGGGCTGGGTGCATGGGGTACAATCCCTGGCAGGGTGGTTCCTGCACCAGGCAGAGCTCCCCATCTCCAGACGCTCAGCCCAGCCGTGGAAGTGAGGGTGGTAACACGCCTGCCATGCCACGCCAACAGGAAATTCAGGAATTTGCACGGTTAATAGTTTTGGCTTATTTTGCTAATTTCAACTGCTCTTGGCAGACACTTGCCAGTGTTGAACGAGAGGTTCTCGATCGCTTTGAATCGTATTGCTGTGCTATCACAAATACTAAACCTCAGTGGTGTTTGTAAACATACAGGCGATATATCTATTGTGTGGATACGGCCCACGTAACACACACACAGCTGCATATGTGGCCCGCATGGTAAATAGGTTGAGAATCGCTGCCCTAGAGCCGCTCAGCTCAACCACAATGGGACCCGGGACCTGGCAGGGAGCAGTTCCCAGCCTGTTGGGCTCTTGTTAAGGGGCAGCATGGAGACCCTGTTCTGCAAGAAGCCACCTGAACTGCAGGTGCTGAGATACACACACACACACACACACACATGCACACACACACACCAGCAGGCTCCTTCCCACTGGACAGTCCTGTTCTCCACCCTCTGCACCCATAGCAAACCCCCCACATCCCCGCCTGGCCCCCAGCAACCCCCACACCCACTGCTGGTCTGGCCCTCCACGCCCCTTGCCTACACCTTTCCCAATGAACTCCTCGCTATCGACAACACCAGTACCTCCAGAGTCTGGGCACAGTGGCCTTGGAGTAGCGATCGCACTGCGAGTCCAGGGAAGTGGCCAGGGGCTGCCAGGGCAGCAGGGCCAGCAGGGGTGGGGTGCAGAGTGGCTGGTGCAGGCTGGGTGCTGGCAAGGAGTTGGGTGGGTCACTGCATTTGTGCAACACTTGTGGGAGCAGCCCTGACCAGCGGCCCAGCCACAATCGTCCCCACACCAAGGGCAGGGAGCAGCTGGAGAGGGGGTGGGAGCGCTTCTGCAGTAGCCCAGCTGGGATAGCTTCCTGCTGCTTGGAGCCCTGGCTGGAGGCCGCTTCCACCAGCCTCATCCACCACCCAGAGAGGGAACCAGAGTGAGTTTACAGAAATCTGCTGCATTAGGCAACTGGCTAGTAGGCTCCTAGCTAGAGAAACCTCTGACTTGAATAGATATTGACTCATAAGACACTTGCGCTGCTCCTGCTCCTTTGAAGTTAATCGGAGTTTTGCCACTCATTTCAATGAATCAGACGCAAACCCTGCACTGAGATCAGGAATTTTAATGAAAGTGGAATCAAGAGCAGTAGTGCAAATAAGAGATTACAACAGCACGAGAGTGCTGGTAAATTTAAGTCCATCAGTCTTGACTTTTGAAAACATCTTTCATCCGTATTTGTGTTACCAGAAAAATTGCAGTGAAATGAGATAGAAATTACACTTGATGCCCATTTAAATGCAAACAAAGATTGAAATACACACTCCTGTTGTAACCAAGGATCAGTGTCAGCAGTAAATAATAAGAGAATCTTGCACACAAATCCTTATGGAATCTAAAATATAGGCTATTGATTGTCTCTTGTTTAGTGGAAAATTCCATTTCCTTTTCCAACCTGCATTCAGACAAGATTAACTGTCTCGGTAAGTCAGGTCTCTCCACCAGTCACTAGGAAACGGGTCTCAAACTCCAAACCTATCCTTTCTAAATTCAGCCATGCATCATTCCAGCAACACTTCATTCTAACTGTGCATTAGCCAGCACTAAATGTTAGCTGTGGAGTACAATGGCGCAAAAGCCAGGCTCAGATGAACATGGCAGCCTTGTTCAGTTTGGATCTCTCTGCATCAGCAGCAACATGGACTGCTGATGACACGGTGCTTATAAATAAAATACTCCCCCATTTTTCAATTTCAGATCCTGTGCTGTTGTTTCCCATCACTGATGGGCGGCAGGTAGCATAGGCAGGGGCAGGCTGTGTCTCTCCAAACAGCCTTGCGTGGCCCCACTCACGCTCCACCCCGAAGCCCCCTCCTTCATGCTTCCAGTTCCCAAACCCTTCCCGCTCTTCTTTGGCCCAGAGACTGGGGCAGGCAGGCTAGGGCCTGTGCGCACAAGACCCGGGGCTGGGGGCACACCGTGCTGCCCGTCCATTTGCGACTGCACCACCCACCCAGCACTCTGGGGCTGTGCACAGTGGGGGGGCAGCAGCTGCGCGGGGCGGTGGGGGGGGCTTTGGGCTCCAGCAGGTGAGGGGGGGCAGAAGGGGCAGAGCCTCAGGCAGGAGGGAGGAGCCAGGGGCTAGTCTCCCCGAACGGCACGTTCACCCGCTGCCCATGCCATCATTTCAAGCATGATTTGATATCCTTGCCCCAACAAACAGCCCCAAGGTAAGAAGATTACCAGGTGGAAAAGACCTGCATGTGTGTCTCTAAAAATGACTGTCCCAGGGTTAAATTCTCCTAAAACCTACGTGATCTGGGTTTGTGTCAGGAACTTGCGGGCAGACTGCAGTGAAGTCCACTGTCCCTCCAGACCTCTTCTGCTTCAGCTCTGTAAACATGGATTCCATTTCCTCCCCTCTGAACTCACCCTCATCCTGTTCTTTATGGTCCCCTTCATGCCAGCCTCTTTGGAGCCAACACTTTGCTGCCCTCCCCCACCAATCACCCCCTCCCCACACAGAGAGGCTGAAGCAGTGTAGAGGTCATTGGCAGGGTCAGCATTCCTGGGTGCATTTCAACTTAAGTACTTATCCTTGTACTAACCTTATGTATTGGAACTGATCCAGCCATCACAGTGAGGGAAGAAGGTTATGAATTAAAACAAATCAGCCACTTTCTGCTTTCCAAGTGTGCAGCACCATGTACGTTAATGGCTTTTTATGGGTGTAGATGAGGGTGTCATTACAGGATGTGGTGCAAATAACAGTAAATCCCACCTCCATAGGAAGTCAGCAAATAGGTCACTAGACTGGGGCTCAAGTGACCTGGTTTCTATGCTGGGCTCTCCCACTGGTCAGCTGGGTGGCTTCAAGTCGCTTTAGCTCTGTTTCACCTCCCACCTGCTGCCTGTCTTGTCTAGGTCAGAAGCTCACTGGGACAGAGTCTTTCTACTATGTGTCTGTCCAGCATCTAGCACAAAGCATCCCCCGATCTCAGCTGGGGCTGCTAGGTGCTACCATAATACAAATAATCTGCACTCTTGCAAACTCCATCAGCATCTAAGGTGCTGTGTGTTTGGAAAGCAGAAACTGGCTCTGTGCAGTCAAGACTAGGCCCTGGTCTGAGACCCAAACTAGACAGGGCACATTCTATTGGGGGCATGTACTCAGGGCCGGCTCCAGGCAGACTGTTCGAGGCGGCATTCTGCCCAATCCTAGGGTGGCACGGCTGCTTTTTTGTTGTTGTTGTTCTTGTTCCGCTCTGGCCGCCCTGTAGGGGGCGGCGGCGCAGAGAACCAGAGCGCCCTG
Source organism: Malaclemys terrapin pileata (assembly GCF_027887155.1). Lineage (NCBI taxonomy): Eukaryota > Metazoa > Chordata > Testudines > Emydidae > Malaclemys > Malaclemys terrapin. The sequence goes on along the minus strand of NC_071505.1, from coordinate 10,897,919 downwards.
CAGGGCAGTCCTCTTCCTTCCCTCCCCCCGACCGGAGCGGAGCCCTCGCAGCAGGAGCCACGTGGCAGTGCCCCTGCTGTAGCCCTGGCCGCCCCCTTCTCTCTCTCTCCTGCCCGCTCCCTCCCCCTCGCCCCCCCCAGCCGGTCCCCCTGCACCTGTGCTCCGGCCGCGCCACAAGCTTGGGGCGGCCAAAAAGCCAGAGCCGGCCCTGCATGTACTTCTTGGAATTTAGAAATGAATTTGTTTCAGCCCGGTCCACCCCATGTAGAATTCCCTTTCGGAAGATTGGGTGTTACTTTGTGAGTGTTCCATCTCGCTCTGGGGTGGAAAAGGCGGGTTCTCCCCTCCATCTCCCTCCTGACAGAGCTGAACAATCCAGCCTGCAGCTGCAAGGAGCTGGGAGGAGCGGAGCTGGAAAGTGGAAGGCGTTTCCCCATCACTGCTGAGCCCCTGCCATTCTAGACTCAGAGAGAGGCCTCCTCTCCTTTCTGACCACAGGTGTGGGGAAGCAAACCCTGTTCCTGCGGTGCCTGCCACCTCCAGAGAACAGGAAAATCTCCAGATGGAGGTGGAGAGGGAGCCTCAAATGGGGGGGGGGAGAAGGAGGTGGATCTAGAAAGATGGAGGGAAAGGAGAATTCCCAAAGGAGGTGTCAGAAACGGTGGCTAAGGACAGTGATCTGCTCTGAGATCATCCATGATCTAGTGAGCGGGGGACCAGAAACAGGGGAGTTTGTAAGAGGGAGTCATAATATAATCGTTATGGTTATGAAGGGCCACATCGCCAGTGGCAATGCTGCTCCTGTCTCCTCCATCTGCGCCTGTATCCAGACAGAGAACCTGACCATGGATGCCTCTACCCAGATCCTGGTGTGGATTTGCAGAGACTGTGGCCTGCATTTCCCACTCTCAGAAAGCCAGGCTGGGGGGTCGTCCAGTGTGAAAGGTGCCTGCTGGTGGAATGTCTCAGGAAGCAGGTGGGAGAGCTACAGGAGGAGGTGGCGAGGCTGAGGAGCATCCAAGCCCATCAGGAATTCCTCAAGAGTATTCATATGGGGACTCCAAGTTTGAGGAAGCTAACCAGCGAGAGAGGTCGGGGAAGGAGGATATGGCTCTGTCACAGGGAGGACACTGGCTGCTGGTTACTTCTGGCAGCAGGCAGTGCTCCACCCCTACTCCCAACCCACCCACCATTGCAAGGAAGACTGTTAATGAGCAATGAAGAATCTCTAAAAGTGGAGAAGGAGAAGCCATGTAGCCCCAAAGCTGGGAGGACTGCAGCCACTGCTCCGAGGAGGAAATATAGGGTAGTGGTGGCTGGTGACTCTCTTCTGAGGGGGACAGAGGCACCCATCTGTTGGCCTGGTGTAACACCAACAGACCCTGGTTGTTGTCAGGCAGGATCGAACCTGGCGCCTCTGGAGCTTAGTGCATGAGTCTACTGCATGAGCTAAATGCCCTAGGCTCTCAAGGTCCCTTCCAGTCCTATGAGTCTATGAACAGGAAGAGCAGCTGAATAAGACAAGTAAATCATTCACTCCATTCTGCACAGGTCTGGAGGTTAAAGCATCATCTTCTACTGAACAGGATTCCCCAAAAGAGGCCCTGAAAAGCTAGGTCCTTGGTCTGGTTGTCATCCCCATAGTTTGGGGGATCTTTGCCCTTGGGTCACAACCTGACCTGATGGTAGTTGAGCCGACGAGGGGGGAGGCCATTTTAGATTTGATTCTGGTAAGTAGTGAGGACCTTGTTGAGGAAGTGGTAGTGGGGGACAACTTGGGCTCCAGTGATCATGAGCTAATTCGCTTTAAACTAAATGGAAAGAGTACCAGAATTAAGTCAAAGACTAGGGTTTATAATTTTAAAAAGGCCAATTTTAACAAATTAAGGGGACTGGTAAGGGAAGTGGATTGGGCAAATGTATTAAGGGACCTAAAGGCAGAAGAAGCCTGGGATTACTTTAAGTTAAAGATGCAAGAGCTGTCAGAGGCCTGTATCCCCAAAAAGGGAAAAAGATTACTAAGCAAGAGACTTAGACCGAGCTGGATGAGCGACCGGCTGAAAGGGGCGATTAGGAAAAAACAGAAAGCGTACAAAGAGTGGAAGAGGGGAGGGATCAGTAAGGAAACTTACCTTAGTGAAGTCAGAGAATGTAGAGATAGAGTGAGAAAGGCCAAAGGCCAGGAAGAGTTGGACTTAGCGAGGGGAATTAAAAGTAATAGTAAGAGGTTTTACAGCCATATAAATAGGAAGAAAGCAAAGAAAGAAGAAGTGGGACCGCTGAAGACTATAGCCGGAGCGGAGATTAAAGATAATCTAGGCATGGCGCAATATCTCAATGAATATTTTGCATCGGTGTTTAATGAGGCCAATGAAGGTATTAGGGATACTAGCACCGTTACAGAGGGGCATACGGGATGGGGGATTACCGCATCCGAGGTAGAAACAAAACTAGAACGCCTTAATGGGACTAAGTCGGGTGGACCGGACGATCTTCATCCGAGAATATTGAAGGAATTGGCGCGGGAAATAGCAGGCCCATTAGCGACTATATTTAATGAATCTGTAAACTCGGGGGTAGTCCCGTTAGACTGGAGAATAGCCAATGTGGTTCCTATTTTCAAGAAAGGGAAAAAAAGTGACCCGGGTAACTATAGGCCTGTTAGTTTAACATCAGTAGTGTGCAAGGTGCTGGAGAAGATTCTGAAAGAGAAACTAGTTGAGGACCTTGAAGTTAATGGCAAATGCGATAAATTACAGCATGGTTTTACGAAGGGCAGATCGTGCCAAACGAATCTGATCTCCTTCTTTGAGAAAGTAACGGACTTATTAGATAAGGGAAATGCGGTGGACCTAATATACCTGGATTTCAGTAAAGCGTTTGATACAGTACCCCATGAGGAACTATTGGTTAAAATGAAAAACATGGGGATCGATATGAAAATCCAGAGGTGGATAGGGAATTGGTTAATGGGGAGAATGCAGCGGGTCGTATTAAAGGGTGAATTGTCGGGTTGGAGGGAGGTTACTAGTGGAGTGCCTCAAGGTTCGGTTTTGGGACCCATCTTATTTAATCTATTTATAACTGACCTCGGGACCGATTGCAAGAGTGGGCTGATGAAGTTTGCGGATGATACGAAGGTGGGAGGAGTTGCAAACTCGGAGGAGGATAGGGATACTCTGCAGGGAGACTTGAATGAGCTTGTGAATTGGCGTATCAGAAATAGGATGAAATTTAATAGTAAAAAGTGTAAGGTGATGCACTTGGGGACGAATAATAACAATTTTAGTTACAAGATGGGGACGCATTGGTTAGAAGTAACGGAAGAGGAGAAGGACCTAGGGGTCCTTGTGGACCGCAGGATGACTATGAGTCGGCAATGTGACGTGGCGGTGAAAAAAGCCAATGCGGTCTTGGGATGTATTAGGCGAGGTATATCTAGTAGAGATAGGGAGGTCCTGCTTCCGTTGTTTAAGGCGCTGGTGAGACCTCATTTGGAGTACTGTGTGCAGTTCTGGTCTCCAATGTTTAAAAAAGATGAACTCAAACTGGAACGGGTGCAGAGAAGGGCGACTAAGATGATCAGAGGAATGGAAAACCTGTCGTATGAAAAGAGATTAGAGGAGCTTGGGTTGTTTAGTCTGACAAAGCGAAGGCTGAGGGGGGATATGATTGCTATCTTTAAATATATCAGAGGGGTTAATACAAGGGAGGGAGAGGAATTATTCCTTAGTACTAATGTGGACACGAGAACGAATGGATACAAACTGGCCGGGGGGAAGTTTAGGCTTGAAATTAGACGAAGGTTTCTGACCATCAGAGGGGTGAAATATTGGAACGGCCTTCCGAGGGAAACGGTGGGGGCGACGGACCTGTCTGGTTTTAAGATTAAGTTGGATAAGTTTATGGAGGGAATGGTTTAATGATAAAACATAGTAGCCAAGGAAAACCAAGCAATGGTACATGAACAGCATAATGGCCAACAAGGGTCAGGCTAGAGACTCTTGCCTATATGCTCGGGGTATTACTGATCGCCATATTTGGGGTCGGGAAGGAATTTTCCTCCAGGGTAGATTGGCTGAGCCTCTGGAGGTTTTTCGCCTTCCTCCGCAGCATGGGGCAGGGATCACTAGCAGGAGGGTCTCAGCCGATTGAAGTCACTAAAACACAGGATTGGGGACTTCAACGGTAGAGTCCAGGGAAGGGTCTTGCGGCCTGCAGCATGCAGGGGGTCAGACCAGATGATCATAATGGTCCCTTCTGACCTTAAAGTCTATGAGTCATGAGAACCTACGGAAAGCAGAAATCAAACAAACGCACAGGAATGGACACGCAAGCCAGCGCCTCGGCTGGTGGAAAGCAGCCGGGCTCAATTGACTCCAATGGAGCTGCACTGAGTCATGCCAGCTGAGCCTCTGGGCCAGGCGCAAGACGTGCCGTGTTTTAACCACGCTTCTCCCGCTGGAGAGCCTACCAACCGAGTGAGGTCATCACAACAGAACCGGTTGAAAAAGGAAACCTGAGGAGTGTGTTCTAACGACACAATATAATACTACCTGTGCAAAGCAGGATAGCCCCTGGTATCCATGCAATCTTAAATGCTTCACAGACGCTGAGGGCTAAGTTATGACTCCTAAGGCCCCTCGGGTTTGCCAACACAGAGACTTCCACCAGGAATACTTAACTAAAGGTGTGTTTTTTAAACCAATTTAAAGTAGGTCATGTTTGCATGTAGATGCCCTTTGCTTTCAGAGTTAGGTTAAATGGATTCCGTACTAGCTTAAGCTAAATTGCAACCAGCCACTCTAAAACCATATGTGTCTATAGATGGTTTTGTATCAGTTTAGCAATCTGGTTTTGAATCAGCTTCGTAAAGTGAAACTGGTTCAACTTCCCTTAGCCACGCTGGGGAGGAGGAGAAGGTTCATTGCCAAAGCAGCAGTGTCCAGTGACATCATGGTTTTCAAAAGCATAGCGCCCTCCATTGGAGGTGGATGGAGCATGCTGGGCAGAGAGGGTTATAAGCCTTTGGAAGGGAGGTAGCTATGGTCTCCCCATAGCTTTGCTGGTGCACAGTGGAGAGCAGGCCTTGGATTTAGCCCACCAGGACAACTCCTTTCTGCAGAGAGGAAGCACCATCTATTTCTAGAGCACCGAACACCATAACTTTTGTAGCTGGCTCCTAGAAGCTAACAGGTCTCTGTCATCCAGGCAGAGCTATCTTTCTCTGGCCCTGTCTCTGAGGAGATTGTGTTATATTGGTCTTTGGGAGGCAATAGAATTCAAAGGTGTTGCTTTTGTCCAAGGCCTTTGCAGTATGCTGGGAAGAATGCAAAATGTGAACTGATCCCCTTTTACAGGGAATGCCAGAGCCAGGGGCCCTTCACCAGAAGTCTTCTCTCCAGCTCCAGGGGATGTTTATGTTGGGTACCCATCAGTTTCATTGCACCCTCTTTACTTACAGGCATAAGTATTTGTTTATTGGCTTGACTACGGCACCTCTGAGCACCTCAAAGATCTTGTGGCATAGGGAGATACTATTATACACAGTTTTACACATGGGGGGGGAGAGAAACAGAGTAATTAAGTAACTTGCCTAAGGCTAATTATCCAGTCAGTGGCAGAGTTGGGCATAGAACCCAAAACTCCCAGATGCTATCTCTCTCTGGGTCCACCCACTCCCCTTTGGTTGCGCTGCATGTGGACATGAGGGCAGGCAGAGGCAGAGCCATAGAACTCAGACTCAGTGCATCCTCCAAGCGAGAAATATAATCCAATGGTACCAACCAGCGTTCGCATCCATTCCTTTGAATGGCTGTGCAAGTTAAAGTATTTCCACCCCTTTGAGTTTCGTTGCCAACATCCATTTGACCGAACTCACACTGCAAAAGAACTGTAAACGGCTGAAGCAAATCTGTGGTGAACACCCCATTTCTTTGGTGAATTCTTATGATTAATTAATTTGAAATCAGGATTGTGGGTGATTCCAAAAACAGGAAAAAGGGGCTAAAAATTCCTCTAACCATTATTCACAATGAACAGATCTACTCCCATGTTTTGTTCTTAAAGTCCCCGAGACACAGATGCAAGCTGCATAATCAGAATCGTTTCTCTGTCAGGTGTTTTCTTTGCATGGGAGAAGCCTTTAGCCAACTCATCAGATGAGGGCGCGGGGGATAAAAGGTCAGAGTGTTAACCAAATATGTTTTAAATCTTTCCCGGACCATTTTTCATTTTGAAAGTAAAACCGTTTCTGAGTGTCAGCTCTTATTTCTGCATTTGCCAGCACAATGGCGTCCCGTGGCACTGAGAGACGCTCTCCTGCAAAACCAGCCAACCTTGACGTCATTTAGAACAGACAGAAAAATGAAACCAGACTCTCCGTAGGCAGCAGTTACCCCCACGCAAACATGGGCAGGTGTCCCGAGAAACATGGTCTTTCTTTGGCAAAGGCGAAAACTGCTGCCTTCTGCATGTGTCGGGAAGGTCAAGCTCCTTCAGTTTTGTTAGATGAGAACAACACTAGGTGGCAGTGACTTCATTATGTGGAATATTACAGGGCCAGACAACTGGTTGTATCAATTGAACTAAGGCAGCGTGATGCGATAAAAAGTTCTGCGTCCATGAGGCTTCTTCCTCACCCACCTAGATATTTATATATCCCCTCTCCACTGGAATCAATGAGCACTTTGCGCACACAGAGGATTTATCCTCAATACCCTGTGAAGAAAGGAAGTATTATCCCCATTTTACAGCTAGGGAACTACGTTAGAGAGATCAATGCCGCAATTCAACAGGACGTTGAACTTATATGGAACTTTAAACACGTGAGTAGCCTCCTCACTGTTCAGTAAAGCACCTTAAGCACATGCTTAACTTCAAATGCATGCTTAAGTTCCACTGAAGTCAACGAACTACTTATGTGCCTAGAATTCATTATATGATTAAGTGTTTTGCTAAATCAGACCCTCAGTTACTTGCCCCCAGCCATACAAAGAATCAGTGGCAGAACCAGGCATTAAACGCATATTTCCTGTAGGCCCGTCCAATGTTTTAGCACCAGTGTATCTACACATAGACATTGTATATAGACTACTGCGCTATAGCACAAACATCTGCTGCGTATATGGCATATAACATGAACACTGACAGTATAAAAGATTCTTCCACTTCTCTGTTGATAAGAATCATGATCTCTCAAGGCTCCAAATGTTTCATCCAGATTTACCTGAACTTCAGCACATAGGGGTATTATAGGTTCAGATTCCATTTTTGTCCTATGTTCAGTTTTGAAAGGTGTGACGGGGCAAGGCCAGATGGCTATAGTAAAGTAGTGGGAGACAGATATATTAGCCACAGGCTTAACAAAATCCCTGCTATCAGGATAAGCAAATGGCAGCTGCTCCAGGTCAATTAAGACACCTGGGGCCAATTAAGATCTTTCCAGAAGGCAGGGAAGACAGTGGGTTGATTGGGACACCTGAAGCCAATCTAGTTAAAAGCCTCCCAGTTAGTCAGGTGTGTGCGTGTGTCAGGAGCTGTAGGAGGAAGCCATACTGTTGCAGGAACTAAGCAGTACAAACCATATCAGGTGCAAGGAAGTAGGCCCTGAGGTAACGGTGAAGGAGCTATTGAGTGGGGGCTGCTGTGGGGAAGTGGCCCAGGGAATTGTACACGTCCTATTTCCAAAAGGTCAGCTACCATAGCTGCTACTATTAGGGTCCCTGGGCTGGAGCCCGAAGTAGAGGGCGGGCCTGGGCTCCCCTTCCCCTCCCCGATTAATCACTGAGACTGGGAGACAACAGAGACTGTACGAGAGAGGGTAGCTTCTCCTCACCTCCCTTGCTGGCTTATGATGAAAATGGCTCAGTAGGTTGTGACCCTTGTCTCTAGAGAGAGAAGGGCTACGTGAGGGTCATAGGGCTGGTCCCCACTTAGTCCGGACTTCGGACTAAGGTACGCAAATTCAGCTACGTTAATAACGTAGCTGAATTCGAAGTACCTTAGTCCGAACTTACCGCGGTCCAGACGCGGCAGGAAGGCTCCCCCCGTCGACGCCGCGTACTCCTCTCAGCAAGCTGGAGTACCGGCGCCGACTGTGAGCACTTCCGGGATCGATCCGGGATCGATTTATCGCGTCTTAACCAGACGCGATAAATCGATCCCAGAACATCGATGGCGTGCCGCCGGACCAGCCGGTAAGTGAAGACTAGGCCATAGTGAGCCTCTGAGGCTAGCGAAATCCGCCAAGAAGTGTGGGACCCACGGAAACAAGGACAGAGCTTTGTCACAATGGGAAAAAAAAATCAGATTTCAGCTTCCTTGCTCCAGCTTCAGTGGGAATATATTTGAATGCTAAACACTAGAGGTGGTCAGGAAATGTATTTTATTTTCCAGTAAAAAAAAAAAAAAAGAAGAAGAAGAAAGTGAAAGCTTGTTCTTTCCATGAAAGTTTCATGAAAAATTTGGAGGTGTGGAAACCTGGAACATTTTCAGTTGATCAATGAAAACCCGGTTAAAAACAATAAACAAACTTTTCAGCAAACAATGTTCAGCCATCTGTACAAAATATATAGGTGCTGGGCAACCCACAAGAGATTTGAAGGCTGAGTTGGGTTATTATCCAACGCTTAATTGAACCTGAGTTAGGAAATTCCTGAGAATGAACTAAATTTTTGTCACAGAACCTTCCTGTAACAGGATCTTACCTTATCCAGTGTCAGACCCTGCCCCTGCCTCAGTTTCCCCATTCTGGTAAACAAATGTTTCTTAATATTTAGCCCTCTGGCCAAGTCACAAAATCATTTTCCCTTTCCAGGGAAGATAAACAGAAACGAAAGAAAATGAAACGGATATCTAATAACATACATAAGAACATAGAAATGGCCATACTGGGAGAGACCAATGGTCCTTCTAGCCCAGTATCCTGTCTTCCAACAGTGGCCAGAGCTAGATGCTTTAGAAGGAATGAACACAACAGGGCAATTAGTGAGTCATCCATCCCCTGTCAATCAATCCCAGCTTCTGGCAGTCACTGGTTTAAGGGACACCGAGAGCATGGGGTTGCTTCCCTAACCGTCTTGGCTAATAGCCATTGATGGACTCCAAGAAGTTATCTAATTCCTTTTTGATCCCAGTTACACTTTTGGTTTTCACAACATCCTCTGGCAGCAAGTTTCAGTGGGCAGTGGCAGTCAGAAAAGCTAAGAGAATGTTAGGAACCATTAGGGAAAGGATTGATAACACTGGTCTACAATTTTTGAGAAGTTGTCTGCTTCAGAGATAAAATGTGCTATTTATTATGTATTTTGATGTGCTGAATTCAAATATGACAATTAAACCAACTGATTGGCTACTGTTTCTAAGATATTTAAGTTTTTACATTTTATGTCTATGTATATTGTGTAGATAGTAGAGTTTTAATCATAAATTGTAAACCTAGGTCTTTTCATGTGTTTATGGTTGCTTTACATGATAATATTTCACCTGTCCTGTTTATGTAACACTTGAAAAATCAGCAAAAGGGTTATATCAATAAAATTTATTATGAAACAAAAGGCAAAAAACTATTATGTACATAATTTAGTCCTATTCAGTGGCTACTCGGCACTTCTTGGCTTGTCTCTTGTATTCATTAAATGGAGCATCTCTTGTCACTGTCCAGCAATAGTCTGCAAGCATTGATGGGCTCCATTTGCCCTGATAGCGTTTCTCCATTGTTGCAATGTCCTGGTGAAATCGCTCGCCGTGCTCGTCGCTCACTGCTCCGCAGTTCGGTGGAAAAAAATCTAGATGAGAGTGCAAAAAATGTATCTTTAGTGACATGTTGCAACCAAGGCTTTTGTATGCCTTGAGGAGGTTTTCCACCAACAACCTGTAGTTGTCTGCCTTGTTGTTTCCGAGAAAATGTATTGCCACTAACTGGAAGGCTTTCCATGCCATCTTCTCCTTGCCTCGCAGTGCATGGTCAAATGCATCATCTCGAAGAAGTTCACGAATCTGAGGACCAACAAAGACACCTTCCTTTATCTTAGCTTCACTTAACCTTGGAAATTTTCCACGGAGGTACTTGAAAGCTGCTTGTGTTTTCTCAATGGCCTTGACAAAGTTCTTCATCAGACCCAGTTTGAGGGTGGTAACAAAATCTTCCTTGATTCCACAAGTGGTGGATGCTGAACACTTTTCCTCCCAGGCTCCAATGACTGTCGGAGTGGCCAATCTTTCTTGATGTAGTGGGAATCTCTTGCACAACTATCCCATTCGCAGAGAAAACAGCAGTATTTTGTGTATCCAGTCTGCAGACCAAGCAAGAGAGCAACAACCTTCAAATCGCCACAAAGCTGCCACTGATGTTGGTCATAGTTTATGCACCTCAAAAGTTGTTTCATGTTGTCATAGGTTTCCTTCATATGGACTGCATGACCAACTGGAATTGATGGCAAAACATTGCCATTATGCAGTAAAACAGCTTTAAGACTCATCTTTGATGAATCAATGAACAGTCTCCACTCATCTGGATCGTGAATGATATTGAGGGCTGCCATCACACCATCGATGTTGTTGCAGGCTACAAGATCATGTTCCATGAAGAAGAATGGGACAAGATCCTTTTGACGGTCACGGAACATGGAAACCCTAACATCACCTGCCAGGAGATTCCACTGCTGGAGTCTGGAGCCCAACAGCTCTGCCTTACTCTTGGGTAGTTCCAAATCCCTGACAAAGTCATTCAGTTCACCTTGTGTTATGAGGTGTGGTTCAGAGGAGGAGGATGGGAGAAAATGTGGGTCCTGTGACATTGATGGTTCAGGACCATAAGTTTCATCCTCTTCCTCTTCCTCGTCTGACTCAAGTGTGAATGATTCTGGTGCATCAGGAACTGGCAGTTTTTCTCCGTGGGGTACTGGGCGTATAGCTGATGGAATGTTTGGATAATGCACAGTCCACTTTTTCTTCTTTGACACACCTTTCCCAACTGGAGGCACCATGCAGAAGTAACAATTGCTGGTATGATCTGTTGGCTCTCTCCAAATCACTGGCACTGCAAAAGGCATAGATTTCCTTTTCCTGTTCAACCACTGGTGAAGATTTGTTGCACAAGTGTTGCAGCATATGTGTGGGGCCCACCTCTTGTCCTGATCTCCAATTTTGCAGCCAAAATAAAGGTGATAGGCTTTCTTAACCATAGTGGTTATACTGCGCTTTTGTGATGCAAAAGTCACTTCACCACAAACATAGCAGAAGTTATCTGCATTGTTCACACAAGTACGAGGCATCTCTGCTCACTTTGGCTAAACAGAAATGTGTCCCTTTGCAAAATCAAACACTGACAAATAAGAGAGCACGACACTGTATGATTTCTAGAGCTGATATAGGGCAATTTGTTCAGCAGAGTGATGTAAGCTTTGTTATGATTGCATCATCCATGACTTCTAGGAATAACATGATGCAATTCATATCATGTATGATGCAATACCAGCTTCAGATTGCATCATTCATTGTTTTGCCTAAAAAGCAAGTACTGTCCAAACCCAGTCATAAATTTATTCATAGATCCAGTCAAAGATGTATTTTAGTCATTTCTGGTTTAAATTGAGATCCCTTCCCTTTATAACTCACTTATCCTCCGCCATTCCCAAGTCAAGGGTCGTATATACTGACCCAATAGCATATCTTGAAAACTAGAGCCAATCAACAATTTTAAGCATCATTTTCGTTCTCAGTGACCCAGAATTAGTAAAGTTTGACTACATTTATTTCAGAAGCATTTTGGCTGTAGAGCAGTGTAATTGGACAGTAAATATCAGAATCCCACTATATGCATCTATGGGATGCCCTCATTGTGAATACTGCATGGAGTTCAGGTCACCCATATCAGAAAAGATATTAGAACTGAAAAATGTATAGAGATGGACAATAAAAAGGATCAAAGGGTCCTGTGGCACCTTTAAGACTAACAGAAGTATTGGAGCATAAGCTTTCGTGGGTGAATGCCCACTTCATCAGACGCAAGTAAAGGAAATTTCCAGAGGCAGGTATAAATCAGTATGGAGATAACGAGGTTACTTCAATTAGGGAGGGTGAGGTGCTCTGCTAGCAGTTGAGGTGTGAACACCAAGGGAGAAGAAACTGCTTCTGTAGTTGGATAGTCATTCACAGTCTTTGTTTAATCCTGATCTGATGGTGTCAAATTTGCAAATGAACTGGAGCTCAGCAGTTTCTCTTTGGAGTCTGGTCCTGAAGTTTTTTTGCTATAAGATGGCTACCTTTACATCTGCTATTGTGTGGCATCTGGTTTAAAACAAACAAAAGGCAGTACTTCTTCACACAACACAGAGGCAACCTGTGGAACTCATTGCCAGTGGACATTGTGAAGGCCAAAAGTATAACTGGGTTTCAAAAGAGAATTATATAAGTTCATGGAGGCTAGGTCCATCAATCGCTATTAGCCAAGATGGTCAGGGATGCAACCCCATGCTTTGGGTGTCCCTAAATGTCTGACTGATAGATGGTGGGACTGGAAGATGGAATGGCTTTCTCAGTAATTGTCCTGTTCTGTTCATTCCCTCTGAACTAATTTTTCCTCAACCAAGGGTGTGTGTACACAGAGATCTTCCAGGGGGTACATGAATTCATCTAGATAGCTGCCTAGTTTTACAACAGGCTACATAAAAAGCACTAGTGAAGTCAGTACAAACTAAAATTTCATACAGACAATGACTTGTTTATACTGCTCTATTTACTATACGCTGAAATGTAAGTACAATATTTATATTCCAATTGATTTATTTTATAATTATATTGGAAGAATGAGAAAGTCAGCAATTTGTCAGCAATCGTGTGCTGTGACACTTTTGTATTTTTATGTCTGATTTAGTAAGCAAGTGAATTTTAAGTGAGGTGAAACTTGGGGTACGCAAGATAAATCAGACTCCTGAAAGGGGTACAGGAGTCTGGAAAGGTTGAGAGCCACTGCTCTGAAGCATCCAGCAATGGCTGCTATCGGAAGACAGGATACTGGGCTAGGTGGACCATTGGTCGGACCCAGTATGGCCATTCTTCTGTGCCACAAACATAATAAATGACAGTCCTTGCCCCCACAGGCTTACGGTCTAAGAGATAAGGCAGAACAGGTGCACAAGACGAACAAGTGGGCTGAGAATAACAAAGAATAACAAGGTAACAAATCTGGTAGGATGTACACAATTCTTAGCCCAACAGGAGCCGTGATCACAACCTCCCTCCTTAGCAGAGGATGTTTGCACTTGTGGATAGCACTCACTGCCAGTTATTACCACGTTGCAGTTTGTGTGCATACCTACTGCCCAGAGAAATGAGCATTTGCACACACAAAACAGGCAATTGCGTGTGCAAGTGTCGGCTGCGTGTGCATTTATCCATTCTAACATGTAAATGAGGGGCTTTTTGTGTGTGACGGACGCACAAATTTGAAGGGCACTGTGTAGGAATTCATGCTTAAATACTTGGCTCTCACCATCTACACGTGTATTATATGTGCACCGTTTCCATGTTCTGTCACCTGTATTCTGAAAATGTACAGTACATTTCTATGGAGAACCTATGGGTGCAGGTCATTCAGTAACACTGCAACCCCCTTGACTTGCGAAATTCGAATGGCCTAACATTTTTCATGGATTTATTTTAATTTTACTTTAATGGGCTCTTTGTGGTTGGGCTGTAGTGTGACCACATGTCCCACCTTGTAATATGGCCTGGTTTTCAGAACCACTGAGGGTAGGAACCCACAAAGGCACTTAGGCATCTAAACCCCAAATGTAGGCACCAAAGTCCCAGTTTTGGCTCCCTGGCGATGCACAAAACTCCCACCAAACCCTATAGGTGCCTAAACTCACCTGGTGCCTAAGTTTTCAGGGTGGAAGTTCCCTAGAACAGGGGTGGCCAACCTGTGGCTCCGGAGCCACATGCGGCTCTTCAGAAGTTAATATGTGGCTCCTTGTATAGGCACCAACTCTGGGGCTGGAGCTACAGGCACCAACTTTCCAATGTGCTGCGGGGTGCTCACTGCTCAACCCCTGGCTCTGCAACAGGCCCTGCCGCCACTCCACCTCTTCCCGTCCCCTCCCCTGAGCCTTCAGTGCCCTCGCACCTCCCTCTCCCCTCCAGAGCCTCCAGCACGCCACGAAATAGCTGCTCGGAAGGTACAGGGAGGGAGGGAGAGGCACTGACTGGCGGGGCTGCCGGTGGGTGGGAAGTGCTGGGAGAGGGGCAGGGGAGCAGATGGGGGGCTGCTGACGTATTACTGTGGCTCTTTGGCAATGTACATTGGTAAATTCTGGCTCCTTCTCAGGCTCAGGTTGGCCACCCCTGCCCTAGGAGGTTACGTTTCTGCCTCTGAGCACACACACACCGCAGCCTCACTCTGTGTGTCTAGATGCCTAACTCCTACCTCTGCCTCAGAGCAATTCACAAACCCAGAGAAGACAGGCATTTGGCTGCCTACATTTCGCATGAGGCCCAGTCTAGTAAGTGTACTCAACAGCTGCCTGCTGCTAGACTGTGTCCCATTTCAAATCTGGCTGGAGGAGGAGGGTGGTTTCAAGCCCAGATTATGTGCAATATAGCATATTAAATTGGAGAGGGCTGTTCAAACCCCAACTTTTAGGAGCATAAACTCATATGGAATGAAACAGGAAACAAGGGGGTTCTTACAAACTCCTTTGAACCAAGAGCTGCAAGTTTCACACAGCTACATGCTTCTAGGATTCTCTGTACAGTTCTGAGTGGGAGAAAGCCAGCCCTGGTGGAGGTACATTAGAGATGAACTTAGTCCACTCAGCAGGATTGTTCCCAGATACATTGTAGGCAGCTTTAAGTTACATTTAGTGATAATAGTCTTGAATGCCTACAGGAACTCCTCACTTAACGTTGTAGTAATGTTCCTGAAAAATGCGACTTTAAGCGAAACAATGTTAAGCGAATCCAATTTCCCCATAAGAATTCATGTAAATGAGGGGGCTAGGTTCCAGGGAAATTTTTTTCACCAGACAAAAGACTATATTACATATATATACACACACACACACACACACACACACACACACAGAGTATAAGTTTTAAACAAACAATTTAATACTGATACACAGTGATGATGATTGTGAAGCTTGGTTGAGGTGGAGGAGTCAGAGGGTGGGATATTTCCCTTACTGCTAAATGATGAACTAGCAATTGGCTGAGCCCTCAAGGGTTAACTCTCTCTCTACAAGGCAGCAGGAATGGAGGGAGGGGGGACAGCATCGCAGACAGAGACAGAGGACACACACCGCGTGTGTGTGAGTGAGAGATGCGCATTTCCCCTTTAAGTACGCTGATCCTACTCTTAACTACACTGCCTTGTTAATTAGATCAGCCTCCTGAGATTGCAGCTGCTGCCAGCAAGCTCCCTCCATTCTGAGCTCTATCATGTGTCCCCCCTGCTCTATGGAAGATGGGGTAAGCGGGGTGCAGGAGCAGGGGGGAGGGGGACACCCTGTCATTAGCCCCATCTTCCTTCCCTCCCCCCCGCACAGCAAGCAGGAGTCTCGGGGAGCAGCTCCAAGGCAGAGGGCAGGAGCAGCACATGGCAGTGGGGGGAGGGACAGCTGAACTGCTGGCAATTGGTAGCCTGCTGGGCAGCTGCTGCACAGGGAACTTAGGGGAGGAGGGAGCTGATAAGGGGGGTGCCGGTCCCCCCTGGTTCCAAGCCCCCACCAGCTAGCTGCAACGGGCTGCTCTTCCTGCAAGCAGTGGACAAAGCTGGTGGCTGCCAAATGACGTTAGAAGGGAGCATTGCACAACTTTAAACGAGCATGTTCCCTAATTGATCAGCAACATAACAACGAAACAACGTTAACCGAGACGGCTTTAAGTGAGGAGTTACTGTACTTGCTAATAGAACTGTGACCTGTGGCTGGAAGGTTGTTATTTACCTCTCTGTGTCCAAAGCAAACACTTACCTTTGGTGCGTGGCTATTTGTTTTATTATACTTGTTTGCTTTTCAAGCCCAAGCAGTTTGATCGTTTTTTGTCAAGTTTTCTGCTTGGGAATACAATTCTTCTCGCCTTCCCCGCATCCTGCCCACTGCATATTTTCCCAGCCACCACCCAGCACAACCATATCCCACTTCCACAATTCAGCCTTGTCTACACTAAAGGGAAAAGTCAATCTAAGCTATGCAATTTGAGTTACGTGAATAGCGTAACTCAAATTGATGTAGCTTAGATCTACTTACCACGGGGTCCACACTACGTGATGTCGATGGGAGACGCTCTCCCGTCGACTCCCCTTACTCTTCTTGATCAGGTGGAGTACAGGAGTCAACAAGAGAATGATTGGCGGTCGATTTAGCGGGTCTAAGACCCGCTAAATTGACCGCCGCTGCATCGATCACTGCAGCATCGATCCTCCTATAAATGTAGACAAGCCCTTTGTTCTGTGTCAAGCAGTAAAATTCTTGCCTGATACTGTTTACACACTAATAAGAACTACAGGACTAGGATGTGAAGTTAGTTCTGCCTTTTGCAGCTCTTTTGTCAATCCGGATAAATTAAATTATATGGCAACCAGCAAAGAGGCATCTATATAGAACATTGTTAATGGGGCTAATCCTTTAATGACTGTATAGCATGGCCAAACAAGAGAAAACATTTGTTACTTGATGGTAGCAAGCACTTCTCAAATGCTACAGCTGGAAGCATTCAGAACAAATATTGCAAGAACTGGAGAAACAACTTAGAGCAGGATTTGTCATGTAACTGATCTCTTCCTCATCTTTTTAGACTGGTAAACAGCAAGAGTGTTGGATGTACTGTGTAGAGCACCCATGCAAATGGGAATTTTAAAATGAATCCACAATCTAACAATCCTTGATGGAGGGGCCATATTCGGAAGTAATATCATGTAATGGCCTTGGGTGTAAACGATATATTGGTGAGTGGGTGAGAAAATACCCACTCTTTGGCCACTTTACAGTGCTAGAGTGAGGTAAACGTATCTTAATATAAATTTGAATTCAGGCTACACTGAGGGAACTAGAAAAAACAGCAACAAATTTCCTCTAAACTGACTTAAACTCACTGGACGAAAATCTGTTTTCTGTCAGGGCTGGGACATGGGCAGTGGTTTGCCTAAGGCAGCGGGTCAGGTCCCTACACCAGCCAGCATCAGACCCAGAAGGTCAGGAGCCAGAACAAGGAATCACAAGTCAGATACTGGGAATCAGGCGGAGTCAGGAAACCAGGAGATCAGAGTAGGCCATGCAGAGGAACAGCCTAAAGCCAGATAGAGCTCACTTGTACAAACAATTTCCCATTTCTCCTTCTGGCTTAAGTAGGGGGGGTGGGCCAATCAGGTGCTTCACATTTCCACTCATTGGAGCCCAAGTGATGGAGCCTCCAGTCTGATCTGGGCTTCAAGGAGTCCCTGTTCTAGTAGATAGCAGTAAACCAGCAGGTGGAGGGCTGGCGCATGATAATCTATCCCGTGGACCCAAGTTTAAGACCTGCAGGTCATGACACTTTTATTTGCACCAGCATAAACCTGGAATAATGCCATAGCAGAGTTTGGCCTGCTTAGCATCAGACTCACCAATAAATATGACCCCATGGGCCAGATCTTCAGCTGGCATTAATAGGCATAACAGCCAGATGACGATCCTTCCTCATATCACTGGTGGCCACTGAGAAACTCATCCTTGTCCATCCCACCCAAGAAGTTAACCAGTGCTTGGTGGGTGCCTCAGCATTATTCCTGTGGTTGTGGCCTCAAGAAATGAGCAGAGACTCTAGCTGGATTTCTCTTGGTTAATGAGTTTTCTATGTTTTTTTTTAATTCAAAGTCAATTTTCTTCTTGATCATCTCTAAACAGCCTCAGTGGCCTTTAGGGCTTCTTGTTAAGTTTGCTATTATCTTCTGTAAATGACTAACTCCTTTGAGTCTTGATGCTTAACCAGGAGGGGCTGAGAGTCATCTGAACAAAACAGCTGTTTAGCAATAATTGCTTCTTTCAGGCTTCTGGGATCTAGTCCCGGTTCTGGCAGTGGCACACTGTGTGACCTTGTGGAAGTCACGTCAAGCTCTGTGCCTCAGTTTACCCCCTCTGTGTTCATAGATTTTTAAAGCAAGAAATAATCCTAATATTGCCATAACTAGCCGAGGTTTCTCTTTAGCCTAATCGCAGTGTGACAAGTTGGACACCTTGGGAAGTTACCTGATGTGCTGAGATACCACTAAGTCTACCTGTTCTGCCACACGGGTCCCCTTTAACCTGTCTTGCTGAGGCAGGCTATTTAAACCTCCTCTAACACACATACAGGCAGGGTTACACCCAGGTGCAGATCAGCTCTGGGAAGACTCAGCTTCAGGGACTTGCTCCGGCACTCAGATGTCCACCTCCCTTGGAGTACAGACCCAAAGATAGATTATATTCGCCTCCTCCCTCAATATGGAAGAGGGTATGCACAATTTCTCGCCTCTCCAGTTAGCAATCACACAAACTGGGTTGTATTATAAACCAGAAATAAATGTATTAACTAGAACAGGTGTATTTTAAGTAGTTAAGGAGGTAGCAGACAGAACAGGGCTGATAACTAAGAAAATAAAACAGATCACGCAAACTAAACTTAATACACTAAAGAAACTGGTTACCTGTGAGTTCTCACCCTAAATGTGGTTCTAATAATCTTATCTTATCAATGGAGATATCCCATCTCCTAGAACTGGAAGGGACCTTGAAAGGTCATCGAGTCCAGCCCCCTGCCTTCACTAGCAGGACCAAGTACTGATTTTGCTCCAGATCCCCCAGTGGCCCCCTCAAGGATTGAACTCACAACCCTGGGTTTAGCAGGCCAATGCTCAAACCACTGAGCCATCCCTCCCCCTCTTCTTCACAGGGCAGATGTCCTTCCAGCCTGGGCCCAGTTCTTTCCCCCGGTTCAGTGTTAGTTGTTTCCAGCAGTCATCCTGGGTGGGGTAGCAGGGGAGAACTGATGACCTCGGATTACTTCACTCCCCACCCTTAAATAGGATTTGCATAAGGCAAGAGTCCTTTGTTTCCTAGTTTGACCCCCCCCTTCCCTTACAGAGGAAAGTTACAAGAAGTCCCAGGTAATGTTTTAGTATCAGGTGACAAGACCACCTGACTCTGTAGGGCCCATTCTTCACAGGCTGACCCACACGTTCACAGGAAGACTAAGATCTTTTATAGTCCATTGTCCTTGTTGATGGGCCATCGGCCCTGTCTGGCTTTTCCACTGTTGTGCCTGAAATGTTGGCAGTGGGCGTCACCCAAAGTACTGTAGCATAGTTGAAATACAGATACATAGTCAATATTCCTACTTTCAGATACAGAAATGATACGTGCATACAAATTGGATAATCACATTCAGTAAATCATAACCTTTGCAATGATCTCACATGAGCTATCTTGCATAAAGTATATCTCAGTGATGTCATATTCATATCATAAGCATATTTTCATAAAGAATATGGCATGACATGTCACAAGGGGCCTGTGTGTTTGGATCTTAAGGATCTCTTCCTGTTGATAACAAAGGGGGGAGGGATAGCTCAGTGGTTTGAGCATTGGCCTGCTAAACCCAGCACTGTGAGTTCAGCCCTTGAAGGGGCCATTTAGGGATCTGGGGCAAAAATCTGTCTGGGGATTGGTCCTGCTTTGAGCAGGGGGTTGGACTAGATGACCTCCTGAGGTCCCTTCTAACCCTGGTGTTCTATGATTCTAATGTAGTCCATTCTGCCATGTGTTCAAGAGATGAAGGCCCTCAAAGTAGTCATTGTTTATTATGTGGTTTACAGCAGTGCTTAGAGGCTCCAATCAGAGAGCAGGGCCCCATATTTCTTAAATATCTGTACAGCACCTAGATCCCCAGCCCCTTCCCCCAAAGAGCTTACAATTGTAGTATGTTACAGTCATAGTAGAAAAGGGGAAGTGTCATGCACCAAGCAGTAGTCATTGCTTATCACAGCTTAGGTGTGGTCAACCAGCTGGGTCAAGGAATTGTTACACCCTCCATAGCCAAACAACCAAAAGCGATGATGTTTATAGGCGGCTGAGAGTGGAAGAGTCTGAGCAATGACTAAGGCTCCAAGTATTCTTGTCCAAAATGACTCCAAAGTCACTTGCAGCAGTTCTGTTTGAGCAGAGCCGAGTGGTGTTTGGCTTGTTTACCATATTTGTCTTTGCATTTCTCAGGCACTTTAGGAGATTTTAGGAAGCTGAAGAAGTTGCTGCATAATCCAAACCAACGCAGTGAAACGAAGCAACGCATCTCACAAGAGACAAGACAGACACGGAGCAACATCGGGAAGTGCAGAAACTAATTCTGATGGCGTGTCAAGGAATTGCTTCGTTGCAGCTGTTGGGAAATTTCACTTTGACTGACATCTGTCAAACTATTCTGGCATTCTTTATTTTTCCTATTACGGTAGTTTCTAAAAATCCCAGAAAGGAGTTAGGGGCCCCTTGTGTTAACAGTGTTAAACAACCACCACTAAGACTCCTGGACCCAAAGAACTCACAATCACCTTCTGAGTTTGGACAGCACCTAGCATAGTGGGATCCTCTCCATGACTAGGGCTCCTGTACTCTCTGATTATACGGATATATACTAGGATAAGAATTCACCATGACAGCTTGAGTGGCAAACAGAACCTTTTACATTAGGAGATGAAGCCCATTGTTCCCATTCCTGGTGGCTAGCAGTTGCAATCCTTGCAGCAAAAGAGGTGCACAGCATTGTGGGAAATAGGAAGGAACACCAGATCCCAGTTTTTGCAGATGATAATCTGTTATGTCTGAGTGAACGTGACAGCACAAGACGGTATTAGAGGAATATGGTGTTTCTAGGTCAGGGGTCAGCAATCTTTGGCACCCGGCCCGTCAGGGTAAAAGCGCTAGCGGGCCGGGCCGGTTTGTTTATCTGGAGCGTCCGCAGGCACGGAGCCCCGCAGCTCCTACTGGTCTCGGTTCACCGTTCCTGGCCAATTGGAGCTGTAGGAAGCAGCGGCTAGCACGTCCCTCGGCCCGCGCCGCTTCCTACAGCTCCCATTGGCCAGGAACGGTGAACTGGGGCCAGTGGGAGCTGCGGGGCTCCGTGCCTGCGGACACTCCAGATAGACAAACCAGCCTGGCCCACCAGCCGCTTTATCTTGATGGGCTGGGTGCCAAAGGTTGCTGACCCCTGTTCTAGGTAAACATGTCCAAAGCTGAAAAAACGCCTTTGGCAGCAAATTAGGAAAGCAAAGTCAAATTAACTGGTTTCTAAATGCTTTAAATATCTGGGAGGGACAGATTTCACTTGCTTTACACTGACAACATTTAATCTACTCTCCCTAACCTCAATGCTCGACCCTTAAAGATGCCATGACCCCTCTGTCTCTGCCTGATCCCATTAGTTTAGTTAAGATGAATATCCTACCTACACTATTTCCTTCAAGTGTTACTAAAAATTGTTCCAAGCTGTAATAGGAAAGAATTGGGCCATATCTGTATTTCATTTACTAGCTTCTGATAAGCAAAACAAGAAATATATACCAAGCAAACCTAGTATAATCTAATACTATTATTCCTTTGGAATTGTAATGGGAGATTCAAGCTTCCTTAACTGGAAATGCTCCGGTTCACCCATAAGTTATTAAGCTTAGTGCGGCAATTACTAGGTGAAATTCTCTGACCTGTGTGATCCAGAGGGCATGCAATTTTATATGACATTTTACAAGTGAGCAGCTATACCAAGGAGCATTTGGAACTGGCCACGCTTCAGAAAAGCACACCAGACCACCCTATGATGGTTCGACATAGACGCTTCCTATTCTACCTCCTCAAGCCTTCCAACCTAATTTACAGCAAAGGTCTTGCATCACGCCATCCTGCTAACAACCACAGCTCAGAGTGAAGATGATACAGAGCCAGCCAGACGACTTCAAAGCCTAATTCAGTCTTTAAATTGTTTCCACTGAGGGGGGGCCACGGGGGAAGGCGCTTGCAAAGTGACTCGACTAGTCATTTTTGAAGAGTCCATAACTGTCCAAACACAAAAAGGTCAACATTTCACTCAAGAATGGTCTTAAAAGATGTGCCGCTTAATACATGTGGAGCAGAAAGAAGCATCCTCAGACTTAAGAAATATTCTTAATAGAAGTTGATTTGCCATCGCCTTACCAATAAGAGATAGAAAACACGACCAGTAGTTACCAGCACGGAAAGGAAGAGCTGCAACTGCCAGTAATACGATGGCTACTCTAGGGTTAAAGCCATTTGGCTCCGCCCTATTTAAGGGTCAGCCCCAGCAAGGCATGCTGGGGGAAAAAATCCTATCACGGGTAATCTTCCACTAAAACAAGTTAGTAGAGATCGGGAAAGGGAGTGTTTTGATGAATAGTGCTGTGCTATAAAAATATGTTGAGCTTTTTTTTTTTGTGCCTGAAGATAAAACGGTATAGCTTACGCCCATTGAAACAGAACATACTGTGTTTTCACATTCTTGCCTAAATCGTACTAGCAAAGGTAAGTGAAAAAACAATAGGGCTTTTTTTTTTTTTAAACTTCTATTGACATCTTTATGAAAAGCTTTGTTAAAATTTCTGTGAATTAGACGTTGCAAGGGGTATCTTGGCTGTTCAAAACACGGAGGCAAGGGGAAGGAAAGTAGCGAACATTTTGAGCAGCTGTGAGAAATAGGATCAAATACACATACAGTGAAATTCTTCAGCAGGTGCCCATAGGTAGGCCGTATGGTCTAGTGGCTAGTCCGTTAGCCTGCGCTTCTGTAGACCCACATTCTGTTCCCTGCTCTGCTGCTGGCCTGTTATGTGACTTTGGGCAAGTCACTTCAGCTTTTTGTCTTCCTTTCTTACCCTCCCACTTGTTGTCTGTTTTGTCTAGTTATACATTCCTTTAGTGTCTCTCACTCAGGTATGAGCCTCTTCCCGTCCACACACAAAGTGTGACTCAGGTCAGCAAGCACTCAGGACCCGGTCAGAGCCCGAGTCCTGCTGTGCTTTGGGTCTGAGCCCTGTCGTTTTGCTGTGTGGACGCAGCTCAAGCGGCAGATCCAAAGGTCTGCATAGCACAGAATGGACATATTCCTGTGGCTGAGAGACCCAGGTCTAGTAATTGTAAACCCAGGTTTACCATGCAGCGTGGACACTCAAGTACGGGCTTGGAAACACTGAGTCCACAAGCCCAGATCCCACAGACCCAGGTTGGATGTGCCGGGTAGCCATCCCCTATGTGTGCCTAACACAATGGGGCCCTGAGGAGCCCATAGGTGATGCTGCAATACAAGTAAGAGCCTCTTTGCCATGTAAGGCTTGTGCTAGCCCTACCTGAGCAGTCACACATGGAGGCCATGGCCTCCCCCGTCTGCTGTCAAGGCAAGGGCTGTGTGCTGGTTTGGATTAAACTGATGTGCCGACGGCAGCCCAGGGGCACGGCCCTAGCTGTCCACTTACCTAGATGCCAGTGTTGTGATCTGGGGCCGGGCTCTGGTTGCTCTTCCAGCCCCAAGGCTGGACTACTGGCTGCAGAGAGGTTGCCTCGCAACCTGCTGACTTCCAGCCTGGATGGGGTTATCTGCACGAAACCCATTTGCCCTCTCTTGGTTCTCGGTGAGGGTGACTATCACCCCCATGGAGTGATGATCAGAGAAGTAGCACGTGATCTGCTTTTATAAAGAAACAGCAACTGTTTATGGCAGAAAATTCACAAACACTTATTTCTCAGGGGGTTGCTCTGCACATGGGCCACAACTTGCTGTTCTACACCGGGGGGGTCCCGAGTAGGGATCAGGGGATGTAAATACTATGTCCATCCCATATTGCTGGCTGGGAAGAGAGTCCCACAATGCAAAACCGTCGCGAACTACTGCACCATCCCCTCTGCTGCCACTTATCAGCCATGTAGTTGCCTTCGGTTCCATTTCTTTCCACTCCAAACACCACGCTGGCAGGCCCAGCAGACTGGGGCTTTGCTGCAAGCCGGATTGAAGCTCACGTGATATTTTTCTTAAGGACTCAAGTACAAATGTTTGACACGTGTCTGGTTTTCTAACCACAAGAGACGACATCTTCTTCCTCTGGTTACCAAAGGGGGAAGGGGCTTCAGCCTCTCCCCCTCCTCCCACCTCTCCAAAATGCTCACACAAAGCCATGAGTAAATAACCTAGAGCAAAAGTCTCCCTCCGATCCAGGCTGGGATCTGATAGCCCATCAGGCTTTGCCGTAGGGCCCTGATCCTGCAAAGAGGCAGGGTTAGGGTGCAGAGCCCCCCTAGAGTCTCTAGTTGGGGTTCATGTGCCCACAGAGACACCTATGTGTTGTTCCTTGAAGCCTCGGGGCCTAAAAGAGCTCCGCACAGCAGCTCCAGTGGCCTCCTTTTGGGGCCTTCCCCATAGTTCAGGGTAGAAGGGGGCAGGGAGGAGCAAAGGGGCCCGTCTTCTGCCTCAAGGGCAAGGTTAAACATCAAACGCAGTTTAAAAGGAAATAAAAAAAAATGTACGGGCACAGTATTTTTTTTTTTTCATTCGACACAGGAAACAGGCATCAAAGTACCCACAGTAACTGCAGGGTGTCAACCTTGCAGCTCTTGTATCAGCTGCCCTTTGTGCTTCATGATCTTTGTTGTTCCTAGAAGGAAAAGGCAAAATGATTGCACTTAGTTTTTCAGATGGATAAAAATGCTTCACAAGAGCCCCTGTCCTTGTGCTCCAGGAGCCCTGGATGTGACTGAAAAATCCATCCCCAGCAGTAGTTTAAGGTAACCCAGAGCACATCCCTCCTACCAATTCCCTCGCTGTACACCTGCAATTCGATGGAACCTCTCCAGTTTTCAAACGCCAGGCTCATTGTTTTCCTAGGCAATGTGCCCTGGATTATTAGTGTCAGGCCGAAAGGGCGATGGGGAGACATTCGTCCCACTCCCTGGCACTACAGGCAATGCCAACATAATCTTCCCTGGCCCCTGCAATGAAATTCATTCACCTCCCCGTCACTGATCCATTGTCACTGCCACAGCTGACACATGTGCCTGAGGACAAACGTTTTGCCATTGAGCAGTGTACGAGGCCACACCGATTGGCAAGTACCTTCACTAGCAGATCCCTGAAGGACAAAGTCCCCAGATTCCCCCTGCCCTCCCGCCTCTGAAATAGTTTGATCTCCCCCTAACAAGATTGATAACAATCAAAATAGTTGTGATTTAGCAAGTTTCCAAGTTTGACCTCAGACATTGTTTTTGCCAAGGAAGATTACCCAGAACGCACTGGGGTGTTCTACCTAAGAGCCGGATTCTGCTCTCGCTCTGGTGTCACTCCATTGGTGGCACTGATTGTCTCTAATATACGTGAGCTCAAAATTGGACCCTCAGTACCTGGCTCTCTTCTGAAGGGCACCTTTGTTCTGAGCCCACATCAGCAGCTCTTTCTAGCTCGGTTTCCAGAGTTCTGTCTCTGCCTTCTACTTCTCTCCCCTTTTGTTTGCCTCACCGTCTGTGTTATCAGCTCCACATCTGGCTATCAAGCCCATGCTGACTCATTGCTAGATTCTGGTGAGCTCTGGTGCAGGTGCACAGGACGGGCGTCCGGAGACTTTGCTTGAGTGGCCTGAAGAAGGGCCAAGCGGATTTGCAGTCGTTGCACTTGAAGGAGCTCAGGGGCTGTCCCTTTGCTACTTCCCAGGGGGTGCACGACTCTGCAGACAACAAGAGGCAGAGATGGGCCTCCTGTGTCAGCCCCAACCTGCTGAACTGGCTGGCTCCACAAGCCCAGCAAGCTACACTCCGTAAAGGGGTGTAGCAGTGGGCAGGTAGAGCCACACCACCCTAACATTGGGCTTTATCTACAAGGCACAATCAAGCTCTCTGCTCCAGGCTTAGAATCATAGAATATCAGGGTTGGAAGGGACCTCAGGAGGTCATCTAGTCCAACCCCCTGCTCAAAGCAGGACCAATCCCCAGACAGATTTTTGCCCCAGATCCCTAAATGGCCCCCTCAAGGATTGAACTCACAACGCTGGGTTTAGCAGGCCAATGCTCAAACCACTGAGCTATCCCTCTGTAATGATGCTGGTTCTGGCGGGACCCAACTGAGAGTGCCAGTTCAGGACAAATTGCTTAAAATGGGGCAGTTACAGCCCTAGGCTGGGGTTTTTCCACCTCTAAGGCAAACCAAACCAGCCAGACAAAGAGGACTTTGGTCTCACTCCACTGGCTAACTACAAGTCACACAAGCAATTCCCTTAGACACTCCAGTTTCCCAGTATCACCACCAGTGCCACTCGTTATGGGGACAAATGGTTATGAAAACCAATACCCCATTAAAAGAAAAAAGGTTCTCCTGATCCCAAAGGATCAAGCCCCAGACCCAGGTCAATATACAAATCAGATCTTACTCACAAATCACGCTGTTGCCAATCCTTTAGAATCTAAAATCTAAAGGTGTATTCATAAAAGGGAAAAGATATGGATGAGAGCCAGAATTGGTTAAATGGAATCAATTACATACAGTAATGGCAGACTTCTTGGTTCAGGCTTGTAGCAGTGATGAAATAAACTGCAGGTTTAAATCAAGTCTCTGGAATACATCCCCAGCTGGGATGGGTCATTCAGTCCTTTGTGTAGAGCTTCAGTTTGTAGCAAAGTCCCTCCACAGGTAAGAAGCAGGATTGAAGACAAGATGGAGATCAGGCATCAGCCTTTTATAGTCTTTTCCAGGTGTAAGAACATTTCTTTGTTCTTACTGTGGAAAATTACAACAAAATGGAGTCTGGAGGGCAAGTTCCTGCATACTTTGCTGAGTTACAAGGCGTATCTGCCTTCTCTCAATGGGTCAATTATATAGCTGATGGTCCTTAATGGGCCATCAAGCAGGCTAGGCAGAGCTAACACCAACTTGTCTGGGATGTTTCCCAGAAGCATAGCATAAGTTTGAAATACAGACAGTATAGAGCCAATATTCATAACCTACAAAATTGATACACATATAGAGACAGCATAATCATAACCAGCAAACCATAACCTTGTCTTAGACACCTCATTTGACCCCCTTTATACAAGATTTGGTGTCACTACAGGACTTTGGTTGCAACCATGTTCTATACGGTCCCAGTTCAAGTCAATAACGTGACACCCTCCTTCCTGGTTCCTGCACCTTCTTCCTATCTCCAGCCACCTTTGGGCTCTCTCTTTTAAAATCCTTTGAAGACCATTTAGTAGGAAGGATGGTCCAGGGGTAGGCTACAGGCCTGTGACTTGGGAGACCTGCATGGTTTTTTTTTCTGGCTTTGCCACTGACCTAGAATAAGTCACTTAACCTACCCTATACCTTAGTGCCCCCTCTGTAAAATGGGCATAATACTTCCCTATCTCACAGGAATATTAAAGAGGATAAGTCCACTAATGACTATGAGGTGCTCAGTCACTATAGCGATGAGGGCCATATTGATATACAGATAGACTGACATGGGATCTGACCCTAAAGTTCAGATCAACTCCTTCCCTTGCCTCTAGAAAAACCAGTCATTATTCTAGCCTTTTCAACAGTGAATCCAACACGTCCCCCTTCAGCAGCGTGGGGGAGAAAGAAATCAAGGCCTGCCGACACCTTTGTAACTCACTGCAAATGGCTTCACATCTTGCTTAGATAGTTGGATGAAAGACGGTGCCTGGCCAGATCAAAGCCGCGCTCACTATCTTTGTGTTAGCTCTGCTGTACATGAACACAAAGACTGGCTTCTCCCTGACCAGTTTGACTCGATATAGTACAGAATCATCCTCCCTTCTACTGTATAATGTCATTATGGGATTCCTAGCGGCTGCAGAGAATTAAGGCGGTAACCAAGAACAGTTTGGCAAAGGCAAAGTGATGACTTTGCAAATCAGACATTTTTGCGATTAGGCTTTAGACCAAAGTGTCCATGGGAATGAGGGAGGGCTCTGGGACAGGATGTTTCAAGGGGGTTGTAGTGGGATTAAAAACCTTTTGCTTCCAGGTTACGGGCTCAATGCTGGCAAAATAATGACCCAGTGGCCTCTGCAGACTGTTTGGTATCTTCTGTGAGATAAGCGGCAGGATCAGACTTCAGTTCCTACAGTATGCGTGTCCACAGCAAAAATTCATCACCGGGATTTACACTAAGGGACAGTGTCAGCAGAGAGGCCCAGGACTGCATGGGCCATGGATACTGGATTCCTCTCTCAATTCTATGCAGGTGGAGACTGAAAGACAGTATATAAGGAAAGCTCACAAGGCCAATGGATCTTCTGTGAAAAAAAGGGACTTAGGCTTGAAGGTTGTCAGCCTGGCACCTTTCAATCACTCAGTTCTCTACAGATAGCAGTTCAATCACTCAGTTCTCTCACTTTCAGATAGCATTTTTCATCAGTAGATCTCAAAGCATTTTACAAAGGAGGTCAGCTCCCTTTTAAAAATGGGAAACTGAGGCACACAGAGGGGAAATGACTTGCCCGAGGTCATCCAGCAGGCCAGTGGCTAAACTGGGACTAGAACCTATAGCTCTCGAGTCACAGCCCACTGCTCCAACCCTGCCTCCTTAAAAAGGATTCCGCTCTAGTATTAAGGTCTTGTCTACATGGGAAAGTCATTCCAGTCTCTCTCTCTGTTTGTGAGAGAGAGAGAGAGAATTTAAAGCACTTTAGCTTTTCCAGACTAACTTCATGATTCCAGAAAAGTGTGTCCATATGGGACCTATTCTGGAATAGCTATGGAGGTTGATTTTCCCATGCAGACAGGCCCTAAGGCCAAGAATTTCAAAGTTACTAGTTTCAGAGTAGCAGCCGTGTTAGTCTGTATCCGCAAAAAGAAAAGGAGTACTTGGGGCACCTTAGAGACTAACAAATTTATTTGAGCATAAGCATCCAATGAAGTGGGCTGTAGCCCACGAAAGCTTATGCTCAAATAAATTTGTTAGTCTCTAAGGTGCCCCAAGTACTCCTGTTCTTTTTAAAGTTACTAGTGATTCTGGGGGCCTCATTTTTGGATGCCGAAACAGAGACACCTTGAAGGCTTGACTTTCAGAGAGTGAGGGCTCGGCCTTTTGTACAAATCTTGTCCCTTTTAAGGTGTCTCCAGATGGGCAGTGACCAAATGGAGGCAAACTCCAAATCGCTAGTTACTTTTGGCAAGCTGGGCCTAAGAGTAGGGTGACCAGATAGCAAGTGTAAAAAATCAGGACAGGGGGTAATAGATGCCTATATAAGAAAAAGCCCCCAAATCAGGACTGTCCCTTTAAAATCGGGACATCTGGTCACCCTACCTAAGAGTATTACTCAGGTTTCTTTCCACTCTGCTGTTTCTTCCCAGTTTTTGAACTCTGTGATTCTCAGAAGAATAATAACAATGTGTGCACACATATTCAACCTGGGCTGCTTTGAGACCAGCTGAATATTGCCTTGAGATTTCAATGTTTCATTTATGCAAATAATTTCAATATGACCTCAGGGATGGCAAAAATGTCTATTTCATTTTGCTGTTTCCTCTTCATTGCCCACCTTTATGAAACAGACACACTCCTGTGTTATTTAGATCAAAAGAAGAGACTCTCTTATACCATCAGGGGAAGAACGTTAGTGGCCAATATCGAAACACAGTTTATATAGTGAGATGTTCAGCACTGGCCTAACTCTGCTCCTCTTGAAGTCAACCCTTTTGAAAATCTCATCTTAAAAGTTCTTCTCATGGTAAAATTAGCATTCCAGCTCCTTCAAATGCCAGTTTTTATTTAACACTTTATTGTCTTGTACGTCGGAATTTTTAGGTCGCTTTTAACATTCTGGATTTTCTACACCGTGGTCACCTAGTTACTCATACACATAATTTCCATTGACATTAGTGTGGGTTGAAACACCACACTACCCGTTGAGATGTATTGTGTATTTAATTTATGTTAATTGTTCTTTATTTATAAAATGTCCATCCACTGCTCTGGCTGCTGTACAAAAATAAAAAATACCAGGCCAGATTCTCAGCTGGTATAAATTGGAGTCACTTTGACTTCAGTGAGGCAACACTGATTTACAGCAGCTGGGATTCGGTATATTTTAATAGGCCCAAAGATCATTGATATATATCCCTGCACCCTGCTCAGCCCCCATACAACAAACAACTTCCACAGCTTTATATAATTACAGCGAAAAAAGGTACCCTTCTGGGAGGAAGTAGTATTACTTAGTGGCTAAGCTACTGGCCTAAGGTTTTGGAGACAGGGGTTCTATGCCTGGCCTGCTGTCAATGAACTTCTCTGTTATGTGCCACAGTTTCCCCACCTGTGAAATGGGTATGATACTACTGACCTCCTTTGTGATGCACTTTGTGGTCTACTGATGAAAAATGCTATATAAGAACAAGGTAGTCTCATTTATGACATCGAAACTATCAACCACAGGAACTGGTTACACTACTGAAATTTCAATGCTTTTTGCAAAAATATTTCGCACTGTTTTGTGAAAACCTTTTACTATATTAATAAAAAGAACAGGAGTACTTGTGGCACCTTAGAGACTAATAAATTTGTTAGTCTCTAAGGTGCCACAAGTACTCCTGTTCTTTTTGTGGATATAGACTAACACGGCTGCTACTCTGAAACCTACTATATTAATGTGACTTTATAGAGAAGATGGTTGAATTTTTTCAAAAATTCTATGATGTTGATTAAAAGTTTTGAAAAGTTTTCATGAAAAATGGGCTACATTTTTTGACCAGCTCTATCAACCACATTTCCAACCACTAGTCCGACCCCCTGCTCAAAGCAGGACCAATATTATTATAATATTATATTATTATAAATCATCCCAGCCAGGGCTTTGTCAAGCCTGACCTTAAAAAACTCTAAGGAAGGAACTTACCCCTAGACATCCCCTTCCTGCGCTAGTGAAAGCCTAGAATAACAGGTAGGGCCTGCAGTAGATCTTGAAAATCATAAAATATAGGCTCAAGAACTAAGGGGGAAGAAAATTTCAAAGCCAGGGACCTTCACTTGAGCAATTCAGCTGATCTCTGATGCTAGTGTCATCATAATACATATGGAGAGGGAGGCTTGCTCTTGGGTAGATCGGATCAAAATTGCTTGAGGTCTGATCCAAAACCTATTGAAGTCAATGGGAATTTTAAGATTTAAAAAACAAAACCAACACCCTAACCGTGGAAAACGATTGCTGAGCTGGTGCCATTTCCTTTAAATCACCAACATGTATTATATTTAAAATATATTGAAAACGACTTATACATATAAAATAATTAAAACAAATACCCTGAGTGTTAATTGCAATCCAATGTCCTGTAATGAACAAGCTATCCGATATGTCTTGTGTACAAGAATAGCAGTGTTATCTCGTGACAAGAGCAGAAGATTCAAGAAAACATGCCTTATAGAGATAGACTCAAAGCACTCGGTCTATTTGGCTTAACAAAGAAACGGTTAAGGGGACTTGATTACCGTCTATAAGCATCTACATGGGGGGCAAATATTTAACAATGGGCTGTTCAGTCTGGTAGAGAGGTAGAACAGTACAATGGCTGGAAATTGGAGCTAGACAAATTCAGACTGGCAAAAAGGTGTCACATTTTTTCACAGTGAGGGAAAATAACCATTGGAACAATTGACCAAGGTGGATTCTCCATTACTTACCATTTTTAAATCAACACTGGATTTTTTAAAAAGATCTGCTGGAGGAATTATTTTGGGACCATTCTCTGGCCTGTGTTATAGAGGTCAGACGAGATGCTCACAATGGTCCCTTCTGGCCTTAGAATCTAAGACGAATAGGAGACAGTGCTCCGGAGTTCTAGTCCTAGGTCTGCTGCTGAATGATATGTGACCTTGGCAAAGCCAGGCTAGTTGCTCTGTGCTCAGCAAAGCGATCATAAAACCAACAGTATTGCGCCATTTATTATTACAGTAGTTCCAACATGCCTCAACTGAGATGGAGGCCCATTTGTTCCAGGCACTGGGCAAACACATAGTAAGAGACAATTCTTGCAGCTCAGCACTTACAATCTATGGGGAGGAGAAACTAGGGTGACCAGATGTCCCAATTTTATAAGGACAGTCCCGATTTTTGGGTCTTTTTCTTATATAGGCTCCTATTATCCCCCACCCTCCGTCCTGATTTTTCACATTTGCTGTCTGGTCACCCTAGGAGAAACAGAAGCACAGAGAAATAAGGCAACTTGGACAAGATCATGCAACAGGTCAAGGGAATAGAACCCCACTCCTGACCCAGAGCCCTATCCACTAGACCGGTTTGCCTCTGAATTCTACCCTCACCCTTCAGCACGCTCACATGAGTAAAGCTCTGTTGGTGCTTTAGTGTTTGCAGGATTGGGAGCTTCCTTCATAGTAACTTCTTTCCTCTTTAGTAAAGATGATGGCACTTTCTATACAGGGTTGTGTGAGAGCCAATCCTGATTAACGTGCCTTCACAACATGTCTCTGCTGGGGCCATCAGTTGCTGCAGAAACAGTCTATCACAAAACAATACTGTAGGAAAACACTGCATCATTTGCATTCAGCCAAAAATTCACATGACTAATAGGTTACCGAATTTTGCCGTTGTCTGGTAAATTCAAGGTCTGTACCATTACCAACGGTTCATATTGCCCTTCCCCACTTCCCCTGGCCCCCAAAGTAATTTTTCAAAGCTGAACATTTTTCGTCTATTTCTAACAGAAAATAACTGTGAGCTTGTGATTTTGGGGTGAAAAACCAGGGTTTAATATGTGTTGGTGAAGCTAAGGGAGTATTTAATTCTTTGATCTTTTTTTTTCTTTTTGAAAAACAGATACAGTAATAAAGACAATCCGTTTGATTTCCCTCCAGAGTGGAAAAGATGAGTCAGTCATAAACAAGCATTGTGCTTCAGGGGGGAGGGATAGCTCAGTGGTTTGAGCATTGGCCTGCTAAACCCAGGGTTGTGAGTTCAATCCTTGAGGGGGCCACTTGGGGATCTGGGGCAAAATCAGTACTTGGTCCTGCTAGTGAAGGCAGGGGGCTGGACTCGATGACCTTTCAAGGTCCCTTCCAGTTCTAGGAGATGGGATATCTCCATTAATTTTTTTTTTTTTTTTTTTTTTTTTTTTTTTTTTTCAATCGCCAGTCCCCGATGCTGGGGGAAACCAGGAGCGACACGAGCGAGTCTAGAGAGTTACACCACGGTGACACTACTGTGAGAAAAGTGTAAGAAAAGACTCAGGCTGTGATCAGTGGGTTTACTTCACAGCTGCATTTGTTTTGGCAGCGGAAGCCTTTTCCTATTCGACTTGATACAGAAACAATTTGTGCCTTGCTTCTCTATGGTTCGGGGCATCCTTATTCTTTACTGCCTTGTTCCAAATTGATTCCTCAAGAAAGGCTAAGAAAGGATGACCCATTTGAGGATGGTTTGTCTACAGAACTGTACATTGTGTGAGGGTGGACATTAGGCAAAATGTACCTATTCATTAAAGGTACAAAACGAAAGTAAATTTAAGGGTATTAGTTGCTGCAAATGTTTGCCCGCACAATCATTCGAATGTATTTATCTGGCCCCCATTACCACAGTCGCTGAGCGCCTCACTGTCTTTAACACGCTTATCCTCCCAATGCCCCACTGAGCTAGGACAGTGCTCTTACGTAGGGTGACCATATTTCCCTCTACTGAAGACGGGACACCTGGTAAAATTACTCGAGTTCAATGGCAATCAATCGTGCAAACGTTCAAAGTAACATCAAGTTGACTGAGCCCCTGTTAAAAAGAAATACTGTGTAGCTGGATTCTTTTTATTTACCTTATCTTTAAGGCTTTAGGGTTCACATGGGGAGGGGCGTCACACACACACACCTGTACACCTCTCTCACCGTGAACGACCAACCCGACCCTCCCTGCCCAGTGCTCTCCGCCCTCCATGCCTGGCTGGGCCCCCAGGATGGACCCGCCTTTCCTGGTACCTGGCACCACATCCTCCCGAGGCAACACATGGGTGGGGGGCATACAGAGTCACATGCCGAGCCTCCTCAGATTTCTGCCAGGGTTCACACCTGAATGTGGCCAGCAGCAGCCTGTCGCTGCTGTGTGGGAGGGAAGGGATGAGAGCTGCTTCCAGCTGCAGGGGAGGAGGAGGAGGGGAAGGGATGACCTGCCCCGTGTCTTTGCAGAGCTCTTCTTCTCTCCCCTCCCCCTCCAGTGGCTGGAAGCAGCTTGTCCCTTCCTGCCCGCACAGTGTCGAAAGGCAGCTAACACCTCCAGGCTGGCCACCGACATAACCCAGGCTGCCTCCTGTGTCCTGGCTACAGCGCGGGCAGGAAGGGGTTAAGTCCTAAGGACGCATTGTGCACCAGGGCCCAGGGAACTTGACTGCTGGGGCTTCAGCGAAGCAGCCAGAGAGGTGTGGGCCTAGGGGATGGAGCAGCCCCACACTCCCTGGGAGCAGGACCCAGGCGGGAGGGGCACGGGTGAAGAGGGTGCTAAGCCCCTGCCCCGGGGGCTGCTGTGGATCCTGCAGGTTCAGGGTGTGAACAGGCTGGAAATGGCTTCCCCCACCCAACACTCCAGAGCTTAGCTGAAGGGTGGAGAGGCTGCCTCATGCCAGCGCTGTGCGGGGCTTTGGCACATGCAGGGCTCGGCTCCTCCTGGCCAGCGCCGTCGGCCGGAGGGTCTTGGGGTTTCCCAGGGCATTGGCCCAGCCAGAAGCAATGGGGGAAGGAAGGAAGGGGGAAGGAACCTGCTGGCCAGGCTGTAGGTGAGCTGAGTGCTCCGACCAGGGGCTGGTTCTCCACACAGCGCTGGGAGCGGGATGCACCCCGCTGGGGGGGATATGGAGGAGCAGCGGGGTTGGGGCAGGAGCAAGGGACAAAGCAGGGAGGACAGCGAGAGGGGGAGCACATAAAGGGCCAATGGGTGGGCAGCAGAGGTGACACGTAAGCGGCGGCTGCCTGGCACCTGCCTACGCTCAACACCCACCGCAGCTTGCAGTGCACAGCCAGCGCCGGCTGGAAACGGGTTGAGGGGGTGGGGCCCTGCTGGCCGAGAGCCGGCACACAGCGGGGGCTGTGCTGACGCACTGGCAGGGGGAGTGGCCGGCCCCACGCACTGCATCTTCACCTTGCCACCAGCCTTGCACACCAACCCCATCGTCAGCCACTGGACCCCCCCACCACCACCACCACCACTGGTGGGCAAGTGGCTGACGAGCAGGGATCCAACTAGCAGCAGGACCCACCAGTACTGATGGGAGGAGACAGAAGATATAGGACAATTTGTCCATTTAAAAAAAAAAGTCAGGACACCTGCAGGAGGGCTTAAATACGGGACTGTCCCTTTAAAAACGGGACGTCTAGTCACCCTATACAGATGAGAAACTGAGTCACAGAGGCTAAGTGACTTCCCCAAGGCCACACAGGAAGTCTGTGGTGGAACATGGAATTGAAGCCAGGTCTTCTGAGTCATAGGCTAGCAACCTAATCAGTGGACCGGTATGCTAACCACTGGTGCGATAATTATTGCTAGTTCAGCTCCCAAGGGGAACTAGGTTCTTTAAAATAAAAAATTAAGACACAGGGCCAGATTGTCTGCTGTGTCGAGCACACGCAGAGCACAGGAAAGGGGTGAGGGGCTTTCAGATAGCCAGTTAGAGACTCCTAATTCTCTGACTGTATGGCACAAAGCATCCTAGGGTTACTCCAAGCCAGGCCCAGATGGTCTATGAACCTTTTGACAAAGCCAAGGCCTGCTCCTTGACTCTCAGTGACTTTGGTGGTTCAGTCCCTAAAAACAGCTCTTCTGTGCAGGTCTAACCCATTCTCCTTGTCTGTGTACAGGACCAGGGCTGCCCAGAGGATTTAGGGGGCCTGGGGCAAAGCAATTTCAGGGGCTCCTTCCATTAAAAAAAGTTGCAATACTATAGAATACTAAGCTCTCGTGGGGGCCTGGGGCAAATTGTCCCATTTGCGCCCCCCACCCCCCCGGGCGACCCTGGTACAGGAGACTGCCTGCTCTATGGGACAGATTTGCCCCCTACAGGCAGTGTGAGTATGTGCAAGCTGTATCCCCCCCTGCTCCCACAGAGGTGGCTTTCCAGAAAGAGAATTCATCCCAGGTGAAATCAGAGGCAGGGTCACCACTGCTTTCCCCAGGGGGTTCCACCAGAAGAGGGCAACTGGCTTGCCACAGGAGCTCTGCTGGAGGTGGTGGTTCAGGACAGGCACTGAATCAGCACATCTCTGAGCCAGCCAGCCTCTATCCCGCCCACACCTGCTCCTAGCTAATCATGGCTGCACCGCCAGCTGCACTTCCCAAACACTCAGCAAATGTCTTGTGTCGAGGTAAACTCACTGCCCCAGAGGACTTCAGTTTGGCTGGTGCTGGGCTAAGCAGGGAGGAAACCTGGCCCTTTCAGTACTGCATTGACTGGGCAAAATGGGGGTGGCTAAGGCTAGAACTCCAGCCAAACAGCTAGTAATTTCCAGGGCTGCCTGGGGGGGAGGGGGCAAGTGGGGCAATTTGCCCCGGGCCCCACAGGGGCCCCCACGAGAATATAGTATTCTATAGTATTGCAACTCTTTTTTATGGAGGGAGCCCCTGAAATTGCTTTGCCCCAGACCCCCTGAATCCTCCGGGCAGCCCTGGTGATTTCCCTGGTTCTGTGGTTTTGTGCTGGGCCCTCTGAGTTACCTGCATCTTATTTCATGATTTAATATATCAAAACTGTTTAGAAGCACTTGTGAATCAAAGGAGATTGAAATAGGCAGCAGGTTTAAAACAAACAAAAGGAAGTATTTCTTCACCCAGTGCACAGTCAGCCTGTGGAACTCTTTGCCAGAGGATGTTGTGAAGGCCAAGACTATAACAGGGTTCAAAAAAGAACTAGATACATTCATGGAGGATAGGTCCATCAATGGCTATTAGCCAGGATGGGCAGGGATGCTGTCCCTAGCCTCTGTTTGCCAGAAGCTGGGAATGCGCAACAGGGGATGGACCACTTGATGATTACCTGTTCTGTTCATTCCCCCTGAAGCACTGGTCATTGACCACTGTCGGAAGATAGGACACTGGGCTAGATGGACCTTTGGTCTGACCCAGTATGGCCATTTTATGTTCTTATGAGATTACATCTATTCTGATGCATCTTCCATGGCAACAATTAACATCCTTGTCCATTTCACTGTGCTGTGGTGATTCGCAACGTTGTGATTAAAGTGGTGTGCTGTTGTGTAGCACCGGGCTGATGATATATTCTATATTCAGAGAATTTCTCTTTTCTCTTTTTTTAAAGGAAGCCAGCTAGAGTAACTAAATTCATTAAGTCTCCACCATGCCAAGGGCATACAAACCATTTGTTAAGGGAACCAATACACACAGGTCAAAAAGCTGAGTATATTGAAATACAATACAGGTACCATGGCAGCATAATGGATCGCTGACAAGCAAAGCAGGGTGGAAAGTTTAAAAGATTTATAGATTTCAGATTCAGTATTTGAAGCTTCTACTTTTTCAGAAAATGGAAATAAGGTGTAAAATTTTAATAGACAGAGTAATTAAACATTAGAACAACTTGCCAAGAGTCATGGTGGATTATCAATTGCTGGCAATTTTTAAATTAAGATTGGATGTTTTCTCTAAAAGAGATCCCTGAAACAATTCCTAAGGTAAGTTCTCTGGGCTGTGTTATGCAGAAGGGCAGACTAGATGATCACTATGGACCCTTCTGGCCTTGGGATCTATGAAAAAAGTTTGCATAGAGCTGTTTAACTCCTCTCTTCCCCAACAAATTATGGAGCCTATAGTAACAGAAGCAGCTAGGAGGGGGTAAAATACAGCCTAGGCAGATCCATTGGTCCCATTAGCACCCACAACTGTACAGGGGAGACCCCTCCACACATACTCACATTCTGGGGGAAGTAGGATCCTGCTGGTGCCTCTCCACCCCCTCACCATGTGGCCTTGGGGGGGAGAACTGCCAAGAGGAGCCAGGGAAAGACCCCAGTTGGCAGGGGCAGAACCAAGGACCGTTTCCAGCTTTGAACGTTCTAGTCAAACCTATAGAATGTTGTGACTTTCTCTGCCCTGTGCCGATTGGCTCCTTGCTCCAACCATCTCCCTCCCTCTCTTCCACAATCACAGACTCATAGATTTTAAGGCCAGAAGGGACCATCATGATCATCTAGTCTGACCTCCTGCACATTGCACGCCACAAAACCTCACCCACCCACTCCTGTAATAGACCCCTACCCTCAGGCTGAGTTGCTGAAGTCCTCAAATCATGATTTAAAGACGTCAAGTTAGAGAATCTACCTTCATCTTAGCTTTACTCCACACCTGCCCCCGACCTTCTCTTCCCCTGTCCTGTCTTCCTCCTCCTCCCCTACCTTTCCCTTTTCTTTCCATTTAGCTGATTCCCTCCTAACTAAATCCACCGAAGAAAATAATTGTGGCATTACTATGAGGTTTGCTGCCATCACCTTGTTCACTCGACCTGTGTGTTCTACCCCTTCCCCCACCCTGTGTCTGTCTAGTCTATTTAGATTGTAAGCTCCTTGGGGCTGGAACTGTCTACTGCTAACACATTCTTGGTTGGTCCTTAGGCACTACCATAACATACATGATCAATAAGTAATGATAGTAAGGGGCTTATCCAGAGCCCATGTCCATTGTCTTCAGTGAGCTTTGCATCAGGCCCTACATTCTCTTCGACCCACCCAAAATAATTCCCTTCTGTCCTGGATGTTAACACCTTTCAAATATATGTGGACATTTCCCCCCCTTACTCATTGTTTAGTAGGTCTGGTGGGATGGGGTGTTCACCCCCACACTTGCCCTGAAAGGGCTAATGCAGATGAAGAAGGGGGCTAATTAACCCAACAGGCCACAGCTCAGGGGAATCAGGTGGTTAAACAATCCAGTGATTGAATGAGGAAGCCCTGCCGAGAAAGAACAAGCTGGGCTGGGATGATAAAGGCAGGAAATTGGCAGTCACTCCCTGGGAGAAGGGAGAATTGTTCAGGACGGCAAACCCAGAGCAGAGGGAAGCCAGGAAGGTAGGACAAGGCTCAGGGAAAGGCAGTAAGGTCTAAAGGGGAACAGACCCTGACTGCTGGCGGGAGGGTCCCTGAGCCAGAACCCAGAGCAGAGGGCAGGCCCAGGTTCCCCTGCCAGCCACTGACAGAGTGGCACTGTGAGGCAGTGAGTAAGAAGACTGCCTGATCCGGTTTGTGGTAAGACTTTCCAACCCAGGATGGGGAAATCATTTGGTGACCTGGCTAGAGGGCTAAGTCACGAAGAGGTAGCAGCAGCTCATGGAGTGAGAGAAGGAGCTTTCAACTGAATTTGTTTGTGAAAAATGTCTGCTTCCAACTGAAGTCAAAGGGGAGTTTTTCCATTGACTCCCTGGGCACTGGGTCAGACCCTAATGCATTTGGTTTGGGCTGTATGACTTTTCCCCTCCCCCACCTTAGTTAACCTTTTCTTTGCCAGTTACAGTCCATTCCATCATTAGAGCTGGGTAAATAATCCTGTCCCAGGGTTACTCACCACATTAGCGCCTCCTGCTGGGCATTTTGGGAATTAGCTCAGTCCCAGTGGGTGCACCCTCAGGTGATGGGGCCTCTCCCATCCTTGCCTGAGCCTGTCAACCCTTTACTGCTCCTTCCTCTCAGCTTCTGCTTCATGGCCCTCCAGCCATGTCACCATCCGTCCATCCCCCCCACCACACACACACTTCTGGGGGACTCCTCCAAAAAGAGCCCAGCCTCTCCTCAAAGCAGCTTGGCAGTGTAAAGCCAGGCCATTCCTTCAGTGGCTAGTGGGGAGGGCCAAGCCCACCCACTACTCCAGGCCCCATCCTAGGAACCCTACAAACAACATCTTCCTGCTACCTCTTCCTTCCAGCTCACCATTTCTATTCCCTGGGCCACTTCCCTACAGCCTCAGTTCCTTCTGCTCCTGCCTCTGGCTCCAGCTCCTTTGCCCTCTTCCCAGGGCCTCAAGCCTGCAAATCCTAGCAGCCAATCAGGAGCTCACCCTAGCTCCTCCAGTCCCTGCTAGCCTTTGCCCTTCCTCTATAGCCCTCTAGTAAGCTAGTCTTCTCCCTGGGGCTCCCTACAGCAAATTAACTCACTCTGATCTGCAGCTTCCTTTTATATGGGCCGGCTGGGCCCTGATTGGCTGGTCTAGCCACTGCCCTAATTGGCTGTTTCCCCTGGAGCCGATCCTCTGGCTGCCTCCCTAGGCTGGTTTTAACCCTCTCAGGGCCAGTGCGGGGCAGGTGCCCCGTCACAAATCCACACCAAATAAACTACTGGTCAATTTTCGCCTCTCTTCCTGTTTGCACGTTGCTCATAGGCGGATTGTGATTTCTCAAAAATCTTTGGCAAATGGTTTCTGTGAATAATTCCTCATCATCTGATTCTGGGCAAGAGGTTGCAAGTGTTCAGTAGTCCAAACTGGAATTGTTTTGACTGGATAAACAGGGCACACGGTACCTCTCTGTCCCCTGCCTGGGTGAGTGTAACTCTTAGGAGAATTCGGTTTGCAGTCCAAATATTTATGATTATTAATTTGCAATTTGCATCCCATGACTATTCTGCAATATTATCTTAAAACGTGGCCCCTTTGGTGAACATTCCTGCTGGTAAACTCATTCACTAGAATATGTAGCTGAGGCCTGTCCTAAAATGTGTAATTAACACATAGAGGGGGGCCTCATTTTTAGAAGATAGGATTAGGGAAGGAAATAAATTATTAGATTGAAAACAGAATGTTTGTGTTAAATAAAATAAGTAAACAGTTATGGGGAAGAGATAGCTCAGTGGTTTGAGCATTAGCCTGTTAAACCCAGTGTTGTGAGTTTAATCCTTGAGGGGGACACTTAGGGATCTGGGGCAAAATCAGTACTTGGTCCTGCTAGTGAAGGCAGGGGGCTGGACTCAATGACATTTCAGGGTCCCTTCCAGTTCTAGGAGATAGCTATTTTTTTTGTAAATATATGGAGATATACTAAGTCAGTTGGCTAAGAAAACAGACTGTATGAGCCAACTAAGATAAGAGGGAGAACACCCAGGGAGCTATTTACTATGAACTACATAACAAGGGACATGGAAAGTAGAGATGAGGTAAAGAGGAAGTCCAATCATGGACAGTGTGTGGACTGCACAGGGATTGGTTCCTGCATAGTAACCAAGTCAATCCAAAAAGGGTGATGCAATGTATAGTAAATTCAGTGAGATGTGTCATGTATTTAAAGGGAGAGGGTTTCTTTGGAGCTGTGATGTACCCTGCATCCATCCCTCCTGTGTTTGAGTCTTATCAACTCAGCATGGCATTGCTGTATGCCAAATAAAGATATCTGAGTGAGGCCGGAGTCGAACTGAGTTCTTGGGAACCGAATGGAAAGAGGTCTCAGAGAGAATCCCAACAGCATATTCATGGTCCATAACACAGCAGAGATGAATTAGCTTTATAGTTTGAAGGAACGCTTGCACAGCATCTGCCTATCTCTGAATCAATACAGTGATAAGTCCTAGGTGGGTGTAACCCACGCTAGGAAAACATGGGTCTTTGTCCCTGTGAAGGGGCAGAGCGGCCCCACACTGGTACAGCAAGGGTTAACCCTTCTTTTCTAGCAGAGGAAGCCACACCCAGGAAGCTCTGCTGGGCATGCTCCAACTGGAGCACAGCTATAAAAGCCTGCAGATCAGCTCAGTTTGGGCTGATTACCAGAGGAGAAGGATGTGTGCTGCTAGATCCTGCAGAGGGAAGGCCCGTGAGCCAGGAACTGGGAGGCAGCCAAGCCGAGGCACTACCTGAAACCCAGATGGAGGGTGTCACCGGGGAGGAACAGACTGTAGGACCCCCTGCCACAGAGGAACTGGTATTCATGGTAGGAAGTGACCCAGGGGAACTATAAAAATAAATGGTGTTAAAGCTGTATTGATGCTTGGTGTGTTGTGGGTGGATCCCTGCCAAGCGAGTGGTAAGGAAAGCTTGCTGCTACCAGGGCTCTGGGTTGGGGCTTGGTGGAGAGGGTGGGCCTGAGTCCCCCTATTCCCTCACCACCCAAACCATGAGGGATCTTATATGGACTCAGGCTGCTAGGCCATGCTACCCTGCTTGGGAGGGGGTTTGTATGGACTCTGACCGCTAGGTTGTGCTACTGCTCCAGACGGCGCAGTAGAGAGGAAGGCCGAGAGGCCGTAACAGACTGCCCACAGAGGGGCAGCTACAAAAACTGTAGAGTGGTGCGGTGCTGACACCCCATCCTACCCCTGCCCCAAGGGGGTGCTGCAGTGACAGCCCTGCCACAGTCCCCCTCTAGTTGCTGGGAGGTATGAGAGTCTGCTAATACTCTCATCTTTGAGGCTTAGTCTTTTAACTTGAGTGGTAAATGCTTGTGCTGAAGTTGCTGGGTTCAGATGCCAATGGGATAAATTACAGTCATTCCCTTCAGCTGCTGACTTGACCCTTGGCGATTATAGATAGTTTGTGACTAACTGTGTAGTTTGGTATTGTGGATCAAAGGAACTTAGTTTAATATACTGCGATGGAGATGACTGTGGGACTGTGTTTCTATTACAAAGTCCATTATTAAGTTCTCTCCTTTGAGTGATGATGATGGATGTGCTCTTTGGGGGTCATTCTTCAAAGGCTAAGATGAGACTGAGAGATGAGGAAAAAAAGTTAAGAGAATATCACCTCCGTGTGGAGATATTTAAAAAAATATTACTTTAAAAAAATCAGCACCTCCAACTGGGAATCTATCAGGGGGCTTCAGCTTTGACTTATCCCAGTGTCTATCTGGAGTTACTGCCATGATTTCAACTGAGTTACCCCAGTGTAAGCGAGAGCAGAATCAGGCCCCAGGTACTCGTATACCAGATATTCATTCGTTTGCTTTATTTTGATATAGATCATGTTACTAGTATGGAGCTATATTAAGAGAAGGTGCCTGGTCACGCTGTTCAAGGAGCCTCCCAGAATGCCCCAGTTCTGCTGGTGGGGAGCACAGTAGGTGACACCCTTCACCACCATATCCCCTGCAAGGTGACCACTGGCTGGCAAACTGGGTGTTGGCATTGAGTCATGGCTCCATCTACTTCCCACCATCCCTGCCCTTTCTGGCAAGTTGCTCAGTCCTAGCC
This sequence comes from Malaclemys terrapin pileata, assembly GCF_027887155.1. Lineage (NCBI taxonomy): Eukaryota > Metazoa > Chordata > Testudines > Emydidae > Malaclemys > Malaclemys terrapin. The sequence goes on along the minus strand of NC_071505.1, from coordinate 10,854,763 downwards.
CCCTACTCTTCCCGACAATCAGGGGCTGCAATCCTGCCCTCCTTAGGTTTAGACTCTAATTACTTTAGGGCAGAGGCTGTCTTTTATTTTATGTTCAGATGTTCATATATTTCTAAGACCAGAAGGTACCAGTAGGATCCTCTAGCCTGACCTCCTCTAGAACCCAGGCTGAAGAATCTCATCCAATAATTTCCGCATCACATCCATAACTTTCCGTTTCAGCTAGAGCATCTCTTGTAGAAAGGTGTCCAGTCTTGATTTAAAGACTGCAAGTGACCAAACCTCCACCACGGTTCCCTAGGGAAGTTGAGGCTAATTACCCTCACTAAAAACTGGGCCTTGTTTCTAGTCTGAATTTGTGCAGCTTTATCCCCCAACCACTGGATCTCATTCTGTCATTTTCTGGTGATTAAACAGCTGTCTGCTATCAAAAATCTCTTCCCCACATAGGTACTTGTAGTCCATGATCAAGCCACCTGCTAACCTTCTCTTGGATAAACTAAACAAATTAAGCTTCTTTAATCTCTCGTTATAAGGCATGTTTTCCAGACTTTTCTGAACACTTTAGAGTTTGTCAACCTCTTGACATCCAAAGTGGACACAATCAGGGCCAGCGCCAGCATTTCTGCTGCCCCAAGCGCCCCCCCCCCAAAAAAGCCACGATTGCGACCGGCGGCGACAATGGGGGAAAAAAAAGCCGTGATCGGCGGTGGCAGTTCAGCGGCAGGTCCTTCGCTCCTAGAGGGAGTGAGGGACCTGCCGCCCCCGAAGTGCCGCAGGTGCTGCCCCTCTCCCTTGGCCGCCCCAAGCACCTGCTTGTTAAGCTGGTGCCTGGAGTCGGCCCTGGACACAATAGTCCAATAATGCTCTCACTAATGCGGCATGCTGAGATAACACCACATCCCTGATTATTCCCCCATTTATACATCCCAGGGTCACATTCACCCTCTTCTCTTAGCCACAGCACCCCTCATGTTTAATTAGTTATCTTCCATGATTGCAAGTCCTTTTCAGTCACTGCTTGCCAAGATACACTCCCCATCTTATAAATATGACCTGCCTTCTTTCTTGCTAGATGTACAATCTTGCATTTGGCTAAGCTGAAAAAACAGGTTAAGGACTATTTAGAAAAGCTGGACATACACAAGTCCATGGGGCTGGATGCAATACATCCAAGGGTGGCTGATATGATTGCAGAGCCATTGGCCATTATCTTTGAAGACTTGTGGCGATTATAAGAGGTCCCGGATGATTGGAAAAAGGCAAATATAGTGCCCATCTTTTAAAAAGCGATGAAGGAGAATCCAGAAAACTACAGATCAGTCAGCCTCACCTCAGTCCCTGGAAAAATCATGGAGCAGGTCCTCAAGGAATCTATTTTGAAGCACTTGGAGGAGGAGAAGGAGATCAGGAACAGTTAACATGGATTCAACAAGGGCAAGTCATGCCTGACCAACCTGATTGCCTCCTATGATGAGATAACTGGCTCTGTGGACATGGGGAAAGTGGTGGACGTGATATACCTTGACTTTAGCAAAGCTTTTGATATGGTCTCCCACAGTATTCTTGCCAGCAAGGTAAAAAAAAGTATGGATTGGATGAATGGACTATAAGGTGGATAGAAAGCTAGCTAGATTGTCGGGCTCATGGGTGAACAATGGCTCTATGTCTAGCTGGCAGCCAGTATCAAGCGGAGTGCCCCAGGGATCGGTCCTGGGGCCAGTTTTGTTCAACATCTTCATTAATTATCTGCATGATGGTATGGATTGCACCCTCAGCAAGTTTGCTGATGTCACTAAGCTGGGGGGAGAAGTAGATATGCAAGAGGGTAGAGATAGGGTCCAGAGTGACCTAGATAAATTGGAGGATTGGGCCAAAAGAAATCTGAGGTTCAACAAGGACAGGTGCAGAGTCCTACACTTAGGATGGAAGAATCCCATGCACCGCTACAGGCTGGGGACCGACTGGCTAAGCAGCAGTTTTGCAGAAAAGGACCTGGGGATTATGGTGGATGAGAAACTGGATATGAGTCAGCAGTGTGCCCTTGTTGCCAAGAAGGCTAACGGTATATTGGGCTGTATTAGTAGGAGCATTGCCAGCAGATCGAGGGAAGTGATTATTCCCCTCTATTCGGCACTGGCGAGGCCACATCTGCAGTATTGCGTCCAGTTTTGGGCCCCCTACTACAGAAGGGATGTGGACAAATTGGAGAGAGTCCAGCAGAGGGCAATGAAAATGATTAGTAGGCTGGGGCACATAACTTACAAGGAGAGGCTGAGGGAACTGGGCTTATTTAGTCTGCAAAAGAGAAAAGTGAGGGGGGATTTGATAGCAGCCTTCAACTACCTGAAGAGGGGTTCCAAAGAGGATGGAGCTCGGCTGTTCTCAGTGGTGGCAGATGACCGAACAAGGAGCAATGGTCTCAAGTTGCAGTGGGGGTGGTCTAGGTTGGATATTAGGAAAAACTATTTCACTAGGAGGGTGGTGAAGCACTGGAATGGGTTACCTAGGGAGGTGGTAGAATCTCCTTCCTTAGAGGTTTTTAAGGTCAGTCTTGACAAAGCCCTGGCTGGGATGATTTAGTTGGGGTTGGTCCTGCTTTGAGCAGGGGGTTGGACTAGATGACCTCCTGAGGTCCCTTCCAACCCTAATCTTCTATGATTCTATAATTCTATGATCTTCCTTTCCTCAGGAGATGGTCTACTCATTTGGGTTTTTTGCATATCATGACAGAGAAATGACTCAATAAAAACACAAGGGAAGATAGAATATTCTTGCCACGAGAGTTTATTAAGAACAGGACCCTGTCTACGCCGCAGTTCTGAGGTCACAGAACTTACTGCCCCTTGCAGCCATATGTAAGGGGACTGTTGCCCCCTTTACTAACGTTCAGTGGGGTGTTTTGGTTGGCTAGTTCCCAGCACTAAAAGATTGGGGGAGAGGCCAATGCGCCAGGTCAGCCTCAGCCTCTGAGCCTGATTGACAGGGCGGGCAGCTAATCAGGGAGTCAGGAGGCCAGGGGGGTCCCGTCCTCCGTGTGAGCTGGAATTGCCTGGGTCAGACAGGGTGGGGCCGAGCTAAGGAGAGAGCAGGGGCCCGAGCTGGGCTGGGGAGCAGAGCCCTGCCAGATCCAGAGGGGCCAGAAAAGGTCAGAGGGAGAGCAGATCCTGTGCTGGGAGCAGAGCTGCAGCCACGGAGCCAGGTGTGGTGAGCAACTGAGGCCAGCCAAGGGGGGACCTTGGGCAAAGGGCCCAGGGCAGAAAGACACCCCCAGCCAAGGGCCCTTGCAGGCCAGACTGGGAGGGAGATCTTAACCTGACGGGGGGGGCTGCCGCTGGGAAGAAGGGTCCCACCACCCAAAGCCCGGAGGTATGTGGCCACCACCATTGCAAGTGTCCAACCCGCAGCATCCCTGCAGCACAACCAGGGCCTGAGGAGGAGACTTGGGACCTACAAGGAACAGACGGTGACGTGCCCTGATGTCCAGAGACTGCAAAACCATTGTAAAATAACTCGATAGACTCCCAAGCCCTAAAGTTCAGTTCTGGGTCTAGTGCTGAATTTTTACAAAAGTGATGAGTTCCTGGCTTTTTTGAGTCAGGCACATCTCCAAATAAAACACTGCAACAAGTTCCAATTATTCTGAGTAGCAGCGGTCGGAGAGCGCTGAGAGATCCCGACTGAGATTGAGGCTCCGGACAAACACACAGGAAGAGGCACCTCCCACCTTGAAGAGCCTGCAGTCAAAACAGACGAGACAGGTAGAAGTATTAGTAGCCTCCTTTCCCAGATGAGGAACAGAGATGAAGTGGCGTGCAAGAAGTCTGTGACAGAGCCAATCTCCTCTATTTTATCCAGTGGGCTATCCTTTCTCGGTCTGCACAGCAGCGAAAAGCTATGCCAGACATATTTCATCTGGACAGGCAGTTTACATGGTAAGAAGTAATAGGAGAGGGCACCCATGTATTGGGGGAAATTTCAAAACCAAAATCTCCATGTGAAACTCAGGAGGTGCAAACACGCTTGCGGGGAAACTGAAGGAAACGTTTGTATCAGCCCTTTCAAAACAGCTGCTGAGTGTACAGCAGCACGGCTCTATCTAGCAGCGACTGACATGCTATGAAACGGCTCCAAACCCCTGCCTGCAAAGGCTTCCTTTTCCAGCTACACTGCATAAAAGACTTGTATACCATGTACATATTGGCACCAGGCCAGTCTTCATAGACTCCTCAGACATTTGAAGACTATGTAATGAAGCTACAAACGAGTGCCGGTAATCACCCTTCATGCATAATTCTATTATGGCTGCAAAGACATGGCCACCTTCGATTTCATGGTTGTCACTACACTGCACACCGGATCCATTAAGAACTGCGCAGGGCCAGCAAGAATAGACCTCAGACCCTTCTGCTCCTTATGCCCTACTGATCAAGTTACAATAGATCTCAGCTGACTCCTTCCTGGTCAAATCTCAGCCTCTACTCCATTCTCATCCATCCCTCCTTATTTCTCAGCTGTTTTTGTCACCGAGTAACATACTGTCCTTGTCATCTTGCCCTCCTTTGGCCTTTGTGGTCCTCTCCTTTGTTCTTCTCCTGCCCCTCTGGGGATTCCCTCAGCACCTCTTTTTGCTCAAGTAAGGACTAGAGAATGTGGCTATCAATCCTTACTCAGGGCTGGATCCCAATGCACCGAAGTCAAGGGAAAGACTCCCATTGATTTCAGTGATCAGTTGAAATGGCTTCAGTGGGATCTTTGATTGGAGATTTGAGCTTCGAATGGCTTCACCGGCACATCAAGGAGAATTGTTCTCAGCACCATGAATATATTTAGGATATTAGTAAATGGAACCTGCCTCCAGTCACTGGCATTCCTCCCTTGCCAGTCGTCACCCAGTTTACTCCCGATCTCTCTCTTCCTTCCTTTCCTGGCCACCTCTAGTTGGCTGCTGCTAAATAAATGCTAAATAAAAATCATGGTGAATAATGACCCAACTCTTAAACCCTTGTACCATAATAATGGCAATTTATTTGAACAGCCTGTTTCGAAAGCTACTGTATCGAGCTCAGCACAAGACCAATTGACATGCAAGAGCCTTTTATAACCTTGTTCTCCATGCACTCTCATCAATTATCTCCTAATTAAACAACAAGGTTTCCTCAAAAGGCCCCCGGTTAGACATCATTACTAAGCATTTTCCCATCATTTACTGGATTAATGTCACTAATTAAACAACCTGAAGCCTGGAGTCAAAACCATCACACAGCAGCTGAACAGAAGTCTATGAATCTATACATTGTTTTAAGTCAGAGCCTGTTCATCCTTTATTGACACAAAGGATTACTCAGCAAGTCAATGGCTTTCTTTTATTTTGTCCATCATGGAGTGGAAGAGGGGTACAATGGACGGATGACTAATTGTTATTGGAAATGCAGCGCTTTTCCCATTATGTGAGACAGATTGCATACCCGGCTCATAGGGGTGGGCGTGGGGAGTGTCTGTGAGAAGTGACTTTCTGTTCTGATTTTGCAACAAGGCCTGGACACTGGGATGGATCAAAGAACCTAGGGTTACCATATTTTGAGTGTCCAAAAAGAGGACACTCCACGGGCCCCGGCCCCGCCCCCAGCCCCGCCCATGCCCCTGCCCCAACTCCACCCCTTCCCCTGCTTCCCGCAAACATTTGATTCGCGGGAAGCCTGAAGCAGGAAGCAGGCAGCAGGTAAGCTCGGGGGGTAGGGCGAGGAGGTGCAGCCCAGTCTGGCCCCCTCTGGCGGCCGGCCCTAGTGTCTCCAGCCTGGCTTGGCTCGGGCCCTGGGGTGCCGGCCCTGGGCCAGCACCGCCTGCCCCGGCCGCCCAGCACCGCCGGCCCCCGGCGGCCCGGCGCACCCCCCGGCCGCCCAGCACCGCCGGCAGCCCGGCGCACCCCCCGACCGCCCAGCACCGCCGGCCCCCGGCAGCCCGGCGCACCCCCCGACCGCCCAGCACCGCCGGCCCCCGGGCCAGCCCCCGACCCAGCGGCGCCGTATTTTCCCGGACATGTTTGGCTTTTTCGGATTTCCCCCCGGACGGGGATTTGAGTCCCCAAAAGCCGGACATGTCCGGGAAAATCCGGACGTATGGTAACCCTAAAGAACCACAATTAAATACTTGAATCAGCTCTTAAGCATTCATCTTCATCTGCATAGTAACTGGGATGTCTACACTGAGACCATAGCCTATCATGCTGACCAATGCTTTGTCTCATTGTTTACCTGCACTCCCCAGTTTGTCAGTATCCATCTGTTGTCTCTTGTCTTATGCTCAGGGTGTGAGCCCCTCGGGGTGGGACTGTCTTTTTGTTCTGTATGTGTACAGCCCCTAGCGCAATGGGGTTCTGGTCTACTACCAGGGCTCCTAGGTCCTACAGTAATATAAATAATAGATGCTGGATCAGGCCACAGCATAACCATACAACAGGGTGACCAGACAGCAAGTGTGAAAAAGCGGGACGGGGGTGGGGGGTAATAGAAGTCTATATAAGAAAGATCCAAAAATCAGGACTGTCCCTACAAAATCAGGAAATCTGGTCACCTTACCATACAATCAGGGGGCTCCATCCAGCTCCTGTTGAAACCAGCAGTATCCCATTAACTCCAGAAGAAAGAGGTATAGGACTATGGTGTCAATAGGTACGCCTGCGACTTAACGTGACTGTGATGTATTTCCATTAACAGAGCGCCAATTAGTTAAGGTTTTTCCTTTTGACTAAAAGGGCAACGCCACAGTAAACTTATTTCTATGAAACATGTGGGTTCCGTGCGTTCAGTTACGCCAGCAGCTGGCCGTAAAAGTCCTTATTCAGCTGCGGAGACTCAGTTTTGGTCCTTCCGGGATCAGGCTTTAAGTTCTGCAGGATTGGGAGAGGAGCGCTCGGGATGCCTGGCTCGAGGGCCTATGAGGAGAAAGATTTCAAGGACCAATAGCTACTTAAATACAGCCCAGGCCCCTAGCCTCCCATACTGTGTCACACAGAGGCTTGGCAGGATTTGATTGAAATCAGTCATCATCAGCAAATGTCAGTTTCACTTGACACACAAAAACTGATGGAAAAAATATCCATCAAGATCAGTCAGCAAGTGCAGTCTCCCCTGCACCGGCTCCCCGGCCTGCTCACTCACTCATCGGCCAGGAGCGCAGAGGCCATCCCAGGGTAGGAGCTGTTCACCAGTCGGGTGTCCTCCCCTGCATCCAGGGGCTCATCCGCCTCCTTGGAGTCCTGGCTGGGGGTCTCTGTTCAGCCCCACCAGGACCACAGCCTTCCCCACCCCTTGCTCCTGCAGTGATCTAGCATCACTAAATTCCTGGCTGACACCCCTCCCCCTTTATTTCCTGAAATCCTCAACATTTAATGAGGGGGTTTCACCTCTTTTAGTTTTTATTTTTATCTAATTTCACACCACCACGAACATTAAAATCAATCAAACCTAAAAAAAATGGCTGAAAAATAAAAAATCGATGTTAACCGTCAAACTGACAACCAAATAAAAATTGAATTCTGCCGAGGATAGTTAGACACCTTACAGCTAAAAGAGCCACTGGACAGTCAGCAAGAACCTGGGTTTTAACCTGGATGGATATTGAAGAAATGGTTTGCCCGGAGACGGCCGTCTGTGTTTGCCCTGCGCTTTTTAAACAGCGCCTGGGGAGCAAGGAGAATGACTACAGATCCCAAACTTTTCAGGACTTAGAGAGAGAGGTGCTTTATTTTTAACTTGCACCAGACAGAACAAGAATCTGGGCTGGTAACCAGCACTAAACCTTCCCCAGCACACCATTGCTTAATTTTAGCTCATTAATTGGAAGCCGATACCCAAGCCTGACGCTTACGGTAATTTACTCATATTACAAGCAGCAGATGTCCAGGAATCCCTGCTGAACCTCTCACTGGATCCAAAACAGAGCTGCACCAATCAGAACATGCAGAGGATTAACCCCAAACTCTGAAACACCCAGGGCTGTAATTACAACTAGCCAGGAGCCCGTAGCCCCACCCCACCAAATCCTCATATCATCCAACATAATTTTCTCGATCAGAATGAAATGCCAGTGATTGAATGATTTATAAAAGGCACCTGGGGGAAAACTTTGCCCACGTGCTGTGCTTTATGGCTCAGGCTCATCTCTGTGGGCTAGACTGTGGCAGTCAGCTACAAGCCCTGAGTAGGGAACGGTAGGGAGCAATGTCACGCAGGAGAAACACTGGGGCAGATTGTACTTCAGGCAGGTTCAATCTCCTCCAGCTCTGGGGAGGAGCACATTTCAGACCAACCTTTAGGCTGCCAAGGAACAGACCCCACCCCACAGACTGAAGCAGGCTATGACCCCGCCCCCTTTTCACAGTCCTGCCCCCTGGATGCTCCCCACAGTACAGAGACTGCTACTGTGAGTGGCACCGGTGCAAGCCATGCAAGATGGTGGGGGGGAGGGGGGGATTTCTTGCATGCCCCCACCTCCCCAGCGCAGCCCCACTCCGTGTGGTCTTTGCTGTGTGCGAAGGAACTTGCCTGGTGGGGAGAGAGTATCCTCCGCTGTAATAACATTCCCTTTATTTCATCACTGGTGGTTAATGTTTTATAGCCAATTGCTATGGGGACCCGCGAGTCCTTTGCAACACAAAGTGCCTCATTCCCATTCACAAAGCCAGGTAGGGTCGAGAATCATGAGGCACGAGGAAGACAAAGGGAGGTACCCTCATGGAATCCTATACATTTATATTGCACTAAAATCCATTGGGTTATCTGTGGCTGCTGGCTATAAGCGGAACGCCACATCATCCAAGTGACAGTGGTGCTGGCGTGCAATGTGTCCTGCTTGCTCTTGGTGTCAACACAGGGCATTTAGGTCCAGATTTGTAATCTGGGGGTTCTAAAGTAGCACGCAAACTGAAAACAGCCAGAGTACATCATAGAAGGATACACCAGGATGCATTATTCAGATCCTGTTCTGGGTGAGCCGCGAACTATGGTCCAGTGTTGAGGTTTCAGGCTGAAACAGGGTTGACATTTGGGGTTCAGATTGGAAAGTGTCAAAATCTTGCGAGTTTTTCTTGTGTTGGAAAAATGACCCCTCGGGCACCAAGCTACATAATTAGCTAGTCCGAGAAATGAGGGACCTATATAAACTAGAGCTGGGCAAGGATTGGAATATCAAATATGAACTCCTATGAACTTCTAGGGGGGGAGTTTGAGTTTCAGTTCTTGGCTCACAATCCACCCATATGGATTAGTCCCGTACCATGGATTATTCCATTGCCATGGAATTCACCATAAATTTTGCTCCTTGCTGCAAAACTGTGCTCCAGAATCCACATTTACTAACACCTGGTTTACACCTGAAATGTAGGTCAAACAAGCTACATCTCTGAGGGCTGTGAAAAATTTCATACCCTGGGCAATGCTTGTAGGTCGACCTAACCCCCACTGTATACTCAGGTAGGTTGACCTAGCTACCACCTCTCAGAGAGGTGGGTTTACTACAGCAGTTGAAAAACCCCTTCTGTTGCTGTAGTGTCTACACCACAACTGTGTGGCTGCAGCACTGTAGCTGTGGGGATTGTAGTGTAGACGTACCCTTAGATTCCTCTCTGGGATAGGGCATTGGGCTGGGAGTTAGGAGGCCTGGGTTCCGTTCTTGGATCTGCCACTGACCAGCTGTGTGACCTCAGGCAAATCACTTGAACTCTGTCTCCCCTCTCTGTCTGTCTTGCCCAGTTTGTCTGGAAGCTCTTCAGGGCTGGGATTATATGTTTGTACAGAACCTAGCACAATGGGGTCCCAGTCCCTAATGGGGCACCTAGGCCCCACTCTGATAGTAATAACAACTCTTAAGGCAAATCAGTGTAGCTCCATTCACACCAACGTAGCTATGTTGATCTACACCAGCTGAAGATCTGTCCCATAGGGTACATCCACCCAGCAGAAAAAACCCACCACGGTGAGTCTCAAAGCCCAGGTCAACTGACTTGGGCTTGAGATGCAGGGCTAAAAATAGTGTAGACATTTGGGCTTGGGGTGGGCCAAGCAAGGAGGGAATGTCTTGTCTATGTTGCTATTTTTAGCCCTGCAATGCAGACCCCGCAAGCCTGAGTCAGTTGAGCAGGGCTCTGAGAGTCGCTTCTGTGGGTCTTTTTTTTTTCCTTTTTTGCTGTGTAGATGTACCCTTAGACTCATTCACATTTGCAAAAACTGTTTCAGGATTTATAAAGAGCGAGAAGAGAGATCACATTACTGAAATTCTATCCATGCTATCGAAATATTACTAATGTAAATGACAGTGATTAGGATGGCCCATTTGTAGTAATTTGCATATGCAAACATCCCCAAAAACTGCGCCGGAAAAATAGCTGACTTATTAACTGTCCATAATCAGTCTTCATAGTAGATGGCTTAATCATGCAAAATTAGGTATTTCATTTGTAAATGAAAATTCATTTTTCATTTCTGTATTTACCTTTGGTACCTTGAACTGCTCCATTAGTTGGATGTTAGTGGGAATCTTCATTTAGCATAAAATTAAGTAATGAAGGATTCAAACTGAAACCATGAAAATTGACACAGTGGCTCCATGGCCTCTTACAACTTCTTGAACATGGAATTCTTGCTTTATGCTCTCTAATTATGCCACCCTCTTCTACTCAGGTGCTTATCCTGGGCCCATCATTGTGGTATCTGACCGCCTTGCAGTAGTGCATTAAGTTATGTGACTGCCATCTGTCATGTGTCACGTGAATTAAATGAATTCATACTCCACCACAATTGGACCGTGTTAGCAGCTTTTTTATAAAGTATTAATATCCTAGTGCCTACCACGATCAGGGCCGCATTGTGCCGGGCACTATACAAACACAGAGTGAGAGACAGCCTCGGCCCCAGAGAATGTATATTGTCAATAGACAAGACCGACAAAGGGTGGGTGAAAGATATATTACACACCATTGTGCGGGGTGCTGGGTAAACATACATAAAATGACAGTCCTTGCCCCAAAGTGTATGATCTATAGCATCAAGATGTGGGGGGAGGAAGGACAGTTAATATAAGGATATGTCAAAATCAGCGGATGGTCGTCTTCAATAATAAGTGTATCGACATGCCAAAAAATCAGCGCTACGTACATTGTGCAAGCTGCTGATTGCAGTGTGGAGCTGCATACGCGGAGGCATAAGAAATCACGTAGAGCAAGAGTTTGTGCCCTGACTTTAAGGGAAACACACACTGAATATCACCCACGCCCCTCAAGTTCCCAGGGCGCGGCAATGGGCAGTGACCTTTTAAAAGTGTTATTGGCACTCCCTGCTTCCTGTGTTACTGTAGCTACCCTCACTCTGGGAACTTAAGGCTTTTCATTCAAATTGTTTTGCTGATGAGAAAGGGCGCCCTGGGTTCCCTCTGCTTCTGGAAAGGGGCTGTGACTAATGCTACAGGGAGTGGAAGACTGGGTAAACACTATAAAGGGACAATAGCCAGTGTAGGTGCTGTGTGCACGGATTAAAAGAATCTGGTCCCCATTTTAATTTTTGAACCAGATTCAGGGTTACCATGTCTTGATAGCTTAGAAGAAAAGGAATCAATCCTCCACACCCTTATTTAAAGATGAAAGCCGGGGTCATTACTTAAGCCTTCAAAAGAGTGTTGCAGTGGGAGTGAAATGGTGAGTTAGCTTCCTGCACCGGGATCTATTATAATGTTTTCAGAATACGGTCAGGCTTTTCTTTATATACACCCAGTTTGGATCAGACACCAGGGAACTGATTTCAGGTTTGTCCTTTGGACTAGGAGGCAATACTGAACAGGCTTCCGGAAAGCTGGACCTCTACAAGAACTCTCGATAAGAATCAAATGAACCAGAAACTAGAAAAGCCGCAAAGAGTCCTGTGGCACCTTATAGACTAACAGACATATAGGAGCATGAGCTTTCGGGGTGAATACCCACTTCTTCGGATGCATGCTCCTATATGTCTGTTAGTCTATAAGGTGCCACAAGACTCTTAGTCTGGATCTGTAAAAGCAGCAAACATGGCTACCCCTCTGATACCAGAAACTAGAAATGATTCATATATTTCTCTTCCTGTTTAATACCATCTGGGAAGCCGAACGCTCACACCACTAACACCAGAGTCAAGAGATCATCAGCCTTGATTTCAGTGACCTTTTAACATTTAGTGAGCCCTCAGGAGACAGCGTGGCTGGGGTGAAGGCACCATGGGTGAGGGTCTGGACTGCGCACAGGGCCGGCTCCAGGCACCAGCCGACCAAGCACGTGCTTGGCGCGGCACCTTGTAAGGGGCAGCCAATCTTCGGGTGGCAGGGCAGCGCTCGGGATTTTTTGGTTTGGCGGGGCAGCCCTCGAGGTTTTTTGTTTGTTTGTTTTGGCGGGACAGGGCAGTGCTCGGGGGGAGGGGTTGTTTCGGCGGGGCGGCGCGGTGCTCAGGGGGGTTGTTATGGCGAAGCGGTGCTTTTTTTGTTTTTTTTGTTGGGGCAGCAAAAAAGTGAGAGCCGGCCCTGACAGCACAGAACTCAGGGTCTAGGGAGAGCTATGGTGGCTTTAAGCCACTTTTTCACTTTCCCAATCCTGGGCTCCTCTGTATTAAAGTTACGGCATCTGGCCCAGTCTGTCCCATGGACCACAGCACTGCCCACAATCTCTGCAGGCTGCTGCCTTACCTCCAACGGGCCCCTCCTATTCTTCCCCCCCACATCGGGTCTTTTGAGGGGTGCTTTAAGGCATCCCGTGGCTGTCCTCCTCGCTTCCTTTTCCCCAGCCGACTCTAGAGCCCCGTTACACTGCTCCGGCTCTGTGTAAAGGGGCCAGAGCAGGGGTCAGACTCCCCCCTAGTATTGTTATTAACCTCCGAAGCATTCAGCTCAGACTGACTCTGCTCAGGCTTCTGGAAACATCTAGGTCACACTAAGCAATCGCTGTGGCTTACCAGAGTCATTAGTGTAGTTTCTGCTGCAAGGCCAGCGTATCCTCCCATTAGCTTATTCACTCCCTTCCTAGTAACGACGACAATCATTGTCATTAGTGGTCTTTAATGTTGAGTGTCAAAAGTTTGACCTGGAGACCTATCCTCGCCCAGTGAATATGAGAAAAGTCAACATCTGGAGAGTCCTCATCTCGAGACTTTTGTGGCTGTTGTGGAAAGGACATGATCTCTGTTCTCTTTACCACAGCTTGACATGTTTCCATTGGTTAGAGGTGACGGTAAACACACAGAGAAATGGACTTTTCACAAACAACTGCAGAGCATCGGAAAAATCCTTTGACCTTCCACCCTCCTCCTCCAAAAGAAACGAAGCCGGCAAGCTTGTCCCTTGTCCCCCATAAACCAAGATGGCCAGGTTTGAAACAGCAACGCTCGGGGACTCTGTTATTTTTCCAGTGGACTGCCGTACATTGTAATTAAACAACAAAGTTGAGATGACAAAGTCCATGAACTTTGCTGTGGCACATACCACATTTTACTCATAGTTATCCAATTACTCAGGAGATCTCAGCACACTGGCAATTTTTATCTGGAAACAGAATACCATCTACTGCTACCCGAATTCTCTTAAATCAAGCTGCCAGTGGAAGGGAAATTTTCAGGGAGTATTAAAAGATTCTATGACACCAATAGATCTTCATAGTCTATCATCATCTAGTCCAGGGTTAGGGAGATGTTACAGTGTTAATGCAGAGAACTAAAAATATGGGAAGAAAAATACTTGTTAGAATTTACTACTGTCTTGTTGGCCTAGACTGCCGAGCTGTGCTTTGGCTGCAGGTCCAGCTAAGGGAGGGTCAATACCACATGTTACCAGAGGATAGCAGCTGAGCCTCCATTGCAAGATAGAGCAGCCCACGCCCAAAGTTCAATCACCTGAGAGATGGGAGATTCCCGTTCAAATCCTCTCTCCCACTTTTGTAGAGAAGGGGGAATTGAACCTGGCTTGCCCACGTTCTGGGTGAGTGCTCTAACCACTGGGCTAAAGGGTATAAAGTGGGCACTGTTGCCTCCTCTGGATGGATTTTGAATGGGACCCAGTCCAGCAAGCATGCTCAGGGGCCGCCTACTGGATTGGGCCCCCCATGTGAGTGAGGTGGCCAAACACCTGTCTTCCCCAGTTTGTGGATCATTCTGGGGCTTAAGTAGGTGATAGGCATACAGACATCCGGAGGGAATCATAGAAGATTAGGGTTAGAAGAGACCTCAGGAGGTCATTTATCCCAACCCTCTGCTCAAAGCAGGACCAACCCCAATTAAATCATCTCAGCCAGGGCTTGCCAGGAAGCAGCAGTGTGCATGCTCAGAGCCTGAAACATAGCATCTAGGAAGCTTATACTCAAACTCACTCAGTGCCTGAGTTTTTAAGGTGCTTACAGGGTTTGGGGGCAGTTTTGTGGAGCATCTACACTGCAAATCAAAAACCCCCCAGCAGCAAATCTCAGAGCCTGGGTCAACGGGCTTGGGCTCATGAGGTTCATGCTATGGGACTAAAACTAGCGGTGTAGACATTCCCACCCAGGCTCTGAGCCCCACCTGCTTTGCTGGATTTCAGAGCCCGCGATGGCACATCCACCCTGATATTTTTATCACCACAGCACGAGCCCTGCAAGCCCAAGTCAGTTGACCAGGTTCAGTGATTCACTACCGCATGGGGTTACTTGCAGGGTAGATGTACTCTTAGAGGCCTACATCTGGAGTTTAGCAACCAAAAGTGCCTTTGGGGATCTGGGCTTGAGCGTGTCAGTTCCCCCAAAGCGGAGAATAGCACTGCCCTACCTCACAGGGGCGTTGTGACGCTAAATATGTTACAGTGCCCTGTACTCAGCTGCTATACTAATGATCTTAGCTAGACAGGCGGACTCAGTTTGAGGCCAGCAGAGAGTGAGGGCATGACAAAGTGCAGGGACTCAGCCACTCAGTCAGTCTCCTTGTGAATGGGCTAAAAGAACACAGGGAGGGAGTTCAAGAGGAAGAGAGAGACTGGCCACTAGGGCCTGCCAAAAGCACGTTGTCCGGGAAGAGACACCTTTTCTTCCCACGCCTTTGGAGAAGGGGTAGTACCATTGGAGGACATTGTAAAAGCTGTGATTGCATCAGTATGCAGAAGGTGGTGGAGTGAAGCACTGTAAACTGTACCCTGGTTGCTACACAGGAGGTCTCTGAGCTGTCTGGGAAAAGCAAAGTGTGACAGTCTATACCAATATGTTCACCACTTTTACAGAATTATGACACATTTTGTACAAAGTATGCCTTGTGAGAGATCATTTGAAAACTCATCATCTGCTTAACATTTTTGTCCTGGTACAGGGTGCATACCAACATTGTGTGTGTAAAGTTATAAGATTTTACTGTATGACATTGCTGTAATATATTCCAAGTTAGAAAAACAGGCTCAAAGCAGTTTTTCAGCGACAAAATTACACTGGCGTGCGAGACAGGTATCAACAAAGTCAAGTGAACTATCATGTAGATGAGCGACCATTCTCTGGCAGGGGGGAGGCATGAACAAGAAATTTGCATTTCATCACAAGGACGGTTCAAACCTCACGTCCCCAGAAGTGACTGTTTGTCACCAAGACTCAGCAAGGATGTTTCTAGCACAAGAAATTGAATTATAAAGAGGGGAGAAAAACACTTGACTTCAGTCTCCTTCATCTCTGCTCAGGCCATCAACGGCTCTTAAAGTACTGAACTTGGGGGGTGGAGGGGTGAGTCCTGGCTGGAAGACTTTTCAGCCAGTATGGACTGCTGTAAGCTTAGGGTGAGAACAAAAAAACTTTTGCTTTTAAGTTCACTTGGCTTGTTAGCTTGCATTTTATTTATTTTATAACCAAACCTGACTTCTATGCCTCATTACCTATAGTCACTTAAAATCTTTCTTTTCTTTCTGTAGTTAATAAACTTGTTTCACTGCTTTATCTCACCAGTGTGTTTGGATTAAAGTGTGTGGGGAAACTCCATCTGGGATAAGACAACTAGTGCATATCATTTTCCATTGATGAGATGATGGACTTCAGATGAGCTTGTTTTGTCCAGGAATTTGCTGGGCAGTACAAGACACACATTTCTGGGGGAAAGTCTTGGACTGGAGAATCTGCTGGTGTTCTTCTGCAGCATAATTCATGAGTGGCTAGCTAGTAGCACTCAATACTGGGTAGCTGGGAGCAGGTTACATGCTGGAGGCTGTGTTACCTGGCCAGGCGTGGCAGTTCACTGGTAAAGCAGTGTAAAAGGCAGCCCAGGTTGGAGAACTGAAGAGACACAGCTATGCAGCAGTCATACCCTGACGAGTGTCCTACAGAGAGGATGGGAGCAGAGGGTGTCCTGCCACGGGAGGGCTTGGCTCGCACCTCACACAACGGGACCTGTTTTGGTTGCGGCCCCTCAGCACTACCGTCATACAAGTAACAAAACTATGTGAGTGAGTTTGGCGTCAAGCCAACATGAGATGGGAACTCCGCCCCGAATGTCTTCCACTGACCGCTGGCTGTTGAAATGAGTCCAGGATCCCTGCCCAGATTCCAGGAGACAGCAGGTGTCCACAGCACAAAACCACTACCACGTTTGGCCTTAAGCAGCATCTTCATTTGCTGTCTCAGAAAGCAGTGCAAGATAGTAGATTCCTAAAGTACCAGGCTGGGAGCTGGGGAGATTTGGCTAGTGTCTTTCTCTGTGTGATACATGAGTGGCTCTGGGAGCATTCATGAAATCCAGCTCGGTGTGGGGCACCATATCCGGTTGTACTGAATGGTAACAGCCCCTGGAAGGGTTTGCTGCTTGCCACCAGTAAGGCATTGTGAGCGACAACCCAGTATAGTGAGAAAAGGGGGCACAGAAGTCCCACAGTCCCAGGTTGCACCCCGGGGATCCTGTCACAGCCTCTCAACTCTTCTTTAGTACATGAGACATCATTTATTTGGGACACAAATTTCCCTTTTCCCTGGTGTTATCTTACGGCTTTTTCCTGCCAGTTTTACATCAGAAATATTAAATCTTGCATATGAGGCTATCGGAAGTGCAAACGTAATGCAACACCCCTGGCTGGGGTGTTGGGAGCAGGGATCGAACCCAGCATGAACCTGAGATCTCTGGATCAACAGCCAGGAGTCTCTTCTGACTGAACTAAAAGACCCAGGCAGATCTTTGCTCAAAAGCTGTACAGCCTCATACAACTCCATGTGGGCCAGCCACTAGAGGGGGACAGAGAGCTACACGGTATAAGCCTGAGATGCACACTCCCCCTGCAAGGGAAGGTCATCCTGACATTCAGAGTTCCACTGCAGCTCAGATCCTGGTACAGGCCACCACTTTGATAACACAATACTTGTAGATGGATTGTCACTAGTAGGACTCAAACCCAGACCTTCTGCATCTACCGTCAATAAACCTTTACCCTCTCAGCTAAAACCCCAGCAATAGGCAATAGCAAACTCATAAACATCTATGCAGTCCAGGCACTAGGAGGGGACAGAGAACCATGTTATACAAGCATAAGGTTACAAAAAATAAACATCAACATTAAAAACCCTACTAAGTTCTTGGCCTTCTTGATTTCTGGTGGCAATGAGTTCCACAGGCTAAAATTGTGTGGTTCATAAGAAATGTAGACTAAACCTCATTGAATTGGGTAGAGGATAGATATGGACATAACACGTGTTAAATAAAAGAACCCAACATTATTTGTTTTTTTTTGTTGTCTACTTCCCTTGGGGTATACATCACATATGTAAAAGGGGCGCACGCTGGCAAGGTAGCATGAGTACACTGTTCTATGTGTCAACAGGAGATGTTAATCTCCAGTAGTTCAGGACCATCCACTAGCACCAAATTCATTTTCAAATATATATTAAAAAACACACCTACCCAGCCCGGTCAGGCATGGTCTACATTTCTCATTTCCTTATGTAAATGGGTCAAGTGTTTTAAGCACACTTGGCCTGTGGAACTCATTGCCACAATGATCACTGAGGCCAAGAGCTTAGCAGGATTTAGAAAAGGTACTGAACACTTCGAATGAAAACGATTTGTTAAGCTCTCTGGGGCAGGGACCATTGTTTTTTGCTCTGTGTTTGTCCAACATCTCGCACAATGAGATACTGGTCCGTGACTGGGGCTCTTAGCTGTTAGTGTCATAATTAATAATGATAATAACCACAGCTATACTGATAGAATTTCTGTTTAAAGTTTGGAAGGGATATAAATCAACATGCCTCAGGGTATAATCCAACCTGTAACTCCTGGAGGCTAGGAAGGAACTTTCCCTGTGGGTTGGTTATTCCATAATTGGCCACTATGGGGCTTTTCCCAATTCACTTGCAGCATCTGTTATTGGGCATTGTCGCAGGCTAGATGGGCAAATGGTATCTCCAAAATTGCCTCTCCAATATTCCTACTATAAGAAAAGCATTAGCTTTGAAAAGTACCCACGGTAATGACGCGTGTTCCTTTCTTTATGTCAAGTGCACTGGCTACTTAATGCTTAAATCCAACTAACTGAACGCAGAGAGGGAGAGCATTTTTTAGCCTTCTTCCATGGCATCTACTGGATTTGGGTCTCCTGGCCATTTAATATCCCCTCATGGCTAATAAATAACTGTACATAACCAGTCATTAAAAGAAAAGAAAAAACATAACACTGACAAATATTTTGAGGTGAGATACTGCAAAGAGGCCCTTTGCTTGGGTAAAAATGCTTGATCAGTTGCATTTTTTACTAAAAAATGTGGGTGGTTTTCAAATACAGGAAAGAAAACACAACGGCTTGTGGTGATATTTTCCACCAGAAAGATGCAGCTTTAAGGGCTTTTGGTTTCCAAATGCCTACACCTACTTTGAAGGGCCTCCTGTGCTGTAGAAGGCAATGCCCAATTAGCTGTGCATGTAGAGTGAAGTGGCAGCAGTCAGACACGCCAGTCACACACATTGCAATGGACGCTCTGCATCAACTGCCACCAAAGCTTCAACGTCATGCAGCCCAATGTGATCGGCTCTGATGAGAAACCGTGCAACCTGCATTACTCCTCCAATTCATAGACACAGAGCCCACGGGTCCTTTCTTTCTGTAACACCCACCCTCCTCTTGACCATGACCAGGGATCTCTAGAGCTAAAGCCAGGAGCATGTATAGATTGAGCTGGGGAACTACATCCCGAGGCTGGTAGCAGTAGCAGACTCACTGCCTCAGTGGGTCAGGCACAGAGGGGGACCAAAAACACACACAGACAAGTGAGTTAGACTTGCGCATTGAAATCTCCCATTGACCCCATTGCGAGTTTTGCCCTAATATAAAACGTAGCTTTGGGCCTGAAGAAGTCTGCTGCCAACTCTCACCTCCACCGCAGCACCTGCTGATGTAAGGTCAGTTTAGGGTCTTTCCTTTCAGCTAAATAGTGACGGCTCTGTGATCCCTTCCATTTCCAGATCAGGAATGATCTGCAGATTTAGAAGGCTGAGTCCCCCTGGCTTATTCTATGTGGGGTGCCAGGGGCAGATCAGTGACAGTGTGGGTGCTATTGAAAAGAAATAATAAAATGGTAATAATGATCAACCACTGATTAGACTGCAAACGCTTCAGGGCCGGGACAGCGTTGTATAAAGCGCCAGGCACGTGTCCCGCGCTATATAAAACTCAAAATTTGGTTTTCTGCAGCTCTCCTTTAGTTTTGGATGCCAAGGAAACCTTTATGTCCTGACCGCTTATGATACCAAAAGCCAATATAATACACCCTGATGTGGACAAGAAGGCGGAATACGTAACTTAATGGAATGAGCGCAGCTAAAATGCGAGATTGTCAGTCTCATGAGATGCCATTTGCGTTCCCCGAGTTGATCTTTGTTTCAGTAACAAGAAAATGATTGTACTTGATTGAAATTGGTCGAGTGTATGTCAGAGGACGGGGGCAATTGGAAGGTTGTACAATTATTTACTCCCTGACTTCCAAAAGCCAAATAGTCTTTTCTTTTCCTCGAGCTCCCTTTTGGGCTTGCCGGGATGATATTTTAGGAAACCTCAGTTAGGGTGATACAATAGCACCTAGCATCTACAGCAGCATTCAAACAACCATCCCGGAGTGCTTTAAACTCAGACCTAAAGCTGCCGAATGATTCATTTTGAAAATGCTGAAGAGCACATTGCCCCTTCTAAGGCCGGATTTGGGAGATCTGACAGACAATTGCTCCTTACGTCAAATGTCAACGATTCGCCCCAGCAAAAGTGCAAGGGGATTTAGGTCTTGCAGCACCTCACCCTTAGACACCCTGTCAGCTAGTAGAATCCTCAGCGCCCTGGCTCCCTGTACCATGCATCAGGAGATACAGATGCCTAAGGAAGGTGTTCTCAGAAGCCAGTAAACTGAGTGAAGAACTGCCTAAGCTACCCGGGAGTGAAATGCAAAGGAAAGGGGCAGGGTCTAAACCCCACCCCTGGGATATATTTATGCACCTAATTCCTATTAATCTGGAGTTCCAAACATCTGATGGATGGGCCAGAGAGATGCATCCCCTGGTGTCCAGTCCCAGCTTCTGGCCGTCAGAGGTTTAGGGACACCCGGAACATGGGGTTGCATCCTTGACCATCTTGGCTAATAGCCACTGATGGACCTACCCTCCATGAACTTATCTAATTCCTTTTTGAACTCAGTTATACGTTTGGTCTTTTCAACATCCCTTGGTAACTCGTTCCACAAGTTGACCATGCATAGCGTGAAGAAGTCCTTCCTTTTGTTTGTTTTAAACCTGATGCCTATTAATTTCATCAGGGGACCCCCTGGTTCTTTTGTTATGTGAAGGGGCAAATCATTCTTCCGTATTCACTTTCTTCACACTATTCATGCTTTTATAGACCTCTATCATATTCCCCCTTAGTTGTTTCTTTTCTAATCTCAACAGTCTCAGTCTTTTTAATCTCTCCTTTTATGGAAGCTGTTTTCTTAATTGTTTATGTTGCCCTTCTCTGTGTCTTTTACAATTCTAATGTATCCTTTCTGCGATGGGGCAACCACAACTGCACACAGTATATAAGGTGTGGGTGTACCATGGATTTATATAGTGGCATTGTGATATTTATTGTCTTATTATCTATCCCTTTCCTAATGATTCCTCATATGATGTTTGCTTTTTTGACTGATGCTAGACATTGAGCAGATATTTTCAGAGAACTCTCCATGATGACTCCACGATTTCTTTCTTGAGTGGTAACAGCTAATTTTGACCCCAGCGTTTTGTGTGTATAGTTAGGATTATGTTTTCCAATGTGCATTACTTTGTATTTATAAGCATTGAATTTCATTTACCATTTTGTTGCCCACTCACCCAGTTTTGCGGAATCCCTTTGTAACTCTTTGCAATCTGCTTTGGACTTAACTATCCTAAGTAATTTTGAATCATCTGCAAACTACTACCTCACTGTTTACCCCTTTTTCCAGATCATTGATGAGTATGTTGAACAGCATTCATCCAGGTTCAGATCTTTGGGAGACACTGCTATTTATCTCTCTCCACTGTGAAAACTGACCATTTATTTCTACCCTGTGTTTCCTATCTTTTAAACAGTGAGAAGACCTTCCCTCTTATATCATGACTGCTTACTTTGCATAAGAGCCTTTTGTGGCAGACCTTGTCAAAGGCCTTCTAAAAGTTCAAGTATACAATATCCACTGGATCACCCTTGTCCACATGTTTGCTGACCCTCTCAAAGAATTCTAATAGATTGGTGAGGCATGATTTGCCCTTACAGAAGCCATGTTGACTCTTCCCCAACATATTGTGTTCATCTATGTGTCTGATAATTGTGTTCTTTACTATAGTTACACCCAATTGGCCCAGCACTGAAGTTGGGTTTACTGGCCTGTACTTGCCAGGATCATCTCTGGAGTTTTTTTTAAAAATCGGCATTACATTAGCTATCCTCCAGTCATCTAGTACGGACGCTGATTTAAGTGATAGATTACTTATCACTGTCAGTAGTTCTGTAGTTTCATATCAGAGTTTGTTCAGAATTCTTGTGTGAATACCATCTGATCCTGGTGACTTATTACTATTTAATTTATCAGTTTGTTGCAACACTTCCTCTGTTGACATCTCAGTCTGGGACAGTTCTTCAGATCTGTCAAGTAAAAAGAATGGCTCAGATGTGGGAATCTCCCTTATATTCTCTGCAGTGAAGACTGATGCAAAGAATTCATTTAGTTTCTCCTCAACAGCCTTTTGTCTTCCTTGAGTGCTCCTTTAGCACCTTGATCATCCAGTATCCCCACTGATTGTTTGGTAGGCTTCTGCTTCTCATGTACTTAAAAAAAATTGCTGTTAGATTTTCTCTCTTTTGCTAGTTGCTCTTCAAATTTTCTTTTGGCCTGTCTAATTATACTTTTACACTGGACTTGTGAGAGTTTACGCTCCTTTCTATTTTCCTCCTCAGAATTTATCTTCCAAATTTTAGAGGATGCCTTTTTGTCTCTGCTTCGTTTACTCTGTTGTTTAGCCATGGTGGCATTTCTTTTTGGTCCTCTTCATTTTATTATTATTATTACTATTATTAAAATTATTAGGAACATATATGTAGTTTGAGCCTATATTATGGTGTTTTTAAAAAGTTTCCATGCAGTTTTCAGGCATTTAACTCTTGTGGCTATTCCATTTCATTGAGCTAGCGTCCTCATTTTTGTATAGTTCCTCTTTTTGAAGTTAAATGCTTCTATGGTAGGTTTATTTGGTGTTTGCCCTCCTATAAGGATGTTAAATTTAATTGCATTATGGTCTCTATTACTGAGAGGTTCAGCTATATTCACCTCTTGGACCAGATGCTTTGTGCCATTTAGGACTAAGGGTATGTCTACACTACGGGATTAATCCGAATTTAGATAATTCGGATTTGAGAAACAGGTTGTATAAAGTCGAAATGAGTGCGGCCACACTAGCACAGTAATTCGGTGGTGTGCGTCCAAGTACCAGGGCTAGCGTCGATTTCTGCACCGTTGCACTGTGGGTAGCAATTCCATAGCTATCCCATAGTTCCCGCAGTCTCCTGCGCCCATTGGGATTGTGGGTTAAGATCCCAGTGCCTGATGGGACAAAAAACATCGTCGCAGGTGGTTCTGGGTACAGCCTCACTTCCTCCCTCCCTCCCTCCCTGCATGAAAGCAACGGACGGCAGACAACCATTTTCGCGCCTTTTTTCCTGGGTGGGTGAACACTGCAGACTCCATACCACGGCAAGCATGGAGCCCGCTGAGGTCAAGACAGCACTCATGAATATTGCAAACACCTCGCGCGTTCTCGTGGAGTTTATGCTCAGCCAGGACCAGAAAAACGAGGCGAGGAGGCAGCGGCGGCGGCAGCGCAGCGACAAGCATGATGAGGACATGGACACGGACACGGACACAGAATTCAGTGAAACCACAGGCCCCGGTGCTTTGGAGATCATGTTGTTAATGGGGCAGATTCTATCCATGGAACGCCGATTCTGGGCAAGGGAAACAAGCACAGACTGGTGGGACCGCATAGTGTTGCAGGTCTGGGACGATTCCCAGTGGCTGCGGAACTTTCGCATGCGTAAGGGCACTTTCATGGAACTTTGTGACTTGCTGTCTCCTGCCCTGAAACGCCAGAATACCAAGATGAGAGCAGCCCTCACAGTTGAGAAGCGCATGGCGATAGCCCTGTGGAAGCTTGCAACGCCAGACAGCTACCGGTCAGTCGGGAATCAATTTGGAGTGGGCAAATCTACGGTGGGGGCTGCTGTGATGCAAGTAGCCAAAGCAATCACTCAGGTGCTGCTACGAAAGTTAGTGACTCTGGGAAATGTGCAGGCTATAGTGGATGGTTTTGCTGCAATGGGATTCCCTAACTGTGGTGGGGCAATAGACGGAACCCATATCCCTATCTTGGCACCGGAGCACCAAGCCACCGAGTACATAAACCGCAAGGGGTACTTTTCAATGGTGCTGCAAGCACTTGTGGATCACAAGGGACGTTTCACCAACATCAACGCGGGCTGGGCGGGAAGGGTTCATGACGCTCGCGTCTTCAGGAACACTACTCTGTTTAAAGGGCTGCAGCAAGGGACTTACTTTCCGGACCAGAAAATAACCGTTGGGGATGTTGAAATGCCCATAGTTATTCTTGGGGACCCAGCCTACCCCTTAATGCCATGGCTTATGAAGCCATACACAGGCAGCCTGGACAGGAGTCAGGAGCTGTTTAACTACAGGCTAAGCAAGTGCAGAATGGTGGTAGAATGTGCATTTGGCCGTTTAAAAGGTCGCTGGCGTTCATTATTGACTCGCTCTGACCTCAGCCAAAGAAATCTCCCCATTGTTATTTCTGCTTGCTGTGTGCTCCACAATCTCTGTGAAAGTAAGGGGGAGACCTTTATGGCGGGGTGGGAGGCTGAGGCAAATCGCCTGGCTGCTGATTACGCGCAGCCAGACACCAGGGCGATTAGAAGATCACACCATGAAGCGCTGTGCATCAGAGAAGCTTTGAAAACCAGTTTCATGGCTGGCCAGGCTACCGTGTGAAATATCTGTTTGTTTCTCCTTCATGAAAACCCTCCCCCTTTACTGACTGATTTTCTGTAAGGAACCCACCCTGCCCCTTCCCCCAGCTTTCTTTCAAACCAAATAAAGTCACTATCATTTAAAAATCATTTATTCTTTATTAATAGATTAGAAAAAGAGGGAGGGAACCCGGGTGGTATTTGGGAGGAGGATTGCTGGGAAGGAAAAAGCCACAAAGAAAAGGTTAAAAAAATGACAGCCTTTTGCTTGGGCTGTCTACTGGGGTGGAATGGGAAGGTGTACGGAGCCTCCCCCCCCGCGTTCTTACACGTCTGGGTGAGGAGGATACGGAACATGGGGAGGGGGAAGGGTGGAACAGGGGCTGAAGCGGCAGTCTGTTTTCCAGCAGCCGTTCCTGAACCTCCACCAGACGCCGGAGCAGCCCCAGCGTTGCATCCTTCATCCTCTGGTCTTCCTGCCGCCATCTCTCATCTCGATCGTCTCTCCTCTCCTCACGTTGGTCCCTCCTCTCCTCACGTTGGTCCCTCCTCTCCTCACGTTCACTGACTTCTTTCCTATACTTTGAAACTGTTTCCTTCCACTCATTCAGATGAGCTCTGTCACTCCTGCTGGATTGCATAATTTCAGAAAACATGTCCTCCCGCGTCTTCTTCTTACGACGCCTTATCTGTGATAACCTTCGGGATGGAGGAGGGAGGCTTGAGGAATTTGCAGCTGCTGTAGGGAGGGGAAAAAAGAGAGAATTGTTTTAAAAGCTACATTTTGCAGAACAATGCTTATACTCTTTCACGGTGACCAACACTGTTCACATTACATAGCACATGTGATTTCTGTGCAAGGTCGCATTTTGCCTCTTAATGCTGAGTGCTTGTGGCTTTGCTGCTAGAGATCACAGGTCTGGGCAACAGAATTCGGCTTGCATGCGGCCATGGTAAGCCATTGTTTTACAGCTTCTGCACCCTCCTTTCCCACATACCAAGCATAGCCTGTAGAGTGCTGCAGAAGCCTGGCCAATCTCAGCCAGTTGGGGGGGGGGGCAGTGTGGGGGGGCTTGTCTGGGCCCCTTCAGGCAAGTAGAGTGCTTTTTCTGTTTTTCTGTTAACATTCAGCAGCACCAGAAAACAAACTAACCCCCCCCCCCCCGCCATGAATTCTCTGGGATGATCACGGTACCCCTCCCCCCACCGCATGGCTGGTATCAGGGAAGATCCCTGCAGGCACCAAACTACCCCCCCCCCCCGCCGCCGACCCCCCCCCCTCGCCATGAATTCTCTGGGATGATCACGGTACCCTCCCCCCACCGCGTGGCTGGTAACAGGGAAGATCCCTGCTAGCCAAACGCGGAAAACTTCAGGGCCAATTTCCCATCTGCGCTTGGCTAACTGCAGGGAAGGATTTATTTTCCACCACAGGCAAACAGCCCAGTAGGAACGGCCACCTCTGTCCCCTTAATTAAGTTCCCGTATTTCAACCAGGTTACCAGGAGTGATATCACTCTCCTGAGGATTACACAACAAGATAAAGAACGGATGTTGCTTGAATGCCAGCAAACACCGGGACCATACGCTGCCAGGCTTTGTCAGGCAATGATACCAGATTACTTGCTGCAAGCATGGCGTGGTCAAGTGTCCTACCATGGAGGAGGGAATAAGGATGCCTTAAAGAATAAAGAAACCTTCTGGCAAGGCTTTCGGAGTACCTCCAGGAGAGCTTCATGGAGATGTCCCTGGAGGATTTCCGCTCCATCCCCAGACACGTTAACAGACTTTTCCAGTAGCTACAGACTTTTCCAGTAGCTGAACTGACCGCGAATGCAAAGTCAGGCAAAGTAATCATTAAAAACCGTTTGCTTTTAAAACAAGTTTTATATTTTAAAAGGTAAACTCACCTGAGGTCCCTTCCATGGGGTCAGAGTCTTGGGTACTGGCTTGGGAGGCTTGGGAGGGTACTTCAGTCAGGGTGATAAAAAGATCCTGGCTGTTGGGGAGAATGGAGTGCTGTGTGCTCTCTGCAAGCTCATCCTCCTCCTCCTCCTCCTCTACCCCATCGGCAGAATCCTCAGGCGTCGAGACTATCCCCGACCCAGAATCCACGAACAAAGGTGGGGTAGTGGTGGCAGCCCCCCCTAGAATTGCATGCAGCTCGGCGTAGTAGCGGCATGTCCGCGGCTCTGACCCGGAGCGACCGTTTGCCTCCTTTGTTTTTTGATAGGCTTGTCTGAGCTCCTTGACCTTCACGCGGCACTGCTCAGAGTCCCTATTGTGGCCTCTCTCCATCATGCCCTTGGAAATTTTTTCAAAAGTTTTTGCATTTCGTCTTTTAGAACGAAGTTCTGCAAGCACTGAATCCTCTCCCCATACAGCGATCAGATCCAGTACCTCCCTCACGGTCCATGCTGGTGCTCTTTTTCGATTATCAGCCTGCATGGTTACCTGTGCTGATGAGGTATCTGTGGTCACCTGTGCTCTCCACGCTGGGCAAACAGGAAATGAAGTTCAAATGTTCGCGGGGCTTTTCCTGTCTACCTGGCCAGTGCATCCGAGTTCGGATTGCTGTCCAGAGCGGTCACAATGATGCACTGTGGGATAGCTCCCGGAGGCCAATACCATCGAATTGCGGCCACACTAACCCTAATTCGAATTGCTAAAATCGATTTTGGCGCTACTCCGCTCGTTGGGGTGGAGTACAGAAATCGATTTAAAGGGCCCTTTACATCGAATTAAATGGCGTCGTTGTGTGGACGGTTACAGGGTTAATTCGAATTAAAGCTGATAAATCCGAATTAAAGTCGTAGTGTAGACCAGGCCTAAATCAAGAATTGCCTCTCCCCTTGTGGGTTCCAGGAGTACCTGCTCCAAAAAGCAGTCATTAATGGTGTCTAGAAATTTTGTTTTTGCATCCTGTCCTGAGATGACATGTATCCAGTCAATATGGGTATAGTAGAAATCCCCCAATATTATTGGGGTTTCTGTTTTGGTAGCCTCTCTAATATCCCTG
Organism: Malaclemys terrapin pileata; assembly: GCF_027887155.1. Classification (NCBI taxonomy): domain Eukaryota; kingdom Metazoa; phylum Chordata; order Testudines; family Emydidae; genus Malaclemys; species Malaclemys terrapin. The sequence goes on along the minus strand of NC_071505.1, from coordinate 10,827,222 downwards.
AGCATTTCATAATCGCTGTCATCATCCTAGTCAAGTGGTCGGTAATATATTCCTACTGTTATACTTTTATTATCCAAGCATGACATTTTTGTACACAGAGATTCTGTGGTACCATTTGATTCATTTAAGATTTAAGGTGCCACAAGTACTCCTGTTCTTCTTTTTAAGATTTTTGTTATATTTGACTCTGTGTTTGCTTTCACATATATATTGTCAATCCCTCACCAGCACGATCTACTCTGTCATTCCTATATATTTTGTACCCTGGTAGTACTATGTTCCATTGATTATCATCATTCAAACAACTTTCTGCCTTCTGATGTTCTCTGATGCCCACAATATCAGTATCTTCATTTAATACCAGGCACTCAAGTTCACCCATCTTAGTTTTTAGACTTCGAGCATTTGCATACAAGCATTTATCAAATTTGTCAATATTTAATTGTCTGCCTTCATGTGATGTAACTGAATGAAACTCTTTTTCCACTTGGCTGTTTCTCTTCAGCTCCTACCTGTACCTTTATCAACTTCTATCCCCTCCTCTTTACTAGGATATAGAATATCCACTTTAATAAATCCTCCCCTAAGTGATGTCTCTGTCTGAATTGTGTGCTCCTCCACATCAGTTGACTTTCCCCCAGTTTAAAAACTTCTCTACAACCTTTTTATTTTTGCATGCCAGCAATCTGCTTCTGTTTTGGTTTAGGAGGAGCCTATCCTTCCTGTATAGTCTTCCCAACAGGTTCCCCACTTCCTAATATATTGAAATCCCTCCTCCAAACACCATTGTCTCATCCACTCATTGAAACCCTGCAGTTCTGCCTGTCTCACAGTCCCTGCACAGGGAACTGGAAGCATTTTGGAGAATGCTACCATGAAGGGACTGGAGTTTAATCTCTGACCTAATAGCCTAAATTTGGCCTCCAGGATCTCTCTCCTACCTTTCCCTACCTAGGTACCATGACCATTGGCTCCTTCCCAGAACTGCACATAAGTCTATCTACAGGTTTTGAGAGGTCCACAACCTTCAACCCTAGCAGGCAATTCACCACGCAGTTCTCCCGGTCATCACAAACCCAACTATGTATATGTCTAATAATGGAATCCCGCATTATAATTACCTCTCTCCAGGGCTGACGAGAGTGGGGGGAAGCTGGTACAAATTACCGGGGCCCGGCAGTCCGGAAGGGGGCCCGAGGCCCAGCTTCCCCGGTTTTGCCGGCCCTGTTTAGCCGGTCCACCATTGCTGGGAGGCCCGAAAAAAAATTTTCACCGGGGCCCGAACCCGCTCTCAGCCGCCCTGCCTCTCTCTTCTTAATAACAAAGGTTCCCTCCCCCAGAGGGATCTCTTCAGTGTGAAAGGACACTATGACATCATTTGGAAGGAAGGTCCCAATCATGGGATGGTTTCTTTCCACTCCAGTTTGCTATTCTCCTTCTCTGAAACTTCCATCCTCCTCAACAGCACAGAGACCATCAAACTGGGGACGGGACCGGTGTCCTGAAAGTCTCATCTGTGTACATCTCTTTCTCCCTTAGCACCTCCAGTTCAGGCATTCTGATCTCAAGAGCCCATATTCGGTCTCTGGGGCCCATGAGTTGCTTGCACTAAATGCACACATACACTGCCTGCCCACAAGGTAGGTAATCCTACATGTGGCATTCAGTGAAATAAACTGGGCAGCCTTCCTTCTGCTTATGGACTTCCGCCTGAATTATTTTTATTCTTGTGGCGGGGGGGTGTTTCTTTGTTCTTTGTTTTGTTGCTATTGTTTGGGTTTGGGGAGGTTGTTATTGGACTACATTTACAGAGCATTAAGTGTATCTGGCTTTCATGTTTTCTCTCTAAACTTCCTCTCCCTGTTTGCTGTTCCTGTTCACTAGCTCCTCCTAACTTGCACCCAAGAGTTTTAAAAGAGTTGGCTGAGGAGCTCACTGGACTGTTAATGCTGGTTTTCAATAAGTCTTGGAACAGAGGCTAGGACTTTTCAGCTTGGAAAAGAGGAGACTAAGGGGGGATATGATAGAGGTATATAAAATCATGAGTGATGTGGAGAAAGTAGATAAGGAAAAGTTATTTATTTGTTCCCATAATACAAGAACTAGGGGCCACCAAATGAAATTAATGGGCAGCAGGTTTAAAACAAATAAAAGGAAGTTCTTCACACAGCGCACAGTCAACTTGTGGAACTCCTTGCCTGAGGAGGTTGTGAAGGCTAGGACTATAACAGCATTTAAAAGAGAACTGGATAGATTCATGGAGGTTAAGTCCATTAATGGCTATTAGCCAGGATGGGTAAGGAATGGTGTCCCTAGCCTCTGTTTGTCAGAGGGTGGAGATGGATGGCAGGAGAGAGATCACTTGATCATTACCTGTTAAGTTCACTCCCTCTGGGGCACCTGGCATTGGCCACGGTCGGTAGACAGGATACTGGGCTAGATGGACTTTTGGTGTGACCCAGTACGGCTGCCCTTATGTTCTTATATGTAATACTGGGGAAGTTCCAGAAGATGGAAAGGGTATTTAAAATATTTTAAAAAGGGTAAACAGGATGATCTGGGTAATTATAGGCCTGTGAGTCTGACATCAGTCATAGGCAAGATAATGGAGCAGCTGATAAGGGACTTCATGAATAAAGAATTGTGGGAAGATAATATAATGAATGCCAATCAACATGGGTTTATGAAAAATAGATGCTGGCAAACAAATTTGATATTTTTATGAGATTATAAATTTGGTTGACAAAGGAATGGTGTTGATGTCATAGATTTAGACTTTCTTAAGGCATTTGACTTTGTACTGCACACCATTTTGATTAAAAAAACCGAAAGATCTAAAATGAACATGGCACATATTACATGGATTAACAGCTGGCTTGCTGATTGGCCTCCAAATGTAATTGTAACCAGAGAATCATCGTCAAATGGCTGTGCTTCTAGTGGAGTCCTTCAGGAATCAATGCTTGGCCATACCTTATTTAATATTTTTATTAATGACCTGGAAGGAAACATAAAATTGTCACTGATAAAGTTTGCAGATGACACAAAAACTGGGGGAGTGGTGATGGGAAGAACTGCTCACTGAAATAGAGTGATATGGATCGCTAGGTATGCTGGGTGCAAGCAAACAATAGGCATTTTCATACAGCTAATGCATGTATTAGCTTACAGGATGGGGGGCTTTATCCTTTTAATGACTGAAAAAGATTTGGGATAATCAGCTGAAGGTGAGCTCCCAGTCCGCTGTGGCCAAAAGTGCTAACGTGATCCTGGAATGCATAAACAGGGGAATCTTGAGTAGGAGTAGAGAGGTTATTTTTAGGGCTGTCAAGCGATTAAAAAAATTAATCGCGATTAATCACATGATTCAAATAATTAATCGTGATTAATTGCACTGTTAAACAATAATAGAATACCATTTATTTAAAAAATTTGGAATGTTTGCTGCATTTTCAAATATATTGATTTCAAGTATAACACAGAATACAAAGTGGACAGTGCTCCCTTTATATTTATTTACAAATATTTGCTCTGTAAAAAAAACAAAAGAAATAGTATTTTTCAATTTACCTAATACAAGTAATATAGTGCAATCTCTTTATCATGAAAGTTGAACTTACAAATATAGAATTATGTCCAAAAATCTGCATTAAAAAATAATGTAAAATTTTAGAGCCTGCAAGTCCACTCGGTCCTATTTCTTGTTCAGCCAATCGCTCAGACAAACACGGTTGTTTACATTTGCAGAAGATAATGCTGCCCGCTTCTTGTTTACAATGTCACCTGAAAGTGAGAACAGGCATTCTCACGGCACTGTTGTAGCTGGCATCGCAAGATATTTACATGCCAGATGCACTAAAGATTCATATGTCCCTTCATGCTTCAACCACCATTCCAGGGGACATGCGTCCATGCTGATGATGGGGTCTGCTCGATAACTATCCAAATCAGTGCAGACCGACACATGTTCATTTTCATTATCTGAGTCAGATGCCACCAGCAGAAGGTTGATTTTCTTTTTTGGTGGTTCCGTAGTTTCCGCATAGGATGTTGCTCTTTTAAGACTTCTGAAAGCATGATCTACACCTCGTCCCTCTCAGATTTTGGAAGGCACTTCAGATTCTTAAACTTTGGGTCGAGTGCTGTAGCTATCTTTAGAAATCTCACATTGGTATCGTCTTTGTGTTTTGTCAAATCTGCAGTGAAAGTGTTCTTAAAATGAACATGTGCTGGGTCATCATCCGAGACTGCTATAACATGAAATATATGGCAAAATGCTGGTAAAATAGATCAGGGAACATACAATTCTCTCCCCAAGGAGTTCAGTCACAAATTTAATTAACACATTTTTTTTTTTAACAAGTGTCATCAGCATAGAAGCATGTCCTCTGGAATGATGGCCGAAGCATGAAGGCGCATACGAATGGTTAGCATATCTGGCACGTAAATACCTTGCAATGCCAACTACAAAAATGCCATGCAAATGCCTGTTTTCACTTTCTGGTGACATTGTAATAAGAAGCAGGCAGTATTATCTCCTGTAAATGTAAACAAACTTGTTTGTCTTAGCGATTGGCTGAACAAGAAGTAGGACTGAGTGGACTTGTAGGCGCTGAAGATTTACATTGTTTTGTTTTAACAAAAAAAAATCTACATTTGTAAATTGCACTTTCATGATAAAGAGATTGCACTACAGTACGTGTATGAGGTGAATTGAAACATACAATTTCTTTTGCTTATCATTTTTACAGTGCAAATATTTGTAATCAAAAATAATATACAATTTTATTTCAATTACACCACAGAATACAATATATGTGAAAAAGTAGAAAAACATCCAAAAGTTTTAATAACTTTCAATTCGTATTCTATTATTTAACAGTGAGATTAAAACTGTGGTTAATCCCGATTAATTTTTTTAGTGCGATTAATGTTTTTTTTTTAGTTAATCGCGTGAGCTAACTGCGATGAATCGACAGCCCTCATTATTTTACCTCTGTATTTGGCACTGGTGCGACTGCTGCTGGAATACTGTGTCTAGTTATGGTGTCCACAAGTCAAGGATGATGTTGCTAAATTGGAGAGGGTTCAGAGAAGAGCCACCAGAATGATTAAAGGAATAGACAACATGCCTTATGCCAGGGGATCTCAAACTGGGGGTTGGGAACCTCTCATGGGGTCATGAGGTTATTACATGGGGGGTCGCGAGCTGTCAGCCTCCACCCCAAACCCTGCTTTGCCTCCAGCATTTATAATGGTGTTCAATATATAAAAATGTGTTTTTAATTTATAAGGGGGGGTCACACTCAGAGGCTTGCTGTGTGAAAGGGGTCACCAGTACAAACGTTTGAGAACACAAGAAGCTTGCTCTTAGCTTGACAAAGAGACAGTGAAGGGGTGAGTTGATTATAGTCTATAAATATCTGTATGGGAAACAAATATTGAATAACTGGCTCTTCATTCTAGCAGAGACAGGGAGATTAGGATCCAAGGGCTGGAAGTTGAAGTCAGACAAATTCAAATGTAAAGGGTCCGTTTTTAACCTAGGCGGTAATTAAGCACAGGAACAATTTACCAAGAGTCCTGAAGGAGTCTCCACCACTGATCATTTTTAAATCAAGACGGGCTGTTTCGCTAGACGATCTGCTCTCGGAATTCCCATGGGGAAGTTGTCTTTGCTATATAGGAAGTCCCCTAGAGGGTCACACCGTCCCCTGCTTTCTAGCCTCCTCCGGATCTGTGAATCGCTAGTCACACACTTAGCGCATGATGCTGCCAGGCGCAGGAAATCCACAGAGTGGGGACTGTGCCCCGGGGCTGGGAGGTGACTGAGTCTCCAGCAGAGGGGTGGGGCGGGGGATTCCTTGCCCCGGGGGAGGAGGGATCTGCGAGAGGGGCGGGAAGGTGAGGGGAGACCCAGGGTGGCAGCCAGCCAGGCTCAGCTCCCCACTCACTTCCCCCCGGCAGCGGAGGCGGTGGGTGGATGCGGCAGCTGGGGCACGGCGCGGCGCTCGGACGGGGCAGCCGCTGGGATCGCTGAGCCCCGCTGCGGCCCCGCTCCAGGCGGCGGAGAACAGGTGGGTCCGCGGCGCGTTGCGCGGGGTCCCGGGCTGGGGTCCGGAGCGCGGAGCGGAGTGAGATGCGCGGCAGGGGCTGGCGCTGAGCCGGGAGTGGCGGCTGTGTGTGTGTGTGTGTGTGTGTGTAATGGTGAGCGAGACACACGGGGTGTGTAACTGTGAGTTACAAACGTGTGTATGTGTAGAGGTGACAGTGAGAGACACGCAGGGAGGTGTGTGTCTGTGTGTGTAATGGTGAGAGAGACACACAGAGTGTGTAACTGTGAGTTACAAACGTGTGTATGTGTAGAGGTGACAGTGAGAGACACGCAGGGAGGTGTGTGTCTGTGTGTGTAATGGTGAGAGAGACACACAGAGTGTGTAACTGTGAGTTACAAACGTGTGTATGTGTAGAGGTGACAGTGAGAGACACGCAGGGAGGTGTGTGTCTGTGTGTGTAATGGTGAGAGAGACACACGGGGTGTGTAACTGTGAGTTACAAATGTGTGTATATGTAGTGGTGAGAGACACGCAGGGAGGTGTGTGTGTGATTGTGAGAGATACACACTGGATGTGTGTGAGAAAGAGAGAAACACGGGGGTGTAATTGTGAGTTACACACATGGGTGTGTAATAATGAGAGGTACACATGGGGGTGTACCTGTGAGAGAGACACACAGGGGTGTGTGTATGTACAATAGTCAGAGATACACATGGGGTGTGTGTGAGAGAGACACACACACAGGTGTGTGCAATTGTGAGCGATACACACACAGGGATGAGTGTGTGGATAATGGTGAGAACTACACACAGGGGTGTGTGAGAGAGACACACACAGGGCTGTGTGTGGGTGTAAGGTCAGCGATACACCCGGGGTGTTTGTGTGTGTTATGGTGAGAGATCCACACAGGCAAGAGTGAGAGAGTTTGTGTAGGTGAGAGTGAATGCAATTGTGTGAAGGGGTCTCAGTGTGTTATTGTGAGAGAAGCGTAGAGCGGTGTGTGAGAGAGAAAGAGGATGTGTGTGATTGTGAAAGATGGCTGAAGGCGTGAGTGTGAACATCAGAGGAGAGTGGAAGCATCTGACAGAGAGACACGGATGTGTAACAGTGGGAGCGATCATGTGTATGTACAAACGATGTGATGTTGGAGGGAGTGTGTGTCGGAGAACACATTTGTGTGTGAGGGAGCATGTATGTGTGCGTGCAAGTGAGAGTGCGACACATGAGAATGGGCATCCATGTACATGACACAATGTTGAAGGGTGATGGTGTATGTATGCGACCGTGTGTTGATATGTGAAAGTGTGCGGCTGTGTGTATAAGTGCCAGAGCGTATATATATATGCGTGTGTGTTTGTGTGACCTAGAGTGTTTGTGCCTGTAAAATGTGCATGAGAAAAGGAAGTCTGAAGTTCCAGGAAATTTTAGTGTTTGAATGAGCAGGAACTGAAAAAAAGAAAGTTTTGAGACTGTCTGGGTGTTTTTGTTGTCATTTTTAATAAAATTAAAAAAAAATTCTTAATTTCTCTCTCATTTTGTTCTCATTTTAAAGTGCCGTGCTCAACCCGAAACCTACTCATTTTTTTTAAAAAAGAGCTTAAATTAGTTTCAAGTCCTACATCTGAGGCTCCCCACAAGTTTCTGTGGTTTCATAATCACATTTTCCTGTCTTTAAAAATTGTTTTTCTCTCCCCTGTTGCTGTATGCAATACATAGAATAGGGGGAAATGACTGGCTGTACATGGGGAACAGAGAAAAGGGCTATAAACAGAGTGCTATGGAATGTCCAAAGTAAACAAACTGGAAAAAATAGAGAAAACACTTTCCCCCTTCTAACCTCTTTCATATATAGTAATTTGAGTGCCTCTTTGTGACAATGGCAGGCAACAGATTTTCAGGCAGAAAGTGGGGTTTTGAAGTTGATGGTGTATCTCTGTAAATCATGTTGGCATCCAGCATGTAAGGAGAGGCACTACAAAATAATATTGTGAGAGATTTGAAAGTGTATTTGAGAGGCCTAGAGAAACTAACCAACTCCTGCCTACAGTCTTAGTGTAGTGAGCTGCACTTCCTTTCTCAGGGGGTGGGATTTGAAAACTCAGCCTCCGTCCACTCAATCATGTGACCTTGGTTGTACTGTAACCTTAGAGTGTTGAATGCTAATGAAGTACAGTTAGACTCCTGGACATAGTCAGATCCTTTTGGTCATTGCTTTTGATTGGTGGATACAATACAGTAACTTTTCAATGATACTTTCCTTCATTACAGAGCTACTGACATGCTTTGCAGGGAGAGACTTACATTCTTTTTCCACCAGTGAAATGCTCATTGCAGTAAAAATAACTTGACCAGCTGACAGCCACCCAACTGAGTCATGCTAATAAAAGAGTACTTAATAAGGTTACTAGGGCAGAAAGAGATAAAGTTTCACTGAATTGCGATTTTAAAAACGAGAAATAGAAATGTTTGCAGTTCAGGGGGGGTTGTATTTTGACTTCGATCTTATTGAATTGCCAAACTTGGGTTCCTGTATTAGTATCATGACATTTCTTATTTCAGAAAAATCCTCTTAAGTCTCCACCAAGACAATGGTATGTTTTTTGCACATTCCCGTTAACAGTGGGATGTGTCCTAAAATACCAATCAAGACACTAACAAAAATTGATTGCTCAATGGAGTTGACCATTTAATCTGATAAATGTGGAGCAGACTTGTACTCACTACATATGGTGGTAATTTGAATGGTGCCTTAAAACAGGAGGCTGCCCTAATAATCTCTTCTATGGGGTTAACTCTATTTCCCACCCTCAAGAGTACTTCCTTTCAAGGAAAATCACCTATTCCCAAAGTTCTATGGTCCACACACATTTAGTCTCCTCTGTTCTGCTGTTGTTGAGAATATTTAAGTCGGAAATAAAGACCCATGAAACTGCAGCTATGGAAAAAGTCATCAACACTAAAGAAAGGAATCTCCAGCATTTTAGCTTCCCATCATGAAACATTTTTAGTTTTCCTCATTTTGGGTCTTTGTCATATATCACGTCTGCACGTTGGCAGGTTAAAAGAGATATTTTCCACATTTACCCTTACGTCAAAAGTAGGTTTTAACCTTTGATGAGTGCTTTTTAATTTCTTCTCTTGTTGGTTGGATATTGATCAGAAAAAGCTATATTCCTGGCTGAGTATTATATGGTGTTGTATTAACCATCCCCCATAATTTTATCTGCTTTGTTGTTGTTGGCTTTTTGTTTTCATTTTTATGGATTTAAGTTTGTATCGGTTTAAAAGCTCTGCTCCTGATTCTGCTGTTGACGTTTCTGCAAACCTGTTAAAGAAAGAATTTGTGAGAGTGGACTGCAGTTTTTTGTGCTGGCTTTGCAGATTGATTTTGAAAAACATAAAATAAAAAGAAAGTAAACACATTTGTATGAAGATCTAAAAACTACACCTGTGCATGTACTGCATAGTGCTAACTAGGACCTTGGTCCTACAATCACACATGAGTAACTTTCTGCCTGTGATTAGTACTATTGAACATGAGGGACTTCTTGCCTTACAGTTACTCGTGCATAAGGGTTTGCAGGATCTGGTCCTTGGTTCAAATCAGGAAGTGGCCTGAGTTTAGCAGAAACCATGACCACTTATTTCAATTCTAGTGTATTTGTTCTCCTGTAGCCTATACTCACATCCTGACCAGAATGTTTGATTTCTGATCATAGGGCTTTTGGGAAAGAAAACACTAGCAGAATAACTGCAGATTCTTATTGGTAGCTGGCTTCAAGTGATTATCCATATTATTGTCAGTTGAGGTTAATTTTTGTAATTTTCCTGGCCTGTTGGAGATTTTTAATTTGACACAGACCATGCTACATCCAGCTGCAGAGAAAAAGTTTATTAGTTTTTTGGTACATTTAGAATAAGACCAGGTTGCTCCTGAAATTACACACAGCTGTCCTAGCAGTCAATAACCTCTCCTGTTTTAGTGTTGTCAGATATTAGAGCTATTGTTTTCAAGCAGCTGGTTAGTACAGAATTGTGCTGTCACATTACTCGACTCTTTTGGTACCATATATATTAAAACACAGCCATGCATTTTGGCCTATATCCTACTGCTGGCTCATCAGGGCACATGTGGCCTGAAAGGCTGCATACCGGAAGTGTTAAGGGTATGGAATACCTGTGCAGAGACAGGTTGAAGGGAATACCCATGTATACCACGAAGCTGCCACTTTTCTCCAGGGTAATTAGTCAGTGTGGTCCAGTGGGTAATACACTGGACTAGATCTTAGGAGATTTGGCTTCTAGTTCAAACCCACTGGGTTACTTTAGGCAAATGGCTTCTGATTTCCGTGTCCTTGTCTGTAAACTGAAATTACTGATACCTTCTTTGTAAAGTGCTTTGAATCTACAGATGAAAAGAGCTAGGTAGTATTTTTATTATTTTCAGGAAGGGTTATTTCTAAGTCACCTTGCAACTCCTTTTTGACCATACAGGTGTTCAAATAAATGAATGCATGCATTTTTATTTTATTTTTACTTTATTTTGCAATGGGAAAAGTGTATCTTTTTTTCCCTACGCTCCATATGCTTAAGAACACCTGACCCCCTTTTTCTTCAAGCCTTCAGAACAAATCTACCATTGGAGAGAGCCCCCAAGCATGGAAAATGTTAGTCCAAGAGATGAAAGTTTCCAAATGACTAGAGGATAAGACGGGAAATCATTATGAATCCTTAATCATTGCAGCCTGCTCTATAATTAGCACAGAGGTTAACTGAGACTCAGGCCTAATAAGGCACCTTTTCGAAACTCAAGCAGTATAGTAAAGGTAGGGAGAAAGAGCCTTAATATTTCTACCTGCTTTAAGACACCTTAACACTGCTAAAGCAGGGAGGAAGGATGGTCTAGTGGATAGCACATTGGCACTAGGATCAGTGGGTTCATTTTCCCCCTCAGTTACAGACTCCCTGTGTGGTCTTAAACAAATCATTCAGTCATCCCCTAGCTGCAAAATGGGGATATTTCCTTATCTTACAGGAAAGCTACGAAAGCTTGTAAGGTGCTTGGATACTTTGGTGAAGGAAAGAAGGCCAAGTGAGCCTTCTGGTTTCAAACAGCCTTCGGAAACCTGAGAATTAAGGCCATCACTTTTACGAAGGCGTCTCAATGGGACTGCTCATGAATTTAAAGTGAAGTCTGGATGTAAGCGTTTTGCTGTATCAGGGCCAGAATGAACCTCGCGTGTTCCTTGCATGATTGAGCCCTTACATCAGGAGAGATGGAGAGCAAAGGGGGAGAGAGACTCTTAATGAAGAAACTGTCTTGTATAATTGTTAACATGATCTTTGCTAGGTCACATCCCTAATGTTGTTTGAGACCCTGCTCATAAAAGACCAATGTCCTATTCTGCCACCGATTATTTCATCCTAAAACGAACACTTATAAAATGTGTCATCTTTGTAATGATTCATGACAAATACATTAATTTACCAATAACTTATTGGTCCTTTAATGTTCATTCCACCAGAACGACCCTTCTATACTTAACCTATTGTAAACCTCAGAGACTGTGACAATGGAATGAACTGTTAATTATTATTATTCCAGGAGCACCCATAGGCCCTAATCCGGATTAGAGCTAGATCTAGTGTTGTGCAACTATGCAATAAAAGACACTCCCTGACCCAAAAAACTTACAATGTAAAGAGGTGCCAGGTGGCTCAGAGGGATGAAAAACATAATTGGGATGGAAAAAGCAACAAAGAGTCCTGTGGCACCTTATAGACTAACAGACGTATCGGAGCATGAGCTTTCGTGGGTGAATACCCACTTCGTCAGATGCGTTCACCCACGAAAGCTCATGCTCCAATACGTCTGTTAGTCTATAAGGTGCCACAGGACTCTTCGTCGCTTTTTACAGATCCAGACTAACACAGCTACCCCTCTGATAATTGGGATGGAAAAGGGAAAAGAAGAAAAAGGAGGATGACAGCAGTAGGAATGCAAGGCTGCATATATTTTTAACTAAGGTCCTGACCCTGCAACTCCTTGTACGTGGGTAGGCTGTGACTCCACATGGACATAGTAGTCTGCTCAGATGTAAGATGATGCATGATCAGGACCTAAGTGTACAAATGTCGTTTGTTTATTTGTTTTTAATAAGATGAGTGAATAAGAGACACTAAATAATAGAGCGAAGTGTGATTTTCAGCATGGAAAATTTTGACTTGTCAAAAAAAATAATCAAAAACTGAAATATTTTGATTCTGAAGTGCTGCCACAGTGCCTCATGGTAGTTGTAGTTCGCTGCCTCATGCTATCATTCTCCTCTATAAAACGGGCTCCCTACGTGAGGTGATGCAGTTGCATCATGGAAGTCCCAGGCTGTAGTGCATCCTGGAAGATGTAGTCCAACTGGAGAGCCTGCCCCAAAGAAGGAGTGTGGGGAAATGAGGAAGCTGAACTACAACTCCCATGAGGCACCATGATGGGATATCTTGAAATCTTTCGATTTCCAGGCATTTGTTTTTTCAATGAAAAATGTAAATTTTCCATAGAAGAAAGGCACTTTTCAGGGAAAAAATGTGTAGAGTTGGGTCTCAGAAAAGGATTTGAAGGACAGGGGAATGGCCATGGGAGGCCATATGATCCAAGCATATGGGGCAGCATGGGAGGTGTGAGAATGTTCATGGGAGAAATGGGTGAAAGAGGCTGCCATAATTGAGTACGATCAACAAGTCATTACTATGGTGATGGGTGGCCGTATTAAACCCAGAGAGAGAGAGAGAAGAGGGAGTCGGGGGAGAACTGGTGTAATGCTCCCCCAGGGTTCTGAGGCATCTCACCACCACCTGCCCTTGTGAAGGGGTTGTGTCTATGCCTGCGGTGGATCAGCTCCCTCAAACCAACAGCTTTTGGCAGCACAAGCACTGCCTTCCCTTCGTCCACAGGCCTCACTCTCTCCGGGCAGGTATTAAAAGGCACTCGCCAACCCCCAAGTCCTCGGAGCATTGCCTGCAGTGTCCAGCCCCCTTTTCACTGAACACTCACAGAATTACCCGGCCTGTTGTTCCCAAAGGAATAGCACACACCAGCTTGTAAGATTCAACTCAGGATCATCACTTTGCTTAACACCACAGCACTGAGGTATATTTGTAGTGAAAACAAGAATAAGTTTATTATCAAAGAACAGCGATTCAAGTGAAAGTGGATAAGAATATTGGAAACAAATGGTTACATACAAAACGAAATCGTAACACCCTTTCTAAAGACTACATTTAACTAACAGGTTAACATTCTGTCTAAAGAAGTCTATCGCTTCCGAAGTTCTCTTCAGCGTGTTTGACCAAGCCTGATTGAGACCTCTTTTTCATGTAGCAAAACTGCTGTCCTTTTAGTCCCCAGTCAAGGGTGCCCAGGTGTCTTCTCTGCCCCCCAAATATAGTCAAGAAAACCTTTGATGTGCATCTCCAGACAGGGTTCCCTCCCCTCTGCTGTGCTACTCGTCCTGAGAGAGGGCAGGTCTACACTAATGCTTATTTTGATATAACTTATGACATAACTTACACCAACCTAAGTGCCGGTGTGGACAACACTGTGTCGGTGGGAGATGCTCTCCCGCTGACATAGCTACCACCATGCGGGGTGGTGGAGTAATTATGCCCCTGTAGTGATTCTAGGGTAGACTAGCCCTTAGAGTCTTTCCACAATCTTTCATTTGCCTTTAGTTCAGACTGCTGATGGGAAATCCATTGTGAAAGAGACAATACTCAGTTTACATGTAAACACATAGGTAGAGCTAGATCTCTTGTCTGACAGGAAACCTGTTATTTTACCTTTGCCAGTGGCCCGTGCCTTGAGACAGACTTTAAGAACGTATTTTAAATGTCTATACATAACTCCTTAAACAGTTTCTGTACATAAATTTCACAATGACACTGATGACCAGTGTGATGCCAGCTTTTATTTGAGACCTCACATGCATACATATCCGACCCAGGAGATCCCTGCACTGCCCATTGCACTCCCTTGCCAATGGACATTAATAGGTTCTTGGGTCACAGCTGGTCATAATGCAGTGAGATTAGAGACTGGATAAGTATATTGTCAATGGATACTCTGGTATTGAGGACCATCCAAGTACCTACATAGATGGTATATCTTCTTTGTGCTGAAAGGTAAAAGACCACCCATAGCCTAGATATTCCGTTCCAGAGTAAACAAACATGGAGGTGCAGCAGAATGTGCTTTTTCAGGCCATGAAGCGCAGTTCTTTCCATGTTTGTGTTATAGCACCAGGCACTGTCTGTAAAGAAAAATAAACCAAGTCCAGTCGACACAAGCCTCTCAGCCAGTAAGTGCAAGACCTATATGGCATTTGATTATTTTGACCATTTCTGCATCATTCTCAGCATGCACGTTAGCTCAGAGCACGTCTGTAATGTTGTACTTCTCCACCATGGGGAACCGGGGCAGTTTAATGTGTGCGTATACAGATCACAACACCTTCATTGAATTGCTGATGCCTGCTTAGGACATCTGGGTTTTTTTAAGGGTCAGGTAATAAAGTAGTCTGATGATTTATGGGGAAATATAAACCAGCTAAGAAACTTGCTCAGAGTTTAGGCCAGTTCCTAAGATCCTTCCTCAGATTTTACTCACTACTTATTCAAGTGTAACGCTGACTGTCCGCAGGCAGGATTGAACCGGGGGTCTCTGGAGCTGAGTGCATGAGCCTCTAGTACATGAGCTAAAAGCCAACTGGCCATTAGTGACGGCTGTAGGGCAGACTCATTTTATCTCTTTCTCTAAGTGGTCTCGGTGCCACTAGATTGGACAGAACACCACACCCAGGAGGTGTGTGGGTTACACAAGCAAACTTCCAGTGGTTTCCTTCCTCAATAATGACCACAGGATTTAGCCCCTTTATTAATTATAACCATATATCACAACCTATCCCAGGGGTCAGCAACCTTTCAGAAGTGGTGTGCCGCGTCTTCATTTAGTCACGCTAATTTAAGGTTTCACTTGCCAGTAATACATTTTAACGTTTTTAGAAGGTCTCTTTCTATAAGTCTATAATATAGAACTAAACTATTGTTGTATGTAAAGTAAATAAGGTTTTCAAAATGTTTAAGAACCTCCATTTAAAATTAAATTAAAATCCAGAGCCCCCTGGACCGGTGGCCAACACCTGGGCAGTGTGAGTGCCACTGAAAATCAGCTCACATGCCGCCTTTGGCACGCGTGCCATAGGTTGCCTACCCCTGACCTATCCACAGTGCAGCTCTTTCTAATGTCAACTCATGGTCCCACTGAAGTCTCCCAGATTCTATGCTCAGATAGTACAGTGATGAGCACAGTATAAGAACCTGTGTAGAACAGAATAGAATATTAAACCTCCCACCGATTCAATGGGACCAGGCTTTGGCTCACGGAGAATTGCACAGCTGGGTGGATCATGTAACCTTTACTCAGCTATGCATATAGATTTAAGGCCCAATGGGCCTGATTTTGGTCTCAGAATGACTTGTTGGCTTTGGTGGAGTTGCTCCTAACTTAGACTGGTGTAAAAAAAGATCACAGTCAAGCCCAACATGCAGTGTGACTTTTGCCCTAATCCAAATGTAGGGTCAGATTCTGCTGTCAGAAACACACATGTAACTCCCATCAACCTCAATGGAAAGCTGTGCGTCCATAACTGCGAAGCCAAATTTGGCCCTTAGACTGATTTCTAAATAGCCTGCCCAGCAAGATGTTTTTCATTTTTAACCTATTAAAAATATAAATGGTACCAGGCCAAATTTTGCTAACAGTTTCCCTGGTGTAAATCTATAGGGACGCCGCTGAAATGAACAGGCTTGCTCTGAATTTATACAGCTGTGACAGAACTCAGAATTTGGCCTTTTCCTTTAAAGAGCACCACATGTGATGAAACAATGCATAACGATCAAGGGTGAAATCTGGGCCTGTTAAAGTCAATGGCAAAACTCCTGTTGACTTCAATGGGGCCAGGATTTCATCCCAAGATTTTAAGATATACATTCGGTGTGTTTGCGGGTTTTTTTTAACATGCTGCATTAGCATGATGCTGCTTTGGCTCTTCTGTGCACCAATGGGCCTGATTCTCCTCTGATGTAAATTACACCAATGTAAATCAGGAATCACTCTGTTGAAGTCAATGATGGGGAAGAATCGGGGCCAGTCGGAGGAGAGTCAGGTGCAAAAAGAACAGGTTGAGGCTTATGCAGATTTGTATTGGTGTGTGAATGGAATTTAAGCAAGGCCGTACTGTGGCTGCCTGTAAAAATCAAATAAAGGCCCAAGTACTACGATGGGAAACACCGTTATATGCCCAAAAGGGTGAAAAAGAACCAGGGCTGGAATTTAGCCAGGCCTAGGTTTTCCCTGTCCTTCCCCTCCTGCACTAAAGAGCACTGTTTCTCTTTAGATCTATCACATTAGTAAACTAGCGAACACCCACCCTCTAGCTTCCTTTTTCAGCCACTTCCACCCACCCATCTCCCTCATTTTTTCCCCTGTGTTTAAAAATACAGAAAGGGAAAGAAAAAAAGTGCTGGCCCTAGGAGTGAAAACTGTAACAATTAGTAAAGACACCTCTTAAGCCAATATGCTTAGAATCCTCAAAGTCCGAGAGGCAAAAAAGACCCATTCAGTGATTTACCCCATGCTCCTGCCTAAGCAGAATTGTTCCCTACTGTGTATTTTTCTAGTGTATTGTCCCATCTGTATTTAAATGTGTTGGTGCTTCTGTCACTCTAATAGATCTGACTGTCAGGAAATTCATTCTTAGAGTCAGCCTAAATTTTCTGTTTCCCAGTTATAACGTCCTATGTGTTCTTACACTTCCTTGGTGTTTAAGAATCTGAAATAAATAGAAACAAAGAGGAGTCCTTGAGGCACCTTAGAGACTAACAAATTTATTTGGGCATAAGCTTTTGTGGGCTAAAACCCACTTCATCAGATGCATGGAGTGAAAAATACAGTAAGCAGTATATATATATATACAGCACGTGAAAAAATGGGAGTTGCCTTACCAAGTGGGGGGGTCAGTGTTAACCAATTAAGGTGGAAGTGGCCTATTCTCAACAGTTGATAAGAAGGTGTGAGTATCAGTAGAGGGGAAATTACTTTTTGTAGTGACCCAGCCACTCCCAGTCTTTATTCAGGCCTAATTTGACGGTGTCCAGTTTGCAAATTAATTCCAGTTCTGCAGTTTCTCATTGAAGTCTGTTTTTGAAGTTTTTTTGTTGAAGAATTGCCACTTTTAAGTCTGTTACTGAGTGACCAAGGAGATTGAAGTGCTCTCCTACTGGTTTTTAATGTTACAATTCTTGATGTCTGATTTATGTTCATTTATTCTTTTGCATAGAGACTGCCCAGTTTGGCCAATGTTCATAGCAGAGGGGCATTGCTGGCACATGATGGCATATATCACATGGATAGATGTGCAGGTGAATGAGCCGTTGATGGTGTGGCTGATGTGGTTAGGTCCCTATGATGGTGTCCCTTGAATAGATATGTGGACAATGTTGGCAAGGGGTTTGTTGCAGGGGTTGGTTCCTGGGTTACTGTTTTTGTTGTGTGGTGTGTAGTTGCTGGTGAGTATTTGCTTCAGGCTGGGGGGCTGTCTGTAAGCGAGGACTGGCCTGTCTCCCAAGATCTGTGAGAGTGAGGGATTGTCCTTCAGGATAGGTTGTAGATCCTTGATGATGCGCTGGAGAGGTTTTAGTTGGGGGCTGTAGGTGACAGCTAGTGGCCTTCTGTTACTTTCTTTGTTGGGCCTGTCCTGTAGTAGGTGACTTCTGGCTTTGTCAACATATTTCTTCACTTCACCAGGTGGGTGTTGTAGTTTTAAGAACGCTTGATAGAGATCCTGTAGGTGTTTGTCTCTGTCTGAGGGATTGGAGCAAATGAGGTTGTATCTGAGGGCTTGGCTGTAGACAATGGATCGTGTGATGTGGTCTGGATGGAAGCTGGAGGCATGTAGCTAAGTATAGCGGTCAGTAGGTTTCCGGTATAGGGTGGTGTTTATGTGACCATCGCTTATTTGCACTGTAATAATAAATGAATAAATAAATAAGTGATGTGTGGAGCTGGCAGAGAAGCAATGCAACCCTGAAGCTACTCACGCTTTCTGGATTGCCTGAGTGCATCACGATCACCCGTGAGTAACCACAGATGCTATTTGGACAATTCATTGTACAGTAAGAATGGGATCATACTATACAAGTAAAGTAAAAGTTTGTGCTGCTAAGGTGAAATTCACCCCGTGATGAACCCTGAAGATCCTGGGCAAGGCCCTTCATATCACAAAATCCTGAGATATGCTGTGTAGGGGTGGGGTGGATGTGCCCTACATAGGCCAGCATAGAGGGGAGTGCAGGAAGAAGGCCAGAAGAGAAGCCACTGCATGGGTGACAGCCTGGATCTGGTACCTCCAAGGGACACAGAAGGGCAGTGGAAGCTGTTCTAGCCCATGGACTGACACAGCCATGCAGTGACCCCCCTGCAAGTTGGCAGTAGGTCGTAGCTGCTTGATCTTTGCTTAGTTCTTCACAGAGGATGAAACTCACCTGCGGAAAGCTCACACTTTTAGGAGGGAACGTGACAAAGTGCCTAATTCTCGCCATCCCGGACTGAATGTAATACCCTAGATCTTAATTTTATATTGGATTCTCTTATCCAGTCTGTATCCCACCATACTCGGTTCAGGTCACAGAGGAAAATAAGGGCAGAAAGAAAGAGAGAGACATTTGTGGGTATGGATAAAGGAGAAGAGATATCTCTTCAGCTGACATGAGCTGGAAAATGGGCAAAGCAGAGAGCTACAGGGAGGTTGTTCAGAAGGATCTGCCGTGGTCAGATGTGAGACTGTGCGAGGGGAAAGAAAGGAGGCCAGTGTTAACTAGACAGGGAGCTGTGAATCGAGCTACAAAAGGGTTTCATAAACAATGAATGCCACTTTTAACCGGACCCTGGAATGAGTGGGGAGCTGATGGAGTTGTTGATGGATGGGATTGATGTGTTAAGAATGTAAGAAAGCAGATAGAATTCTAGAGTCTGGAGAGCTTGGGAGCTGGAAAGCCAGAGAGAAGGGCATTGCAATAGTAATGACAAGAGAAGATGCAGATACAGGCGAGGACCTCAACAGGACCTCAACGTCATGGCAGCGATGCAGCCAGGAAACTTTGTGGAGGTGATTTGTAGATATAGGAGGAGAGCTCAAAGTCAAGGCTATGGGCAATAGAGACCTATGGGAGACATTAGCTGAGGATGGAGATAGAAGGTGTGGAGTTCTGCGAAGGGATGCTCCTCTTGCCCAAGAGAAATGCAGCTGCCTTTAAGATAATTAGCTGAAGGGAGTAGAGATGAAACCACAAGGTACCTGGCCAAGTGAAAGTGGACAAGGATGAATGACTGAAGGTACCAAATGATAGAATAATTGAGTCTCAGCAATGCAAAAGTATTCAGTAATCCTGGGCTAGATGCTCGGCTGGTTCAAGGACTCTTGTACAGAGGATACAGGTTTCCTGGCAGGTGTGAGGTGGGGAAAGGGTAGAACATGACAGTCCCAGGGGATGTTCTTGAGGTGACCCTGTGTTCTGTCAGTCTGCCTTCAATTTGATTAGCTAGCTGGCCGGCAGCACCCTGAGGTGTCCATTTTGCAGGGACATTACAAAAACTGGGACAAAACACTGGGGACAGGTCGTGAAAACAGGGACATTCCCAGACTAAAACAGGGCCTAAAATTAGGCTCTTTAATCCTAGATTAGGCTCCTAAATAAGCATACTGGAGTACTAAAATATGGATTTCAGCTCCTCTGTGTGATAATCTTGGTCCCACTTTTCAGGAATACATGGTCACCTTAAGCATGTCCATTATCTAACTACTGTGCCTGATTTGTGGGTGAGATCAGGGAGCTAGAGGTCCATATTTCTGTCCAGAATTAAGTGTGGGTTCAAAACTGGGCCTGCAAAATGGAGGACTTTTAAACATCAAGCCCATCTTATTTCTCCCCCCCCCCCCCCCATTGCATTTTCTTTTGCTTTTGATTGAGAGTGAAAAAAAAAAATACAGAAGCCGGTGTGGGCAGGAAGTGCTATGAAATAGATGCCACTCTGACTTAAGGTGGTTAGATATTGGTTAAGGCAAAACTCCAGCTGTGTCATTTTTTTAAAAAGTAAACACAGCAGGAAGTCTGTTAACCAATACCAAAATCTTATAGAAATACAGGAACCACCAGGTTAACGAACAAGACAACAAAAGGGCGAAAGGTACTACAGTTGTATCTCAGTGTAAGAGATTTCCCTCATCACTGTATGGAATGCAACTGCTGTTAAAAAGCCTTATGAAAAGATCCACCATCCGGTCAAATTTTCTTAGAAGAAAACTAAGACCATGAGAAATATTTTCATGAAATAAAAAAAAAAGCAGTGGAAATAGTTGTTTTTAGACAATTAAATATCCCCCTGTGGTTTTTGCCACCCAGATGTTGCAGCACTGGGGTAATGCAGGACGTGAAATTAACGACGAACAAAAGCAAACTGACCAGTCAATTTTCCTTATGCGTAGCTGAGAAAAAGGCAAAAAGTAAACAAGCAGCAGAAATGGAGGAATGTAAATCTAGTGTTTGTACATCTTTCTGTTTGAATAGGTAAGGCTGTGTTGTGTTTAGGGCATCAGAGGTGGCAGTGCATGGAATGATGGCAAGAGAAATGGTTATACAGTTGCTTAGTAGACAGGGAATTCGGCAAGGTTTTAGTCACTGAATATCTTTGCAATTCCCCTATTGGTGTTCCTGGTTTGCCTCTCCCTGGTGTTTGCAGAAGTAGCAGAGGATTCAAACCAGCCTGTAAAAATTACTGCTCTCTAAAGGTAGATTAATTGCTACAGATGTTCCCATTGCCTATTAGGGAACAAGGCAAGTACCCAGCATCTCGGAAAGATCCCTTTTGCATGGAATAATCCTTATCTTGCAGGAAGTCCATCTCTCGGGGATGAAGAGTATTAATCCTTCCCTTAACATTTCAGTGTCTCTTTAAGGCTGCCAAACACCATTAGACATGTCTCCAGCTGTCCATTGTTCAACCCCTGAGCTCTGTCTCTCCTTCATCTGTAGTGTGGGCTGAAGCCTCAACTGCAGTATCTGCCTAGTTACATTAACGTCACTGGACCTAATTTAAACCAGCTGGGAATTTGGCTCAGTCTAGGAGCTGTGTCTCTTCTTTGTCACACAACAAGCATTAGATGAATGTAATATACAGGACGTCGCACTGGGTGATCTAACGAACCTTCTGGCCTTAAACTCGATGACGTCACATGAGCATGGTGGAGTCCAAATAACCCAGTCTACTAGCCTTATATAGCGTGCAAGGCCTAGCTACCTTCATACCCTGCTGCTCTGGCAGATCTCTAAACATAGAACACAGAGACCATCACTAGATGCTTCACAAACAGCGGCGGCTCCAGGCACCAGCGCTCCAAGCGCGTGCCTGGGGTGGCAAGCCGCGGGGGGCACCCTGCCAGTCCCTGCAAGGGCGGCAGTCAAGCAGCCTTTGGTGGCTTGCCTGCAGGAGGTCCGCCAGTCCCGCGGATTGGGTGGCAATTCGGCAGCGGGTACGCCGAATCCGCGGGACCGGGGACCTCCCGCAGGCATGCCGCCGAATCCGCGGGACCGGGGACTTCCCGCAGGCATGCCGCTGAAGGCAGCCTGCCTGCCATGCTTGGGGCAGCAAAAAAGCTAGAGCCGCCCCGTCCACAAACTATTTAAAGGGAAATTACCCATTCCTGTATGCTCCAATGGGCTGCTCTGAACCCTGTACCATCTTTTCCACATGGCAGAAGCATTCAGTGCATTTTCTGGCTGAACTGTATACAGATCAGTGGGGGTGTTGGCCTGGTGCTGAGTTAGGAATCCCCTAGGTGTGGGAATCAAATTTGATTGTAAACTTTTTGGAGATCTTCACCTCATAGAGTCTCATTCTGTAACATTCCCATAAGTGACAACTGGCTCCCCTCCACTCCCTCTCACTCCTCCTCCACCCAAGGACCGGCTTTATGACCCGTGGGGCCCGATTCCAATACCCGGCGGCGGTCCGGGGCTTTGGCGACACTTCGGCGGCGGGGGGTCCGCTCTGGGTCTTCCGCGGTAGCGAAGGACCCCCCGCCGCCAAAATGCCGATGAAGACCCCCGGAGCAGGGCCCTCTTAGGCGCAGGGCCCGATTCTGGGGAATCGGCTTAAAGCCAGTCCTGCTCCACCCCTCTAAGCCACTGACTGCAAATTCTATGGCTGGCTGTGGAGAAAGGGGAAATTAGATAGCTATTCCAATTCCCTTTTGGCCCTCCTCCCACTGCCCAAGGCAGTCTGAAAAAGGGACTGTCCCACCCAAAATGCTTTCAGATGTTCTCTTTATAAAAATATTGTTTTTAGCTCTTTTGCACTACCGGTCGATGTATACCCCTACAATGAAAATGACAGAAGGGAATTATTTACAGATGTTCTCTCCTGAATTTCAGGACAGAGAGAGAGAAAATTTGGCCCTGATCCTGCAAGGATTTATGCATGTGCTCATAGGCTCCGACTTTTCAAAGGCTCCCACTCCACCCCTTTCCCCAAGGCTCCACCCCTGCCCCTTGCTCCTCCCCACTCCCTCCCAGCCTCCTTGCACACTGCAAAAATAGCTGATTGCGATGGGCGGGAGGCGCGGGAAGGGAAGGGGAGATGCTGATTGGCAGGACCTGCCAGTGGGTGGGGCGCTGGGGGTGGGGGGGAGCTGATAGGAGGGCTGCCAGTGGGTGCTCAGCACCCACTATTTTTTCTGCATGGGTGCTCCAGTCCCGGAGCACCCATGGAGTCCGCGTTATGCTCATGTGCTCATCTTTATTCACTGGAAGTAATCCCGTTGAACTCAGTTTGGGAGCCCAGAAGTCACGGGACTACTCTTGGTGTGTAAAGTTATGCATGTGTCCAAGTGTCTTTCAGCTGGGAAGCATCCCTTTGAGAGTTACATTTTTCACCTACAATACCGGCTCCTCTATCTGTTTGTGGTCACAATGAGAAAGCTAAAGGCACAAATACTCAGTTTTTTGCAGCTGTTGTTTTGCCAGCAAAAGGGAGCTAATTTATGCCATATCAATATGGCTGGAAATAGATCCCATCCTCTCCACAAACTGTGAGATTAGTTACTGAAAAAAGAGCTGAACTGTTTAAAATCTCCCCTCGGGTAGACCTTGATTCAGCAAAACACTTCAGCACATGCTTAAACCCCTCAGAAGTCAACCATGCTAAGGCCTGGTCCACATTAACCCCCCATTTCGAACTAAGGTACGCAAATTCAGCTACGTTAATAACGTAGCTGAATTTGAAGTACCTTAGTTCGAACTTACCGCGGGTCCAGACGCGGCAGGCAGGCTCCCCCATCGATGCCGCGTACTCCTCTCGCCGAGCTGGAGTACCGGCGTCGACGGAGAGCACTTCCGGGATCGATCCCAAAAGATGGATTGCTTACCGCTGAACCCGGAGGTAAGTGTAGACCTACCGTAAGTGTGTGATTACGTGCTTTGCTGAATAAGGGCCTTAGTCTGTACATTCCATGCTGTTCAAGTTCATTTGCTTAAGACCATGAAGTGTATTGCTTCCTAATATAGTCAAGAAAGAGTTGCCCTTCCTATTTTCCCAGGTGTGAGGGGCTGTGGTAGGAGACAGGGGCCAAGGCACCTGCCTCAAACAGCAGTGCATATGCCCAGAAGCAGAAACTTAGGCACCAACGCAACTTTTACAGCAAAACTTTAGGTGCCCAGTGAGTTTTGGCACCCATCGGGTTAGGCAGCAGCTGACGGGGGTTTGTGGATTGCAGCGGTCCCTAAAACTGGGACTTAGATGCCAAAGTTCCTTTGTGGATCTGGCCCTTAGTCTCTCTGTGCCTCAATCCCCTTCTTTAAAATGGGGGTAATAGCACGGCCCTAGTTCACCAGGGGGCTGGGAAGATAAATTTGTTAAAGGTTGTGAGGTGCTCAGATAGCATGTTGATAGGCGCCATATAAGTGTCTTAGACACGTCGCCTTACTGTGAGACCTGGGTTTAAATCCCAACTCCGCCACAGACTTCCTGTGTAATGTTGGGTGAGTCACTGAATCCCTTTGTGCTTAGTTCCCCATCTGTGAAATGGAGACTATGGTGCTTCCTTCCCTCTGTCTTCCTTGTTAGCTTAGAGGGTAAGCTCTTCAGGGGCAGGAGCTGCATCTTAATATCGCAACGGGGGCCATTAGGTGCATCTGTCATCTGCCATAGCTACTGCTCTCCTGCACCACGCCATGATATCTGCCAGAGGTCCAGTCCTGTCCAGCTTCAAGCTTTCCAAATAGTTAATAAAGAAGTATTTTTATATAGGCATTTAGCTACAGAAAATAGAAGGATGTTAGAAGTTGGAGATGAAGCAAAGGATTAGATCATCCAGCCCTCCCCTATGCCAGGACTGGGTATGTACTATATGCCCTCTGCTTTCATCAAGTAATCAGGTGCCCACTCTCTGTCTCCCCCCAGACGCTTCTGTGGGGACTTCACACATTTCTATAAGTCTTACTGGGGAGGAAAAGTAAGCCTGCAGTTATTGTTCTTTATAAAGAAATGTAATAGAAAGCTAGTGCACACAACACAAAAGACTCACGCAGATCCCTGATGAATCCTCCCGCAGATACGATCTGTTTCCTTCAGCTGCAAAGGGCCCACACAGCCATGTCAAATATCCTCTCTCCTTTGCTGATGACTGCTTGATTGCCATGACATTTCAATTTCTAGAACCTCTGAGTGATAGATCAGCTTATGGGAAGTTCCCTGAATATCCCAGTACAGGGCTCCAGTTCTCTATAACTAATATGTGGTAAGAGTCGCTAAAATTGATCATCAATAGAATATAGTCACATGCTGTTGAGGTCAGTTACTGCGCAGCCAACCAGGGTTACAATAAATGCTGTTTTCCATTGGAACGGAGGGTTTTCAACTGTCTAGTGGAATACAGACCGTGCTCCTAACGCTGATGGCGTATGAGGGGTGGGCCCTAAGTCTGGTACTGATTTGAGATCTGATAACTCTTCAAAACTGATTTTTTCTTTAAACTTTGACCTTTGCTGTCAAGTAATTGCATCACTTCAGTGGATTACACTAGTGATGAATTTAGCCCAATACTTGTCACCTAAGTGAAGTTTTTCTAAATATTTGAGAAAATGATTTAGTTGCATTTGGGGTATTTCTGTGCCAAGAAGATATAGAACAATATTTAGATTGCTTTGTTGATTTTCATGCTCAAAGATTCCCGAAGTGCTGTATTACACTTTTTAATCATAAGAACGGCCATACTGGGTCAGACCAAAGGTCCATCTAGCCCAGTGTCCTGTCTTCCGACAGTGGCCAATGCCTGGTGCTTCAGAGGGAATGAACAGAACAAGTAATCATCAAGTGATCCATCCCCTGCCATCATGCAGTGCCTGTAAGCCAGAGCTGCTCAGCATGGGGTCAGTGGACCACTTAATGGTGATCAAAGCCCTTCCTGAGGGTCCACAGAGTGGATTGTTTTGAGAGCCAAACAGTTGGGAATTAGGGTGTTGGGACATGTATCCATTAAGGGATCTTTCTCTTGCCAGGTCATTAGCAGAATGAAAAACATGGAGAGCTGATGATATAAAGACAGGTTTCAGAGTAGCAGCCGTGTTAGTCTGTATCCGCAAAAAGAACAGGAGTACTTGTGGCACCTTAGAGACTAACAAATTTATTAGAGCATAAGCTTTCGTGGACTACAGCCCACTTCTTCGGATGCATATAGAGTGAAACATATAATGAGGAGATATATATACACACATACAGAGAGCATGAACAGGTGGGAGTTGTCTTACCAACTCTGAGAGGTATAAACAAATGCAAAGTGGAACCAAACTCCTGCTGTGCTATTTATACAACAGACTCATCTCCTCACTCCAAGTGGGCAGGGTCAGCCTCTAAGGAGACGGGTTTCTACTTACTTCATATTTGAACAGGCATGAGCGGAAGATTGCAGCCGTTTTGAGTGTCAGCCCCAGGCTGTCTTCAGGATCCTGTTAGCTTGCCCTGATGCCCATTACTTGGCACAGGCATTTATATTTACATCTTGCTGCCAGAATTCCTCAGGTTATTTTTTTCCCCTCCCAGTGTAGCTAGGCCTCTTATTTCAGGGGGGTAAGAAATGTTCGAATAGTTGAAGACAAAGAAAGAAGAACAATGCATTTGTTTCTTGTGGGGAGACTACTATCTATTTGGATTGGGTTTTGCCATCAATCCAGGCCAAGTCCTCTTCCTGATGCCCCACCTGCTTTAATATCATGGACCCCTCCCCTAATAAGTAACTTTGGAGGGGGGTTCTACTCCCCGGGCTCATGGTGATACTCCATATCTATTCCCATCTTGTTTGGTGCCATGCAAACCTATCCAAACCTGGGTCGATAATGAGGATGGCCTCACCAGCTTCCCTCAAGGACCTATCTTTCTAATACTGATGTATCTCCAAGCTGCTGAAGCTAACTCCAGAGATATATCGCCCAAGACCTGAGGAGAGATGGATGGTGCTAATTCCCTGCATTATCCTGCAGTACAGAAACTAATTTCAGATACTCCCGCCTGTGATTTACCCTCCCCAGCAATTCCTGGGAAAGCTACAAATCACAGATGCTTCCGAAAATATTTTCTCCTACTTGCGGGCAACATCACACACTGAGATCTTATAGAGAAGCATGTGGGTAGTCTTTTGAAGTGACCCTAGGCGCTTTCAGATTTTCACCTGGCACAGTCTGACCATCATCGGTGCACTGCCTGGGGTCTTATGAAGAACTCATGGAGTTTTCTTTCTCCTAGGCATAAGGCCCCTCTCCAGGTATCCAAAGGCTTTCCACTTTCTTAGACATAGTATTTAAGTGCCTGTGTGATTCCTCATAGAGTTCAATCTGTGTCTCAGTCAGATTAGCAGCTACACAAGCTGCCGATCACAGGGTACTTCAGCTAAAATTGGGAGGAGAACCTTCACAATAATGCCAAGCTCGTGGATCGTCCCTATACTGGTGCAACTTATCTGAGAATTCCCTTGACGAACCCCTTAAAAGATCTAGCAGCGAATAAAGGTGTCCCAGCCTTCGAAGGTGCTGAGCCATGAGTGTTTGCCCCCAAATCTTGTTTCAATCCCAATCCTAATTGTAGATGTTTGTCTTTATTTTCCAAACCAGGAAGAAGAGGGTTTTGCCATATTTAGATGACAAGCGGATCTGCCAGACGCTAGGGTTGTGGGGGACAGTCATGCATTTACAGAGACTCCTTCTGACTGTTGCAGTCACCCACTACTTCTGCACAGCGCGGGGGGATGGACTCGCGTCTCTCCAAATTGCCTGGTAAAATGGTTGCCATTATGGCAATTGGCTGCGGCACGGTTTTGCTCTGACTCCCCCCATTCATTCTCCTTTCTCCCACCTCCTTAAACAGAGAGTCCAGAGTTTTAAAGGCAGCCCAGCCCTAGGAACAGTGACAATGAGAGACAGCCGTGACATTGCTCCATGTTTTCTACAGATGTGATGAAAAGAAAAACCCATCTAGTTAGAGACTGACCTTGTCTAGCAGTAAAATTCCATTTACAGGTAAGAAAAATGGCTTTATTTACCCTATCCTCCTTCGCGTGACCTTTGAGGTCAGCTGGGTTGTTTTTGCTGTCAGTCCTTAGGCGCACTGGTGGCTGGGTGGTCTCAGGTGTCTGTTCTGGACTATGAGATTTATTTCCACGCATAGTCCCTGAAAGGGCAGGTTTGGCTTTCAGAGCGCAGTGCAAGGTGTATCCTTTTAATCAACGTTGACTGATGCTGGAACTAAGCAGTTCAAAAGGCAGCAGGAGGTTACAGACACAGGGTTTGCCATTTGTGGTCCGTGCGCATGTGTCAATTCTGTTTATTTTAGGCTTTTGTACTGCTGCCCATGACCATATCTGGGCACTTTCTGTGCAAAAATAGATTAGCAATACCAAAATCCCTCCCAGTGACTTTCATACAGTCTCTGGCACGTCTTACTTTTCAGCGTATAAAATGCTCTGCTCGGGAGAGGGTGTTTGTGTGTATAAGTGAGATGTGGTGGTTGTTCTTGTGAATGTTGTTCTGGTTAGGGTGGGAAAACCTTTCTAACGTGAGAAAGTTTTTCAGTGTTTTCTAACATTGGTCAGATTCTGGATTCAGCTAAACTCTTCTGGAAGTTCAAATCCCCTTAACTGGGAATGTTTTGCCTCCAGCTCTCTCACACTTATTTCTGGGCTCTGTGATCTTCATTGTCCCCCAGAGAATCACACTGTTTTAGGTGGTTCTTAGATGGAAATTCACTCTCATATGTTGGTAGGACCTGAGCCATAAATGCACAGGTGCCGACTTTTCAAACTGCCGGGGGGGTGCCCCAGGCCTGTCCTCCACTCCATCCCTTCCCCCAAGCCCCAAGTTTTAGGTGGTTCTTAGATGGAAATTCACTCTCATATGTTGGTAGGACCTGAGCCATAAATGCACAGGTGCCGACTTTTCAAACTGCCGGGGGGGTGCCCCAGGCCCCTCCTCCACTCCATCCCTTCCCCCAAGCCCCCACCCCTGCCCCGCCTCTTCCCAGTCAGTTCTACCCCCTCCCCTGAGTGTGCCACATCCTCGCTTCTTCCCGCTCCCTCCCAGCCTCCCTGCATGCCACAAAACAGCTGATTGCTGTGGGCGGGAGGTGCGGGGAGGGAGGGGGAGGTGCTGATCCGTGGGGCCCACCAACGGGGTGGAGGCGCTGGGGGAGATGCTGATAGGGGGGCTGCTGGTGGGTGCTCAGCACCCACCATTTTTTCCCTGTGGGTGCTCTAGCCGCAGAGCACCCATGGAGTCAGCGCTTATGCATTAATGGCTCTGACAACTAGATGCAAGGACTTAAACTGGCAGCTGTAGTGGACTGGGAGACATTGGAGGGGCCAGACCAGAGTCTTGAGCTTTTATACTTTGGATGGGACCTAGATATGACTATGGTGGGCACCCAATAATCTGTTATTCTGTTGACACGATGATCACTTTGCGGTATCTTTTCACTGCAAGTTGTAAAAGCGCTACAAGAGGAGAACAGATAAGTTGCTGTTCGGCTGTATAGTATTTCTTAGTGGCTTAACGTATCTTAGGCCACATCTACACAACCTAACTTACATCAGCGTGCAGCCGCCTCAGTGACTGCATCGCTTGTGCGTGTCTACACTTGGCTCCTTGTGTCAGTGTACATCCTCACCAGGAGCACTTGTATTGATTGTACTGGGGCATGGTGGGACGGCTCCTGAAAGCCAGTAACAGTGGACATAAGCAACACAGTGTCTATACTGACACTGCGTCGACCTACCTACATTGGCTTTGACTCTACGCCGCCTTTGGAGGTGGAGTATTACGTCGGCATAGCAGGGCGGTTACATCAGTGGAGGTGAAATTTAAATGTAGTTAGGTTGACGTAAGCTGCCTTGCATCAACCTAACTCTGTAGTGTAGACCAGGCTTTAGATGTCTATGCACAAATGGAAGGCGCATGGGGAATAAACAGGAAGAACTGGAAATATTGTACGTAAGCTAAATTCTGATTTCATTGGCATCAATTGGTGGGATAAATCTCATGACTGGAATATCGGTATAGAAGGCTGCAGCTTGTTCCCGAAGACCATATTCAAAGAATAGTTCTCCATGGCTTGCTGTCAAACTGAGAGGTCATAACTAGTGGGGATCTGCAGGGGTCTGTCCTGGATCTGGTAATATTTGATGTCTTCATTAATTACTCTGGATAACTGAGTGGAGAGTGTGCTTCTAAAATGTGTAGATGGCACCAAGCTGGGATGGATTGCTAGCACTTTGAAGGATAGGATTGAAATTCAAAAGGACCTTGACACACTGGAGAATTGTTCTGAAATCAACAAAACTCAATTCAGTAAAGACAAGTACTACATTTAGGGAGCAAAATCAAATTCACAGCCACAAAATGGGGAATAACTGGTTAGTACTGCTGAAAAGGATCTGGGGGGTTATAGTGGATCACAAATTCAATATGAGTCAACAGTATGATGCAGTTCCAAAAAAGGCTAATATCATTCTCAGATGTATTAACAGGAGTGTTATATGTAAGACACAGGAGGTAATTGTCCTGCTCTGCTTGGCACTGGTGAGGCCTCAGCTGTAGTATTGTGTCCAATTCTGGGCACCACATGTTATGAAAGATGTGGACAAATTGAAGAGAATCCAGAGGAGAGCAACAACAATGATAAGTGATTTAGAAAACCTGACCTATAAGGAAAAGTTAAAAAAACTGGGCATGTTTAATCTTGAAAAAAGAAGTCCAAGAGGGGGGCTTGATACCAGTCTTTGAATATGTTAGGGGTGGTTATAAAGAGGACGGTGATCAATTGTTCTCCATGTTCACTGAAAGTAGGAAAAGAAGTAATGACTTGATGTGCAGCAAAGGAGATTTAGGTTAGATATTGGGAAAATCTTTCTAACTATACGGATAATTAAGCATTGGAATAGGGTTCCAAGGGAGCTTGTGAAATCCCCGTCACTGGAGGATTTTTAAGAGCAAATTAGACAAACATATGTCAGGTCTAGGTTTGCTTGGACCTGCCTCAGTGCAGGGGGTGGATTAGAGGTTCCTTCCAGCCCTACATTTCTGTGAATCTATAATTCCATTAGTGTTCTCCTCCCTGACCCTGCAAAAAGATCTGGCTCCAATGAGCAGAATTTTCACTTCAAAGGTTAATAAATTGCCAATAAATAAGTGTCAGCTACCCAATGATGCCTGGCATCATTTCCACGTTGCATATAAATAGTGCTTCAATTTTTCACAGCGTCATGTTTCACTTTCAGGTTTCCAATAGACTGGTGTTCCCAAAACTCAGTGTTTCCCCACAATGTTCTGTTTTGTGAGCGTGTGACTGCACATGAACTACAGGAGAGGTTATCCCATGAATATGACTTGGTTTCACTATTGCTGTAGTTCCAATGTGTGGTTATATGTGAGCTGGTGTTGAATCAGTGGCACGCTGAAGCCAGCTGAGTGCATTTCCAGCAAATGCCTTGTGACCGGTTAAGTCACACCTTGAAATCAACACATCTGGTTACGTTACCTCACTCATGCGTAGTCTCATGACTGTTTTGTGCTAGTCAAGCAACTTGCTAGGCAGAAGAGGAAATCATAGAGCCCCTTTTCAGATGGATAAGTAGCTGCTAGTTTGCCCCCCGACTACCAGTGATGGTAGTTAAAACAAAGGGAATTTTTAGACTCCCCCAAATATCATTTCTCTTTTCCTCGACACAGGATCTGTCATGTCACCCTTTCTTCGGATTGGCTTATCAAATTATGACAGCGGCCCCTATCTGCCATCACAAGGGGAGGTGATTAATCCTTATTGTGCGGTGATGGTCAAAGAAGCAGAGGAAACAGGTAAGCATATACATGCTAAGATATACATGTTATGTGGCTGTTATAGATGTGTGCCTCTCTGCATTGCTACTTGTGCGTAAAACGTGTGCTGAGATCCTTATGAGCATTCCTAGCATCTTTTAATAACAAATTTTAAAAACGATAGTATTCCGTAGAATAATTCCTCCATCGTGCACGGCTTGGCTGGGCTCAATGAGGCCTTCAAAACCATGATGTTTTAAAAATGTAGCCTAGAAAAGTCCTCATCTTTACTGTGGGCTCATGGGTACTGAGGCTATAGATCCCAGCATGCATTGCTCCAGAATTAGCTGAGCCAAGTCACATTTCATTTTTATTCAAATTAGGTGCAAATTGCCTGGGTGTCTCTGAGATACAGCGGTATAACTTAAAACGTTCATTCCATTTTTAGAGATACAGCCAGGTGCAACCATTTCTCTGTTTGAAGAAGCCTGGGAAATCTCTCTCAAACAGGCAGAATCATTCAAAACTGAATGAACTGTTTAGCATAATCACTGCCCTGTATAAGATATATTTTTGAGGGGATTTTACACTTAGGTATGAAGAGAAAACACTAGAGTAGCCGGTTTTCCAGCTCCAAATGCATGCACTGTTACAGTTTTGATAGTGGAATGACTAATTGGAGAGAGTCCGGTGGAGGGCAATGAAAATGATCAGGGGGCTGGGGCACATGACTTATGAGGAGAGGCTGAGGGAACTGGGGTTATTTAGTCTGCAGAAGAGAAGAGTGGGGGGGGGGAAGGAGGATGGAGCTAGGCTGTTCTAGGTGGTGGCAGATGACAGAACAAGAAGCAATGGTCGCAAGTTGCAGTGGGGGAGGTCTAGGTTGGATATTAGGAAAAACTATTTCACTAGGAGGGTGATGAAGCATGGACTGGGTTACCTAGGGAGGTGGTGGAATCTCCATCCTTAGAGGTTTTTAAGGCCTAGCTTGACAAAGCCCTGGCTGGGATGATTTAGTTGGGGTTGGTCCTGCTTTGAGCAGGGGATTGGACTAGATGACCTCCTGAGGTCTCTTCCAACCCTAATATTCTATGATTCTATGACTTATATAGGCCATAGTGCTGAAACCATTTTCACACGTATTTAAGCATGAGAACCATCCTAATGAGATTACTCACAAGTGTAAAGTTATTCGCATCCATAAGTATTTGCAAAATCAGGTCATAATTATTGTTCAAGAATTTCTTGTATTTACTGTTGCATTTGACCATTATTTATTTTAATCATTAGACTAATTGTTGGCCACTGCTTACCATGCTGACCATTGTCTCATTATTTCCTTGCATTCCCCCATCTGCCTGTATCCATCTGTGGTCTCTTGCCTTATACTTAGATTGCAAGCTTTTGGGGGTAGGGACCATCTTTTTAAGTTCTGTTTGTACAGCACCTAGCACAATGGGATCCTGGTCCACGACACGGGCTCTGAGATGCTACAATAATAAATAATAATAATTCAGGTGACTGTCTTATAAATCAACCTGCCTAAGGAGTCTCTTTATATCACAAGTCCTGCAGGGTGTTACAGGGTCTTCTTCAGTGAATCCTTTAAAGGAGCCACAACTCAGACTGAAGCGTCTTGTCAGTTGAGAAGGGAATAAAATAAATTTGGGGAATCTTGGTTTATTCCATTAGAGAAGACTCTGAAGTTATGTCCCTCGCTTAACAGATTATTGTTCATTAAGTCCCGACAGTGTTCTCAGCTCTGTGCCGGACACAAATAGTGACAGACTGTGATTGAGGGATCACTTGGTGCCAGCTGGCAGAGGGGTGCCCAGGGCTTTCCAGGGATTCCCTGGGTCAAATATGTGCATTATTGTTCACCAAAGAGTGGCATGTGAAGTCTCAACTAAAAGGCAGTAGCCCACTGGTCGGCATAATCATTGCAAAATGTATACACGGACAATATTGACGAAGGTATATATCCGTACTGAAAATTATGTTCTGAAGATCTGGGAGTTAAGGTATTGGGGACAGGGAGGGAGAGCTCAGTGGTTTGAGCATTGGCCTCCTAAACCCAGGCTTGTGAGCTCAATCCTTGAGGGGGGCACTTAGGGATCTGGGGCAAAATCAGTACTTGGTCCCGTTAGTGAAGGCAGGGGCCTGGACTCAATAACCTTTTAGGGTCCCTTCCAGTTCTATGAGATAGGTACATCTCCATATATTATAAAGTAGGTCACCAGGAGATGATAAACCTTGGACATGTTCCTTTCAGGCAGGCAGAAACAGACAATCATCTCTGTGTCTGGCCATATGTATATTGTATGTCTTACAATGGATGCCTATTTGCACACTACCCAGATCGCAGTGGAAAGATTGTGAAATCTACAAGAAAGAAAATGTACAGGGGAAAAAACAACAGCAGGGTATGTCCTGATTCTGACTAAAGACAAAGCGCTGCTAGGGATACACAGGAATATACATAAGGAAGCACACAGGATTGTTCACGGAGGCAAGCTGACACCATGTTTGTTGTAGGAAAGTAGGGTCACCATCAGTCTGGCTGGCAAACACTGAAAGGACTTGGGGTGAGCATTGCTCTACAAGGCAGGCGCGTATCTAGTTAACGAAGTCTAGGTTCTAGAATGCGTGCTACGATTTTACTTTTCTGTGACCATTTGTTTCCAATACTGCTGTTACTTGACTCTCTCTGCTTTGTTAAATAAACTTACACTTAATTTCACTGCAAACATACCTAAGTGCTGTGTGTTAAGTGGTGCAGTAATCTGAGGTGGAACTGGTAAACTGAGGCGAATTGTTCCTTTGGATGCAGCGGATCTGTGAACCCTGCGAACGTCCAGTAGAACAGGGGGATGCTCTGAGGGCTCCAGGACCTGAGTGTACCTTTCGCTAGTCTGCAGAGTGACAGTAGGGTCTGTGTAGGCCTAGAAGGGAGCACTTGTGTTGCCCGTGGCTGGTGGGGCTGGGGAGCTGACCCCCCAGCAGGCACAGACAAGACTTCCTCACACTAAGAGCAGGCGGAAGCAGGTGCCTCACAGCCCTGGGTACCCGGGGAAATGTCACACAGACCGTGCCCAGAAGAGCTTGCAATAGGCACAGATAAGGCAAAATGCACTGGGTGACTTGATGGAAGGTGTTTATTTAATGGAGTTAAGCACCCAGGCCCAGATCCCTAAAGGTATTTAGACAACTAACTTTCACTGATTTCAATGGAAGTTAGTTCCTAAATATCTTTGAGGAGCTGGGCTCCAATTCCCATTGAATTTCAGTGGGATTTGGGCACATTACTCCCTTAGGCCCCTTTGAAAATCTCAGTTTGTATATTTCCTATACAACCTCTGTTCCAAAATGTTAGGGCATCTGTTAGTTGGCTAGTGTCTCTGATCCTTGCTGAAGATATGGGGTTTTAGGAGAGAGATGAAGAAGGAGAAGACGGTGGGGGGTCTGATGCCCTGTGACCTGGCAGCATGGAAGAAGGAATGAAGCCAGGAGTAGGCAAAGGAAATAAAGGGGCATTAAGGATAGACAGCATCACTGGCAGAGCAAAGGAGGCAAGAGAAGACATGATAAGAGGCAAGACCTGAGATGCAGGCAGGAGTAAAGTTGTACAGGCCCTTCAAGCATATACAGTCTTGAAGCCAGATTTGTCTTTTGCCCCCACTACTCCCCTTGGAAGGCTGTTCCAGAGCTTCACTCCTCTGATGGTTAGAAACCTTCATCTAATTTCAAGTCTAAACTTCCTGATGGCCAGTTTATATCCATTTGTTCTTGTGTCCACATTGGTACTGAGCTTAAATAATTCCTCTCCCTCTCTGGTATTTATCCCTCTGATATATTTATAGAGAGTAATCATATCTCCCCTCAGCCTTCTTTTGGTTAGGCTAAACAAGCCGAGCTCTTTGAATCTCCTTTCATAAGACAAGTTTTCCATTCCTCGGATCATCCTAGTAGCCCTTCTCTGTACCTGTTCCAGTTTGAATTCATCCTTCTTAAACATGGGAGACCAGAACTGCACACAGTATTCCAGATGAGATCTCACCAGTGCCTTGTATAACGCTACTAACACCTCCTTATCTCTACTGGAAATACCTCTCTTGATGCATCCCAAGACCGCATTAGCTTTTTTTCACGGCCATATCACACTGGCGGCTCATAGTCATCCTGTGATCAACCAATACTCCAAGGTCCTTCTCCTCCTCTGTTACTTTCAACTGATGAGTCCCCAGCTTATAACAAAAATTCTTGTTATTAATCCCTAAATGCATGACCTTGCACTTTTCACTATTAAATTTCAACCTATTACTATTACTCCAGTTTACAAGGTCATCCAGATCTTCCTGTATGATATCCCAGTCCTTCTCTGTATTGGCAATACCTCCCAGCTTTGTGTCTTCCGCAAACTTTTATTAGCACACTCCTGCTTTTTGTGCCAAGGTCAGTAATAAAAAGATCAAATAAGTTTGGTCCCAAAACTGATCCCTGAGGAACTCCACTAGTAACCTCCCTCCAGCCTGACAGTTCACCTTTCAGTATGACCCGTTGTAGTCTCCCCTTTAGCTAGCTCCTTATCCACCTTTCAATTTTCACATTGATCCCCATCTTTTCCAATGTAACTAATAATTCCCCATGTGGAACCGTATCAAATGCCTTACTGAAATCGAGGTAAATTAGATCCACTCAATACTTGAGATCCTGCTCAACACCTGTGAAGAACAGGCTGTTTTTATTTAGGTGCCCAAACATGATACCCAAGCATGAAAATATTGGGCTCGGTGAAATGCTCAAGGAGATTCAGTTAATTAGTTGCGAAGTTGGTAATAGAATCCAGGAATCCTGGCTCTGAGCCTTATGCTCTGACCATGGTACCTCCAAGGCTTTTATGGGGAAAAGACGCTAAATTTCCACTATAGGACAGGGAATGCTCAGTGAACTTTTGGCTATTGTTGGTGTCTTTTATAAACGTAAATTATTTAAATGGATTTGTTTTTGTTAGTTGGGTCCAATGATCTATCAGGATGGAATGAGCTTGTGATGGAACACACCCCTGTGTTCACACCCTACAGGCTATTGTAATAGTCTTTGTACAAGGTATGCCCTGTGAGGTATAATTTGAAAACTCACCACTTGCTGATCAGTAATAGCATGGTGAAGTCCATATAGCCACATTATATGTAACGTTAAGAACATAAGCTGAAATCATGACTGAAATAGGTTTCCCAGATAAGTCTAGAGAGTGATTATACCAGTTTCCCAAAGACAAAGAGCAAGCTGATGCCCCAGCCAGGTCTTAACAAAGTTGATGGGCCCTTACCTACCAAGTGACCATTCTTTGGCAAGAAAGGGGACAGGGACAAAGAGATCTGCATCTCAGCGAAAAACAGCCTGGAGTTGCTTTCCTCCAGCAGACTGCCTGTCACCTGGTTCTCAGCTGGAAATGCTTTTCAAAGGGGGGTTAAAAACTATAAAAAGGAGGGGCAAATACCCCAAGACATCCCTGTGTTTCCCTGTCTGTCTCTGGCATCACACCTAAGGGTAGGTCTACACTTACCTCCGGGTCTGGCGGTAAGCAATCGATCTTCTGGGATCGATTTATCGCGTCTTTTCTAGATGCAATAAATCGATCCCGGATCGATCCCGGAAGTGCTCGCTGTCGACGCCGGTACTCCAGCTCGGCGAGAGGAGTACGCGGCCTCGACGGGGGAGCCTGCCTGCCGCGTCTGGATCCGCGGTAAGTTCGAACTAAGGTACTTCGAATTTAGCTATGTTATTAACGTAGCTGAATTTGCGTACCTTAGTCCGAAGTGGGGGGTTAGTGTGGACCAGGCCTTTGAAAACAAAGGAAAACAGCGATTGGACTTTGTGGGGAGGGGTCCTGACATGAAGTGTTTTAACCTTGTTAGAAGCATGTGGTGAGAAACTTTGCTTGAATCTTATCTAGTTTGTTAAGTTAGGCACTAAAAAGCATTTTATCTTTGTTCTTCTTGTAACCATTTCTGACTCTTATGCCTCATTGCTTGTACTCACTTAAAATCTCGCTCTTTGTAGTTAATAAACTTGTTTTATTGTTTTATCGAATCCAGCATTGTTAGTTAAAGTGTCTGGGTAACTGTTTCAGGTAATAACTGTTGTGTATTATTCTCTTAACGGAATAACAGACTTCATATATTTGGACTGTCCAGGAGAGGGCTGGGCAGTGTAAGACATACATTTCAGGGGGAAAATCTGGGACTGGGAGTGTGTTGAGGTCACCCTTTAGTGTAACCAAGGCTGTTGATGTGCATTTACACAAACACATCTGGGAGTGACCTGCATGCTGGTGGTTGTTTATGAGCAACCCAGGTTGGAGGCTACAGCAGCAAGGCACCCAAAGTTATAGGGCAGGGGTGACACAGCCCCCCACTGGTCTGGTTCCACTCTGGTATCTCACAGAGCCTTATCCCAATATGCAGCTACATTATGTCTGATTCAAAGCCCCTTAAAACTCCCATTGATTTCAATGGATTTTAGATCAGGCCCTCTTTGCTGGCACCGTTTTGGTAGGAGATTCTGCCTCGATACTTTGCAATGTGCACTGGTGTCATTTTTCACTGCTGTGTCTGTTGAATGCTGTTTTTTTTTGCACTTTGTAATTATAGGCAAGGTTTTCGGGTTGTTTGTTTTAAACAAAGGAATCGCCGTATTTAATCCATTCTCCAAAATAAAAGTCAAGTGGTTGGAAGGGCTACTGCAGCTCACTACAGAAGAGAAACCTTTTCAGATATCATAGGAGCCTTTGAGGCATAAAAAAATCTGCCCTTTAAAAGCTGCTCTGGACCTAATGGGCCACCTGGATCCATGCCCTTTGAACACCTGGCTTGATGACATTTGTCTCATGAGAGATTCTGCACTGTGTTTGAACTTTATACGCAGTCCCACTGATCAAGAGACACTGTCAGCCAAGGAGAAAGCCTTGCACTACAGGAAAGGCAGCTGCTGTTTCATCTTCCAGGAGCATGGAGGTAAATTAATCCCTGATATAACTCTATTCACTTCAGTGGAGTTACATCAGAGAGAATTTTGCCCTTATGCATTGGTTAATTCATTACCATCCCAGTGTTTGTTTATTTTAGCCATATATTTTCCAGGGCACTAAAAACTGAGAGATTTATTTTGCAAATGATTGTGTCTCTTGGATAAATTGATTTCTCTGTGTCGGGTGGCTGGGTAGCTGATGCAGTGAGGAAGTCATGGCTCTTCCTGTTAATATTTTTGTTCTCAGTGACATCTGGAAGTTTATGTTGCACTCGGCTGCTTTTCTTTTTGTGCAACTTTTTATCAAAAGATACTGAATGTATATTTATGAGCTTGTGCCTTGAAGCAAGCCTCTGTTATTTGACATACAGAGCCATAGTCATCCCTGATGAAACTCCATCAAAGCCAGGAATTACACCAGGGATGAATTAGGCCCACAGACTATTATCTAAGTATATTAATTGCAAAAATCTACATACATACAGTGTTCAAGTGTGAGTAAAATATGCCCAACCACACACTTACTAAATATGTGATGGTCCTTAATCGTAGAGATGGGCCTGATCTAGACCCAAATTCCCCTGAACTTCGGGAAAGTCCACATACAGATTTAAACTTTGGACTGAGTGGTGCAGCCTCTACTCATATTGGGAGACCCTTATACGAGAAGTCCCAATTCACGTGAGGAAACACTGTGTGGTTAGTTTTGTGATACAGATTCTTTTTGCAGAAGCTGTGGCAAGCGGTAAGAAGTTTGTTCTCTGCCTTTATTTCCCTTACGTCTTGGTGCAAAATTGCTCCGGGGAACAACACATCAGAGTTTGGGCTGAGATTTCAGGAAGCAGGGTTTGCCAGCATACCATTTGTGACCATCTCTGTTCAAGGACTGGTGTATATGGCGTAAATAAGCCAGTGTGAGTAAAGGTTCACTATCTGGTCCTTACCATATAAAACCTCGAGACGTACAGGGAGCTGGGACTGGATTCCAGATCCTTCCTTCAAGACTGTATATTTCTTTTCCCAGCCCTTGTCTCTACTTCCTTAGTGAAAGCAGGGGTGGGGATCACTGCTGTGGTGATATGCAAATAGGACAGACCCAGGGAGCTAAGAGGCAGCATCCTAGCAGAGGTCACACTGGGACGCAGCACCAGGTATAGTAAGAGACATCTCTTCTCTGCCTTTTTCTCCAGTGGTCCAGCTGCTGGAAGGGAGGGGAGTGTGTGGACTCCTAAGGTGAGGGAGATGGAAAGGAGCAATAAAGGCAGCTTTCTGTTGTCATTGGGTGAGCCGGACAGGGAATGGAGTTTAAAAGCTTTCCATGTGCTCCCCATTCTCTGTTCCCTCCCCTCTGGTTCCTGCTCCTCCCTTCCAGCAGCAGCAGGTGTCCGAGGGCCCAATCAACAGTAGGTTGCTGTCTCCTTATATTGCCTCTACCCACTCTGGACCCTTAGAGAAAAGACAGGGGGGTAGGGAGGTTCTTTTACCTGGAAGTATGGGCTCTCTTAAAATGCTGCTCCTTCAAGACCTAGTCTAAATACAGAACTTGCCATGGTTTACCTTAAATCAGTTTGCAAACTGATTTAGTTAAACTGGTGTAAGTCTGCGTGAAGACACACTTAATTCAGTTTAAGAGTGGTTCACTGCCTATTAATCCATTTTTTTAAAACTGGATTAAGAAAAATCAAAATGAACTACTTTTAAACCAAAATAAGTGTCTAAACCAAAACTCATACCAATGTCACCCAATTGGTTTATAAAACCACCTTTAGTTAAACTGGTTCCAGTTGGTTGCACACACCCAAGTATTTAAAATTGACTTGTTGATGAATAGGAGGAGGATGCTACTTAATAATAATACCGAGCTCTTACATAGCGCTTTTCATCAGTAGATCTCAAAACACTTTACAAAGGAGATCAGTATCATTATCCCCATTTCACAGATGGGGAAACTGAGGCACAGAGCACTGAAGTGACTTACCCAAGATCACCTGTCAGGTCAGTGGCTAACCCAGGAATAGAGCCCAGGTCTCCTAAATCCCAGTCCAGTGCTGTGGTTTCTATTGCTTCTGTGTGATATATAAAGAAGTCATGGAAGTATTTTTATGAATATTCGTAAAGCATTTGTAGATTGTCTGAAGTAAGAGGCTATGGCAGTGTAAAGTATTATTGTTATGGAGGGAGTCACCAGATGGTACCATTACACACAGCATGCAAGCAGTGTATATTCTTTGAAGAAATGCTGTATTGTAGTTACTTTTTTTGACATAGCTTCTTTTAAAGGAAAGCTGTTGCAAACAGCAAGCGAGTTTGTTCTCTGCCTTTATTTCTCTAATTCCAATCCATACTTGGTGCAGAGTTGCTTCCTGGGAACCAGGTATTGGCTTTTGGGTGGAGATTTCAGAAAGTGGGGGTTTTCCTGCTTGCCGTTTGTGACTACCTCTGTTCATGGATTCGTGTATATTGTATAAATAAATGAGTTACAGTAAGGGTACACCCCCTCACTCTGCGTCATTGATTTTTCCTTCAATGGGAAACCAACTTGGAGGGTCCTGACCTCTGCTAACGCTTGGCAGAGGGGCAATATTATTATCCCACAATGCACTGAAACATGCTTTCTATTTTTAATTTTCTTATTCCATTAAATTAACATTTTATAAGAGGAAAAGTTAAGGATGGTTATTGTTAAACAAAACTCACCTTGAGTAAAGAGTCCAAGTTGACGTGGTGTATAAACTGATAGTTATAAGACTAAGAAAGATGGGTGAGGTTCTTTTCCATTTTTATGGTCACAATGGGGATAAAGCTTTCCCCATAATGGCTTCTCCCAGCTGCTCCAAGTCCGTGTGGGTTTGGGCACTGGAACTGAAGACAGGCAGCCTTTCTCCTGTCCTCTTGGTCACCCTTCTGCTGGCACCCAGGCAGTGTGGAGGAGGAAACTGTCTGATTCAAATGCGGAGAGGGCTAAAGCCGGATCTAAGGAAAGGAGTAGATTGGGACAAAGAGGCTGGCGAGACTTGGACTAAAGAGTGGGGGCAAGAATGATTGGCACTGGCTGGGCAATTTTATGGTAGGCCTCAAAGATACCTCACTTCCTAGTAAGATGTGTCTCCTATCATAAGCGTTGACGCCATAGGTGCTCCAGGGCTCAAGCGCCCAAGGAAAAAAAAAATAGGGGTGGTCAGCACCCACCAGCCACAGCTGTTCAGCAGCGGGCAGAAGGCGCTCGCGGGAGGGCAGAGAGCAGTGAGCAGCAGGCAGGCCGGGGCCTCAGGGAAGGGAGTGGAGCAGGGTGCGGGAAGAAGTTGAGTGAGTGCAGGGCCTCTGGGGAGAGGGGCAGAGTAGGGGCAAGGCCTCAGGGCAGAGTGCAGACATGCCAAACCTGTGAAAAAAAATGCAGAAATTGCCCTTGTTTTTGGCTTAATTGGCTTGTGAGTTGCTTGTTGGCAAGTTTTTGGCTTGTAACTTGTTTGGCTTGTAGCTTGTTGCGCCTTTTTTTTGATCAGCTCCCAGCAAACGGGGCAAAGGGGGCAAGCAGGGGCTAGGGGCAAGCAAGGGCAAGGGGGGGGAGAGAGTCAGGGGTGCACAGTGGGCCCACCACAGTCCCAGCCTGCACGCCGGGAGGATCTAGTCACATAGTGTGTTGGGGTTCTTAGGGATTGGCTTGTTTTGGCCTCGTTTTGAAATGGGATTCGCTTGATTTCTGGCTTATTGTGAAAGTCGGGGTGCTTATTTAACACATGAAAGTTGGCAACTGTGGCGGAGTGGGGATGGAGCACCCACTGGGAAAAATAGAAGTCAGCACCTGTGTCTCCCATGTCACATTTTCCTGCCCCTATTTTCTTCAGTGTTTCTGGCTTTGATGGAGTAATTGTGAGGGAAACAAGTGATTATCCTCCCACAGAAGCCTAAGTT
The DNA here is from genome assembly GCF_027887155.1 of Malaclemys terrapin pileata. Taxonomy (NCBI): domain Eukaryota; kingdom Metazoa; phylum Chordata; order Testudines; family Emydidae; genus Malaclemys; species Malaclemys terrapin. Next base: position 10,784,764 of record NC_071505.1, on the reverse strand, counting down.
CTCTGACTCTGGTCTCATTTCCTCCACAGAAATGATCTAGCCGCCGGTTTCTTGTTTGGGTTCAGAGTGAATAACCATGGAATTGCTTTACTTGTTTTGGTTTCATCGTGGAAGACAAAGAAGTTTAGAGGCAGGAATGTTGGAAAAATAATTTTGACCGAGACAATATTAGGGCCTGATTCATAACTGCATTACTACAGATTAACGCCAGTGTAACTCCACTGATTTTAATGGACTTGACTCTTATTTATACTAAGTCACTTTACATCACTGTGGCAGAATAAAGAGGTCTTTAAGTGGGCACAAATTACATTTAAATCTAGTTCAAGGGCCCCTTCTCGCTTGCATGGTGGCCTTGGCATAAATGAGAATCGGGCCCAACCGCAGCCTCTCAGGTGGACATCCCGATACGCCTAAATTCATAGATTCTAGGATTGGAAGGGACCTCGAGAGGTCATCAAGTCCAGTCCCCTGCCCTCATGGCAGGACCAAATACTGTCTAGACCATCCCTGATAGACATTTATCTTTTCCATTAACAGAGAATGGCCAGGTGTACGTCCAAAAGAAGCCCACCATGTACCCACCCTGGAACAGCACGTTCGATGCCCATATCAACAAGGGTAGGGTCATGCACATCGTTGTGAAGGACAAAAGCGCGGAAATGGTTTCAGAAACCACCGTCGAACTCAACGTACTGGCGGACAGGTGCAAGAAGACCAATGGGAAGACAGAAATATGGGTAAGCGCTTTGGGTTCTTAACACCACTGATGGCTTGTTAGAGATAACTGTTATGGAATAAGGGGAGGCGCTAGGTGCATACCAGATTGCAAATGTAAGTGATATGCCAAAAAAAATTGTCTGCCGTCCAAGGAACACATGTGGAGTCATCTTGTGTATTGCTTGATGGAAAGCATTCCATGAACATCAGAAAGAGCAACCTAATGCTCTTATATTAACTGTCGCTGCTATATTAAAACTTATACCTTATATTAGCAAGGATTCTGGCTCCTATGAGTCATGCAGACAAAATAGCTTTGCTTAGACAATCCTTTGGGGGCAGATAGTAATATGAGTGACTACATATGAATTATCTTAGGTGCCCTAGAGAAATGCTCTTAACATTTAATCTTTCTAATATCAATGAACTGATTCCCCGCTGTGTTGTACTTCAGTGTTGTATCACTGTGACTCCATTAAGCATCAGTGGTGTAAATCTGAAGTAACGCAGTGATGAAACCGGCTCGGAGTATTAATTACGTGGCATGATAATCCCAGCAGGCAGGCTGCGGGTAATACTGTTTAGCCAATAGGATTTTTGTGATTGCCGTGCTCTTAATAGGGACATGACATTTGGAGAAATGTTAAATTACTTGAATCGCCGGTAGTTTTTCCTGTCAGTTTTCAGGCTAACTTGCAGAGGCACCGACTTTCTGATTTCCCGGAGGGTGCTCACCCCCACTCTGCCCCAGGCCCTGCCCCCACGCCACCCTTCCCCCAAGGCCCTACCCCTTCCTAGCTTGTTCCACCCCCTCCCCCGAATGCACCCCACCCTCACTCTGCCTCTTCATGCCCCCGCTCCTCCTCCCCTCCCCAGCTCCTCCTGCCCGCTGCTGAACAGCTGATCCTTGGCTGGTGGGAGGCACTGGGGAGAGGGGGAGGAGCTGATTGGCGGGACCCGCCAGTGGGTGTTGAGCCCCCACTATTTTTTTTCTGTGGGTGCTCCATCCCTGGAGCACCCACAGAGTCGGCACCTATGCTAACTTGTAAGATTTACCCCTAGGGTGACATTTTCAAAAGCACCTAATTTCTGTTTTAAAAACAGTTTGGGTACTTCAGAGCCTACGGGTAGATAGAGCCTAAGAGTATGTCTGCACAGCAAAGAAAAACCCACAGCTGGCCCATGCCAGCCAACGTGGGCTCGCGAGGCTCAGACAGTGGGGCTGATTCATTACTGTGTAGACCGCTCGGGGGGTTGTTTTTTCAGCAGAAATCCTTCAAAAACAAAATGGAACATTTCACGTTGGGTCGAATCAAACTTTCCTTGAGTTTTTTTTTACTTTTTCTAAATGCCGAAAAATTTCATTTGGGGTCAACCTGAAACAATTAAAAAAAAATAAAAAACGTTTTGATTCAGCCAGCAAACCAAAAATAGCGCTAGGCACCTAACTCCCATGAAAGCCTATGGGAGTTAGGCACTTACAGCCAAATTTGCAAAAGTGCTGGGAATGATATGTTCTCTTGATGGAAGCTGGTGGATACCAAGCTCCTTTGGAAAATCTCAGCCTTTTTTATTATTTTATTCATACTTAGAATCATAGAATCATAGAATATCAGGGTTGGAAGGGACCTCAAGAGGTCATCTAGTCCAACCCCCTGCTCAAAGCAGGACCAATTCCCAACTAAATCATCCCAGCCAGGGCTTTGTCAAGCTGGGCCTTAAAAACCTCCAAGGAAGGTGATTCCACCACCTCCCTAGGTAACGCATTCCAGTGCTTCACCACCCTCCTAGTGAAATAGTGTTTCCTAATATCCAACCTGGACCTCCCCCACTGTAACTTGAGACCATTGCTCCTTGTTCTGTCATCTGCTACCACTGAGAACAGCCAAGCTCCATCCTCTTTGGAACCCCCCTTCAGGTAGTTGAAGGCTGCTATCAAATCCCCCCTCATTCTTCTCTTCTGGAGACTAAACAATCCCAGTTCCCTCAGCCTCTCCTCATAAGTCATGTGCTCCAGACCCCTAATCATTTTTGTTGCCCTCTGCTGGACTCTTTCCAATTTTTCCACATCCTTCTTGTAGCGTGGGGCCCAAAACTGGACACAGTACTCCAGATGAGGCCTCACCAATGTCGAATAAAGGGGAACGATCACGTCCCTCGATCTGCTGGCAATGCCTCTACTTATACAGCCCAAAATGCCGTTAGCCTTCTTGGCAACAAGAGCACACTGTTGACTCATATCCAGCTTCTCGTCCACTGTGACCCCTAGGACCTTTTCTGCAGAACCGCTACCTAGCCATTCGGTCCCTAGTCTGTAACAGTGCATGGGATTCTTCCGTTCTAAGTGCAGGACTCTGCACTTGTCCTTGTTGAACCTCATCAGGTTTTTTTTGGCCCAATCCTCTAATTTGTCTAGGTCCCTCTGTATCCGATCCCTACCCTCTAGTGTATCTACCATGCCTCCCAGTTTAGTGTCATCTGCAAACTTGCTGAGAGAGACTTACGTATGTTCTAGCATGCTGTTCCCAAGCCTCTGATGAGAAGCAGCATAGTCCTATATCCATATTGTCTGTCTCTCCTCCCACAACCCTCCTATACACTTTGTTCTCCGGTGTACTTTGTTGTCCAGTAATTACTGTGTCTAATAATGAACAAACCAAAACCAAGCATTTATTGCCAGTTATTGAATTCTGTGTGGAAATTCATTCTTTTCTTGCCAGCTGAGATTATTGCTAGACTTTAGCTTTGAGTTCGCTCAAGCATTTGACGTGATTGCCATGAAGTAGTATTGCTGTCTAACATCTACACTTTTTTTTCTTTCGCCTTGTCTCAACCAGCTAGAATTGAAACCTCAAGGGAGAATGCTAATGAATGCAAGATATTTCCTGGAAATGAGTGGCAAGTGACACTATTTATTGAATAATTGATTTGATTTCTGGTTATGTGGGGCAGACAAGTCATCTTCAGATAAACACCTACCATTTAAAATAATGCTCACTTCAATACTGGTGATTCACCTATAGACTTGTATTGAGATTATTGCAATGGGTTGAATGCGGCTCCACTATGAAGAGCAATTCGTATAGCATTGCGGGGTTCCATGCTTGCTGTCCCTCAGTTATTTGCATTCAAATCTGCTAGCTTTACCAGTAAAAAAGTGACAGGTTTCAGAGTAGCAGCCGTGTTAGTCTGTATCCGCAAAAAGAAGAACAGGAGTACTTGTGGCACCTTAGAGACTAACAAATTTATTAGAGCATAAGCTTTCGTGGACTATGCATCCGAAGAAGTGGGCTGTAGTCCACGAAAGCTTATGCTCTAATAAATTTGTTAGTCTCTAAGGTGCCACAAGTACTCCTGTTCTTTTTTTAGTAAAAAAGTGGATTCTCTAACTGCCAGCCCTACATATGCATTCCCTTAAGCCAACCAGGATAGACCCAAAAGAGAAAAGGACCTAATTCCAGATCCAGCTCCCATCCAGGACAGAGAAAAGACTCCCACTGATGTCAAAGGTTTGGACTAGCCCCATATAGAGATCCTAGCTGAAAAATGTATACATTAAGAATATATTGGTTTGGAACAATCTCAACATAAAGGGATGGCAACATGCATAAATGGCCATGTAAAACACATTTTCATCTTTTGACCTTAATGACAAAACTCCCATTGACTTTGATGGCTGCAGGATGGGCGGACTAGATGGAGAGGTAACAACCTGAACTTAGAAAGATCTTCCAATGAGACAATGAAAATAATTCATTAGGAAGCGTGTGTACATTGGTACTTTTCCTCATCAACTCCTATCTCTGATGGGTAGTAAGGCTTTTGCTGTCACGCTGTATCAGGTCAGCATTGAAACAGAAGTCTTAACCCATCATAGGGGCTAACCTTTAGGGAAGTTAGGTGTATAGTACATCTCTGAATTGCACATAGCAAGGTCAGAATCAATACTTTAGTGCAGGCTACGTCCTACAGAATACTTAGGTGAATTGTTGCACAATCCACTATGTGGCTATTATTATATTATTTAGCAAGGGTTGGGGTTTTTTTCCTCGCAAAGCTTGCAGAATCACGCTAACTGTGAATATTTTCATGAATACAGCATATAGGAAAGCAGTACTGGCCTGGTAGAATGACAAGGAATATGCAAAAGGAATCTTTCAGCAAATTATATATCATTCTAACCACTTTTTTCAGGGCACAATTCTGTGTAAATTGAAAATCTTACACCTGAGCACTCATGTCAAGAGTCGAAAGGTCTATATTTTTGAAAACAGCTTCATTAATATTTACCCCATGGCCCTGATCTAACTCCCATAGTTGGATCAAGCCCTAAATTTTTGTGGTATTACAGATTGTAGTTTGAACTGCAAAGAAACTGCATCTGAAAGAGCACCCAGTGGGTTTTAAAAAAACATGCTTAAAAAATACTTCCTCTTGTTTATGCAACACTTAGTATTTTAACTGTTCGTTTCTCTTAAGATCTTGATTTAGATCAAGGTGCCATCAGTGAGGTCAACAACATCCCAAAGAGATACTTGTGACTGTTTTCCAGGCACATTCTCTCCTTTGCATCTAATCCAAGGCCAGCACTTCCATACTGCTGGGGCATTAGCTCAATTCTGAATAGAGGGACGTGCACGACTTACTGAACCACACAAACCACTTCCTTCAAAGCTTAGGGTTTCCTTGGAAATCTCCCACCCAAATACTAACCAGACCCAGCCCTGCTTCGTTGGTGAAAGCCAACAAGAGGAGAAGACAAGAGCTTGTCTGTGTTAACACATTCTGCTTCTGCAGGCTATAGAGATCAGAAAGGGTTCAATGTCTTTTTATTTTAAGAAAATTATTTGCTGGAAACAATACATTAAATAATTCCTATGCTCTGCATACTATGAATTAGCATTAGCAACAATTCATTGGTCCCTGTTGTCTTGTAATTCAGCATGTTAAGCCAATTCCAACCTTTGGAAACATATATTTAGAAGCATGGGGCTGTAGTTTTGGGGGGATTATCATGCAATATTGCTTGCCACAGAATGAAATAGCCTTTTTCTAACAATAAATAGGATCACCCAAGATTCTAGAATTTAAATGTAAACATATATGGGAAACAAACACACTATTTAAAATATGGGTAGAGGTGGGAGGAAAGTCAGATAGGAGGGCTCAAGGCATTGGCTATAGGATCTAGAATGTTCTCTCTTAAGTCATCAGCTCAGCGCTAGTTCAAGTCAGTAGAAACCAAAATTCTGGGGTCCCAGGTGAAATAAGGTGGTCTCAGTCCATTTCCTAGTGGATAGTTCTACCGGCACAATTGACCTTATTATTAACACTAGCTAGCAAGACTGAACATGGATTGAACAGACATGGAAACGGAGCTATTTTCTTGCCGGTAGATGTGCTCTACCCGCTATTCTGATCTGGGCTGAGTTACACTGGGGATGCACCATGAAGGACACCTACACTGTCATGGTAGCAAACAGTTCAATCCACTTTATCATTCGAGTTGGTCGGGAAAATTCCAATGCAACAGTAATTTGTCAGAATTTGCCAATTCATCAAAAATAAAATATTTCACGGAGATGGTTCAATTTCACCAACGTTCCAATGGAACCCAGGCAGTGTTTTCTGCCAGCTCACCCACCGGGCTCCTTGACAGCCTGTCCGATGGGCTGCTGGGGACCTCAGGGCTTCCATGGTCCACGGCTCCAGCGTCGCATACAAGGCAGACTGCTTCAGAGTCAGAGACTCCAGAGATTCAGGGGCCACCCGGTGGGCTGCTGGGGACCCCACGGTTTCCAGGGTGCATAACTTCCAGACAGCCCATCAGCAGACTGACCCAGAGCTGGGGATCTTTTTCAATGAGAATTTTGACATTTTGGGGTTTCGTTCCCAGTTGGAACGAAATATAAAAATCCTCCCTGAACCGGAATGACCTTTTTCCACCCAGCTTGGATTATCATTGTGAATTTTGCCAGCTGTTCCCTCCCACCACCCTTTTTCCTCTCCTAGGTCATGCCCCCCATCATATGTTCACATTGTAAATGCTGAAAGGATCTTCTACCAGTAGTTTCACAGCAGCAAATTGAAGAACAGGAGTACTTGTGGCACCTTAGAGACTAACAAATTTATTAGAGCATAAGCTTTCGTGGACTACAGCCCACAATTGGTATTTAAACTGATTAACTGCTTATTTGGAGGACTTTCCCTTTCTGCTTTAAGGTGGTAGAATGAAAGCCCTCACGAAACAGACATGGGCACTCTGTCTGCTTCATTTCTAACCAGAGGATTCATGTGTAATCTCTTATAAGTTTTATACTAAGTATCTGTGTTAAAGAGTTTGGTCTCATTTAGTGGCTTCCATGAGCATAGTTACAGAGAGGAGGCGAGAGGGTAGGGCTGGGACTCAGGCCTGCTGGATTCTATTCTCAGCTATACAGCCTCTGTCCTTAGGCAAGTCATTTAACTTCTCTGTGTCCCAGTTCCCCATCCGTCAAATGAGAGTAATACCTGCCTCGCCAGGGTGGTGTGTGGCTTCTTGTATTAATGCTTGTAAAGCACTCTGAGATTCTCCAGTAAACGACAGCTCAGAACACAGAGTATAAATACATTGTAAGTATAGTGAGTATATACACACACTGTAGTTATACTGTACATACACTGTATGTACTTATACTGTATATATCCACACACATACACAATAACTGAATTTCGTAATGAACTTTTATGTCTCCTTTCTTCCCAGATGCTAAAGAGCTGATTGACTGCGAGACAGAGGGGTTTTTCTCCTTGCATCAGCGCCGGGGAGCTATCAAGCAAGCCAAAATTCACAACGTCAAATGTCACGAGTTCACTGCTACCTTTTTCCCGCAACCCACATTCTGCTCTGTCTGCCATGAGTTCGTCTGGTACGTACAATGATTCAGTGTTTCCTCCACCTTTCATTCTGAAACTCATTGTCTGTTGTGTTAACTGGCTGCCCTCCCATAAGCTCTCTGTGACTACGAATGAATGAGAGTTGGTGTGACGGGTTGGATCACAGAACCCCCCTTGGGAGCTGCCACCTGATGTGCCAAGACTACCTCTGCTCCTGCTTTCCCTGCCAGCTCGGGACTCCAGCACCCTGTCTTGCTGAGCCAGACACGCCCGTCTACTCCAACACAGACCCAGGGTCTGAATTACTTGCCCCAAAGCTGCAGGTTTACCTGAAAGCAGCTAACAGAAGTGTTCCTGTCTTTAACACTCAGATGCCCAACTCCCAATGGCGTCTAAACCCAAATAAATCCGTTTTACCCTGTATAAAGCTTATACAGGGTAAATTCATAAATTGTTCACCCTCTCTAACACTGATAGAGAGATATGCACAGCTGTTTGCTCCCCCAGGTATTAATATATACCCCTGAGTTAATTAACAGGTAAAAAGTGATTTTATTAAATACAGAAAGTAGGATTTAAGTGGTTCCAAGTAGTAACAGACAGAACAAAGTAAGTCACCAGGCAAAATAAAATAAAATGTGCAAATCTATGTCTAATCAAACTGAATACAGATAAGATCCTCACCAGTTCCAGAATGCTCCCTTTTACAGACTAATCTCCTTTTAGCCTGGGTCCAGCAATCACTCACACCCCTTGCACACTGTCCTTTGTTCCAGTTTCTTTCAAGTATCCTGGGGGGGTGGAGAGGCTCTCTCTTTAGCCAACTGAAGACCAAATGGAGGGGTCTCCCAGGGGTGTAAATAGACTCTCTTGTGGGTGGAGACCCCCTCCTCACTCCTATGCAAAGTCCAGCTCCAAGATGGAGTTTAGGAGTCACCCGGGCAAGTCACATGTCCATGCATGACTCACAGTTTTTACAGGTAGCATCCATTGTTTACATGCTACCTTGAACATCCTCAAGTAGACTTCTTATGTAGATTGGAGCATTCCAAGATCCATTGTCCGTTAAGTGTCTCTTGATTAGATACTTAACTTCAACATTCCTTTCTCCAGGAGCTGACCAAATGCTCTACTAAGGTTATTTAGAAATCAAGCCAGTCCCCAGCCAACATTCATAACATTCATAACTTCGAAATGATACATGCATACAAATAGGATTAATACATTCAGTAGATCATAACCTTTGAGATATGTTACATGGCATATGTAGCATAAAACACATTCTAAGCATATTTCCATAAAGCCTTATGGGAGGTACCGTCACAGTTGGTGCAAGTGAGGGGCTTTCAAGTCTTCCCTGGATCACAGCCCAGTGCAATTCAGCATGTACGTGTGTATACAGATGTCCCCAAGCATGTCTGTTATACACTAGACACTAATCATCATCTCAGGAGAACCTATTCCTCCAAACATCAGTGAAGAAACATTATTACTGCTCACCATTAAGACGCCTGACCCCACAACTCTCACTCCCATACTTGACTCCAGTGGGCCTTTTCAGTGAGCGTTTGTCTGAGCAGGGCCCAATCCAGCTCCTATTTAAGTCAGTCCGGCACAAATCCCCAAAGGCATTTAGCCTCTCAGCTTCCTTTGAAATCAATTGGAGTTAGGTGCCTAACTATCTCTGAAGATCTGGGCCTGAGAATCTTTCCATTGACTTTAATGGGAGTGGGATCAGGCCGTTAGGACTGGAAACTGAGAAAAGGCCTCCGGATTTGGGGCATTGGAACTGTTTGAAGGAGTAAAGACTCCTCGTGTGAGTAAGTGTCACGGTATCAGGCCCTTTATCCGTTACATGTAGGGGCTACATGTTTCATTCCCGGGATATGACACACACAATGGTCATGTTTCTAATTGCATTTGCACCAGTGTGAACATTCACTCCTATCTTTTACTTTTTATGCAGTGACTAAAAGACACAAGTTTCTAATAAACAGTTTCCCATTAACTGATGCAAAATTAAAAGTTGTAAAGTGCACAAAAACTGCTGTGAGGGCCGCAGGCAGTCATTCTAACTACTAGCTGAAGTGAATAAAGATACTTAATCTAGATAAGCCCCACAGGAGCTAATAAAAATCAGTGTGGTTTTATTCAATTTTCATTGCATAAATACTGCTGACATTAGCACTCTGAAAATTCAAAAGTAACCAGTTTTCTGTTTATTCCAGGGGTCTTAACAAACAAGGCTACCAGTGCAGGCGTAAGAAGCTTTATTTTATTACTATCATTATTTATTCCGTTGTTTTTTTAAATGGCATTTTTCCTAATATTATGACTTCTCTGTTCTTTCAGAATGCAATGCTGCCATTCATAAGAAGTGTATTGATAAAGTAATAGCTAAGTGCACAGGGTCAGCAATCAACAGCAGAGAAACAATGGTATGTGTCACATTTCGACGTAGGGATTTCATTCTGATCTTTCTCATGCTGATGTAAATCAGGAGTAACTCCAGCGAAGTCACTAAAGTCACTGATGTAGAATGGGTGTAAGGGATCAGATTGCTTGCACCTTCCTAATCGGTCACACAATCTCTTATTTGTGATGCACTCAAATTTAATAACTGAATTTGCAATATTTAGATGAAGACTGGATGTCTTCCATTGGTCCTGCTTTGAGCAGGGAGTTGGACTCGATGACCTCCTGAGGTCCCTTCCAATCCTAATATTCTATGATTCTAAAAGAGATGCTGTACCTCAGATAGAAGTTATGGGCACGAGGGAGACATTATTGGGTGAAATTCGTTGGCCTTTATGATGCAGGAGGTCAGACTCAATGATCATAATGGTCCCTTCCGGCCTTAAAATTGAGGAATTTACCATTTCAAGAGTGTATATATTATCCAAACTTTGCAGATTGTTAATAGGAGATGTGTATATTGACAAGTTCCCCTTTATTATATTTTTATCTTGTCTTTCATCATAGAATCACAGGGTTAGAAGGGACCTCAGGAGGTCATCTAGGCCAACCCCCTGCTTAAAGCAGGGCCAATCCTGAGACAGATTTTTGCCCCTGATCCCTAAGTGGCCCCCTCAAGGATTGAATTTACAACCCTGGCTTTAGCAGGCCAATGCTCAAACCACTGAGCTATCCCTCCCACCGTCATTGTTCCAGGGAGCATTCCCCTACCCTGTGCAAAAAGGAGAGTAAGCTGCCATTTCCGCCTTGATGTTAAAACTACATTTTTCTTAGTTAATTTCATCCCACAGCTCCTATTTATACCCATGTAGCATTTCCCTTCATCAGCTCTGATCCCTCCATGGTGTTTAAACCCTTCAAACTCTTTAGGCTGTTATTCTCAAAGCTAACTAGTGGGTTTAGCCACACAATTCCCATTGACAAAGATGGGAGCTTTGTGGCAAAATCCCCTACTTGGCTTTGTAAATCTATAGACAATTTCCTCTTTTTGGTCAATTCCAATAACAAAGATGCAGCACTGGCATGGATGTCACTTTTTTTCCTACCTTGTTTTCTATGTACAATATATTGCTTATTCCCAAGGATTTTCCCCCCCTGGGCATGGTAAAAACCCTGGCAACTAATAATAAGGCTGCCAAAGACCACAGTGATGGGCAGCAGTCTAATCCCCTAAAATAGATAGAATAATATGGATGATGAGTACTACATTTTTTTAATTCAGCGCTGATGTAGAGTGGGCAGTATTTTCACAGCTGTCTTTTTTTCTTGCAGTTCCACAAGGAGAGGTTTAAGATAGATATGCCTCACCGGTTTAAGGTCTACAACTATAAGAGCCCGACATTCTGCGAGCACTGTGGCACGCTTCTTTGGGGCCTGGCGAGGCAAGGGTTGAAGTGTGACGGTGAGTCCCGCTGCTCTGCAAATGTAGACGGAATGGGCCTTTATAAGGCTGCTCTCCTGAGGAGCTGCAATCTAAGGGCCAAATCCTGTTTACGTTACACCTGCAAATACCTCCTTAGTAGTTGGGAGCATGAGGACATGCTGAGGGCAGAGCCCGAGGATCTCCCCCCACACACACAACAGGATCATTTTGGGGGGGATACACAAGGATGCATGATCCATAGGGCTGAAGAGTGGATCCACATCTGTCCACAGGCTTATGGAGGAAAATGCCTGCATGCATCTCTCCAGCCTGTGGCTTATTCAGGTTGGACCAGCACAGTGACTATGCACCAATAGGATTTAACTGGTGCTTAGGCCTTGAGCTACAGAGGGCTTCACAGGGGCAAATTTCACCCTCAGCTGTTGGCTCAGGCCAATAGAAGTGCTCTGCCTCGTGTCAAACAAACGCTGTTTATAATGCAAACCTCCCCAGGCTCTGATCACCTCATAAACTTCTTCCTTTCAGCATGTGGCATGAACGTCCATCACAAGTGCCAGACAAAAGTGGCAAACCTTTGTGGAGTTAACCAGAAACTAATGGCCGAAGCACTGGCAATGATAGAGAGCACCCAGCAGGTACAACAGCTCGTGGGCTGAAACGGCATGGTATAGTGGATAGGGTGCTGGTGTGGCATTCAAGAGACCTGGGTGCTAGTCTACTGACACGCTGTGTGAGCTGGGGCAAATCATTTCACCCTCTGTTTCCCCTTCCACTCTGTCTTGTCTATTTGGATTGTAAACTCTTCAGGGCAGAGACTGTCTCTGACTCTGTGTGAACAGCATGCAACACAATGGGACCCAGATCTTGGTTGGGGCCTCCAGGCATGGCTGTAATATATATAAATATATATATAACAACACGGAGACTCAAACTCTTCCACAGTGTGTTGCTTTAAAGAAACAAAGACTCCAAAAACGTGAGCTACCTAATGCGTTCAGTCGATGACTTTAGTTTGTAGCCACCTCCTTGTCTTTCTGTAATTATGACTGTGCGGATTAAGCAGGTTTAATAAGACACCTGTGCTCGTAGGCATTTTCAGCCTAAACATCGCTCCTTTTTTGCTTGTGACCCAGGCTCGCTGTTTGCGTGACACTGAACAGATCTTCAGAGAAGGACCTATTGAAATTGGCCTTCCCATTCCTATGAAAGAAGTAACTCTGCTTCACACTGTGCCAGCACCTGCAACTGGGAAAAGAGGTAGCTCTCCAATTATGTGTATTCACGGTGCCAATTATTTAAACTGTTAGCCGGAGACAATGATAATAATGAACTTAGTCCATTCATAGTACAGGGAAACAGACATCCTATGTATTACGTATATAAGCCATGCCCACTCTGTGCTCTGTCCCCCTCTGGTGGTGGCTTTCATCTCCCCCTGACCAGGAAGCGCTTCCCAGCTAGATTCCATGTATGGACCATCACTTGTAATGCTGATGTCTCTGGATGGGTTGTTGACAGCAGGGATCAAACCTGGGAAATCCATAAATGAGCCGCTATTACTTGAGCTGAAAGACCCACCTCTCTGAGCCAAGGCCTAGCTGCCACCAGAAGGAGACAGAGAGTCGCACCGAGTGTGTGTGGCTTACACTTACAAGAGGTTCCTTCCAAGCCTCACGTGATGTCATGATTCTGACATAGTAGCACGGACATGATTTATGGTTTAGACCTAGTCAGCAACAATTCCAGTGCATGCTCCCAATAATGAAGTTTCCACAAAATAACTCACTCTGGGTGATGTGTTCATTAGTCAATACAAAGCAACATCTGTCGCTTCTAGAGTCATGCCTCTACCAAAACATATCCCTCTCATCCACACTCTGTCATACCTACCCTCAAACTATTCCCAGCCACTCCATAGAGGGGCACCTAATCCCCGTGGTCCCAGTGCAATTCCCTTCTACCTCTCCGTAGACATGTGCCCTAACCCATCCATTTCTGTCCTCCAGTGACATGAACCACAAAGCACCACACACACTGCTGGCAAAATCTTCCCCAAATCCTCCTTTAGGTCAGGTATCCCAATACCCACCACTTCCCCCACCCACAACCATATTCATCAGAACCTCAAGAAGAAACGTCACCCACTGTTTAGTTTGAACTATCTGCTCACCACTGAAAATTCATATCCCGGTTTTATTATTTTCTCTGTGTTACGGCTTACAGCTAATGAAAGAACAATGCTCTCAACAGGTAGCAACTTCATAATCGTTTAAATTTATTTATTTATTTATTTATTTATTGTTTTAGTACTGCAGGCATGTTGTTATAGTCTTAACTAATTATACTGATTACAGAAACTGATGCAAGAGTTTCAGTGTTGTGTTTATCTTACCTGTGTATCCTGCCACGCGGTTGGCAAGCTACACTCTGCTGTTGACATGTGTACTTGTTCCAAGAACTGGCTTAATTTTGTTTCACTTTACTCTTTTCTCTCCTCTCTTGGATGATATTTGTACTTAGTTTTGTGAACATCCCTGCAGGTAATGACCATTGATGCTATGAGCCTTCTTTGTGAGTGTGGCCCACCTTCATAGCATGGCCAAATCGCACATTTCAGAACAATCTGCACTCGTGTACAAAAAATGACCATTTGGGGGGAAATCTTTCAAAGACACAAATGGCAATTAGGTGCTGAAGAGCTTGTCTACACTGGGACACTCAAGAAGGTGAATCCAAATTAATGTTTAAAGTGGATTAGTTAAACCACATTAAATCCCGGCACGGACAGTATAATTCAGAATTAAAGTGGCCTTAATTTGATGTGTCTTAATTCACTTCCAAAGTGTGCTTCAAATTCACACCTTTAGTTAATTTGGATTAATTTTCCTGGATGTCCCCATGTAGCCATGCCATCATTCCCATAGAAAGTCAATGGAAAATCTCCACCTTACTCACCCAAGAGCTGACCTAAACATCAAAATGTGGGTTTTAAGTGGAATCTTTCAGCTCCCACATTTGGAAATTACCTCCCCCTGTGAACCACAATAGCTTTTATTCCTTTTAGTATTAGCAGTGAAGATTTCAAATTCAAAAGAAATCAGAGCAAATTGGCCCAGATTCTTAGTGGTGTAAATCACTGTAGCTGCTGTGACAAAGTTCCTCCTCTATCTTGGTGGGTCCTGCGCTTATTGGCGGATTTTCTTGCCTCAGAGATTCACCATGTGGGTTGGGGAACAGCCCAGAGACCTTCCCCTCTGGGAGAACCCACAGTCCAGATCAGTTGGGAGGTTTGGGAGGAACCCGGGCCCGCCCTCTACTCCGGGTTCCAGCCCAGGGCCCTGTGGACTGCAGCTGTCTATAGTGCCTCCTGTAACAGCTGCATGACAGCTACAACTCCCTGGGCTACTTCCCCATGGCCTCCTCCAAACACCTTCCTTATTCTCACCACAGGACCTTCCTCCTGGTGTCTGATAACGCTTGTGCTCCTCAGTCCTCCAGCAGCACACCCTCACCCTCTCAGCTCCTTGTGCCTCTTGCTCCCAGCTCCTCACACTCGCACCACAAACTGAAGTGAACTCCTTTTTTTTAAAACCCAGGTGCCCTGATTAGCCTGCCTTAATTGACTCTAGCAGCTTCTTAATTGGCTCCAGGTGTCCTAATTAGCCTGCCTGCCTTAACTGGTTTTAGCAGGTTCCTGATTACTCTAGTGCAGCTCCTGCTCTGGTCACTCAGGGAACAGAAAACTACTCATCCAGTGACCAGTATATTTGCCCTCTACCAGACTCCTGTACCCCACTGGTCTGGGTCTGTCACACTGCATTGAAGTGAACGGTGTGACACTGATTTACACCAGCTGAGGATCTATTAATAAAATGATTGAGTTTTGGCTTGACAAAGCCCTGGCTGAGATGATTTAGTTGGGGTTGGTCCTGCTTTGAGCAGGGGGTTGGACTAGATGACCTCCCGAGGTCCCTTCCAACCCTGATATTCTATGATTCTATGAGTTGCATGGTAAATTTAAGAATTACAGTATATGCTATGCCTACCAAATTCAAGTATCATTGTGACTGGATAATTGAGATCAGGGTGCATACATGCTAATCTGCAGTGCTAATGTGCACCTTGACGTGAAAGAACTGCATTTGGAAATAGCCAACAGGAGGCCAGACAAGGAAGCTCCCCTTGTCCTTCCGGCTGTGAAGCAGCGTTCCATGACAGCATGCTCTATGTTACCGGAGAGAAGGTTCAGGTGGGCAGGGCAGGGTACCAGCGTAGGGTAAGAGCATAGGCCTGTGGATCTGGGCTGGAGCCCAGTGACCTGGAAAGAGGATTCTGTTCCCCTCCCCAGTTGACCAATGTGGGGAACCCTTGCACATTGTCTTCCAGCCTTTGAGCTGGGAATTTGCCCAAGGGGAGTTCAGCGCACAAGTCCCAATGACTTTCACTGCACTCCTAACTCACACTGACCTGTTGGAAAATCCCACCTTCGGTCCATAGTGCCTATTATTACCTTGGCATCCAAGGGCTGTAGCACAACTTATGAAATACAGCTCATAAAATGGGTAGCACAGAAACCACCTCTCCTGCAAGATTTAAAATACATGTGTTAGGAACAAAAGCAAAACTAAACCAAAGCTTAACCCCAATAAAGGCCTCAACACTGGGCTCCCAGCTTGGATTCCAGTGGAACTGTGAGAAGAGCACAGTGTTTCCTTTCCAACCTTGCTATAATTATCCATGGCAGTGTGAAGCTGTTGCAAAAAAAGCAAACATGATTCTGGGATGTATTAACAGGTGTGTTGTGAGCAAGACATGAGAAGTCATTCTTCCGCTCTACTCTGTGCTGGTTAGGCCTCAACTGCAGTATTGTGTCCAGTTCTGGGCACCGCATTTCAAGAAAGATGTGGAGAAATTGGAAAGGGTCCAGAGAAGAGCAACAAGAATGATTAAAGGTCTTGAGAACATGACCTATGAAGGAAGTCTGAAAGAATTGGGTTTGTTTAGTTTGGAAAAGAGAAGACTGAGAGGGGACATGATAGCAGTTTTCAGGTATCTAAAAGGGTGTCATAAGGAGGAGGGAGAAAACTTGTTCACCTTAGCCTCTAAGGATAGAACAAGAAGCAATGGGCTTAAACTGCAGCAAGGGAGGTTTAGGTTGGACATTAGGAAAAAGTTCCTAACTGTCAGGGTGGTTAAACACTGGAATAAACTGCCTAGGAAGGTTGTAGAATCTCCATCTCTGGAGATATTTAAGAGTAGGTTAGATAAATGTCTATCAGGGATGGTCTAGACAGTATTTGGTCCTGCCATGAGGGCAGGGGACTGGACTCGATGACCTCTCGAGGTCCCTTCCAGTCCTAGAATCTATGAATCTATGGCCTTGTCGCCTTAAGATCGCATTGCTCTGCACGAGGGCTGCACATGGAGACCACTGGGAAAATGAAGCTTGTGCAGAATGCTGCAGCCCGCTTATGAAAGCAGAGTTGCCGATCAGAAGCATGTTATACCAATGCTCTGGAGTCTTTGTGATGACTACCATCTTGGTCAATACCAGAGGCCTCTCACACCAGAAGCATGAATCTCTACAGCTTGAGTAATAAGTAAAAGGAAGAAAACAGTGGGCAATTCTTCTCCATGTCCACTCCGAGTAGGACAAGAAGTAATTGGCTTAGTTTGCAGCAAGGGAAATTTAGGTTCGATATTAGGAAAAACTTTCTAACGTTAAGGATAGTGAAGTACTGGAGGAGGTTACCAATGGAGGTTGTGGAATCCCTATCATTGCAGGTTTTTAAGAACATGTTGGACAAACACCTGTCCAGGGTGGTCTAGGACAGCATTTCTCAAATGCGGCCACTGTGGCCGCATGCAGCTACCAGGGGCTTTTCTTGCGGCCACAACCTCCTGGGCTGTGATGTGGGGGGGCGGGCAGGGGGAGCAGCGGCCCCTCCCCTTCTCTGGTGCTCCTGGATGCCTTGGTGTTGGTTGCTGGGGCTTTCAGCCAGGGTTGGGCCCTGCCCCCCTCTGGAGATGCCTGGGGCACAACACTGGAGGAGCAGCCGGTGAGTTCCCCACCTTCTCTGGGGTGGTGGGGATCAGGCTTTGGGCTTCAGCCCGGGGGTGGTGTGGAGGTAGGCTCTGCCCACAAGGGTTCAGGCTCCAGCTCCGGGCTCCAGCTCTGTGGCTTTGGGTTCCATCCCCTAGCCGCGGGGCTTCAGGCTCCAGCCCCCGGCTGCCTCCCCCAGCCAACCCTCCCCCACCCCAGCCCCTGCTATTGCCTCCCCCAACCTCTCATCCAGGGCTTAATTTGTCTCCAGGCTTGCCGAGGCTGAGTAAGTCTGCTGTGAAAAATGATACTTATATGTTTGTTAATATCATTTTTCACAGCAGACTTACTAGCTAGCCATAAATAAATTACAGTGATTTGGATGTGTATATGTGCAAATGTATTTGTTTTTCCTAAAGCTAATTAAGTATTTTAGGTGAAAGTGGCCACCAGCAAGAGTTGGTCGCCGCACTCTGAGGCCACCAAATCATTTGTTGTGAGAACGCCTTGTCTAGGTATATTTGGTCCTGCCTTTGCGCAGGGAACTGGGCTGGGTGACCTCTTGAGTTCTCGTGTAGCCCAACATGTCTGTGATTCTTTGACTCTAAAGAGCCAGACTTGCATCCTTTGTGAATTGGCCCCAGCGGAGGATGTCTGACATACGCTGATCAGAGGATTACATCTGCAGTGGCTTGCAGTTAGTTTCTAGTTTGAGTTTGGGACCGGATTACCTAAGGCACCATCTCTTCCCCGGTGGATATTTATTTTATCTGTCAAGGTGGGCTGAGCAATCCTCTATATGGTATTGCGTGTTTGAGTTTGTAGGATAGGTTCAGTAAGGAATAGATTCCTATACAGGTTTTGATAAATCTAAATAAATAGAATACCTAGGAAACTCTTGAAAGTCCAGGAACTGACAGCAAAGGCAGCCAACCTGATCTGAACGTCTGGGATAGGAGCATGAAGTATAAACAGTGTCTCATCTGTTTCACACAGCAACCTTGGCAATGGACTTGCAAAAGCCCCAAGGGTAAGATGTCATGGCATGGTGTGACAGCCAGCAAGAAGCAATGTCAAGGAAAAGAATCTAAGGGCTTGGCCCTGTTCTTCGGCTATGAAAGCAACATTCAGTTAAAGGGTGTCTTTCTCTTCTCATTTACACCCACGTAACATCGGGAGTCACTCTCCTTAAGTCAGTGGAGTTACACCACTGCAAAAACTGATGTAACTAGAAGGAGATTAAGGTACAATGCCTGCGGTTTTCAAATCCACCTACTGAATGTGGACACCTGATTGCCATTGATTTTAATTGGAACTGGGTGTCTTTGAAATATGGAAAACTAGGATGTGGATTTTTTGTTTTGTTTCTGGGGTGTTTATTTTGCTTTGGGGTTCATTTCAGAGCCACAGGGAATCTCCTGGGAGACGCCGGTGGAAGACGTGACAAGCCCCGAGTCTCTCATAGAATCAGAACCAGGGAAAGACCAGAAGTCTGAGCAGCTGAAATTAACAATCGACGATTTTGTCTTACACAAAATGTTGGGAAAGGGAAGCTTTGGCAAGGTAAGTGAGATGGGGCTGACGTGTGCTAAGCAAAACCAGGCAGTGCACTGCTGGAGAATATAAACAGCTTTTCAATGCCTACGTGGCCGTTGCATTGCCAGGGGCAGAAGGCATGACTCTCTGTTTTCAAACCTCGGAAGAGGTCAAACCTGACCCAAACGTCCTCAATAGTAAATAAGATTTAAACATCCCCAAGGGTACCCAACTGTTGCATTGCATAGAAACCTAAGTCTCCCAGGGCTCAATCATAAACCCAGCCCCACCTCTGCATAGGAGAGTAAATATACTATAGTGGCCCTCTTACTCCCCTGCACCGGCTACCCACATGACTGTGTAAAAGGGAAAGAAGCAGCCAGGCTGCTACTTCCCCTTTTATGCATGTGGGTGGGGAGAAGGTGGGCAGAGAGCAGACTGGGTGGAGTCCTGGCACTGCTATCAGCCAGCACAGCTGAGCTAGCTCAGAGGAGGAAGTAAGCCGCACCTGAAAAAAAGCTGGAGTAGATTACTTCCCCCTCCAGGGCAAAGAGGAAACAGGGAGCAGATTATGAAGCCCTCTATTCTTGGGGCAACTATGCTCTGCCCCTTACTCAGGCTGGATTCAGCTACCTCCCTTAGATGTTTGGGGCCCGATCTCCAGCTGATGTAAATCCGTATAGCTCCACTGAGTCAATGGAGCTCTACCAGTTTAAATCAGCTGGGGATCTGTGCCCTGGATCTGAAACATGTATCTTCTACCTTCAGTGGATTCATTCGTCTCACTTTACATTGTGTGTCTGATCATTATTAATTCGTAGAAGCATCCTCTATGATAACGTTAACCATGATGAACTCATTTGGCGCTAATGCAGTTCTGAGAGGCAATTCGGAAGCCACTCTTCATTGCAATTTAGCATCAACTATTGTTGAGTGTGCACGTATTAGATAACGTGTTGCCCAAAGACATCAGAGATGGAACCTCCCCTGGGTGTATGGCTGATTCTTGCATATTTTATGGACTGATGCAATTGCAGTGGCCACATCTTAAATTGTTAATGAAACATCTGATTTATTTTTTTCCATTTTGCTTTCCATAGTTGAACAAGCTTAGGACAAATCAGGCCCTTCCACAGAAAACCGGTTGGGAGTAGAAAATACTACAAGCTTCCTCCACAGAATTCTCTCCAAATTCTTCCATTGGTTGGAGTGGGGTGTGTCCTCCTTTGGAGAAGATGCAGGGTCTGCAGCCTTCATACCCTGCCAATCTCCAGAGATCTGTATGGGTTTCGATGGTACTGGGCCATCTGTGTAGAAGCCCATTGCCGCTGCATTGACCCTACTGTCTCCTACCCTCTCCTGCCTCCCAGTCAGACAGTTTCACTCTATTTACTATCCCTTGAGCCCCTCTCTTAAAGAATATTCCATAGCATGGAGAGGGCACTGTGAGAGAGTTGTTGTAGCATCAGCATTAATATTACTGATTATTCCCCATATCGCATGGGAGAGGCGATACACAGCACACTGATAAGTTAAACATACAAATAACCAAAAGAGTAAATAAAACTTGCAAGGGGGTTGCAGATCCCCTGCACTTTTCCATATCTACGGTTCAGTAAACAGTACTGAGGAAGCTTTATTGATTATTCTTGAACGTTTAGCTAACCAAGGGGCATGTTAATAATAAGACCCAACTCTTATACAGTGTTTTTTATCCATCGATCTCAAAGCACTTTATAAAGGATGTCAGTATCCCCATGTCAGAGATGGGGAAACTGAGACACAGAGCGGGAAGTGACTTGCCCAAGATCATCTGGAAAATTTATAACAGAGTTAAGAAGTGAGGCCAGGTCCTCTGAGGCCCAGTACAGTGCTGTCCACTAAGCCACATGGTTGCCTAGTACTGTAATTAGCCTGTGGGCCTAGAAATCAGTCTACTTCCAACACTGCTACTGGCTCATTCAGTCATTTTGCCTCTGAGTGCCTCAGTTTCCCCATCCGGAAGAGAGGTATAATAAAACTTGCCTATTTCTCTGAGACGCAGTTCATTAGTATTTGCTAAGCGCTTTGAGATCCTCAGACGAGAAATACTGTAGAAGTGCAACCGCTCTATTCATACCGCACTCTTGTAAATCAGTCAATCAGTGGAGCTACATTGATTTATCCCAGGTGAGGACCTGACCCCAAATGTTCCCTTTATATATTGCTGACAAAATAATACTCCCCCATATGTCTTTTAGAGTATTGTAGTGATTAGCAGAGTGGCCAGAAAATGGAAACCATTATTTATGAAAATGTGCATAAAACTGGTTTCAGTCATCAAAGTTTTCACGTCAGAAGTGTTCCATCTACTTACATGGCCCACATCACTGTAGTAACCAAGTCATTAGTGGATTTATCCCCACAACACCCCTAGGAGGTAGGAAAGCGTTATCCATATTTTACAAATGGAAACTAAGGCATAAGGTAGATTGAGTGACTTTCCCAAAGCCTCATACATTTGGGGCAGACTCAGGACTTGAATTCAGGCTACCTGAGTCCTAGTCGGGCGACTTAGCCACTAGATCGGGGTAGGCAACCTATGGCACACCTGCCAAAGGCGGCACGTGAGCTGATTTTCAATGGCACTCACACTGCCCGGGTCCTGGCCACTGGTCCGGGGGGCTCTGCATTTTGATTTAATTTTAAATGAAGTTTCTTAAACATTTTAAAAACCTTATTTACTTTACATACAACAATAGTTTAGTTATATATTATAGACTTAGAGAAAGAGACCTTCTAAAAACGTTAAAATGTAAGACTGGCACGTGAAACCTTAAATTAGAGCAGTGGTTCTCAAACTTTTGTACTGGTGACCCCTTTCACATAGCAAGCCTCTGAGTGCGACCCCCCTTAAAAATTAAAAACACTTTTTTACATATTTAACACCATTATAAATGCTGGCGGCAGAGCGGGGTTTGGGGTGGAGGCTGATAGCTCGCGACCCCCCCCCCATCAGGGCCGGCTCCAGGCACCAGCCCGGCAAGCAGGTGCTTGGGCGGCCAAGGGGAAGGGGCGGCACGTCGGGCTGTTCGGTGGCAATTCAGCGGTGGGTCCCTGCCGCCGAATTCCCGCCGAAGAAGAAAGCGGTGCGGTGGAGCTGCCGCCGGAATGCCACCGATTGCAATTGCGATCGCGGCTTTTTTTTTTTTTTTTTTTCCGCCACTTGGGGCGGCAAAAACCCTGGAGCTGGTCCTGCCCCCCATGTAATACCCTCGCGACCCCCTCAGGGGTCCCGACCCCCAGTTTGAGAACCCCTGAATTAGAGTGAATAAATGAAGACTCGGCACACCACTTCTGAAAGGTTGCCAACCCTCTGCACTAGATCATCCTTCCACTCTAAGTTGTCTGATCAACCTTGGTGTTGAGCCAGTTATTCTCAACTGACTTCTTTAAATGGGTCTGAACATGATTTGAGAAAATGCACGTCTTATATGAGTTGGCCTTCCCCTTCTAGGTCTTCCTTGCTGAGTTAAAGAACACGGATCAGTTTTTCGCTGTGAAGGCTCTGAAGAAGGATGTGGTTTTGATGGATGATGACGTCGAATGCACCATGGTGGAAAAGAGAGTCCTCTCCTTAGCTTGGGAGCACCCGTTTCTAACCCATGTGTATTGTACATTCCAAACCAAGGTAAATACGTGCTTTCCATTTGTGCCGGAACATGCTGGGGACTCTCTGCTTTACTCCCGTTACTGGGCAAAAGCCTGAGCCTGTTTACTCTGAGGAAAGTTCTCTCAAACAAAACAGGGCTAAAGGAAGGAATCTTCAGTCTCAGCATGTGCCTCAGAAACTTTGACCTCATCCCCAGCTTTCATCCGACGAGTGCTGGGTTTAGGGGTGGGTAGGACACTTGGCCGGCTGATCCGTTCCAGGGAGCATGCTTGGACTTTGGCCCCTGTAGATTCATGCTTCTTTCCCCACCTAAGACTGGCAGTGCAGAGTCACCGTGGTGCAGTATGTACTAAGGGTGAAATTCAGTCCCGTGCAGAGGGACAGCACAAGACATATCACTATTTAAACTCTCAAAACAAGGCTTAAGTGGGACTTAAATAGTGCATGAGCCTTGTGCACCCTAATGCAAAAAGTAGCTTCCAGAGTTTGTCTTTGTGTCCCTGACCAGCCTTTCAAGCACCATACCAGGCAAATAAAAAAGAACTAGTTTGTTTCCTTCCCTTTATATCAGTGGTCCCCAAACTTGTCAGGGTCACACACACCCTTACCTCTGTCCGCACCCCCGCTCTGGAGCCGGGGTTGCGGCTCCCGGGGGGTGCGCACGGACAGGGATAAGGGGGCTGAGGCTGGGACCACGCCTGGGGACAGGTCTGGGGACGGGAACGGAGCTTCAGCCAGGGGTTGAAGGCTGAGGCCGGGCCGGGAGCGGAACCACTGTTGGGGGCCAAGGCTGGAGCCGGGAGCGGAGCAGCAGCTGGGAGGCGGGGCTGCGGCAGAGTTGGGGGTGGAGTGGGGCTGGGTGGTGCTCCCTCCCTGCCCTCCATGGGAGCTGGCCCGGGCCTCACCCCCCCCAATGTTCCTCTGCACTCCCTAAGGCAGTTTGGGGACCACTGCTCTATATAGTAACATTTTAAACTGGCATTACGACAAGTTTAACTGGGGATAAAATCTGGAATGATATCCCAATGACCACTCTGTTCACTCAGGCAGCCCTGGAAGGTCTGGATTCATCTCAGGAGGCTTCCATGCTCATTCGTATACCCTAATTTAGCAACGCTAGATGTTGCTCAGTGCTGGTTAACAACAGAGCAGCCAGTGTCATAGGAAATAAATAGTACCTCTGCTGCATATACAGTTAGCTTCCCAAACAACGCGTGTTTAAGGACAGTGGATGAAATTTACTGTGGAAAAGTTTGTGAACTCCTGTGTCAGTAGATCATGAAATTTTGAATCCTGGCATCTATCTTAATCCTTTCAGGATGATGAGCAAAGGGATACCCATAACTTACAGGAAGGAAATTATGTACAGTTTCAGCTGATGGTGGGGGAAAGATAAATGACCTGAAACTAAGGAAAGAAAACTGAGACTAGATAATAGGAAAAGTATTCTTGACAATAATACCAACTGGGAAGTGGAATATACTCCCAGTGGGGGTGGTTGATATTCAAGGGTAGGTTGGTGAGACACCAGTGGGAATGATATGTAGCAATGTATACATTGCTAGAATAGAGCGTTGGTTTATATAGTCCAAGATCCTGTCATCAACATTGGCCAACACCAGCTGCTTCAGAGGAAGTGCAAGAAACCCTACAGTAGGCAGTTATGGGGTAACCTGCCTCCAGGACAAACTTCTCCTGGGCTCCTAGAGTCATGGTTGGCTTACACCCTGAAGCACAAGGATCTGTATAGTGAATAGTACTGAAAAATGCAACGAGGTCAAATGAATGATCACTTCAAGCCCCCCTCTCTACTGCATGATGCTATATTGCCCTCTTGACGTACGTTAAGCGTCTTCTTCGGTCTTACCCAAGTCAACTTTTCAACATTTTAAAGCAGTTTGGCCTCTTCATTTCACACTATAGCTGTAGGAGTTAGAGCATGTCTTTTTAATCCAAATCGCCCGTAGACTGTGATTGATTTCTGACTTATGTTTTTCTCCTCTGACCTTTCCGAGTCAAGCAGTGATCATTCAACTCATGAAAGTCATTCTGAATGAGAGAGCTGTAACAAGCCGCAGACATTCTCTCACCACTCGATGGAGGCATGTTTTAATCATAATATGCTCAGAGTAAGCATTTCATAGCAAATGCACTGGTGTGTAGAAGCCATGCCTAGGAGTTATTATTGGAATCTCTTTTTGAAGGCTTCACTGGAATGGCTTTTGATAAGTGGCTTCAGACAGAAAAGCGTGCGTCAGAAACCTTTCTGAAATATTGATTTGTTGGCAATGCGAAGTTTCTGAGTTCCTTTATGTACTGAATGCATCTACAAACAATAGTAGAAACAGGAACATAGGCATCTCCATACTGTGACAGACCAGTAGTCCTTTCAGTCCAGTGTTCTTCATCAACATCAATATCTGCCACATGTCTTCAAAGGAATAAAATATCTCCCTAATGTACCTCGTTTGGACAGTATTATCCATTACGGGGGGGGTAGGTTCTGCTTGATCCCAGCCAGTGATGATCAATGTAGGCTATGAAGCGTGAGAATTGATAGTCCTTTGGCCTGAATTTCAAAGATACTGAGCACCTACAGCTCTCACTGACTTCCATAGAAGATGCAGCACTCGTGAAAATCAGGCAACTTGTCATTTTTAGCCTCCTTAGAATAAATGAAGATGCCCTTTTTTTCAGATGTTTTTGATATTTACCTTTTTTTTTTGCCACAATGATCTCAGCAGTGAGTTCAACAGACTAATTATATACTGTGTTCAAAACCTTTTAATTTATATGATTTAAAGGGACACTGTAAAAACTGTTTTATAATTCCTATGCGACTAATCCTGAAATTATTGACACCGATAAAGTGTTAATCTCTGAATTAACGCTTCCCCATTTATGCTGCTTCTTTTTATTGATTGAGTTTTGCATTTCACTGAGCTTGAACAATAAAAATAGACTTTCTATTTTTGAAAGTCAGTTTCATTTTTGTTTACAGCTTGTTTCACTTCATACCCCAGATTCTAATTTACATTAAGGCCCCTCTCACAGTAAAATAGAAACCAGATTTATTGTAGTTTAAAAGCAAATGTTACGGAAGCATTTCTGTGCTGTTAGCCTTATCTTTTGTAACAGCTCATTTATACAACACCTAAAGGCTGAGCCAAATTTGACATAGCATGTCACGTTAACATATGGGATTTAACACTTTAAGACTCCTGTTCACTGACAGAATAATATAAAGGGCCTTAGGGTAAAGGAGAATCAGACCCTGTAACTTCCATTAAAAACAAAATCTTAGGAGCCAATTCTGTGGTGAGCTGAGAGTTTTCAAAAAGCTTCAGTGGGTGTGGAGCGCACTCAGGATGTCATGGTGAACACTCAGTACCAGGGCCGGCTGCAGGCACCAGCTGAGCAACCAGGTGCTTGGGGTGGCCAACGGGAAGGGGCGGCACGTCGGGCTCTTCGGCGGCAATTCGGCGGCGGGTCCCTCGGTCCGTCTCGGAGGGAAGGACCTGCCGCTGAAGTGCCGCCAAAGAAGAAAGCGGTGCGGCGGAGCTGCCGCCGAAGTGCCGCCGATCGCGATCGCGGCTTTTTTTTTTTTTTCCCCCGCCGCTTGGGGCGGCAAAAACCCTGGAGCCGGCCCTGCTCAGTACCTTGCAGCATTAGGCCACAAGCGCTCCCGTCATCCTCTTATCAACAAATCAAACCTACATCTTGATTAGAGCTGGTCAGGAATTCCCTATCAAGATGACATTGAATGTAGAGAATGTTGTTTCTGGAAAATTGAATTTTCCATGGGAACATTTCAATTTTGCTGATTTTTTTGTTTTGTTTTGTTTTTTTAATTTTCCATCAATCTGAATCAGAATATTTCAGTTTGTCGAACATTTTGAGTCAGTTCAACATTAAACTTCATTTCCGTATTGTGCTGCATTGCCTAATGGCAGTTGTACTTTGGAGCCCCATGCTCTCCTATGGGCAACATGGACTCCCCCTCTGACCAAGCTGTGTGGTGCATCAAAGGACACACGTGATTGCAGGTGTATTATGGGAAATGTAGTCCAGATGCATCAGATGAAGTGGGTTATAGCCCGTGAAAGCTTATGCCCAAATAAATTTGTTAGTCTCTAAGGTGCCACAAGGACTCCTCGTTGTTTTTGCTGATACAGACTAACATGGCTACCCCTCTGAAACCTGTAGTCCAGTCAGGGACCCTGGCCCCAATGGAACCTTCAGGCTCTCAATCTAAAATTCCCATGGGGCAATGTGGCATCATAAGGAAATGGAGTTTAATTTTGAACTTATTCTAAATGAAACATTTTGGGTCAGTTCAACAAACCAAAAATAAAACTTTTCAGTATGGGCACGTTGACAAATTTCATTGTGATGAAATGCTTATCCATTTCTGAATCAAAATTTTTCAGAACACTTTGAGCCATGAAAAATTTCAATAATCCTAATTCCAAAGACTAGCTTCCCAAAAAGTGGTAAAAACACAATTGTCCCCCACGCTCATGTTCACAATGGATTATTGTCACATCAAAAATATAAAGTCTGTATTGAAAAGACTTTACAGTACTCAAGTGATGTCAGTACATGACGGGGGCAGAGTTTTGCCCTCTGCACAGCAGGTAGGCAAGGAAAAGGGGAAAGCAGATGTCCGTGATTATTAAAGTGAGAAAGAGACATAATCTCAGCTGGAATAAATCTGCCTAGCTCCATTGACTATCCATTGCTCTATTGACAATCAGCTCCATTTATCCCAGATAAACATCTGGTCGCTAGGTTGGGGGTTTTAAGAAGCGCTGGTCAGAATTTTTTTTTTTTCCATTGCAGAAAATTTTGACTTTTTATCACAGATTTAAAACCAAAGTGTTTTGGCCAAAAACGTTTCCGTGTTCAGCGGAAAATTAGAGCATGTGTAGGTTTTCCAACAAAAGACTGAAATTTTTTGAGCAAAAGGCAATTTTTTGCTTAGTCAAAAACCCATTTTTCCATCCGAAAAGAATTTTTGAAAATGTTCAGCCAGTCCTGAAACCGGCAATAGGGGCAGTTCTATCACCTTGTAGGAGGGGTAGGTTAGCACTTAAGCACCGCAGAGAACTCTTGTTTTGAAGTCCTAAGTGAGACTTAAGTAGTGGAATTAGCCTTTTGCTGACGTTTGCTGAATTTTGCCAGGAGGCCTTTAGTATGTGGAGATACCGTAATCTACACCTGCATCTTTGTATATATATTCAGATGTGTTTGCTGCTTTAAATGAAGCAGATGGACTTGCAAAGCAGAGCATACTGAATCAGGTTATTTAACATGCAGTAAAAGATGCTGCAAGCGCAAGAATCAGAATAAAAAGCTAATTGTGTGAGATGAGGACTGAATTGAATTGGCTGGCAGCTGTAGGAAATGCTGCCATCTCTAGCGAATAGGCTGATATTGCACAAGAGGAAACATTCTTTAGCCCTGAAGAACAAAATTAAACCCTCAGTCATTTTGTCTTTAGCAGCTAAGTTTTGATTGTCCCCAAAAGCTTCCACTGCAAGTAGTATCTTCTGTACTTCCTAGAACCACAAATTGACAGAGGTAGAATCCTGCCCAAGCCATTCATCACCTAAGTAGTCCCACTGAAGTCAATGCGTCTAAGGATGGACAGGGTCAGACCCAAGGCAGGACTATACCTACTGATATAGGTGGGCTTGGAGGGTCCGGTT